>NC_047534.1:42579846-43267346 GCF_012275295.1 Melopsittacus undulatus
TCTAGGATTTGGGTCCTGACCAATACTTTCAAAACAATACCTGGAAAAATGTAGTTCTCTAATGACTTCCCACAAGGCAGATGACTTCACTTGATGTTCAGTAAGGATCTCATCTTAGATTTCCTGTTTGTCCTGCTTGTCTTGGTACTGAAAACCTGGGGACCATGCACTGGGCACACTCTTCAGAGGAACTGAATACCATGAGGTTTTGTTCTCTGTAATGAAACTAGGGTCTTCATAAACCGTTCATGACTAAAACTTTACTTAAAAAACCCCTTGATGCTGATAACCTTGCCAAACATTGCTAATTCTTCCTACATGGAGCATTCTGCATAGAAAACAGTGATGAGGCAGCTAAAACTGCCTTTGGAATTTGTGAATTCCACTGATGCAAGTCAGATTGTTTTAAGGTTGGTGCAGCACAGAGGGGGCTCTAAACTCCGGATGACATCTTACTTTTAGCAAGGAATGCACAGAAGGTATCTCTGCCAATGTGTCAATGCCATAAATAGGCTGTGTTGCCAATTCCCTTGCCAAAGGCAATCCATCCACTACAACACATAGTGAAGGGTGGAGCTGAGTACTCTGATTTTCCTCCTGAAGCCATTTACCCAAAGCAGGTTTGGAAGGAGTCAGTCTTGTCTTTCTCTGTTACAGGTGAATACAACTCAGTATCACAGGAAGGGTAGTCCCTGTCTAATTACTCAGGTGGGAAGATTTAGAGTATGAAAAGGGGCAGTCTGCTAAAGGAAAGGCAATGGGGCCATTTAGGGGATCATATATATTAACAGAGTAAACAAATAAAGTAGATAAATCAGTATGACCAAGAAAAATAGTAAGCATGTGGCTGATTTCCAATCTATAATATCAGATGAAACATGAAAGTGCAACCCTTAATTATAAGCAAATATTAGCACAGACTCATGGGATCTCATCATAACATCTCAAGGTCTACATTCATGAAAATTTAAGCAATGTTTAAAATCATGTTAATTTGTTCTTTGTTTGTTTCTTTTCCTGCTAGTCTAATTTATTCCAAAAGACTTTGGTTCTCAAGTCTGGATATATTGATCATGCCTATGTAACGCATTGTTATAGCCTGGGGAGAAGACTTTTGTGGAAAAACTTGTCTTTGTTCTCCTTTGATAATTTATATGTATTTTGATGTTTTCAAGCTTTTTGAGTTTTGAATAATTTTTCAAGGCAGCAATTTAACTTCACTTTTTCTCTTGAAGTCTTAGGCAAATGCAGAAATGACCTCACAGACAATGATAATATACATCCTCCTCCTGGACTGGATGCTAAGTGGATAATTATGTGCAGCATGTTGATATCAAGGAACAGCTACATTTTCTTCTGTGCCACACAAGTCTCTTCAAGCAGAGTACTCAAGGGGCTAGTGATTCTGGTCCCACTCATATCAGTGTAAAATGGGAGTGACTGAACATCACTTATGCAGTGAAAAATGCTGCAAATGAATGAGTCTTTATGTTTTTAATTATTTCAGCTTTATTTTAAAGAAGAGAGATGTGGCACATAATGCTGTTTGGCCATGAGAGTTCATACAAACATATTTTCCTCTCTTTCTCATTCCCATGATTCTCCACCATTTGCACAAATGTACATCATACCGCTAAGTGCGAAATGGGAGTAAAAATTAAAAACTTGCCTGAGAAGCAGAGTGAATACTCAGGCAGTTAGCCCCCACTGAGCTCCTGCTGTGCCTGCCTGCCTGCTATAATCAAACCAGTCAACACAGAGCTATTTTGCACATCCCTGTACTAAAGTGCGGTCACTGTGACTTCAGTATGAGCACACATTAAAAGACACCAGGCCCACATCA
Organism: Melopsittacus undulatus; assembly: GCF_012275295.1. Lineage (NCBI taxonomy): Eukaryota > Metazoa > Chordata > Aves > Psittaciformes > Psittaculidae > Melopsittacus > Melopsittacus undulatus. The sequence continues at coordinate 42,581,690 of NC_047534.1, forward strand.
CAGGCTATTTGTACACTGCCTGTTAAAATGCTACCAACTATAAATGCACCAGAAACAAGGACAGGATAACAGGTCTAATAGACTTCACAGAACAAGCACTGATTTGTTTAGGAATAATGAAGTTATCAGGTCTGTGCTATATGCTATAAATCTAACTACACTATGGTAGTTCTACAAAAATGCTGGAGGTTGATAGAAAACAAACACACTGTCTCCAAAAGATTTTAATCTCAGTACAGGAAAAACTACACCAAGAGACCACAACAGAGGGCAGGAGAGAATAAAAAGCAAGACTACTTGGTGACTTAAGTAATGAGGTATGTTTCATATTTTCTTTTCCCTTCTGAGATTAATGAGGGGAAAGACAAAGCTACAGGAATGAGAAATGAATAGGAAAAAGACAAAAAATGAAACAATCAAGTGAGATACTGAGAAACTAAGGAAGAGAAGAAAAGGGAATAAGCAACCATTAATGGTGAAGCAGTAGAACCTAAGTTGTGGCATCAGAGGATTTGATTAATCTAGTAACATCAGGAGCCTGGAGGCATATTGGCATATTTAATAATGTTAACAATTGTAATTCTCTCCAGGATATTTTATGCTCACCTAGCAGTTGCTTCAGAGCTCTGCAAATGTTGAATAAGGCCATTCATCTCTAATGAGATACAGTATGACAGAAACCACTTTTGCCATCCAGTTCCCTCAGTCCCTTCCTCTACAGAAGGGTGTCCAGGAATATTTGTAAGGGCTGGTGCTCTTCATGCTGCTAGTGACAGGAAAGCATGGAAAGAACAATAAATCAGATGCCCTTTGAGGCCTCAGCCCTTGCCAGCTCTCACAAAATATCTTACTAGAGCTTCACATACTGTTGCTATGGGAAAAGATGCTAACAACTTAAAAAAATAAGTATATTAATGCTCCAGAGTTATTAATCCTTAGCAAATCCTGCAACTCCAGTCTACTCAACTCTTACTTGGATTCACTAGGTAAGAATAATAAATTAAGATTATTTTTGCTGTCAAGTTCTTTTTTAATCTACGTCTGTAACTTCAAATGTAGTTACCAGGTTCACTGAAAACACAGAATCTGGAGGGGTAAAAAGTCCTATAAAAAGAGATTTAAAATAAAACAAAACCAAGTTGCATGATCACCTCAGATCCCCCACACAACTGTGGTGAAGTAGAATTCTGTTTATTCAGATGGAGTGTGCTCATAGTGCCAAGAGCCATTGACTGCTAGGGAAATTAGTGTAGCCTCTTTGATGTCATGTGCATCCCAGAATCTGTAACACACTGCTAAAACTGTGAGCATAGCCTTTTGTTTATAACCCTAAACAGAACCATTTGAATACACACACTGAAAGAACTTGCAACAGAAGCAATGCATTTTCTTCCACCCACTGCTTCATTACTTACGGCTTCATTTTGGATACTGCAGTTCTATGCAAAACATATGCTTTAGATTATAAAGCACACTAAGCAAATCATAAGTTTTTCAAGATGGTGTGTTTTTGCATCTGTTTGTTGCCAAAGAACCCAGATGATACTGTAATTAGAACAACAAATATTTTATGTGAAATAAATCATTTAGCTGTCTCTGAACTCTGAGACAATGGCTTTTAGATACATTTTGTTGGGAAACATGATCTATAAATAGTTAGAACTTTTGTTTTTGTTGGCTTTTTTTCCCTTCCAACACAATTTTGATCCTTCAGTATTTGTCAGTTCTTTCAGTTTCTATTGTGAGTGATTTAACCATAGAGGGAAAAGGCAGAGCTTAAACAAAGCATACCAAAGAACTAAACTGTCAGTGACTAACATGGGTAAGATTCAAACCTGTCAGCAAATAGCATGCTTCTACAAGTACAGTCCTGAAGACATGTCTTCCCATACACACAGAATATACACAACCCTTCATACTCTTTGCATGTAATAACATCTAATACTGGGTTCCAGAGGTTTGACAATTAGTCAACTGAATGGTAAAAACCCAAGAGATTTACACAGCTACAACTTTAATTTCAGGAAAAAACCCCAACATGCCAAACCTTCCTGAATGGCAGAAACTACTTCTGGACAAAGCAGAAATCTTAATTGATCGTTGTTTTTCTTTCCCTCCTTAACCTTGACCAAAAGTGGCTGTGGAAGCTGCTTTTTGATTAATTCTCATGATCTTTTCAGAAGAAGGTTACTGATAAAAACCAGGACATTTCAGGTATGCTGGAATTACTACGTATCATAGCATATTTCCTGATTTTAGAAGACCTGCTTATTCAATAGCTATCAGGTGATAAGAAATAGCTATTTTACACTATCAGTCACATGAGGTGTATCTCTCTTGCTGTTTGAGATGTGCTGTATAGTCAATACAAGTGAATGAAGCATTTTGCAGGCAAAAAACCTACTGAGAGTAATTAAATACAAAGAGATCACTTCCGGATCGGGATATCCCTGAGCCACAAACCTTACTAGGCTCAGTGGTGTTTTGGGCAAATATCTTTGCTTGCCCTACTTTTTGCCCTACTTGTACTATACCCTAGGCTTTTGCTCTTGGTTACTGTCAGAGAGAGGAAATTAGGGTAAACAGACTTGGATTCGACTGGAAATGCTCATTTTTATGATGTTTTGGTATTTTTGGTTTGTTTGTTTGGTTTTGTTTTTTGGGTTTTTTTGTTGCTAACATTCAAATGACCAGGAAATAAATACACTTAAAATAAATTCAAGCAGACCAAATCCCCAAGAGGTACTTCAACCTGAAGTTGAGGTAACTCCTCACAAAGTGCATATCAGTATCTTCAATGAAAAGATCATTTCAAGGTCAACTACAACTACTTATGGCAGGACAGTTGTAGTACACTTGCAATAAGTAGTTGTAGTTCACTTGCCTTTTTGTAGCACTGCACTACATCAGCCTGAGCTTTGGGAAGGCAGAAGTAGAAATTTCATCCAAAGAGAAGTACAAAAGAAAGCCAGACATTCTTAAATTTCCTGGTTATGACCCATCTTCCTATCTCTGCAAGTATATCTGAGGTATTAGTCTTAAAGCAGAAATACTGGAATACCTACACAATCATTGTGTATCCTGAGAGTTGCTATGATGAAAGTTTGTCCCATCAGCATTATGTCATGACTGGGACTCAGCCTGTTGATGCAATTTATTGAGTGAAGTTAGAGAAAACAGGATTAGAAAGAACTTCAAGTGATTATTTGTCCTTCCCTGCCTTCCAAAGTAAAAACACAACTCATTTTGGGGGTATGAGAAATTTCCAAAATTGCTCAGAAACAAAAGATATCAAAAAAATCCTCATGAACATAGTATCAACAATGGAGCCACTCATTATACTTCTGCACAATAAGATGACAGCTTATTCAAAGAAGAATTAAGATGATGATTGAGTAAATCTAATTGATCAAATAGCTTTGGCAACTTTAAAGTATGAATAGTAAATATAATGACAGTATCATCAATTTTAGAGATGAACTCCAAAGTACATCTGGACCTGCTAATGCACAAGATTTAAACTGCAGATTGTGCATCCCAAGAGCTGCATATCATGTGCTAGTATGCCTCAGAAAACTCACTGGACACTTGGCACTGGTTCATCTTGTGGATTCTAGCTAAGAAAAACAAAGCATATGGGGGAAAAGATGAAACAAACATAAAGAGTAAACACTGTGATTAACTTTCAAAAACAGTCAAAACATTCTGTGCATTAGAGAAGAGTAACAAATCACAAATAACTTTCTAATACTGCTTCTTTACAAAGCCAACTATTAACATTGCCAAAAATGCACCATATAGATGCAGGGAGTTAGTCTGTGCAACCAAAACTAGGGCAGGAGGCAGTCTGTAAATTCACACACAGTTAAGATGTGGTTTGTAACAGGACTGTGTTTAGGAGTTGCTGTCCTAGCATATAACCTGGATGCTTCTAAAGGTAATCCCTTACTTTCTTCCAAACTGTAATAATAGCATTTTTATCCCATACCCTCAGAGATTAAGCCACTTGATTGACTTTGAATTCTGGACACACAGGAAATTTGTATTAATTTAGCATAATGATGAGGCGCAATAAAGGCTCAGTGGAACCACAACAGCACGGTCTCTAAGGTTTTGTTCATTACAGAAACACAATTTGCATATCTAAAGGCTTGAAACCATGGGTCCATATTGATACAACGAGTATCTCAAATTTGAGTGTAGCAGATTCAGCATATATTTCAAAGAATAAATGGTAGAAGCCCAAGATAAAACTCTCAGTAGATTTCTTCATTAAGAAAGAAGGTTTTTTTCTGAACTCAAGGTAGTTGGCAACAGTAACTTTTAAAGCAAGTATTAAAACAAGCTTGACTGAAGCCTGCAAAATACCATTAATCAGATATTTTCTTCCCAGTGTGGCTACAGTGATTTGGTCTGACTTTTGTAAATGTTGGCAGTAAAGAAGGTATCTTGGCTAAATAGAGAAAACTAATGCTGCTGACCTATGTGCTACAGTGACCTTTAAGGGGTTGTTAATTGCTACTGAGATTCCTAACATTAGACCTACAATTAGTGATGGTTCACAAGTGATCTACAAATAACACTCGGGCCAGTAAATTCTGAGGGAATATTCTGAAAGAGAAACTGAAGAAGCATGAACAAACTGTTCCGTCAGTGATGGAGTTAGAAAATGAGTAGGACCAGAAAAAAAAATATCAGACTTTAAAGATGTCTGCACCTTGTGCAGAGTACTTAGATATTTGTTCATTCTTCTAAATCCAAATCACAAGCATGTTATTGACACCTTACACTATGAATCTCATGGTAGAATGCTAAACATGTATAAAGATAAGGGGTCATTATTTCCAAAGGTGTAGTTCACTAACTTTTGTCTTGAAAACATAGATGGGAGTTTCCAGTAGTAGCAAATTGTATCCAGAAAATGCAGAAAATATATTAAAAAAAACCTCGAGGGAGGTCTGCAAAGAATTTCAACATTTGGATCTTAATCTTAATACAGCAATTTTAGGCTATGTATTTCATGATACCCAGCCACACCATTGACAGTAAGAGTTTGGGGAGTGCAAAGCACATAGAATATGTGTACTTTTCATCCAGTCCTTCCTAAAAGCATTTAACGACAAATCTGGTAAAGAATTTAACTCATGGAAACAGAGGAAGACACGCACGTATGTGTACATATGCAAATAAAGTGAGTTGACTTTTCAATATTATAGTGACTTGCTTCTGGGATAATATGTTGTTTTGTTCTGAAATCACCTTTTTTGACAGGGCACAGCCTGCATTAGCATATCAGCTCACTGTATTATATTCCCCTCTGAACACAGTCTTTGTACTTGAGTGTCACTATTTTAAACTGGTAAATGTTACAGAATTAGTTGGGTTTTTTAATTTTTCTCATACATACATGACTAATTCTAGTGACCTTGAAGACATTTTATTCCTCACAGCTTAACAAATTCTTCTTTATCAAACTGAGTGGTGATTTCAGAGTTCAAATTGAAATACCAGGTGGGCTGATTTTTAAATCATTACAGCTGTCCAATTCTAGAAAATCAGGCTTCTTCATCACATCTTTTTGTAGGTACATGGAATTTCTTGTCACTTCAGAAAATACAGACTAAGTGATTTCAGATTTTTTTTTGGGGGGAGTTCATTTGGACATGTTTTATACCTCTTAATTACTACAGATGTTTGATTTTTTTCCAACTCCTTAACTAACAGATCTGTACTAGATTCCTGGCTGGTAATTGAATAATATATCCCTATATAATAGTTTCTGATATAGCAACATCAAATTCTGTTTGTGTTCTGATTCTGTACTTGGGTCTGTGGGCATTGCAGAGCATGCAAAGTGTGAATTAACACTTCAGCTACAACATGAATACACTAATGTACTGCAAGTGTACCTATGCCTACAGAATGCCATTTCTGGTTTATCTGTTTGGATAGCCAAGAAATATGGCCATGTTAACATAACCCTCTTCCGTAACATATCCTGCTTCTCAGTAAGACTAATTAGCTTAGGCACGGCGCTGCACTCATCCAGCTACACTGCCTCCAGGGTCTGATTCACATCTAGCTTTAGCAGCTTTGCAAAGCACTGGCATGCACTGAGTCACTATATCATAATTTTATATTATGGCTTATTCTATACTAACTTTCCCACAGAGACAAAACCTAAAAATCATTTTTACCGCTATAAAGTCTCCTATTGAAGTAATGCAATAATAATAATGACAATATCCTGTCCCCAGCAGAAATGCTCATATCCTGAAACTGCTAACACCCCTTCACTATAAGAATTAGTTCCTCTGAAGCCAGACTCAACACTAAGCATTCAGTGTTAGGAACACAAGGGTAAAAAATGGAAAGTATCAGAAAACCATATGGATATTAATATGGTTTAGAGAAATATGATTAAAATGGAAGTGTATAATAAAATTTAAAACTCCTTTTAGAAAGGACTGTCTTATATGCTTTGATTATTAAAAGGTGCTATGCAGTAAAAGGCTATGGGCAGAGAGAAATATGCTCTTCTCTTCTGTAGGTAATGTAATATCTACACAATACTTGAATTAACTCATGAAGCAGTTTTAATTCAGAGATAATTTAGAGCCATACACTTTCTACAAACATACAATAACATGTAGGAGTACTTAAACTAATCTTTGATGAAAAATTCTTATGTTAGGTTCGTCAATAAAATAAGCACAGGAGTAGCTTTTGCTTTCAGGGAAAGTATCAATTCCACATGTAGTTGCTCAGCATTGTCTAAATTAAATGAATATGAGACTGGTGGGTGGACAGGCAAACTGAAGATAATCAGCAAAATTTATGTTTTCAAATAATGCACAAAACACATAAATCACTTCAAAGAGGCCCATAAAATTATCATTTTCTAAACCCACATTTAAATTAGAATATAACAAAAAGCAAAGAATCATGAATTATGGACCATAAGTTACAGTTCATTGTTTGCTTTCAGAGGTAGAGTGGCAGGAAATTATCTCCCCCTCATCACACATTTCATTTTTGATTAGGTGACTTTACATTATTTGTTACTTTAAAAAGCAGCCACAAAAATATAAGGTGCCAAAGATACTTCTTCTCTGAAGATGCAGTTTTGTAGAAGAAAACTCTACAACAACATATACAGCAAAACAAGATTTTCAGGTTTTACTGCAAACACGCACTTATGCCAGCAATCTAAGTAAAGCCAATGTATTATGCTGCTGCATACTCATGGATTGGGTGAGGCCTTGTAGGATGAGACCAATAATCCTTAAAATATTTGTTATTATTTCATAATTTATCCCTTTTAATTACTTTCAACCAGTAACATGTATTTCTTCGAAATAAATTACTATCCCTCATCTTTATGTGGACATCATTTGGTTCAGAACCATCCATGGTACAGAAAGGGCAATATTATTTACACAGAAACATAAATCCTAATTTTTGGTTCTAAAATACATAGTGAAATTTAACTACACTTGCCATAACTTTATGCATTCTGTGTGTGTATCTGCTATTAGGATTTGATCTGGAAAGTTTATGCAGAGATACAAAACACCCTAGGCAGCTGTTCTGGCATATGAAGTCTTAGCTCTATGCCTTTGGTGTATTTATTTTTTAGAGAAAGAGGGCTCTACTTGCTATGTTTCAAAGGAAAGCCTTGCAGCATAGAATGTGAGCAGGCAGGCTACACAGCTGCTGTGTGGCCTGTAATAATAAGGTACCTGTAACACCTGAGTGTGCCAGCAAAGGTCTAATGTCCTCATTACACTCATTCTTCTTTCTCTTTCCCCCATGGCTGCCAACAGCCAGGACTAGGATAACAGTTTGAACATAAAGAGAATTTGCAACATTGGCCTTTTGAGGGATGAATTTCCCAGTCATTTCTGCTGAAGTGTTAAATTCAGATGTTTAGTGGTGACACTCTAAACATCGTCATTACTTATTTCATTGGAGCTCAACACACAAGGAGGAAGAGATAGTCAGTCATATTATGAAGACCTAAATCATGCATTCCTCCTCTTACATAAGGAACAGCAGTATCTTGTGCCACTATTCAGGAAAGACTTGAGTCCCCAAACACTGCTGTGAACCTGAGCCCACAGAAAGGAGGCTTAGCCCATGAGTTCATCCTTGTCATGAAACACCATGGCAGGAGAAGGTTCAAGGAGAGCAAGCAGCTGAGAGAGCTCACCTCATTACCTTTTCTAGTTTTATTTGTGGATAATGAAAAGTCAGAAGTAAATGTTTCATGTGCTATCATGTATCACAGCACTGATGAAGAGGCAAAGTTTGTACTTCATGTAGAACTGGGACAAAACCAGTAATCCTGCCTACAATTACACTTTTCTTATCCTTATAAAGAACTTCAGGCAAACCTACAGATAAGAAGTGCTTTGCTGCTGCCAAGTATAACTAAGATGGCATCCAGTCATATTTCTATTTCCTAGTAAAACCAGAACTATGGTAATTTAACATAGTATCCACCAGAAAAACATGCTTATTGTCCATACTCCATGGGAAAAAAAAAAGTCACTGCCATCACAAGAAGTGCCTACGCTCTTTTTTCCCCCTTTTTAATATGGTATCAAAAAGTCTGTTGTAAATTCCTGGCATTTGAACATGAGAAACTATTAAAGTAGCACACAAAGTCAATAAAACGATCTCACTGGACTTGCCAATGTGCTTTAGAGGTTTTAACTTTAAAAATAGCCTTGTATTTAGTTGTATAAGCTCCAAATGGTGCTTAATGGGTGAAAATGCTTAAAGATTTCTGAAAGGTGTTCCCACTTTTTGGCCATTAGCATGCCATACCAGGAGAATTTAAATCTGCTTTCAGTTCTGAGTACTCAAGATCACAACCCTCCTTATTTCTAGGGGAGGGATTTCCACCTATGTGGAAGAGAAGCATCCCAATAAAAACTATAAAGCACAATCACTAATGGCCCCTCTCCAGGCAGTGCCATGATCAGACAACTGTAGTTAGAAGTTCATTTTTATTCAAGTATTTCTTCACTAATACTGGAATTTTAGGGCAACAGAAACTTTGTGAATTCAGGTCATATTAGCTAACAGTTTCAGCTGAAATAACATGAAAAAACTTCAGAGATGTTGAAACAATCTATTCTGGCATCTCAAAAACAAAACATTTTGATTTTGTCACAAGGGGACTCCTTTCCCAAAACAGAGGAGGTAGTGCTGCCACCCCTGATATCCAAAAACTCGGTGATTAGGCCATGTTCTTAGGTTGTGAAAGATGCAGCTTCAAACACCTCCTGTAAGTGATTTGGTACAGGGACTTGAACCCAAACATCATGCTTCTCGGGAGAGTAACCTACCTGCTGGGCTAGAAAATATTCTTACGTAGGTTTCTCTCAGCCTCATTTGTTGAAAGTGTCCCACTTTGCATAAAGTAGTTAAATATTCATTGAAACAGAGACTGAAAACCAGGTGCCGGCCCCTTTTTCCTCTGACTGCTCAAATTACCAGGATCTCAAGTCATTCACATGCTCTCTGTTTCTGTGGCCTACTTACTATTTAATGTACATGCCATGATGGGAGAAAGGGAAAAAGGAGAAAATGATTTTTCTCTGAACTTCTGTATCTGCCTTGGGCAGAGCCCAGGCCAGTGAAAATATGGGTCAAAGTTTTAAGCCTTACCTGTGGAAGGACAATGGTATGGAAGGTAAGAAATTACCACTTTCTGACATGTAGTTAAAAATAAAGTAGTTTAATGACATGAAACAGTATTATTAAAAAAAAAGAAAGAAGATAGCTGCATCTATTTGTAGCCAGCATTTATCCCTATTGGCACAATTAATAAAAGCTATGCATAAATCACATGAATTTCATTTAATCCACTGGCTTAGGCTGCTGACTAATTGGTAAATACACACTCAGTAAAAATGTAAAATGTATGCCAACTCTGTATTTTAAAACTGGTTTCTAGTTAAGATGTATCTGCTTCTTGGTTGCTTTTCCAAACACAGCTCAATTTTCACAGTTATTGGTCTTAGGGAAACAATAATGCCCAGAACAGTGCCAAAAGATCTTAGGCCCTTGAGCAGAAAAACAAAAAGCAGATCTACTGAGCTTACAGAGACAAAGGAGTTAGCTCTCCTGTGTCTAGGGTAATTTTCTATCATACCTGCGAATCTAAGGCCTTCCAATGACAGCTGTACACATTTCTGTAGACTCTTTCGGGCACTTCAACTCTTTTACAAATGGGGCCTTTGGCACTTGCTTCTGCAGTGCTGCCTTCTACTACTAGTCCGATGTGAAGGTATCAGTGCTTAGCAAAACTTTGAGTAAACTCTGGCAATTCTAATAAATTAAAGGTCCAGAACTATGCAGGCCTGTGCTGACAGGTAGTCTGATACTAGCAGAATTAGACACAATTAAAACTGATTATAAAAAACATGATGAGTGAGAGTGGCTGAGGCTGGAGCCATCTACCCTGTCACTTCTCTCAAGGTCATAGAAGACCCATCGCCACTCATTTAGACAGAGTGAAGCCTCTATTCCCCAGGCAGGCACAACCTCCCTTTCAGAGGCCAGCACCCAGCCAGCCACAGATTTTTAGAGGTAGGGAGCTCAGCAAAAGACTTTTAATACTTACAGTGCCTGTTAACAAATCCATGGAAAGCCTTACCTGAAGGGTCTCTTTTTGCCACCATCACTGATGGCTCTGATTGTGGGGGGCCTTCCTGACATCAAACAATCCCAGATGCAGAAAAGCTTTGGGAGCTAGCCCAGTGCTTTGTCTGGGCCTGACCTCAAGTTTTCTGTATTTACATTTTTCCCAAAACATGATTTACAACAGATGTCACTGGACACCAGAGCTCTTCTCCAGGCCTGGAGCAGAAAATCACAGCAAAAGAGGGAGATACAGAACAGCTCAATTTACATTACATGAAGATGCATAGCAAGGAGAGGGCAGAATCCACCCATCTCCAATTTAATTACACTCACATTCAAACATCAGTGCTGGTTTCCCGCTACTAAGGCTCAAGCAAAATGCCTGGTTTGATTGTGAACAACCTTATAACTAAGTGGAGTACTTCGGGTTAGGGATGGTTTAGGACCATCTCTGCTTGCATTCTTCATTTCTGGTACTGAATTTGACAGTCGCCGAACAACATATTCAAACCTTTTGCCTCAAACCGCACTTATGAAGTGCATGTTTAAAACAAAGAATGAAACAATGTTGACAAACAGCACTACAAAATTGATATAGATTTAATAGCGGCTTAATGAAAGAAAGGAGAATATAAAACTCTCTTCTCTAAACAGTGTGTGGTGAAATAAGCTGTCCGCAATGGAGGGAAAAAGCTCAAAAAAGAAACATTTGGAAACAATACAATGACATATGGTTCCATATGTTGAATCTATAATGCTTCCTAATTCCTTTAGGGCAAAATTCACCCTTCTGAACAAATTCCAAGTAACTGGGATTTGCCTGTGAGGACTGAAGGAAAGGATAAAATCTGCCCTCCATACACACACAGGAGACATGGCTATGAAGCAGCTTCTCTGCAGTTGCCATTTTAGCCCTGGATTGGAGCAGCACTGGCAATGTTTTTTGATCCTTCTCTGGGTATTTATAATTGCTTACCCATAAGTTCATCCTCATCTGTTCTCCCTGGTCAAGTCTGCTCAGGGAATGCTTTCCCCGTAGGGTGCTCTATGGTAAAGAGGGCATGTGCTCCAGCTTTCTGAATCATGCTGGACAGCAGAATAGTTGGAGTTGTTTTAAAAGTTTTATATATAGAAAGCTGCATGTTGGTGCTGATAAGGCATGTCAGGGCTCCAGCGCAGTTATACTCTTCAGCAGTTTTAGGTGATGCCTTTACAGCCCCCTATTTTTTGACATACAAGATTTCCACTCAATTCCTGGTCCTGTGCAGTTCACCAGTCCTTGGATGAGGGAGTTGTGGAAGAGCAAGCAGTGGTGACCGGAAGAGGGATAGTCATCTTTTCCTTTTAAGACAGGATGACTTCTACAAATGGTCAGAATACTCATATCACACACATGGCTATCAGCTAGTAGTCACAGAGTTCTGAAAGTTTGTTTTCTCAAAGGCATAAAAATTCAGACATGCCTGTATTGAGCATCCTGGCTTCAGGAAAGGCGCGAAAATGGCAAATAAAATGATATCATGTGCTGCAAAAGATCTGGCTGAGTATGGTCAAGATGGTTGTGTCATGCACTGCTTTGAAAGAGTTTTTGTTCTTGAATATCATCTGAGTTGACTCTGAGATTCTGCTTTGCTATCTTGGCTACCCAGCTGACTCAGCTCAATAGTGCTGTCCCAATGATGCTGATCAACAGTGGATACTGGATCGTAGCATACAGACTTCTAAACAGGAGCTGTTGCACAGCCCACGCTTTCAGAGGAATTCATACTGCACACAGATGCCTCTTCAGACAGAGTTGGAGCTGTTGGGAGACTGACCTTAGCTTGTAGCCATATTGAAAACCATATCCTAAGGGAAGACAGACACCATCCTAGGGAAATAGTGTGTGCTTTAGGATGAGCATCTTCTCAATCCAGCTTTACCCATATGGGTTAAGCTCTAAGTATAAGTCCACTAGAATGTTTTTTTATTGTTGTTCTCTTGGAAGACAGTTACAAGGCTGTCAGAAATTTGAAGATGGATGTGATGGGGATGAGGGCTTCATATCTCCAACTCCCCCCACTAAAATCAGCAGAGATACTTTAAACCCATAGGTAAAGATTAAGAAGTACTTGACTGCTTCTCCAGCTGGAGAACAGGGACAAGGGTTATCCAGACAAAAACTACAAAAGATAATGAAGGATGCAAAGAAAGTATTTAGGCCCAGAACAACAACGAATTCTCAGGATAAACTTCTGCCTAGTAAGTTTCTGGAGGGCATTAAGCTAACCTTAATGCTGAATCAAGCTGGGTTTTATTACTTGATAGATACAGAGCCAACAATACATCCTAAAGTTATCCACACACAGGTCCTGTACACACTATGCTACAGGAATGAAAAGTCTTCCATCTTTGGAATATCATCCTGTCTTGAAGGGAAGAGATTTCTATCCCACTTCCAGTCATTACTGCTCGCTCTTCCCCAGCTCTGAAAAGGGCAACGAAGGCTTTTCTATAGCTATTAGAACACCATTTCAAAAGCTAAACTGAGATGGGGCTGAGGAGGGAATGGTATGGGGAAGGAATGAATGATAGCTCCTGTATACTTATCTACAAACTCCTCATTGTGTTAGCAATTTGACTCTTTTTGGTTCATGTCTCTAGGTTAAAATGCTAACCAACAGACGCTATTTATTCGGTGTCTGTGACACCTCTATCAGGATAATTGTGAATCAGAATCTGCAGTGTGTCAGCCTGTGCTGGCGGTGATGCTTGCAAGACCCACCCTCACTTTAATGTTTACATTACTTTTCTGTTTTTTAAAAAATACATGAACTTGACACTAGCTGCATTAGACCATCACCAATACTTGAAAAAGTCATCTCTCTTCTCACTTAATATTTGGAAATACTTAAAGAGTTTGAGGAAAATATTTTCAAGGAATGTTTGATGTAAAAAATGCTCCAAGGCAGATAGATTTTTTCAGTTAACATTTCAAAACTGCTTCAAGAAGGATCTGATGAAATATTTCTATGTTTTAATTCTCCATCTGGAAAATGAAACTCTAATATTTAAAAGGTCTTTTGCAAAATACACACAACTATTAAAAACAGTACCTAGGCTATTTTGCAGGAAAGGGAACAGAAACAAACACACCTGGGATACAAAGCCCTGCAGCCCCTCAGCAGTCCACAAAACAACTTTGGTGAGTGTAACCACATCCTTCCTTCCAATAGAGGCTGTTGCCTACAGAAAGCACAGAGCCAACATACTCTCACCAGATATTTTAAATAATGTTTGGGAAAAAAGGCATCAACTCACCCAGGACAAAGCTCAGCTTCTTCTGGATAGACTGGGGCTGATACTTGTATGAAATCACCCTTTGACTGTAAAGAAGGGGCACAGTGTGCAATTACTGCATCTATCTAGTATTTCTGGGAAGAGGACAAGAAGCAGGTGGGCTTATATCCCCACTCATCATTTGGGCTGATCAGCTAAACTGGCTTTACATATATGCAGCTGGGAATGGTTTATAGCACTCTTCTTCACATTTTTTCTCTAGTCACTGCATTTTGCCCCTTGTATCAAATTTCCTCTTGCATTGAGAGGGCAGCTCCTGGATGACTTTGCTTCATGTATGTGTGGAACAACTGGAACCTGCTTGATGTGTTGCTGCACCAGTTGCTCTGGAATGGAATAGCACTTCAAAAGGGTGCAGAAGAATTGTGATTCATCTATCCACTGACAAAACAGCTTTGTGCTGACCACTCTGATCTGGCAGAAGGGAGCACACAGCAACACTGGAGTTTTATTCACTATTCTGAGTGCTTTACTGCCTTCTACAGTATAATCACTACCACCTTAAGCAGAAAGATAGTCCACTGATCACAGGCTGTTTTCTCAACCTGCAGAGGACAAGATTTGCTGTGATGACTACTTGCTGTATTTACTATAGAAACACATAGGAACCATACACCTACAAGGAAAACAGAATTTTAGTATTGCACAAACTAAACAAGGTACAACGTTTTAGACTTCCCTCTCCAGCTGTGTCTCAGAAAGGTTTGGTACATGCATACCCTTCAAGGCACGAATGTAGAAGAAAATAATTCTTTCTCAGGTCTTCTTCAGCCTACTACAGCAAATGATGCACATTATTCTCTCACAAGATTCTGCAGTACTGGCAAAACTTGTTTTAAGCTCTCCCTGTTTAGTTTGCTCGTATTTCAAAAGTAACTCTTCACTGCAAGCTTACTCTCCTGCTAAAAGTATATCCCCTACCCTTTAGTATTTATAACAAAGACTTAATGGAGAACTGAAGGTCAACAGTCTCAGAGATTATAGAGATCATGACACTCTAAATGTATCTCATATGTCTTGCTAGGGCTAATTTGTCTACATGGAGTGTTAGGCTGACACTGCGCTAAAGCTTCTAGTTGCAGTGCATCTACATTCAGTTTTTCCAGTACTTGCTACCCTGCTGGGAGCACACATCCCAAGGTACTTTCACCTATAAGTTCCATACCAGTGAAATACAAAAATCTAGTCTAGTGCAAAGACATGACAAACTTATGATTCATCTTGACCACTCTTGTCTAGAGTTTTCCGTGAAGTAGATGACGACATTTTCTTCGGCCACTCTTGCAAAACTGCATACCAGAGTAGATGGTATGCAGTACCAGGAAAAATCCAACAGAGTTGCCATGAATCGATCTATTCAAGGGCCTAGCACTGCTTCAGGCACATCTGCTTAGGCCAGTTGAAAACCATCTGTATTTCAGATTCTTGGATAATGAGGGTAATTTCCATCTTTAAAGTTGGTAGTAGAGCTGGTGGTAGTTTTCAGTTTTAGAGTCATTTGAGATGCTTCACAGAAAGGGGTACTACAGTGATGCTGCAAAGTACTACAAACCCACAATTTGGCCTAGCTGTTGTGGATTAACCCCAGCTGACAATAAGGTACCACAGCCATTCACTCACTAGCATATGGACTCAGTCTCACTGTGGCTGAAAACTGTTAATTCTTAATTTCTGCAAGAATCAGATCTTAACTTTGCAATGACTTCTTTTTCATCTGCATGCAAGATTTTAAAAATAGGACTGGTGTTTCCTTTAATTAGTATTTGATACAGTATTAATATTCCTATTTATCTTCTACATGCCATATGGATTAAATTCTCATTACTTTTGATCTTAATACTTTTAAAATATGTAAATCAGCCAGCAGACACCCTCTTTAAAGCAGTGTTTGCACACCACATCTATTATTGCCTTGGGCAATAGGAAAATATCTGCATTGCTAAAATTCCAGAATTGTGAAGAAATCTTGAAAAATCAGACATTAAACCGATAGACAAATTGTGTATTGGCCAAAAACCTCCAATTCTTTAGTTTCAACTGTATCTAGAAATGACATTAGAAGTGACCAAAGACCATTAGAGCATGTATTTACAAGGGATCAACAAAGTTAATTTCTGGAGGGAGAAGAATGTTTTCACAGGTTCAGCTAGTTCCAGATGTAATACCTTAGAAGAATACTATACTTTTTAGAAAAACTTACCATTATTCTTAGACATAAAAATATAATGATTTGTTTTCAAGTTTACAGATGATACTGTTATCACCTCTTGTTTTTCCAGCACTACAGCACAATGCTGACAAATAGATTTGCGTGGATATGTATTTCAGTTTATCTGAATACTATGGGTAAGCAAACAGAAACTTATGGGACTCATCAATACAAATAACAGGCAGAGGGAATACATGGACTGACCTCTCTGTTCACACTGTAAGTAATTTCTGACGACATGGGAAGCATTTGGTTTTACTGTTGAATGAACACGGTTCACGAATGTGTTAGTCTTGAAACCAAAAGCCTATCTGATCATTTTACATTTGGTCTTCCTCTAATACATAAGTTTTCAGAAGAAATTAAGAAAGTATAGCTGTAAAAAACAGGACTGGCTCTTGCTATGCTCTGACTGAGAGGTGGAGGGAGGACACCCCAGCTGCAATCACATTGCATACCCCAGAGTGTGTGTGCAGTGCCTGCATGGGATATCCATTCCCTACCTTTCAGCTTTGGAAAATCTGATTCTGTTGAGAAATACCACATGAAAATGAATGTTCTAGTTAAAAAAAAAAGAAAGAAATTGCCCTTCATTATCAGAAAAGGGCGGGGAAACCAGGCACTGCTGGGTCCACTCAGTCCTCTCATTTTTATTTCTTCTGATCTTATCTGAAATCCAGTGAGTCTGTGAGACCTTCTTCGCTGGCTTTGACTAAGCTCTGAGTATAGGCCAACAGCCTGACGGCTTGACGTATTTCTAGCACTTTGTTTTTATTTTGGTTATCTTAGGAACCTAGAGGACTAAATACTGGTGTTTATTCAAATTCCATGTAAGAGAAAAGATCATTCCTCCTTAATTATAATCACATGAGGCCATGTTTAGCAGGGTTCACACCAAATGAAAACCTGAGCCTGAACTCTATAATCCTGTGGTACAGTGGTTGTGTAGACACCATAACTTCCCTGGGTACACACCAAGAAGAAGGTCCACAGCTTATTCCTGAGAAGGTAATGGAAGTTTCATAAGGAAAAGAAAAAGACATTTGGCTCTTGCTCTAAGCAACAGTTTAGTTTAAGGCTTAGTCTACACCATCAAATACTATCAATGTATGTATTTTTTACCATCATCTGGCTTGATAAAAGTCCTCAGCTAGAAATGTTGCTATTTTTTTTACCAGAACAATTCAGTCCATCTGGCAAACTGCTTTAAAAACTGCTTTACCTCCTTTCCAGCAAGGAGGTTTGCTGGCACACATCTGCAGTACAGTTACATTTTACAGTTATATTTCAGATACAGCCTAACTGGCCAGTTGTCTTCCTGGTAGTTTCTCCAATGGGACTGCTAACTGCTGAACTAGAGCTGTTCAGCTGTAGTTCAGTTTTTTCCAGCCACCCTCCTGTGTAAGACTACACTACAAATACATTTGTTTCACAGAAATCTGCAGGTTGTAGTCATACACATACACCAGAAAGAAAGCACAACAGTGTCCTTAATCTTCTAGGAATCAATCTGTACCACAAATATTATTCTGAAATTCCTATGCAACTAAATTTAAATGTTTTCCATAGTCACTTGCACAGGCATCGTTAGTACGGTATTACTTAACCAAACAGCAACTGTATATCCACAACTGTCTCTAGAATAACAAGGTGACAGAATGTCTTAGAAGTAATTTAAATTTCCCCCTTAAGTGTCCTAATGACTCTGTAGGGGACAATGCAGAATTTAGTTATTGCAGTTTAAATGCTTTATATTTTTATATAAAATTACCACAATTATTGCTCAGTACTGTTCCACAACACAGATATATATTATCTTTGTCTTAAATGTGAAACATACCAAACAGGAAAGTCTCTTCACAGCCATGGAGTTGTCTACATTGTTCAATCCAATTTACTTTCCAAGTTGTACTATAAAATTCTAATTTTAAGCAGTCACTTAGAATCCATATTTCCATCTTTTCTCACATTGAATGGTCTCATTTAGGCAATGATTGTTATGGAATTTAACAAGATGTGTGTATAACCACTGCTACATCCTGAAGTACTGGGCCCTTCATTATCAACCTCTGCCTCTGACTGCTGCATGTTATATGCAGAAGGAGGAGATCTTGCATACAAGTCTGTGAAACTCTATGTTAATAAAGCAAGGATCTCCTGGCTACTGAACTCACAGCTCTGTTCTCTAGTTAGTTCATAAGTATTTCATATCAAAGGGATGCAAATATGAAGGTTTAGAAATAAAGGAGTAGCTTTCAAACTTGAGGCTAAGAAAAAAAAAAAGCCTGACAAGCAACACCATTAAAAATCTGTATCACTTCTATGCAGTCTCCCTTCCTGAAACCTAAGCACGATACTCCACAGTGCTACTCCACTTTCACCTCCAGATAGGAGACTTACTTTATTCAATGTTATAGCACCTACAGAAACCACATCAGAGTATTTAACGAAAGTGACCCCATTAAAATAAATACAAGCAACTATCACAAGCAAAACTTTGCCTCACCTTCCATTTTTTTTTTATCACTAGGATATGGAAACCTCCTGCCTCCTTCCCTGGAATCTCATGACACATGGCACATTCACATGAAAATAAACTTGGACTATCCCACTGGAAATAGCTTTGTAAGCACCTTTGCAAGTGCCAGATGAACTCTGTAGGCTTTGTGTCATGGTGTAGTCATGCTGAACAGCTGGGTGGACTATAACTTTTTCCAGACTCTTCTGGCTGGTCAGTTTTCCCAGTAGACAAATGCTGAAGCCAGCCACTTCCTCATCTCCTCCGTGACGTTATATACCCAAACTGAAGCAGATAGAGGGCATACTGACAGAATATAAACTACTTTCATGGGCCATACAAGAGAAAGGACAGTTCTCAAAAGCTCTCACTCTCCTGAACCAGCATCACAGGCTGCACATTCACATGAGAATAAGGCACAACCAGGATATCATACTAACAAAGCCTATTGTTTTCAAGCAGCTGAACTGTTTTAGATTAGTGATGACTTCTTTCCTTGTGTCCTAGCGAAAACAGGGCCTTGTTTCAGTTCTAGATCACTCTTGGCTAGTCAGTCGGGAACATGCAGAACACAATGTACACCAGATACCAGCACGCTGTTGCCTTCCTGCTCTGAGCTTTGTCATCGGCTTACATGAAAATAGGCACAGGCCCATCCCACCAAAACTTGTTTTGCTCAGTTTGTTTTTGTTTCCAAAGCTCCTTCAGGGGAAAGAATCTGGTCAAAAATCCAGCCACAATTCAAATTGTTTATATAAACCACACTTGGGACTCCAATCTGTGGGAGCAATATTTTTAAATGTTTGTGTTTTTTTGTTTCTGATTTGCTCTTCTTACTCAGTGTTCTGGTGTTGGTATGAATAAAGCCAGACAAAACCTCAAGCATTAGTTTAACAAATGTAATCCAGATACAGTGGGCTAGATTTACAGACTAGCCATGCTTATTCATGGTGGAGCATGAGAATGCCTGACAAAGTTGAACATAATAGGCCCAAATTACAGTTGCCCTGAGGCCTCTTCAGTGAACACCACTAGCATAGGAGGCCTGCCTGCTGCATGCAGAGCCAGCTCTGTGTCTGCGTTCCTGCTTGTCTCAGGGTAGGAATCATACTAAGGCAGAGCAGCACAAACCTGAATAAAAGCCACTGAGATAAAAGGCTGCAGTCCTTGAGAAAATAAGAACAACTCTCTCCCATATACTCTCCTTTTTCTCAGTTTCGGTTGTTGATGTTGAACTGGAGAAGCCTCTGTAGACACAGGGACATCTTTCCCTGCTATATCTTCTCAGAGGTTATGAGGCATGGGGAATGCACCAGCTGAGTGCCTGCAATCTTGCAGTTAGCTTGCAAAGGAACCGGTGGACACAGCCTCTTTCATAGTTAGTCTCAGGTCTCCTACAGATCATAGGTACCAGTGACAATTTTCAGAACTCAGCTACCTCTCGAGCATTAAACTTAGCAGACAGGCTGCCAAGGCAAAATTCTAAACACTCACCAGGAAGTAAGGGCCATTTAGGGAGTTAATGAATGCTTTGGAAACTGCATTTTTCTACAGTTCTATTATTCCACCCAAATATAATTCTATTTTTTCTGCCTAAAAATCGTAGACTTTTGGAAACTCTTAATAAGCTGACTCAAAGTTCTACTAAAAATGTAACGTTTGTTTATTACTTCCTTGGTAGTAATGGTCCTCCAGTCAACCCAAATTTACGTGTCTTTACCTTTCACTAAAAATACAGTATATCCATGTTAGAAAACCCGTACAAGCTTTCTTTGGCTCAGTTTTATCCTTCTTACACTTCTTTAAGCATGTTTTCCTTTTGAGTTCGGCTTTTTCTGACTACAGTAAATGGAATTGCAAATCCAAAGGCAGCCAATGATGGTTTTATTGCTGAGAATTCTTATTTGGAGAAGTTATTTGACATTATTGAGGGAATACACACATTATCTGCTACTTCTTTTCTTTTCTTTTATAAAAGACCAAAAGCAAGAACACAAAAATATGGTTTCTTCCAAAGTTGTCTTATTTCTTCATTAGCTACAGGGACTAACCAGACACCAATCTGGGACACACTTCCTCTTCCAGCAACAAAGGATAAAAGACCCACTAAGGAACACATGCCTTAAACAATGATACTGCCTGCCAACTCAAAGAATTAATCTGTCCCTTGTTCTCGGAAGCAGCTATCAACTCAGCTGAGATCTGTTTGACTCAAATAGTTATGTCCAGAAAGCAAGGCATATCCTGTCCTGCTTCAGATGACCCTGCATAGTCATAGGACTTCAAGAGGAGATAACTAGCTATGACAAGAAGCTTTATAACATGAATTTACTTAGAATTCTTGTCAAAATTCCAGTACATCTGGAAGGTAGATAAGATGCAGAAAATCATAGGTTGATGAATATAGGGCTGACTGTAACCACCCCACTGGACCAATTAATGCCACCCTTTCAGAGACACACACTAATTCTATGAATAATGAAAAACTATATTGAAAATAATGATGTAAAATGTTGCAAGCTAACGATGCATTGATATGGGCACTACTGCAAAGGAAATAGTTCCTAAGTTATTAACCTTCAAAAAGATTCTGTCTTTCAAAACAGAGCATAAAGTATACCTCTCCTACAGCAATACAATGACATACTCCTTTCAAATGCTCTAAGGCTAAACTCTTCCGTGAACAACTTCAGCAACTAGATACAGGAAAAGCAATGCTATAGAAAGCAGTAGTACAGTTCACTGCTAAGGCTACCAAGTGTTCTGTGATTATTCAAACTATATGCTATTTCTTTTTATCATGTCTGATATGATGGGTTTCCTTCTTTGATGATGCACTCCTTCTCCACTCCACTTTTGACTTCTTTACTCAATGTTGTGTATCTATGTCTTTTACTTGTTTTCCCTATATGTGAAGTTCTGCATGGTTTCATCTGCCCTGGACAGTGTCTTCTGCCTTATTGATACATGCCCTCTCCAAGAAAAGGTTACGCTGGTTCTTTTCCTTTTTCCCCACATCTCTTTTTTACTTCTTTGTATTTGTTTTTTTTCTTTTCTAAAAATAGAGCAGTTAGAGGTAAGCTGAAGAAGCCAATGCCCATCCTCGCAGGTCACACCAGGAACCACTATAATTCTACAAATAACTTATGGAATTTAAGCTGCAAAGTGACTGATGCTGCTTTTCTGTCTATGCATGTTTATTTGTGGGTGGGAAGAGGGAGTTTTGTGAATTAACAGGGATTTTCTTGACTGTGTGTCAATGATTAGCTTGTGCTGTGTGGTACTACCATGTAGGCAATGTTTGAGTTAAATAGTTTAAGGCTGCAAGTTGCTGCTGCTGCTGAAATGTGATAATGAATAACCTGCTTCATTTGCAGTGCCCTGAGATGTGGCTGCCTGTGGCTGCTTGTGATGACTATGTTCTTCCTAGGGAGTTTTAAAACAGATTGCAGTTTGCAAATAAGAATATCTAATCCACTAATGTAAGATTTCATTCTTGTAAAGCAGTTAAGATCCTTTGGATACGAAGCTGAGGAATTCAACCTTCTTGGGCCTTAAATCAATGATCAAAAGGCACAAAGCATGAGCCTGATACAGCACACAGAAAACTGATATATACTAAAGACTTGACCTAACAGCTGTTCTGAATACCATTGTAAGGGGGATATCCTCATGAGGAGATTAAGAGCAGTACTACTTTCAGTTTATCAGTTTCTTATGAATGAAAAATTAATTGGAAACACATGGATAACAACAGATGAAAGAAATTGATACCACTTTGTCTTTAAGTCTGATGAGCAAAATATGAGTGATGAACCCAAACTGCAATCTTACACCTGTGTCCTTAGGGGAGACACAATGCAGCTCTGAACTTCATATATATTCACCTGTCTCTAAAAACAAATCAAGAACTCATAGATTTTTGTTACACAAATATCCCTTTTTACCAATTTTTAACTATAACAGCTGATTGTTCTGATCTCTAAAACTACAGCCATGTATGCTGCTACTCAAATTAGCTCATTTTTTTGTAGAGCTGCAGCAAATTTTTTTTTTCCACAAATAACCCTTTTAAACTCCACAAGCTTACTGGTATTCATTTGATAGTCATGCTGTTTATCATAACTAAGAATATGCAGTAAAGAACAACACTAAAGAATGTAGAAAAAACAATTGCACCACTTTGCTGGGGGGCATTTTTGGTGTTAGCAAATCCCAAAACTACAAAAAGGGGCTGGAACGATGTAATATTTTCTTCCTTATTTTGAATGTGACTTTAGTGTTTGTCTGCATGAGGCAAACATAAGCACACTGGTGAGAGAGAGTTCCAAGAACAGTACTATACTCACAAGGCCATGGACAAAGAACAAAAAATGTACTGGCTTATGCTCCCACCTTACAGAGAAAACAGCTAGCTGCAGCTGAAGGTAAAGAGCTAGTATAGCTCTCCAACCTACATAGCAGGCAACCACACATACTCTATTTGATTCCTATTAAAATGTAAGAGAGTCAAATAAAGAAGGACATGTTAAAGATGACCGAGTCTTTCATGGGTATTCTTGATGCTGTTCAGCTTGGGTAGCTATCTCTGCATTCTCCCCTTTAGACAGCCTGGGTGCTAGGACAGACCAACACAGCAAGCAAGAGGCAATACTTGGTAATTATATAGTTGTATTTCCTGCCTTCTCACACTCCTCACTGCTTATGCTTCTACATAAAATACAGATTTATACAAGTCAGGATAAACCTTAAAGATAAAGAATGGGTACCAAGATATTTTTAGGAAACAAAAATACCCCAACAAAAAAAAACAAACTAGAATTAATAAAGCTGTTCTTTCATACGGCTAACATACACTCATTGCCTGCACTCATAGAAAAGCAGCTTCTCTTTCTCTTATTGGCAGCAACATCAATACTTCCCACTACTTTGGTATTTCTGCCTTCCCTTAGAGGAAAGGTGTTACAAGCAGGGAAGATGGGAATGTGGTATTATTTTTCTGGTGCCCTGCCACATCAGCCAAAGCATGAGCACAACTGGCTCCCAATAATTCTCTCCATATGCAAGGAAGATCCTCAAGGAAAGTTATTCTTGCCAGGGAACAGAAATGATCTCCACAAGCTCCTAATTACTGCTACAAGCTAGTATTTGCAGTTGCTGTGTTCCACTTAACCATTATAATCAACTGAGGTTATCCATGAAAGAATTAAAATATAAAATACTTTCAGTGAGTAGAGAGAAGTAATGATGGAAAGCCAAGGAATACAACCATTGTCATGAGAAGAGCTAATGAATAACTCATATAGAATAATTTCTTTCCACTCAAATACATCACAGCTAGTTCATTATTTCCTGAATGGAATACCTGTTTAGCAAACTGTATCTGTGAAATCCAGCTATTACTAGTTAACTGTGGTGGATTCATCAGATTCAATTCACATTATTAAATATCAGCAGAGAACCAGAAATTATTTGGTAACATACAACTAGCAGATGAAATCATAACTCTATCAAAGTCAATGATTACCTGCTTAGCCTTTTTCTTACAAAATAACCTAAAATAAAGGCTATCAAAAGTCTTCTGATAGTGGGGAAAAGTTACAAAAATTATTGTCTCTTTCTCTGCAAAACACAAAATATAATTTAGGAAAGTATTATAGTTATTCTCTTAGGATAGAACCTTGTGTGCACCCTCAAAGCCCTGTACCTACCGTACTTGTTCTAACAAAGCTTAATTAAATAAACTGGTGCAGTATTTTAGAACAGAAGAGTAATTCATTAGGAACCACACTATTTGCCTGAATAGACCAGTTGTCTGAGATATGCTGCTGGTTCAGAGCACTAGTGACTGAGGCAAAATAATAAATATAAGGCTGCGGGAGAATACCTAGAGAAATTTCAAGCAATAACAACAGAATGGTGAAGTACTGCATGATGAAAAGCTTAACTACTAACAGGAAAATGGCAAAAAGAAGACCTAAGACAAACCTGTATGTCATGGATAGAAAATGAAGAGAGAAAGAACAGGTGAATTGCAGCTTGGATCAGAAAGACTGTGGTAGACATTATGTGTTAAGAAGAGAAACCGAAGCTCTACTGATACTTTTTGGCACAGCATTATTGTGTATGTGTTATACAACTTTATTAAATATTTCATATTTCTTACTATTATTTTTCAGTATTCCAATAAGAGAGATTTGCAGTCTCTTTTTATTGCAATGCAGCCATTATGAGCTGAGTTTCAATTTGTTTTATACAGAACAAGTACTAAGCTGTCTCTGGAGAACTTTACTGCAGTTTATCTGTGTAGTTTACTTGTATCTTATTTTATCTCTCACCTCTGATACTAATCAGTCATGGCTGCAGGTCAAATCTTTTTGCATTGGAAACAATCACAATAACTAATCCAGAAGTAAACCAGCCTATAATGAAATTCACTGCCTAGGGCTAAACATAGAGCTAACATGTGTTTAACAAATGAAAGCTTGTATTTATCACTTGCCACAGTTTGGGTCTTTGTCTATTGGAGGGGAAAAACAATTAAGAAGCTGAGCAGTAAAGAAAAACTTAAGAACAGCCCAATTTCTTTTTAGATTTGTTGGTCTGTTACTTTGGTAAAAGGTAGTGTGCAAATCATGTCATCAGGGGGTGATAAAAGGTTTAACAAAAAGTGTCTATGGGTGAACCAGTTCAGAATGCAAACATCATCAGTACAAATCTCAGCTGGAAACTTTATATAAGGCCGAGAGAAGTTCAGCTGACTTCACTTGTGTTTGCAGTCAGATTTTCTGAATACACATTGGCACTATATGGCACAGAACTGAAATACTGAAACAAGGTTACTGTACTTTTCACCCTAACAGCTAGTGAAACTAACAGGCTCCTGCCAAGCACAGATCCAGAAAGTGGGAACTCAGGCTTTCCACAGGATGGGAGGTGACGGTCCCTCCTGTGGCTTCCTGCGGGGTCCCACCACATACAATGAAATGTACAGTAATAGGTTTGCTTCCACCAGCAAAATCCATCTGCATACATATGCAGCCTCACATACAAACAGTAATGACTGCTTTGAGACATGGCTTTGTTTTCAGCTTATTTTTACAAGAGACATCCTAAAAAATATCTTCTTCCTATGATTTCTACTTATACATATGTAAGGTAAAAAGAATGATTTGGAAACATAATTTCTGTTTACTAAGCCTAAAGGCCATCATTTATACCAGGTGTGAAGAGGTCAGTAATCCAGTGATACTCCTCTAAAGAAAAAAGAATATAAAAGATTCTTTTTCTCCTGGTCATGTGCAGTCAGATTTTGGCTCAAAAGCCACAAAACAATACTGTACAAAACAATCCTTTCAATGGAAATATATTATACAACATGCCACATCAGCAACTCCTTTGTCTGAGGCTTCAACTGCAACATGGCTAATTGTAATTCCTCTACTACATTGTGGTACGTAGTAGGAGAATATTGTGGAGATCTCATAGGCCTTGCCATAGCTACAGCATACTCAATACAATCAGATCATACTATGTAATGCTACCTTGTCCTTTCCAGTGTTTCCTGTAACATTCAGACTATCTCAATACCATGCTATTTTATTTGCATTTTATTTGCAAAAGAATGATCAATTCAAACCTCACCCACTCAAAAGAATACCAAAACAAAATCCTCTATCCCCAAAACCATAGCCTCCAGATATGTAGGGAATTTCTAGTGCCAACTTTTTATAACCAAGAGACCCAGTTCTGCTCACTGTTATGATTCTACTGACTACAGTCAAGTTTTTAATGATTTATATTCCTTCAATGTAAAATTAGTCTCAGTGGGGGGCTGAAAAATGATGAAATGAAACTCCTGATTAAACAACTAAAAACAATTTTAAATAGATTACAAATTCTTTCACTTATCCTGAATGATAGGATTCCGAAATTAACGGCATCCATGTGTCAGTATCATCCCATCTGCCAATGGCAACTAGTTGAAAGCCCCATGCAGCATTTCACACTATGTTACGTAGCAGCAGATTTGTTTTTCATTTAGAAAGGAAGGCTTGCTATGATGGAATCAAATAGGAAGCTGAGTTACACAGACAGAAACAGCTGAATGCCTTGGATTGATCTCATTCTCACACACAGGAAAAGAAGTGGCATCTTTGGTTACAAGGCATCCGGATCTTGATACCACATTTTGTGTGAGATATTGCCTGTACTTCACCATATCTATTACAGTCACACTGGGATACTGACTTTCTGTGAATTGAAGGATAAAAAGCTCTCCCATTTCCAAATTAATAATGAGAATAGCTTTGCCATAGCTGTTCTCTTTTTTAAAAACAATGTACAAATATGAATTAAATAAAATCAGAGTTCAATTATGCTATGATGTTCAACTACTATGTAGAATAAGATAGTTCCCTATACTTAAGCACCTTTCACTTGCAAGTACAAGATACTGAACCAAGACTATGTGGCTGAGACTGAGGCAACTTAGGGTATTTCCAAAAGCAAAGTCTGCTGCAAAGAAAGCTCAACCCTGAAGCAAAGACCAGTCACCTGAGTATATTCTCTGTGGTCTGGGTGGTCTGATAGAATTAAAGTTGGAACACTTCATCAAAACTGGAGTTAAGCCATAACAATTAATGAAGTAATCATTATTTGAAATTTCCTGTTTATGATGATGAACCTGTAAATATCATCTGTGTGATGATAACCACAGGGTAACTTCTTGGGAATAATGTCTCCCATGCCCGTAATGCCCTTTACTAAAAATTGTTCACAGTAGTGTCTGAGGTGGGCAGCAGCCTTCCTCCCCATCCATCAATAACTTTATACATTTCAATATCTACTTGCCCTTAATCAGCATGAAAAACAGGGATCACCTTCACATGTTCCTCCAAACCCAACACAGCTACACCTACAAATCACATTTTTATGATTGCTTTACCAGAAAAGAAGAAAAATGAGCAACATAAAAAGGACATATTACAAGGAAACCATTCCTAATCACTGACAAGTGGCAGTCCAGCTTGAAACACACCGGGCCCTAATTTCCACTAGTTTTTGAGAACATAAAAAAATTAGGAAATTGAAGGTTATATTGGAAATGGCCTGCTGACTTTTACAACTATAGTGTAAGTTTCACTACCTCCGTCACAGACCATGACTATGTACAGTTTGAATAATTCCAGATCTCCCAGAACTGTGGCACATTTCATTACCTCTCACAAAATTCTAATGTTGCAGACAACAGTGTGAGTTGCAAGGCCTACATGGAACATCATCAGAAGACATATATAGTTCTCCCACATAAGAATGCCCATGGCCAGAGACATACTGTGCATTTTCTTACTTGTTCAAAGTGTCTCTGTCAACGTGAAGAATTATGTCATCCTCTGATCAACGCAGAGATGCTATTAGCTTTCTTTTTACAAACATGTTTCCTTTGCATCTCAGGAAATCTGCCATACTTTTGAGGCAAAGTTACAAGTTACATTGGTAACTGATCAACGAACCACTCACTTCTCATTAATAATTTCAAATATTCTGACTACCTCATCTAAGGGAACACCACTACTTGGCCTCTGAATATTGTATTATTTTGATTCTTTCAGTACTACTTTATTGTGACTAAAATAGTTAACTTCTGGCTTAACTGTTACTATTTGCTTGTCCTCTCTGCCCAGGCAGTGTGTTACAGAGAAGACACTGGAGAGAATTCTCGACTTTGCTGCTAGTCCTGCCCCACCACTTAACCTGTACTGCATGCAGTTTGGCCATACTGCTCAGTCTTTCTACGACCCAGTGTAAAGGCTTTTGAAGTGAAAAAGAGGGTTTTGTTTCTGCATTAATTACAGAGTACAGATTTGCAGGATCTTCGTGGAAATTTCAGTCTATTTTTCCTTTGCCAATCTTCTGCTGACAACAGGCAGCCAGTGATAACAAGATGTGAGTGAATAGTCTGCTTGAATAACACAAAAATACGTAAACTCAACCATTTTTTCCCTTTTGTGTTCTGTCCCTCCTTGACTGCACTAGAGCCTCACCTACTAAGACCTTGAGACAAGTATGCAGCCTGTCCTTCGTTCTGTGTTTAAGCCTGGTTACAGACTCCCTCCATCAAACATCACTGCTTCATAAGTGGATCACAGACCAGTGCAAAAACCTGACACATTCCCTTCCCCATTGGCCTGTATTCCGGGTCCATAGCACTACCACCAGGCTGCAGACTAGTCTGCCTGTAATGTAACTTAAAGTGAATTCAAAATCAATCTATAACATTGCAGAATAAAGTCTCACTATGAAAAATAACTGTCTTCACATTGTTTGGACTACCTAGTGGACAGCTTTTTTGTGTATGAATAACAGTTTATGTAGCATAGCCCTACATTATAAAACGCATGCATTTTATACATGTGTTCTTATTCCAAAAGGTATTTGCTGTTTCATTTAGTTTTCACAATAGGTCTAATGATAATCTCTTCTTAAAAATATATACTTCATGCAATAAGGCTGAATACAGATTGTGAAAGCATCTGAATTTCTGAATGGAAGCTATACTTTTAAAAGCACCCAAGGAAGCTATTACTCTTCAAGCAGGTTTATTTCCTTAATAGCTAATCATTGAAGTGTGATTTATACGATCATCTGAGTATCTTCATGCTTACCTAGGAAATTCCTTACTTTTATGTATTTACATGCTTATTCATTTACCAATACATGTTTCTTAAATGTTTCAAATCAATGTTGAATTTATTTCTTCTTCAATGTCTATTCTTATATTACTTCACTTTTTTTTAAGTCTTTAAGTTTATGGGTAATGGTTGTGAATCACATTCTTCCTAAGGATGTAATTCTGCCAGTCTTACTCTAACTGTTTTACCTTAGACACAATGGCAACCTTCCAGTATCTGAAGGGGGCCTACAGGGATGCTGGGGAGGGACTATTCATTAGGGATTGTAGTGATAGGACAAGGGGTAACGGGTTGAAACTTAAACAGCAGGGGTTTAGACTGGATCTAAGGAAGAAATTCTTTCCTGTTAGGGTGGTGAGGCACTGGAATGGGTTGCCCAGGGAGGTTGTGAATGCTCCATCCCTGGCAGTGTTCAAGACCAGGTTGGATGAAGCCTTGGGTGATATGGTTTAGTGTGAGGTGTCCCTGCCCATGGCAGGGGGGTTGGAACTAGATGATCTTGAGGTCCTTTCCAATCCTAACTATTCTATGATTCTATGATTTCAAGGAGACTAGTTGCAGGGTAACATTCAATATCTGCTGAGAGAAAGGATGACAGATTTGGGCCCAGACTGCTTTCCTCAAGAGGATTTGCTGCAATGAAGATATTTCTATTTGACAGATTTATTGTTTAACACGTAATAATTTAAGATAGTAATGCACACATCCCCTGCAGTCCCACACTATGGATTCAAAACACATATGGACAGAAATGCACGAAGAGAGAATAAGGGATTTCTCAACCTGCTGTGTTTACAAATGCTTCTGTTTTTAGCACTGAAAGCACTTTATGGCTGTGTAGAAGACTAAAAACATTGAATTTGCATTACTTTCTGTTAACGGAAGTATCTCCCTATAAATACCTATCTCCTTGCCTTTACATTTTTAGTTGTTTAATAGAACTCTACTGTAAAGTTTAATCACAGAAACTGCTGGATTAGGGCTTGAGTATTCACATAAACACTTGTATACTTACAAGATTAAAGTTGTCCCATTAAATATATAAATAGAAATGTTACTGTATGGCACAAAATTATAAATAACTAATTTTCAGTAATAACTTGGAAAGTAATGTGTTATCATTTATATGTTGGCTCTAGTAACAGATATCATATTATCAACCTACCTCATCTTAAACTATGGAAGGTATTTTTTTATCCAGTATTAAAGTCTGTATTCACAGATATGCTAGGAGAGAACAACAACAATAACAGAGAAAAGTGTTCTGATAGGTAATGATTTCCTGTAATATTAAAACCTGAACCAGTTAAAACCCAACAGATGTCATAATGTTTTACTTTAAGTTTTTAAACTGTTACTGACCATGGCAAAAATAATGTATCAGCAAATAAACCAAAAATCCACATTGCATAGATTGTAGAATTATTGCAGACTTTCCTGTGTTGCTGACTGAATCTTTGTGTGTGTGAACAAACAAGCTGTCTTTCATTCTGCCAAACATGAGAAATTTCTGTACTCTTCCACTTTTGAGGCTGGAAGGCAAGGGAAAGCTGAAGCTCTTGAAAGTCAATTTAATTTCATTAAAAGGGTATATTGAGATTATTAACCACATTTTTAGCATAAACTGTATTTCAAATATTTTCATACTTCTGCCTATGTGATTCAGGTACTTAAGGGCTTTTTTATATTTCCAGGTTGAAAATTTGTAGAAGAAAGTTGCTTTCTGTTCTCTGCCTTCCAAGAGACTGTTAAAAGACCTCATCAATACATAAAGCAAGTTACATGCTGACAATATGTAGGTTATAAATAGCAAACAAAAGATCTCTGTTACTTTACTATATTTCTTACCTCCTTTCTTATGGGATCTCAAGGGACTTGACAACTGATGCTCTGCAACTGACCAGGGCTGGCTAATTGATTGTGAAACATTCATTTTGAACGAATGTCTTTGAATAAATGGAGAAGCAGAAATCTCATCCAAATCATTCTGGAATAAAGAATGCTGGTTTAGGCACATAAGAAATTTATTGATTCCACTCAATTACGGTTAGATATAGTTGCGACCTCACAGAGAGCAACTTCTTATATTTTATGACTCTGTGAAACGTCTAATGCTAGATTTAAGTCACACAAGATTCTTGTGGGTTTCAGCAACAGCGACTTAGCACCCACATCACAAACATTTGTTTACTTTTTCCATTTAACTTATTTATCCCCTTTCCTCATGCAGTTAAATCATAGCATGCACTGTATGCTGATTTCCTCTCATAGTTAATTTATATCCTTAGAAAAAAGCTATAGGAAGGTATTAATCTGCTTAACATTTCTAAGTACATCATCCAAGGGATTTTGTTTTTTTAATCTTACATATGCTCAGCAGAGTTACTGGCAAAAACTGTACATTTTCTCCATTTCATCCTTTCAACATCAAATGGTAAGCAGCAAAAATTGGATCAGACTTCAAAGACTATGCTGTGCTCCAAGTCACAGAGCGACTCCTCCATTTCACATATTGAATTCGAGCAGGATATCAAAGTGCTACCAAAGAACCTCAGGTCCTTACTAAAAAAGAGTCTCTAACATCTGTAGAAAGTGAAGTGCACAGACAAATCACCTCAGGGAGCAGCTAGCATTTATTCTCAGCAGCAAATTTCCAGCCTTTTGATTCTCTTATTCACTGTACCTCCCTGTCTTTCTACAGAACTAAAGTTCTTAGCAAGCAGGCTTTTGTCTCAAAGACTTCAAAACATCACTAACGGTTTCATGTTCAGATGGCTATGCCAAGCAGCCATGAACACATTGCAGAACTGTGGACTCAGGAATTTGAAGTTATAATGTGATGTTATTTTAGAATATAAACTTAGAGATACCTTTTTTGTTTGTTTGTCAGGAAAATCAGGCACCACAGGAGAAGACTGGTTACTGGTTTGCTGCCTAAAGCAAAGAAAAAGAAAATATGTAGTTTAAATATAATAATTTCTTCATTCTTGAAAAAGATTGACTAACATACACTTTTTTTTGTTGATTTTCCCTTTCTCCCCTCCCCCAATTTCTAAATATGCACATACAATCAATTCAGAGAAAATACAGACCAGATCCATTTCCTCTTGTAAGGAAGTGCATGTTATTAAACACAGCAACCGGCTATGAGCAATGAATTTGTCATTAAAAATTTGTGGATATGTGCATATGTATAAAATGAGTTTATAAGAATTCTATGAAATCGAAGTAATGTATTAAAATTAATTTGACAAGATTTTACATGAAACCCTTTTTTCCATCCCCCCCCCCAGGGCTGTGAAAAGCTGTTTTCACAGAATTCAAACTTAGACACTCAAAATATGACAGATGAGGAAGAAGTGAAACACATGGCTTTGTGTTCTCCTAAAGCCATTTGGGTTAAGCACAGAGCAAGGAGTAAAAGTTCTTAGATTCTTTGTCTATCTATTATTATTTTACCATCACATTATGTCACCAGAAAAATATTAAAGGCCAATTCTTGCTCTCATTAATGCTAATTAAAGTATCATAAAACCCCTCTGTAGGCCCTGATCCGTGCTGGCAGGCCTTTGAAGTCAATGGATCTCTTCAATAGTAAAAGTCCACCCAGACAGAACTTGCTTTTAAATCCTTAACTATGCAAAAGCAAAGAAATATACTACCAATTTCATTTGATGGATAAAAACCTGAGGTTCATAGATTTTATTTGGTAAACTCTTGGTCCTAAAACTTGGATTAAAACCAGAATTTTCAGATTATCCAAACACGCCTCAGCTATTATATCATTACTTTCCAACCCCCTCACAACCTTTCTGAAAATACAGTTAATGAAAGTGGTATTTCTACTCATAAATGAAATAATTTGATATCTAAATTTCAGTCATAGATTTCTGTTAAACCAGACATGAAAAAGCTTTATAAGGTACTAAGTAGCTCTTTCAGTTTTACAATTGCTACAACTGCATACATTTCAGCCCTTTCAGCTGCAGTGCAGGGTGGGGGGGAATAAAAAGAACAAAAATTTATTTACTGATTAAAAATTACAATGCATGTTACCTCAGATTTCATCTTTTGCCAATACTTGAGTTTCAGTCAGCAACACTAGCTATAAACTACTCTTGCAGCAATAGAACAACATGCTGGACTTCAGAAAATATGTCTGCCCACAAGTGCATTTTACCTTTCAAAATTCACCTTTAAAATATTTCAGATTAAAATAACACTACTGAAAGACTTTAAAGATTTTAGACTATTGTGTATTAAATTTGACAGCTGTATACCACCATGCATATGTATTAGACAACACATTTATCCTGTGTCACCCACAGAAGCTACTGAAGTATTTCAAGCCTTATTTGCAATAGGTTTTAGGTTCTGAGGTTAATTAAGTGTATTTGAATGCGTTACCTCAGCTCAAGAGTACCCACTTGAATAGTTTCAAACTAATCACAACATGATGGTAGCATGGCTGTCAATAAGCTACCTTATTGGTTGTGGGAACAAAATGAAATATTGTGCAAACATTCAACTTTTCTGTAATGTTGAATTTTGTGAAGGAAGTTTGGATTTGTTTGTCAGGTTAGGGAATTTTAAATTCCTCTTTATTCATTGACACTAAGAAAGCAAAGGAAAACATTAAGCCTAAACTGTAATTTCAATTTAAACTAGTGTTTTCCTTGGAGAAATTGAATGATCCATTTTAAAAATCCATTCTCATTTTCTGCTGGCACAGTTCATGTACAGGAAAGTATAAAACATATCTGTGACTGTATTTAACAATGCATTTGTGCATGTACCATATTTTCCATAATGGTCTTTACTATTTATCTTGTACATGTATTATTTAGATAACCATTTATTTAGTAGGATTAGATAACTTGCCATTTTTCCCCAAAATTACTCAAGCACTTGCTGAAATGATTCATTCCCCCACCTCTCAACACTGCAGAAAATAAACCCAGTATGAGCTAAAAATCATGACTAATCCCCAAATATCACTGTGGTGAATATAAAAATCAAAATCTGCTGTTGAATCAGTATGTTGCAAAATAGCCTACAATTCCAAAATGGATTGAATTGTCATCTAAATTTAAATATTCAGATTTTGGGGTTGCTTGGATTTGAATCTAAATCTGTAGCCTGAACTGTTTTCTATCTTCTATCAAAACAAATTACATCTAGAATGTAGTGTGGTTTTGCAAGCACTTTTAACTTTGCCAGGGCTAGAACACTGCCTAAATGTTTCAAAAGCATGGAGGCAAAGTTCAGCCATTTGCCTTTTAAACAATCCTAAACTGGGTTGTATTTGGCACAAGATACCCCATCCTTCCACAGAATGTACTCTTGCTGATATAACTACGTATGGTTACTAGCTTTTACTCACAAGCTTTTAGTTGTCATTTTCTCCCCAGTTCTACTGAGAAGGGGGAGTGACAGAGCAGCTTGGTGGGCACCTCACCACCAGCCAAGCTCAACCCACCACAGTGTCAAACTGGCAGGGAGCACTTCTGAAAACACACTGAAAACACATCAACTGTAGATGCTGAGCCCCTTGAAATCAGTCTCTGAGCTACTCTGAACATTTGGCTAGTATGCAATACAAAAAATGCAATAGCAGTAGTTACTTCATATGAGCCAATCAGTGATGTTAGCTGACGTTCTCAAATGCAGCGTTTGAGGCTGATTTTGAGGTGCAGGGTATTTTTAGCTGTCTTTGAAGAAACTGTTTGTCCTATGGTTTCAAAAAATGCTTATTTTCAACATTTGCATGAAAGCAGTGTTTGGGTCAGAGAGATGAGATCCTCTCAGCACATTTACCTGGGAAAGGTGCAAGAGACCCAGGTTCATGTGCCTGGCTTCAGTCAGGCAATACAGCCATTTGCTCCTGAAATGCTCAGCTAGTGAGCTATAATGCGCCTCAGTCTGCACATATAGACCGTCTAAAAATCACTCAATTAATAAGTAACATTGACAAAAAAAGAAACACTGATTCTTAGGGTTTTTCTACACATCTGTATAGTGTATAGCCACACTATCCTTAGCACTGAAAGCAGTCACACCATAGCAGCATAAAACTAGTAGTGCAGACTAATTTATGCTGGAGAAAACCAGCTAGTTTTGGAGTTATCCAGGCCATTATGAGAGCAAGTAATGGAATTCAGACTTTAGTCATTTAAATGCCTTTAAAAATCTTAGAAATACTGCTGGATATTCCACTAGAAAGAATACAGCTCATTTTGCAAAAATAATGTATACCTGAACAAAAAAAAAAATAATCATTCCAGCATGGGTAGGTGAAAAATTCCAAAGGGATGGGGAGGAAGAAAAAAAAGTGATTACACTAAAAAATTGTGCCCAAATTTCCATTTACATCTTTATGAATCATGAGTAATTATTTGAACTTATGAACTGTAAAGTAATTAGAACTTTGCATGAGGGCAGAATCAGGCCCAATGGGTTCCACTGTGTGCCACATGAACTGCAGATCACCCAGCTATTTCTATCACAAGCAATAAACCTAACGTAAGCTACGATTACAAATAGAAAAGTGAAGCAATCAAAGGAAAGCAGAATGTCTTTTCTAACAGCCTTTACTGTGGAAAGAAATGGAAAGTCATATTCAAAAGCTGATTTACACAAGAAATCGCACACAGTGTTCAGTCTCTGTGGACAGAAACTGAAATTATCTAAGGAGGAAATTATGGAGCAAAGTGAGAAAGCTGTAAGCAGTAAATCACCAGGACCTGATGCCATTCATCTGGAGATTCTGACAAAAAGCAAACAACTAAAATGTGGAAATGCAGCCCTTTTAAGCAGCTATCCATGAAGAATCAAAGCACACTAACATAATGATTTTCTTTTAATCAAAACAATCCAGTGAAAGTTTTGTTATTGACTGATGGAGTGAACCTCACTTTAGTAAGAGTCAAGCTGCAGATTGAGTCAAAGCAGAGCAGATAATAGAAGAGTTTTTTGATGAAAAGTTTAATTCACACAGTTTCTGTGTGGGTCTAAGCTCATGTGAACTGAAATCATGTTTAATCTCTGCTCTCAGTGATATACAGCATATCATGTTTACGTGCTAACCCGCCAGCTTCCATGTAGGTGAATCCACATTGCATGCTGCTTCAATGGGCCTCCAGCATTGCAAGACTTTTATACATGATCATTGTTCTTTTTCTCAGGCACAGAGACAATGCTGTGTGAATACAGCTGACCCAAGGAGTACTCCTCTGGGACAGTTTTTATACTTACTCCCTACTCTTAGTGCAGCAGTGGCTGCTGGCATTAAGATGTTATAAAAGTGGCTGACTTCCAGTGCCAAGTCCACTGGCTGGGAGATGTTACATTTTGAGAAGTAACTCTGTATTTATAAATCAGAAAAAGAACCTTAGCAGATCACCTAAGCCATCACCATTTTCAGATAAAAATCATCTACTCCTACTAGTTTGGTTTTTTTTGGGGGTTGTCATAAATTTGTCTAAGCTGATTTAAAAACCTACAGTGATGGAGACTTCAAAACTTCGGAGTGAGCAAGCAGCTGCATGGTACGCAGTTGCTGGCTGGCGTTAAACCGTGACACCAAGGTAACCTACATAGGGCCTAACTCAGCTTACCATCAGTGAGCTTTTCTTGATGTCTAACCTAATTCTCCTGTGCTGCAATGCAACTCAGTTATTTCTTGCCTGATTTTCAGTGGAGAATAGTTTGTTTCTTTCCTCTTCACATCAGCCTATCACGGTTGGAGAAATTATACCACAGGTACCTCAGTTTTCCATCTCCCTTAGAGATCTCCCCTTATCTTGGTTTATAGAGATAAGTGATCAATTTTTTTGTTGTTGTTGAGGGACTTGCTTATTTTCTTGCTTATTTTATATTACACTAACTGAAGTCTTGACGATGATGTGAAAATGTTATGATGCACTATAGGAGATAGTATGTATCCTCACTGCTACTACCCCATGTAAAATTTGGAAGAGGGTGCCATTACTGACCGATATTAATTTCATTTTCATTCTATGTACCTCTGTTTTTAATTCTAATCCTGCCATTTTAAACCTTTGCAATCATTGCTCACCTAGTACTGATATAAATTTAGTTATCAGATTTTAACTCATGTAGTACTGATACAAATTTAGTGATCAAAGTCAAGCCATTAATGAGTAGAAACAGGCCCATTCCTGATGCATATTTCTTGTAGAACACAGCTTTGTTAATAACTTTCCAAACACGTGAATTGGAATACCTGTGTAGTTTTGTTCAGGCTTTATTATCCAATCTTGATTACCTAAGTCTCATGTGAATGTCAAGAGCTTTACTAAAAGGAATGGTTTCAGATAACCTACACTGATCACAGTGTGAACATGACACCAAGTAGCTAAAAAGTGAAAGATGTTAGGAGAAAAATCACAATTAATTCAACCCAGAAGTATAAACTGCTGTTCATGTTCTAACATGCATCCTGAAGACACAGAGCTCCATAAGGACACAAAGGAGCAAGGGATACTCACTGATATCCAGTTATAGCTACAGACATATCTAATGTGTAACAAAGTTGCTATGTAGAAAGCATTCTTTCTGCTGTACTACATAGTATAAGGCTGCTGATCATGTACATATAGCTAACTTGCATTGTGATGTTCAGCATTAGTGAGCTACAGTTCTGTGAGCTAGAGGGAAAAAAGAACAATACAGAAGCATTTTCCTAGGTAAGTATCAGATCAGTATTATTTAACACAATTTTCATTTGGGAGGGAAATGAATAAGAAGATGGTGGAATAGGCAGGTTACAGATGCTTTGATGAGATTCTAAAGGGATTTAAAGATACTTGAGGATGAGAGCTCTGAACAAGAACATGAACAACGTAGCATGGATTAAGGTCCTTAGTCACTAAACTGTAGGTTATCCTGCTAAGAACAAGAACATTTATGAACAATATATTCACTAGAGATTTGTCAGTCTAACAAGTTAAAAATCACAGGATGTTTTAGAAAATTACTTCTCCTTTCTCTACATACTATTCCTAATTAGCTCAAGAGATTCCTAATAATAACTTGAAATTATAGCTATGACACTGAAAAACGCAGCAACTTTGATTTCATGCAATGATCAATTGTAAAATGGAGGCAGATATGAGGTGAGACAGGTGTCCACTCTGGCCTCATGAGAGAGGAGATCCTGTCATACTCTTCCCTTCTCTGATGTCTATTTGGTTCTCTGCAGAATGGCAAATCTGTTCTTCAGCAAGGTTGTAAAAAAGGCTCTGAAAGGTTTTCAGTTTCCTCATTTGAATTTAGTCTTGACTGTGTTTAGCTCTATAAATAAGTCTGCCCTTTTAAATTTTTCAGTAAGCTACCTTGGGAAACGGTTTGATTGTGATTCGGTTACTTCATACCATGCAGGCCTGCAGGCTCCTCTCAGTGGTTGAGGATGTCAAGAAAAGGCTTGGCAAGTGTTGCATACACAGACTGCATTTCAGGGGGTAGAATTCAGACATAGTGTCAGTCTCCCAGGTGGACAATTAATCCTATGACCCTTTTTTGGTAGAAGGAGTCACGGGCAACTTCACAGCTCAGTGGAACTGAATGGAAAAACATATCTTCAGTGTCACAAAGCTACTTCCCTACTAACATTTACATTATTTTCCTGTACCTATTTCTATTCCTATTTTCCAATTCTTAATGAGTCTTTAATTACTTCTATTTGTATTTTTGTATTTGAGCACAGTTAATACTGGTTTTCAAGTTAAGCATGTAAATGCAGGAAACATTTAACACACAATGTTAAATGAACTGATGTGTGCATTTAATTAAATGTGTTAAAAAAGGATGTGTTAGTTGGAGTTTGCTTACATCCTTCATTCACTGACTGAAGAGTGTGCACAAGTCGTAGAGATTCAATTTCCTTGAAGGAATTCAAGTTTTTTTTAAAAGCACTCATTTCTTCTGAACACTTTGAAATTCATTACTTAGTAAAACGGAGTCCTATATGTATTACAATACTGTAAGTTCTCTTTTTTGATAGATCTTTGAAAAAGCAGCAGGTTGTCATACATTTCAATGTACAGTTACATTCCTGTGCATACCAAAGAACAGAACTGTAAATGATTTTGCCTTCTGATCCTGAATACCCTTCAGCTTAATTTTATTTTTCCAAAACTACCAGTTAGGGGGTGGAGAGGGAGAAAGAAAAGAACTTAAATTAAATGCAATTAAGATAAAAGAATATTTTATTATTTTATACCTTAGACCCACAGTATGTGAAGCCACAGTGAGGCTGTCTTCTCTAGGGACAGATTACCAGCTACTGTGCTAAACATCTGCACTATTATTCAGCAGCCTTCCTACTTCCTACAAGTTTCCTGTGTGACTGAACAGATGAATGCTTAATACACAACTGCCCAGTAACAGCTACATGTGCAAGTGAGGTTTGATTCATGGGAAGTAAGTTATCAGATTTAGTCCTAAGATTATGAATATCACCTGTAAAATGTTGAACATTTTCAAGTTTCACTGAAATCACTGGAACCTGAGGCCACTGCTGAGAAATTTATCAGAGTAGGCAAATAAACTGCAATATTTTTTTGGGGGGGAGTGGGTTAGACTTGAGAACTGCCAGCAGTAATGTCAGTTTAGCAACTCCAGGCAAAAGAAGGAATTAATTTATTTATCTGTCTGATTGCACATAGAAACAGGACTGGTGCAAGACCTGAATGGCCAATGTATTTTACATGAGCACCTTCAGGCCAGATATCTAAAGGCATTTAGACATTGATTTCAGTGAGTTTGGTGACTGAATGTCTTTATAGGTCTGTATATTTGTGCTTCATAGAGCCCAAATTCACCTTAACAGTTACTGAACCATAAAATCTTTGTGAGTCTCAAGGGATGTGCAATTAAGCAAGCTGTACCTAAACCAGAAAAATACATTTGCTTGGAGAGCAACAAGGAATTCCAGAAACAGTCTAATGCAAAACCAGAAGAAAACTATTTTGTTTAGATACACATAAAACAGATGAAGGAAAAAGTTTAAAGTGGCTATGTGCCTCCAAACAAGCTCAGGTGACTCTAAAAAGAAGAAAAAAAAAGCCTATTTGTATTGTAAATAATTATAATTTAGGATGCCAAATAAAACTGATAATAGCTTATTAGCTCTTGCTTTTAGCCATCAGTGCAGACTGGAGAACAAATGACAATGCCATCATCAATAGTTCTAAAGAGAACACAAGATACATAGCCCTTAACTACTTAAGAGACAGAGGGAGCTGCATGCATCAGGAAGAACTTCTTTACTGTAAGAGTGACAGAGCACTGGAACAGGTTGCCCAGGGGGGTTGTGGAGTCTCCTACATTGGAGATATTCAAGGCCCGCCTGGACAAGTTCCTGTGTGATGTACTCTAGGTTACCCTGTTCTTGCAGGGGGGTTGGACTAGATGATCTTTTGAGGTCCCTTCCAACCCTTGGGATTCTGTGATTCTGTGATATGAAGGGAATAATAAACTAAGAAACTCATTACCCCAGTAAACAGTAAGGTAACCCAAAAATGGCAAACTGCAGTGGGCTTATTCTTTCCCTGAAAATAATTACTAAACCCATCTATTTATTTATTTATTTACTTAGAATTTGGCTTGAAACTTTTCTTGCTGAAAACAGAATATTGCAAGGAAAAGATTCTGGATCGCTATTAACCTACAAGAATGCAGGCGATTAAAACTGAATAATCTATGTATAATAATAATAATAATAATAATAATATCCTATACTAACAATATCCTGTAATAATGCACCAGATCATGTAGCAGACATTATTCAATCTAAATCAATCAAAATTAGCATGAAAGTTAATGTAACTCAATGTTATGAGCATACACAGAGAAAGAAATATAATTTTGGAGAAGTTCAATGGTTATTAAAAAAACCCCCCTTATTAATGTAATAACATTATCTAGTTATAGTCAAAAAAGTTATTGATTTCTCCAGAGAACTCTTCAGAAGTGTAACAGAAGCTGCATTTATATGCTATATAAGAAGCATATAACAAAAATAAA
Organism: Melopsittacus undulatus; assembly: GCF_012275295.1. Taxonomy (NCBI): domain Eukaryota; kingdom Metazoa; phylum Chordata; class Aves; order Psittaciformes; family Psittaculidae; genus Melopsittacus; species Melopsittacus undulatus. The sequence continues at coordinate 42,623,154 of NC_047534.1, forward strand.
GACTGGAACAGCACTGAGATGTCCTTCTGTCCATGCCATAGCAAGAGAGATCTCATAACAGTTAGTCACTGAAACTTGTTAATCAAAGGGATTAATCAAGCAAATGCAGTCACCTCTCCTTGAACACTGCTGGAGGGACAACGGCTAAAGATGTAACAAATCCCTCTTGCCTCTCATACCCAAGGAAGCATCAGGGGGGATATTTGTCTGAGGTGACTCCATTGGTAAGGAAGGTTAAAATACCCTTCCTCTATAAAGAGGAGGGTACCACTATTACAATTTACAGTATTACCAGGCTTTCTGTCAGACTTGTCCATTTGCTTTTTATAGTTCTTTTTGCTATCTTATACCACAGTCTATGGTATTCTGGGTACTCCTGAGAAGTGCACAGAAACAGGAGAGCAACCCAGGACAAACATCACTGCAAGTAAATCTATGTTAACTGGGAGAATGCTGAGTGGCTAACCTACAGGTGCTCATCCTCAGAAAATGGCAGATTCCCTAATTGCTAGCTGAATCAGGATGACATGCCTGCTCCTTTCAGATCTCACTGTTTGGAAAACTACTTTTGTTAGGCAATAGACAGCAAAGGATTCAACTCACCAGTGCTCTTCACAGCCAAATTCAGAAGTAGAACAGCTGCTCTTAAGCTGAGGATCTGCCACGTAACCAGGGCTGTTTTTCAATCTTGTGTAGTTTTTACGAGCAATGTACCCCCTGAAAGCTAAAAAACACAGTTACAAATCAGAGAAAAATTCTGCAGAGCCTAAAACACAGAGCAGCACCTGGCTCTGCAGTACCGAGCTGAATGTCCTCAACTTTAACTGAACCAGTGGACACAAAGAACAGTCAGCACCACACAGGGGTGGCTGTAATGTTTGCAAAGTTAACAACAGCTGAAAATTATATTGGACCTAGCAAGGAAGACAGGCCTTGAAATGAGCACATCAGATTTAAACCTGACTCTGACTTAGAATGTATTAAAATACATAGTAGAAAATCATTCCCCAAACACCTTCTCTAATCACAATTCCCATGATTTGAGCATATCAGAATTTTACAGAATCAGAAGTTTTACCTGCTTTTAGTGTGGGGGATGAGGATAGAAACAGACACATTCAATTAAAACTTAGAAAATAAAATGGCAAAGAAAATGGCCACGAATGACATTTTGAACATACCTACATCCTTTATTCTATGCACTGTCTCTGGATATGGGTGTCTAAGTAACTTAATTACTTCTGTAATTTTATCCAACATAAATTCACCTGAATTCTTGATACCTGTGAGCAGTTAGAGATAAAGCTCCAGCACAAACCACAGACAGCAATACTACTGCACTTAGGACAAAAGACTAAAAAGTATAGCAATCTACACTTAAACCCACAGATTTTAAATTTTATTTCTTGTACGTTTTATTTCAAGCATTATTTTAAGTAGAAATACCTTGAGAAAAGGCGAGAGAGCGCTGAGTAATGAAGATGGTAAGTAGAGTATCAGTGCCGTAGCTGAAGTGTACAACAAGCAGTTGCTGATTAAGAAGGCTGAGGGTAGTGAGGGAAAGGAGCTGGAGCTGTTTATTAGTCTAGCAGGACTGCAATTTAAACAGTGAGACAGTATGTAAAAGAAAACTGGACCTAAGATCAGGAAATACGATTTTGAAGACAAAAAATCCCTACCCAGAAAAAGCTTTTAAGCACACTAAACATACGCAAAAGCAGAGTCAGTCTGGGGACTAATACACAAAGGAGAACAGCCCTCTTGTCAGCAGAGTCCAGGGTTAAATATTAAAGTGGGATGTAGAATAGGCACAGAAATGTGGTCTAGGGAAACCTCATGTAGGATCAGGGTACAATGGGAAATTGGGAGGTAGAATAAATATATGTTATTGAATACATTGAAAACTGAGAAGTTGATTAGAAGATTAACAAGTTTTCCCTGTATTCACACCTCTGATTTTATCAAAACACCAAGAATACGCATTACCTACACAACAGAGAATAAAGACCCTGTAGAATTTGCAGTCCCTCAATTATTACCAGATTATGAGATCATTGATTGATTTCACTTTTCTTCCATTTAACTACTTGTATTCATTCATGATTGGGTTGGTTTTTTGTGTGTGTGTGTAATGAAAAGATAGTGGAGGAAACAAAATAGAGCTACTCTGACTGCATCTGCTCTTTCCCTTAGGAAAGTGCTGTGACTAATCCCTTCTTTTCTATTTATTTCCAGTATAGCGTTAATGGTCATCTTTTCAGCCACCTACCTCCTCAAAAATATGTGGTGTTGCACTTATTTGTTCAATATAAGAAAATTAAAACTATCTGACTAGTTCAAGCTGTGATTTTCAATGCACCATAACAATCCAAGCATTTTAGTGCTGCAGAAGTTTCCAGAGTAAGAAGCGGCAAAAAATGCCTTTTAATGAGAGGTTACTAAAATAAACAACCATTCACTTTACAGAAGGCATGACAGAACTTGGGCTGAGGTGTTGTACTGAATATAAAGCTCAGGTATCATGAGGCTGAGGAACTTTCTGCCCTTAATAATCCGACTGGAAAAGTCTGCTTATCTGGTGGAGATGAGGCAAGCATTCACTTGGCCTATGTGGTCAGGCTTCCAATTCTTAACTATCCCCTACTGACCAGACAAGGAGCCTACTCCAGCACTGGCGGCAGAGACAGCTGGCCAGCAGCCACCTCTCTGCTGCTGAAACATGCTGAGTGTCAGTCAGTGGATGGTCTACTATAAAGAAGCACCGAATCAAATGGACTAATAACATAAACTTCAGGTTTATCTTCAGCAATTTCTCAACTTTGAAGTAGTTCATTACATATGTGTGTGTGTCTTTAAAATCAACCCTGATATCTACTGTGATTTTATTTTTTTAAGTTCTGTTTCCCAGAGACTCTTACCAATGTCAGTATAACTGTTTTGGTCTTTCTCTCATTCACTACACAAAATCTGCTATATCTGATTTAATAAACACAGTTTTTACCTTGTCTTTTGTTTTCATATATATTTTCAAAATCAGCTCCTCTTCAACTTAACCTTTCTGCAAGCTGCTTTCTAACATTCTTCCAGAATACCTTAAATCTGACAGGTAAATGGCTGTATTTTTCCTACTTTCCCTTTTACTCATGGGATAACTGAACTAGCAAAGTAAACAAACTTGTCTCTCAAAAGCTTCATTGAGCATTAGTAGGGCTGCATCTTTTCAACATTTATTAACTGGATCTATAACATTTCAAAAGAAATACATATGCAAAGAATTCTACTGGGGGAGTCTGAGAGGCTGAGAAGCTGCTCCATCACAGCAATTTGCATTACTGACTGGTGGTGGTTTTGACACTAAGCACTTGGCTCAAAGAGTGTGAAATTAGCAGACTCATGTTGCTACTGCTCCATGAACAATCACTGCATCATTGAAGAAGAATGATTACCAGCTGTCACCTCATTTTCACTTTATGCAGTCTATATTCCAAACTTTCCAGCAACAGTATCTTTAACCCTAATCTTTACATAGCCAAAGATGAGAGGATCTGCAAAGCAACATAGGAACTGAACTTAATTTTAGCATTCCTATTAGTAACTTGGTGTTAAATGTTTATATGCCACATATACATTTTTTACTTTGTGTACTGATCAGTTCTCACACAAAGTAAGTTTGCTGCCAGCTCCAGCACCTTGCAAACCAAGAATATATTTACCTCAAGGAGTCTGAAGCTTGGTGCCTTGCAGTTAAAAAGCCTTTATTTTAAGGCCTAAGTACCAAGGCATATACATTACACACAATGTCGCACAATTCCAGATAGGAAAAGTCCAGGCATTTTCCTTCTGATTCCCATAGGAAATATATAGTTACAGAGCAAATTGTGAAGCACAATGTGAAAAGATCAAAGCTAAATGATCACAGGTCTATACTAGAAGTATAAAGAAAGGAGATGAAATAGTTCTTTAAACAGCAGAAGGATTCGTTCTCAGTTGTAAAAAAATCATGTTAACCAGGTATTTTCTGGGCAGACAACTTTTAATCTATAGTATCAGGTAAAATATCATATAACAGCAACTTGGAAAGGAAAGCTGATGTTTGCATTGCAAGATATCATGCTAGTTGGTAATCAGAGGTTGATTTGCTATGAACAGCATATCACTTTCTTAATTTGCTCAGTTAAAAGAGCATTCAGCAGCTTAACTAACAACATCTGAGAGGATTTGGAGCCTATAAATCTGATTCTTCACTGCATGCCAAATTAATTCCAATGAACAGTAAAAGGGACGGAGAGTGACATCCTTTGCTGGGTCCCATGAATGCCTCCTCTCTTTCATCTCTCACTCTTGATGGATACTGAGTGATTCCTGTTTAACAGCAGAAAAAAACTTTCAAGTTCTGTGGCAGAAGCATTATGAGAAAGCAAGTCATGAGTTCTCATATACAATCAGCCACTATTAGTAGTAATCAGTGACTATTAGGAAGACTCACCAAGGCTGCCATTAGGACTGGTGTCACTGATGTCCATCACCACTTGGATACAGGGTTTTAAATTACCATGCAGTCTCTGATTGTGAGACTTGGTCAAAGAAAAAAAAAAAACAAAGATGACTGTGAAACTCTTTGTCAACATTAGCAAGGGAAAGGAATAGATTTTCCAACATGTTGTTGGACAATGTACATTGTTGTCCCTTCCTGATCTTATCAAGGGCATGAAAACTGGCAAGAATGATCTCCTTTTCACCTCCTCGAAAGCAGAAGAGTAAACCAAAGGAAATGCAGATGTACTTACATTGACAGAGCTTAGCTCAGAGATGGGGATAGAATATAGGACCTCATACTTCAAAACCATAAGATCTTCCCACTTTTCCTAACATGTTTCCTGCACATGAGCAGCAGGATTTTAATGGTTATTGGAGATAAATACTAATAGTAAAGGATTACTGGATGCCCTCAGCTAGCACAGAACACAGAGACAGAAGAGTTACAGAGCTGTGCAGCCTGTACAAACCAGCCTCGTTTATCCTGAATGTGAAATCAAGATAATAGAATGAGTCAGTTCAGCTGTCATTAAGAGAAACACATACATCTCTTCAATGGTTCTTACACTGACAATGTAATTAAAAGGAAGAAAAGTAATGATATAAAAAGTGTAAAACTGGATCTGTGACTTAATGGTTGTTATTTTCATGAAAATAAAAATATTTTTAGATATATGTATAAGGTGCTTAGAAGTTTTTGGAACATTTTACTCATGTAATTCTTAGATCTATATAACAGTATTAGCTCAATAGATGTACACACACGTGCACAATGATATAAATAGACAGATAAATATAGGGTCTTCAAGAAATATTTCCTTGTCTTCTACTGAAGCCAATGTTAAAACTTTGCTGTTAAAAATCCTGAAGGTAACACTTTTATTAAAAGCTGACATTTCTTGTAAATGTAAAATAGTGAATTACAGCTGTTCTCTCGTCCTCTGTTTTTATTATTATTATAATGGAGTAAATTTTGCCAGAAGCACAAGTTAGATGTAAATAGTGAGCAAACCTGTATGGGCACAAGCTACAGAAAGCAAGCAATTCACAAAGGATTTCCTTCATCTGGTTTCCTCCTGAACATCCATCACCTTTTATATATATATAAATATATACATAAAAAAAAAGCCCAAATCTTGAGTTCTTGATAAAGAATTTTCCAATGCAATGTGACATATGGTGAATGTGTGAGCACGTGTTGGAGGAGGAGATGGTGGCTCAATGGATTAGTCATTTTCCTTTCACCTCTGGAAGCATAGTTAAACTCAGTCCTGACCAGAGCTGCACAGTATATTCCAGATGGCTAAAGTGGGCCTAATTAAAATGAATTCAGTGATGTCACCTTGGATCTAAGTGAATCGCATGCACCACTCATTTGGCATTTTGGCAACATCAGTTCACAAACCAGATTAAAATCCTCATGTAAGTCTTTTGGGATGACAGTCACACTGCATGTTATCAGAACTGGAAAACATACTTTTATAATTGTATTATCTGTTGCTTTAAATTCTAATTAATGCATTATTCTAATACAAAGAAATAACAAATGAGTCTTGCATGCGAGGTAAATCAGTGCAGCAACATTTCAGTCAGATAATTCAGTGGATATACACTGATTTAAACCAGCTGTGTGTGTGGCAACATAATTTTAAAAAAGAAAATTATTTTAACAAAATATTTTCCTTTATGTAGACTAAAATCCAAACAATGCAAAACCCAATTATACAGAAATACTCAGAAGTGCAAAGTATTGTTAACTCAAATACTTCACACAAAATCATTCTTTACAATTCACCTCCAAGTTAAAAATTAGTTTTCTGACCTTCACAGACTGGAAAAATGTGACTGGAAGAAGCAGGAAAGACCTTGTGTACACTGTCTACCATTCTTGCCATGAGTCTAATAACATCTGTGTATTCTGAGGACCTGTGATGTGGATATGCTGAAGTAGCATAGCTTTTTCTTCCCCACCTATTTTAAATTCACAAATATTTTGTTTTCTAGCAGGGGTGTTTTCCCCCATCTGAAAGAATTACTTTTTTTTTTCATATAATACACTCAGGAATTGTATCCTCATGTATATTGTGAGGGTTGGTTTTTTTCATAAGTTTGTTTTTTCTTCCAACATTTCTTCAATGGGTAGTGAGCTGCTGGGCCCACAGAGATCTCCAGACCACCAGCTCATGTATTTGAAAGGCATCTGTTTATTTTTAAAATGCAAATGCAGTCTACCTCAAAGACTGACTTGCAAGAAATGAACAATCTGAACAAGTCAAGAGGTTTCCAATCAGGAGCTGTGTTCCTCCTTTATATCAGGCTATGATCACTTGCTGTCAAAACCACTTAAACAATATCCTGGAATCTGAATGAAGTCCCCCCACAATTAAAATGAGCAGGATAATCCTGCAAGAATTATTCAGGCAAATCATTTTTCACACAGTTTAAAGTAATGGTAAGGTCATTTACAAAAGAAATCAGCGCCTTTGAAATGCTGACTTGTAGACAGAGGACTGCCTGGAGGAGGGCCATAGATAACAGTGAAGACTGGCCTCCTAACACTACCCTTGCAGTCTTTGGAACTGATTCTGATGAAGAGAAGGCCCAATAAGGTTAATACCCCTACTTTGATCTCTGTCAAAGCGTACCAGCAAGAATTAATTTACATTTCAGATGAAAAAGGTTGACAGCATGAAAAGGCATCTTGTTTCTGGTATGTGAATGTGCTGTAATAGATCGGGAATTCTGAAAGGAAGTTCTGAGGAAGCTAAAGGGATAAGCCGAGCGGCTGCTTTTATTGGGAAAGAGATGAAAGGAAAACAAATTTCAATATGCGCTGTTCTGTAGAAACATGTAAGCCAAATGCTTCCTAAATTTCAAGGCCTGCTTGGGCAGGGGGTGGGGGGAAGGGAAAGAGGAGAGAAGTACATATATTTTAATTGTATGGTTTCTCTAATGTCTGAATGACAAATGCAAACAATCCATCTCACTGCCTGAAATAGTTCCTAACAATAAATAAATACAAAGGTGGTCATACTCAATTTTACTGAAAAGCTGCCTGGAACTACGCAATCACATTATAAGATGTGCAGGGAAGAGAGGTTTGGAGTTGCTTTTGCCTCAATGTCACTAGGCACTTGGACAATGTAATGTAATGTAAACAATAGAAAGACTGTCAAGGTGTTTTAAAACCTGGAAAATGGTGGCTACCATTAGCAAGCATGAGCTTTGATTTGAAACACAGAATAATTAGCATGTAGAGAAGAGAAAATGTGCATAAGAAGAATTTTCAAATAAGAAGTCCTAGACACAGGTTTCCAAAGGCAGACAAAAATGTGTTGAGGATTATTACTATACCCCTTTGAATGCAGCACCAAAGATAGGAGGGGCAGACAGCCTAATTAATATGAAGGTGCACTGTGTCAATCTTAACTGTATAGTCCTAATGTTATTCACCCAAGCTGATCACTGAAACTGTCAAGTGCCAGGTTACAAAGCAAGACAATGTGTGCGTTGATAGGAAGAGTGCTAATAGCATTCTTCCAGCATTAGGTCCAGAGAGCTCAACAGAAGTGTCCAAATTCAAGGGTATGTGTACACTCCCACTGCTTCTGCTCTGCCATGTTCAATACAGCATCTGAGAGATGGCAGGAAGGAACGCAGAACTCAATCTCTCCCATGTGTGCAAACAGCAGAATAGATCAGTCACTTTCTCTGAAGAGCTAGTAATGAGCATGCATCTTCTACTCACCCAAGAAAAACTGCATGAAACCCCAAGGCAGAATGTCTCCTACACTCTAGAGGTGATACTGCTAAACACCAGCTTCCTACTGAAACTGAGGTAACTCTCCTCTTAAGGAACTAAGAATAGTGGGATAGCGATGGGTCAACTGTTTCACTTTCCTTTTTATGGCAAAGGGTTGTTGTAAGTCAGGAAATCAATGTTCCCATATAGTTGAGTCTAAATATAGCAAATACTCCAGAAAACAGTTGCAGGGGGTACTTTGAAATCTACTCTTTCTGCTATCATGAAAACAATAGAAAATGACAACACAAAGGAGAGAAAGAAGGGGAGAAAGCACTTATGCAGTCCTTCAGTGCTTGTTGCAATGGGAGAAAGAAATTCTCCTTGAAGGTTCTTCATTTGATAGAATATTCATCATTTAACCCTACAGCCACAGTTCATGACTCCACAGAGCAGTCTGCATGCAAAGCTACGAATTGTTACTTTATCCTAGTGATACTCTGTTCCTTTCTGTAATTAGTCTTGTATTCTGTTTCTTCTAAAGGTCACAGAAAAGCTTAATCTCAGAGTAGCAAACTTAGACAAAAAGAAAACAAATTAATTTACTGGAAATTGTTTGAGAACAAATCAAAAGAATACTCAAGAACGCACCTTTTTCAGATTGACTTTAGTCTCTATGATACAGAACCAAGAGGTGACAAAGCTTAAGGAAATGTAACACAGGTAGCTGGTAGAATAAGTAAGGTACTTTGGTTTATCTGTAAACACATTTGTTACAACTCGTTTTTGAGTGGCCACCGTCCTTCAACCTGGAACTGGACAGGGAAGGTGTATTACACTGCATTATATGGAAGCTGCCTTGTACTAACAGCATCTGAAAGCACTACTGAGATCACGGCACTGGTTCCTAGATTTCTGTGCCATATGGTACCCCGCTCTACTAGAGACCTACACAGCCCTATGGGCCTGTTCCTCCAGTAATCTCTTTAAAGTTTATTCAAATTCATATTGATATGGCTGCATAGGAGCCTGGCAGAGAGTCAAAAGATTGGTCAAAGCTGGCAAACCCCACATGCAATCAAAACAAAAACCTGTCAACCTGCCAAGATAAGGGCTGACACAAAGACAGAGAAATGCATGTCCAGCACCTCCATCCACACTTACAGTCAAAACAAATCAGTGCTTCCTACCAGCTCTACAATACAGTTGAATCACACTGACTGTGCTCAGAAGAATCTTAAAGAATTAACTCAACAGCTTTTAATCAGTATGTTTTGCTTCCAGAGAAGTAATTACAAAAAGCCTTAAGTGCCTGATACCTGTCACTGGTGTCATTTCACACTGAAGAACAAATGATCAGAAGTAATGCTTGTGATAGCTTTTGTTTGGACGGTATAATATTTCTCTTGGCTATAAACACCAACACATGAAATCAGAATAGGTGTTGGCAATTGAAACGATGTTTTAATTACCTGCTTGAATATGTATAGCAGCATCAGTTCTTCTGTTCCTTATTTCCTTGTACTTCCTGCGAGCTTCATATCCTCTCCAGGCTAAAAATACAAAACCATGTGCTGGAAATTACATTTATTTAAGGAAGTGCTACAGAGTCTACAGAGTCAGAGATGTGCTGAAACTTTCATCCCTCCTGCCATAACCACTTCATCCCCCACCCCCAATACCTCTTCCCCACCCACCCACATGTTGAACTCTTGGTTCACGACTGCAGAATTCACATCCCCACAACTTCAAACACTGCTTCACTCATCCAAATTTTAATTGTCACCATGTGCTCACTGATGTCCTAACCCAAAAAGGCAAAGGTGCATGATCATGCCAGCACAAGAACTTCCCTCCTCACACAGCTCCCCAAATTGGATATAAGGAAGTCTCTTGGGCCCATGCCATCACGTATGTTATCTGGGATTTTTGTGTACATGGGGGCAGGAGGAGCATACGACTGCATTAATTTATGTGCTGCATGCTAGCATAGACACACCTAACAATATTTTAATTTTGTGCACAGGCATCACACTCAAAATACTAAAATATTTAAATAAAGACATTACCAAATACTAAGATGACACCTTAGAAGTAAATCAATAATATTTGCATCAATTAGCTGAAGAGGAAAGCACCTCCAGTTATTTTGATTTCATAATAAACTATTATGAATGAATAAATAATATACATGCAATTTAACAGCTTGAAATGCAAGAACACTGAATGAAATAGGGAATGTGAACATTTACCTGACTGTATGGTAACAGCACTATTTTCTCTTTTCTCTTTGACTTTCTTGTACCTCCTTGCTCCAAGCCATCCCTTGATATAGGCTTGCATGACCACGACCCTTCCTATAACTTCTCTCAGGAACAAATTCAACTGTTCTATATGGTAATACTTTAGAAAAACCTGAAATGGAACAAAAAAAAAAGAAAAATAAATTCAGTATTACATGCAGGCAGTAACATAACCTCTTGTATTCTGCCTTTTCTTTAGTCTTACTTCAGCTTATTTTAGGGCACCATTGCTGAGAAAACTGGTAAAATACTGGTTGCTAATATCATAGCAATCTTGTGAATCTAATATTTGCTCTCAGTGTGTTTGCAGAATTTTATTATTTCACTGTTATAATCAACCTATTGAAAAATAAATCACATGCTTGCCCCCTTTAAATAGTAAAAAAAAGGGAGGGATTTTTTCAGGTATCAACAATTTTGAAATGTAGCCTTTCTTGACAGTGGGAAGATAAATTCTGGATTGAATTTGTTTTAGACATAATAATGAAACATTATGCTTCAGATGGCAAATCCTATGTATGCTTACATACACTTTAGCTGGGTCTTGATCAGGAAAATTCTCCTTGTTTTTCCTTTGTGCAAGGTAAACCAACTCAAGACACTGTATAATATCCTTTTTACAGAAGTCATCCACTCCATTTTAAACCATGAACAAAGGCTCCTAATAGAGCCAGAAGGATCTTCCCTGAAACTCCACAAATGGATAATGTACTAACCAGGCTCACAGGATGGGCCATAGTGTGATATTTCAGTCACATCATAATTAAGAGCAGGAAGAATTTCAAGGAAGCACTACCTCAGCAGGCACTGACAGAGGTACTGCCCCTATCTAGTTAGCCAGGTGCAGAATGCCCTTTGGGGAGGTATCCAATGCACCCCTCCTCTTGCTGCACCAGCTCAGCTGGCTTGAGAGCACACCTCTGTAACCCAGGAGGCTAACTGGAGCAAACTTCTTGCTCTTCTGTTCATGCAGTACTTTTCAAACCATTATTAGGTATGTTTTGCTAAAAGGATATTATCCTTGAGAAAATGTTAGCACCCCTACCTTGGTTTTCCCAAGAATCCAGTTGTCTAGTTTAGATTTCTCCAAAATGGCAAGACAGTTTTCTCTGCTACCAAGGGGAGTTTCATGTGCCTTGAATGCAAGGTAGTAATACCTGTAAAACCAAATGACAAATAATTGACTTGACAGTCAGGATGTTCTTTCACTGTCCTTCTCCAGCTCAGAGTCACATCCCTAGAACTAAGAGACTAAAGTCACCCTTATACTCAGTCCTCTTCATAAATCATGACACAGCTGTCACAAATGGGTATTTGAGCATACAAATGACATAGGAAAATAGCTGGTACAATAGTGGTGACAAGAATCTGGTGCATTCTAGAATTCCTGAGTTGGTTTAATCATCCAGAAAGGTCTTTCACAAGCCAGTGCAACCTAGGAAACACCCAAAGTTGCTCTGAAATTTTCAGGTGAACACACGAATGAATGACAGGAAGAAGTGGGAAAAGTGCTAGAAGTTGGAGCAATAGAAATGAAGACAAAAATAAAACCATTTGCATAACATGTAAAACATAGTGTGGCACAGTTACAACTCACTCTAAGCCTGCAAGTCCCATTGAATAAGCATGTGCTCCCTGAGGTGCTCAATGAGCTCTTATAGATTTATGAGTGGGAGAAAAGTCAAATTCTAGCACCAAAGAAAGAGAAAAGCACCAGAAGTACATTATTCATGACCTGATGCCTGTTTCTTATGAGAAATGCCCAAAAAGGCATTTCAGAACCTTTCAGTATTTTAGTTACTAGTATAATTTTTCACAAAGAAATTTAAATGTCCTTGATATTCTTTGAGAGCATAAATCCACATAAGAAATCCAAGGCTCTTAAGTTTGTAACAGGATCACTCCCATCAACAGAACTTGGGGTAGTTTCCCATTTTCAGTATGCTTAATAGGAAGGCTGAGGATCCTCACTCAGTGAAGATAAAGGCCAACTCCAGCAGGGTAGGCAGAACAATGATAGAGTGATACTGACTGATTATTGAGGCTGAAAGGCAGACACTGAATAAAGATTAGTTTACAGTAAAAGCAACTCTCATATCAATCTTAATTTACAGACAGCAAGATGCCCAGACTGCATGAATACCTACTTGTTTCACACCTCCAGAAGGGGTCATATATATTTGCAGTTAAAACAATTCGCATTGCTACCGTTGCAGCAAGGATTTTATCAGTGCTGATGGTTAAGCAAAACTAGCAGCTACTTTAAAGAGAAAACAAGTTAATTACTCCTCACATGAATGTAATAAATTGTTTTACTCACTAGGATTTATGTAGTTGGGATTAGGTTTGTTGACTCATTAAGCATGATGTCTTTTTTTCTGTTTGATTCAGATAAACCATTGGAAAGATTATGATCAATTTTAGTGGCCTTTGGAGCAGGCCCATACTAAACAACGTTGACTTTTTGTCCACATTCCCTTTCAAAGAACAGCCACTAACAATTATGTGAAAGAACCTTATTGTGCAAACAGTTAATGCAAACATGTTTAAATTGAATGAAGAATAAATGAACCAATCCCTACCTGAAAACCCATGATACACTAATGAAGAATTTAAGTGAGTCAAGGGCAACAAGAAAAGCTTCTATTGGTATGTCGGTGATAAAAGGAAGTGAACAAGAGACCTGGTCACCTGGGATATGGAGAAGAAGGTACTCACTGACATTTTTGTCTCAGTCTTCACTGGCAAGTGCTCCAGCCGCACCACCCAAGCTGCAGAAGGCAACGGCAGGGACTGGGAGAGCAAAAGACCACCACTGTAGGAGAAAATTAGGTTCAAGAACATCTAAGGAACCTGAAGTGCACAAGACCATGTGGCCTCATGAGATGCATCTGTGAGTCCTGAGGGAACCAGCAGATGAATTTGCCAAGCCATTATCCACCATATTTGAGAAGCTGTGGCAGTGAGAAGAAAATGGGAAACTAAGCCCCCATTCTTAACAAGGGAAAGTAGGAAGATCTGGTAAACTACAAGGCAGTCAGCATTATCTTGGTGGCTGGCAAGGTCATGGAGCAGATCCTCATGGAAACTATACTAAAGCACATGGACAATAAGGTGACTGTTGACAGACAGTGTGACTTCACTAAAGGCAAAAGGTGCTTGACAAATTTGGTGGCCTTCTATGACAGTGACAGGGTGACAGTGTTGGTGGATAAATGGAAGAGGGACTGCTGTCATCTATTTGGACCTGTGCAAAGCACTTGACACCGTCCTGCACAACATCCTTGTCTCTAAACTGGAGAGATATGGATCCAATGGATGGACTGCTCAGTGGATAAGGAATTGACTGGATGGTCACACCCAAAAAGGCAGTCAACGGCTCAGTGTCCACGTGGAGAACAGTGATCCAAACGATTTTTAAGGTCCCTTTCAAGCCAAATCATTCTATGATTATGAGTACTTGCAAAAAAATATGTTAAGTAACAGCAAGAATATGTTTCAGTTAGTTTACAAATTGAAGGTTGTTTTAGCACAAATACACTGTTAGATTGTAGCAACTGCCACCTCAGCTTTCATTTCTGAACTGCTATGTGTTGTCTTGGCTTTTATTAAATTATACTTCTAGAGGTACTAACCTATTTTGTGTTAGAGAAAATGGCAGATTGAGCAAATAATTCTCCTAATCATTAACATGGGAAAGAGCCATCAGATGTTCTTTAAAACAAAGAGAAGAATATGACCAGTGAACCTCAAAGACAGATTCCTCTGTAGGCACATAGGGGTAAGAAAATATCCTGCCTCATACTCAACAAAATATGAAGAGCCAATTATAAAGAATGGAATAGTGCAAGACATTAATTTTTTTATTTAATCAGGAGAACATGATTTTTAAATATTAGTTCCAGTTAATCTCTAGATATTAGCTCCAGTTGTCACAAGAAAGAAAAAAAAGAGTCACTGAAATAGTCAATAAAGATCAAAGGGGAACAAAATGACATCTGAAGGCAGAAGCACTGGAATCAGTCCTGGAACAAGACATAGCTATTCACCAACTGGATATGTTGCCCACTCTGAATAATGATAGGAAATTATGTACCACTGAGTTATTTTTTAAGGCAGTAACTTTCTCAACAGGATACGGCAAATTCTTTAGCCAAGTCTTCCAAAATACTAAGAGTCATACCACTGAGTAGGTATGGAGAAACATGGTGTATTAAAAAGAAAAAGGTATGTTTCCTCCAACTTATGACTGAATTTAAGAATGTGAGTTTTCGCAAGACTAATGGTATTATGAGTTACAATAACAAGCTTCAGCTTTCAAATATACATATCACAATTTGTGCTAGCATGCAATTTCAACAAATAATTTGACAGATACATCAGGGAAAATGCACCAATAGTAAATTGCTGTTTGCTTCAAAAGCCAGTTCAGACAGCCTTGTTATTTACACATGTATGTAACTTAAGCAGTTCCTTTCCTTAGAAGGAAAGAACGATTCAAGTGAGTGATCGTACCAGTTTTCTGGTTGTCATACATCTTTTAAGGCATGCTGTAGTTGGGAATTTTAAAACAACAGAAGAGTTTTTAGATGGCACTGATGCGATAAAATAGTCAAGGAGGATCTCATAATTTTTAAATCTTCCTATTTTATCAATGACATTCTAGCTGCTGAGAAGTTGATTTCTTATTTGTGACATATACCTGACTAAAGAGTATTTTTAAGCTATGCGATCCCCACGTCTTATCACACCACCTTTGTTTATGACTAAATTCAGTATCTTTCAAATGTAGTACTTTCACCATTAGCTCTCCTTCATGATCTAGAATGTAGTTGCTTTTGCTACTCAGAAAAATCCCATAAAACATCTTCTTTTCTTATCAAATCCTTTATCAAATTTTTCCTAATATTCAGTCTAAACCTCCCCTGGCACAGCCTGAGGCCGTCACCTCTTCTTCTATCACTTGTTACTTGGAAGAAGAGGCTAAGACTCACCTTGCCCTACTCTTCCTTCAGGTAGTTGTAGAGAGTGATACAATCCCTCCTGAGCCTTCTCTTTTTCAAACAAAACAATACCAGTTCCCTCAGCTGTTCCTCATAAGACATGTGCTCTAGGCCCTTGATCCTTCATGCACTCATAAACATGCACACAACTGTGCAAAACCAGGTTATTTTCTTGGGTTACAAACTGTGCTTCTAGGTGTGACAAATACTCATCTACGTGTTTCCTAAGAGTACTTGACTAATCAGATTCTCAGTGGCAGTAAGACTTGTAAGAGAAAAATAATTTACCCTCAAAAGAACTGATTTCTCAGAGCTGATGAATCTCTGGAATTATGTATTTCTTAACTAGTGATTCTTACACTATAATACAAACTATCTTCTTGGACACAAACAGTATTCTAGACAAACATAAAAATGGGATTCACTGTACTTAGTAGTCATTAGGCATAAAACAAAATAGTTGAAATCTGAATTTATCCCCAGATCAACAATTGCAAAACTAGGACATGCAGAGTTAAGGTTAAACATTAAAGACATGCAAGATACAGAAAACTTCAGAATGATGCTGTGAATTAACTATGTGATTATGGCCAAGGCATTTTAGCTTTGGTAGTTTTAGATTAGATATACTGATTGTAAACAAATGGTTCAATTTCTCTTCTTTCCTTAAATGGTGAACTGTGGAGCTATTCAATAAATGTATTTAAATAGCACTATTAACTATTACACCAGTCTCTCTTACTGAAATTGCTTCGCATTCCAGACTCAAAGGCAGCATCAATTCTACTTTTACTCAATTTACTCAAAAAAAGTAATGATTAACCCTTTTGCTCTTTAAAGCAAATCTTTGTACTAAAATATACTTGCCGAAGGTGGAGAATGGATAATACGTGAAAAGCATGAGGTACAAGAGGGCAAAATCCCTTTTTAACCAGACCCCCAGCAATAGCAGCGAGATTCTTAACATTCCAAAAGAAGTTTTTTCCTTCTCAGCCTGAGAGTAGGAAAGTTTAAACCCCCCCAATGTTTTTAGTACTGAAAAGCCATTAAATAACTTTTAAAAATTCCTAATTTGTATGGGTCATATATCATCTCTTCTAGAACCTTGCACATTTGAGCTCATACAACTAATCGCATTTGACTCTATATTGAGAGTATGAATGAAAAAAATTAAATGAAAAGTCAAAAAACATCAAGGATACTGTTGAATTCAAGGCCAGGTTGGATGAAGCCTTGGGTGATATGGTTTAGTGTGAGGTGTCCCTGCCCATGGCAGGGGGGTTGGAACTAGATGATCTTAAGGTCCTTTCCAACCCTAACTATTCTATGATTCTATGATTCCATGAAATTCAGTAACGGATACCTAATGCTTATGCTGCATCAGATAAATACAGAATCACAGAAATACTCTCAGAAAGGCATAATTTGGTCAATTCTGCATATACAATTCATAAGTGGTTAGCAGACTTTTCACTCCTAGAGGCTTTCTGTCTTCTCCATCCTGAATCCTTTACCAGTGCTCTGTGACTGACAAGAATCTAGAAAGGATATGTTGAAGTTACAGTAGTTACAGGAACAATAAAAAGATCTGAAGTAATCTTAAAGCCACTGAAACAAATAAGAAACATTTCCATGGATAATATTAAATATCAAAATATAGGGGATGTTATAATTTTGTTTCCAGAAATTGCTTAGGGACTTTGGTACAGTGCAAACCCAATGTTAACAGTAAGCTTGCACGGTTTGGGTTGAAAGTGACCGTAAAAGTTCACCTAGTTCCAACCCCCCTGCCATGAGCAGGGACACCTGTCACTAGATCAGGTTGTTCAAAGCACCATCCATCCTGGCCTTGGATGCTTCCAGGTTGGGGCATCCAAAACTTCTCTGGGCAACCTGTTCCAGTGCCTCACCTTCCTCATAGTGAAGAATTTCTTCCTAATATCTAGTGTAAATTTCCCCTCTTTCAGTTCAAAGACACTACCCCTTGTCCCATCACTACATGCCCTCATAAATGTTCATCCTTTTAAAAGATATAATTTCTTTTCTCTGTAGCAAACCTGTTGACTTGTAATTTAATTAGGTGCTTCTCTTATTGTGAATAGTAAACACGTCTATCACCACTGAATTTTCGGTGCTAGAAGAAAGCATGTATTGAGGTAACATTTTACAAGATTTTGCAGTATTTGACCAGTTTTTATTCCACTCAATGCAGAATGTGACTCGTTAAGTTCAATATGAGACTGTATATGGTCATGAGAAATGTAACACTGATGGCTCACAGACTGCGTGTACCAGGCCTACCAGCAGTGACCTTATGCAAATTTGCACTGTGAGATTGAAAAAGTACTTGCTGGGATTCCTATTACAGTAATAGCATTGGTATTGCCATGAGCATATGAGCTGACTAACATCATCTAGCTAAAGTGGAGAAGGGGAGCACTTCCAGGAAAAGTGTATCCTGTATTCTAATGCAGTACAAAGAACTATAATGCAGAACATTAACAGACAGAGAAGAAGAAAAAAGGCAATCCTTAAACGAAACTTGTACAAACTTCTCCACACATTCCTATATGCTTATGAGGCACTTCAATCTTGACAGCATTTAGCACCATTAGACTCTCAAGTCCCTTGTCTTTTATTCTGGTACAGTATATGCCACATTACATAAAAGGTGTACACAGCTGGTGGATATGTGGTGAGGACAGACCTGCATACCACAACATGTCGTGAAGCTTCAGTGGCCTGGGTACTTGGATATAGTAAGGAGCGTCCCATTCAGTTGGACTTTTGGTATAGGTCCTGCCTAGAAAGCACATTTCCATTAGCTGCTATGCAGTGTATGCTTGCTATGCAGCTCCACGAGCCAAGCACACCTGGTTGCTGATACAATTGATAACCTGTGTCTGAAACCTAGGATAGCTGCTGCCTGAGAAACGAACCTTGCTGCTTCAAGGCAAACAAGTAAGACAGACACATGATGGCATGGGGCATGAGACAAGGCCAATGGAGATGGAAGTGCCTAACACTTAACAGCTCTACAGTATTTACAGGGGCAGCAGATCACATTTTTCTACTTTATGTAAGAGAATATGTGTATTTATACACATAAAACAGATGTTTCTATACTTGGCTGAAGAGACACTGTGTGAATGAGTTACAATTAAGTCCTTTCCTCACCATCTGTTTTTTAACCCAATAAACTACTTCCAGGTTTGCGACACAGAAATAATGTGTTCTATTTGAAAACAGAAGACAGTAAAGAGTAACATTAGACAGAGCTTTATCTTTTGTTTACCTCTCACCTGATAAACCCTCAATGGTTCTGTTCCCTGCCTTTGATTGTTTTGTCCTCATATTTCCTGCTAAGAGTTTACAAAACAGCATTATTGAACAGGCAGATAAGAAGCACACCTATTTGTTTAATAACATCAAGAGAGAAAAAGTGCTGGCTCATCCATTTTGTTGTTCAGTTGCTCAAAAGGATCAAAATACCAATTAACTTGCTGGCTTAGAAAATCTTTGATATCCTCACGTTTACTGACATTTTGAAACTCTTGTTCATACTTGCTTAATGTCTTTTTGATTATGAACAAAGAAGTGCCAATCTGTTTAGCATTTGACCTGTTTTCTCAAACATTTTTATGTATTCAACTACTTAGTTCCTAAAAACACTTGACTAGTCATGGCTGTAAGTTGAAGAAAAATGTTTCTTGTTCCACTGATAGCTTTTTTAAGCATTGTATTCCCTGCCCTTCCCCCCCCCAGCAAAATAGAATAGAATGTGATTAAAAATAAAGCATGAAGTGAAAAAAGGAGCAAGAACATACCCTCTCCTGCTTCCCTCCCTCAGCAACCCAACCCCCCCCCCCCCCCCCCCCCCCCCCCCCCCCCCGCTTTATATTCTGAACTCAGGAAGTCTTCTGTGCTGTTGGGCAAATTGCAAAATCTCCCCACACACACTCACTTCTCTTGCCATGTTGATTTTTTTTTTTCCTGAATGCATTACATCAAGTTGGGCTAAAAACTTGGGGTGTATCTGACAAGATGCCCTTATCTGCAGGAATGGAAAGCTACAGTGAGCACTGCTTTCATTACCATTACTTTTAAAGGTTTTACTCAAATTTAGTGCACTTTTTAAAAGAATCTGTTGATATGAGGGATGCCTAATTTTCTCTCAATTTACACTAATTTCAGTGGAGTTAGTTCACTTCTGTGTAACCCAGATAAAAGTTAAGGTTAATAATTCTGCCTTCAGCCTCTTCAGGATGTTGTAAAGATGTGTTAGTGATCACAAAATTTGATCTCTTTGCAAAATCTGCTTTAAATGGTGTGACCTTACTAAAATTAGTCATGTAACACAAAATAGTTTGGAGGAGATCATGCCTGGATGTTAAATGGCTTTGATGGACAAATTAACACGTTCATTATCCTTCCTTGGATTATCTCTCTAGTGTTTTCCTATTGCATACTCATTTGTCATACTAACATAAATCAGAAGTTTTCAGAATTTTTCAGAATTAATTGATTAACCTATGGTTTATCATTCAATGTCTTGAATGCAAGGACCACAAATTTCCAAGCGCAAATTGATTTACATGTGTAAATTTACCTAATCTCCAGGTTTTAGAAAGGCCTGTGAAACTGTGTCTCTCTCAAAACCATAGTCAGCTCCTTCCCTCTAGCATTCTATAAATTACTCACTTTTAGTAAATTTATGAAGTTTATATCATATAGATGAGCAACCTTCAGTTCAGCATGTATTACTAAATGCTTGATTTTACCATTCACTACTTGTTCCTACTGTTGAGTAGTTGATTGCTTAACAGTACTGCTTCTGCTCTATTATTGAATTATTAATCCTACAGACTGGAAGACAGTAAATACTACACAAAACCCTATTTTAAATTTAGAGGAAACCATAATGATCATATAAATATATTGCCATCATAAAGGTAATAGCATTTCCTGAATCAGATTTATAACTTTTTGAGATTGAGAACTGTATTAGAGCCAATAAAAATAGCCATGACAAGGGTTCAGGTGGACAGAGATCTGGTTATAATTCATGATATCTCCAATATAAATGACTATGAGGCTATGAAACTATAATGAGGAATCTAAAGCTTTTGTATCAGTTCATTCTTAAGCACATACACATTCTTCATACAATGGCTGAAGGTCACTGACCTTCCAAATCCTTGCATAATCTCAGCATGACGCATAATTTCCACTTGTTGGCATTATTGAGGGAACCACAGACACAGGCTTGCTGCTGAATACTAGGTACTCACTGCTCATCTCTCATTGACTTTTCTCCATTAGAGCTCAGGCATTTCTTGTAGACTTTATCTCTGATAGTCACTACTCTCATTAGAGAATCCAACTATACATGCATAAAGCTATGTTTGTAGAACTTTCTGTACTTAAACATAGAATATATTTTATTGAATGGAGTTTTAAACCTGCTGCATTATAGAAGTCTTACCTTTTCACAAACTCATCAAAGAGGATCCGATGAGAATACCCTTTTTGACGTATTTTGACAGTTTCCAGAATTCCAGTGTATCGTAGCTGCAGTAGAACTCTCTCATGAGAAAACATCAGTGCTTCTCGATCATCATTAGGTTTAATGCAGCGAACAAAGTGAGGCTGTCCAACAACCATTTTGGATAAAAGATCCATGAGGGAATACTAGTGAGGAAAATAAAAAAGATGCAGACATTTGACAAAAAACTGCAATGCATCTACTCAGCAGGACAGATGTACTTGTAAACAGGATGTAATGCTTGATTATACTTTAATCTCTCATGTTAATCTGCATTGTCAATTTATTAATTTTTAAGCTTTTGGTTAAAACCCAGAAACTACTGAAGTTTTCAATTGTAAAAAAAAAAAATGAAATTCCTACTCCTTATTTCTTACTTCTAACACCTTCCTCTTTCTCCTTATACCACATTCCTGTAGCTGAAGAGGGCCCATATTAATAAAAAAATAATTAAACTGAAAAATGCCCCAACTATAACTCTCTACTGTGGGCACATTCGACCAAATATCCCCAAGAACAAGCTTTACTGTGAAACATGCAATTCACAGAAATTTGCAGAAAACTATAGGGGAAGTATTAAAAGAAGTCATCAGTTCAGTCCTCTGCCCACAGAGAACTGCAGATCTATCTTTACCATTTCAAGCACATCCCTGTTTAATCCATTTTTCAGAATCACTGAGGTTATAGACCGCACAATCTCCCTAGGCAATCTACTGAAGTGTTACATTATCATGACTATTTATAAAGTTCTTAACATATAACTTAAATTTTCCTGCGGAAATGTAGGCCCATTACTTCCTTTCCTATCCAAGCTGGACATGGAAAACAATTTGTTCCATTTCATTTTACACTAAAATGAAAAAAGTGTGATCTGATCACATACATCTGCTTTTGCAATTATTCCTCTGAATACTGATACTTCTGCTCCATCCTCACTTCATTAACCCACTGTATGATAAGTATCTGCTGCAAATACACTTCATCTCGAAGTCATGTACAATTTCAAGTTGACTGTAGTCATTTTGCTGTAGGCTGCATGCACATTCTGCTGTACTTTCACAGTCAGTCCCTCACTCCATTTTATTTTATGTTACTTAATTTAATTTAATTTAATTTTGATCATAGAATCATAGAATAGTTAGGGTTAGAAAGGACCTTAAGATCACCAAGTTCCAACCTCCCTGCCATGGGCAGGGGCACTTCACACTAAACCATGTCACGCAAGCCTCTGTCCAACCTGGCCGTGAACACTGCCAGGGATGGAGCATTCACAACTTCCTTGGCAACCAGTGTCTCACCACCCTCACAGTAAAGAACTTCTTATGGTTCCTACACAAATGACATTTATTTCCAAAAGCACTCTAAATCCATACTTTTATTACTAGACAAGTCTGAAAATGTGTCCTTGTACCCACACTGAGGTAACAGCTCAATATACCTCAGCTTCTTCTATGCCTTTTCTTACACTGTTTTGCACAGCAAAGAAAACTGGAAATCCTATATGGCATGAAGTTTTGACCCACACTGACTAGCACGGCACTGTGAACTTTCTGCATGGTACAAGTGCAGCCTAAAACTTTTCCCTTCTGCAAGGACTGCATGAAAAAAAACATTCCTGACTCCTAACATTCCAGTTCCAACATTCTCAATGCCTTTTCCTTACCTGTTTGATTTAAACACACATGCAGAATATACATTACCCCAGACAGGATTACTACTGATAAAATGGCAACCATTTGACTTAGAACAGTACTTCCAAAAGATGGATTGTTTTCACTTATTAGCACAAATGACAGATCCTAATCTTTAAAATTAGGTATGTCTGAGCTTGTGAAAAAATATGACAGCTATTTTATTTGCACAAAATTTGCTTTCTGTTTATGAAAACAGGCCTGTTCTAGACCTTCAGCATTTTAGATGGAAACAGTCTAGACTTTAGAGTCTGTTATCAGTGTACTTGGTGAAATTATAAAAATACAAGTATGAGGAAACAAAAAGAAAAGAAGAAAAATTATGAGTCTACAAAGGCCTCACAACAGAATAAAAAAATGTTCTTATTCTCTTTGATCTCACAATCCCATAAATATTTTAGATATATCTATTGTTCTTATCACCAAAATGTTTGTTTACAATTTAACTTTTGTACCCTAAAATAGGAAGCCATAGTCTGCCGCTTCATGTTAGTTGTTTCTTCAGGATGCCGCATAACCTCCATTGTGTCAACCTGGAAGACAAAACTCAGATGTTAGAGCTGTTCCAAAAATACTGCAGACACCCCCCCCCCCTTCCACTCTCATTTTCTTCTCTCCCCTGCACCCCACCACCTTTCCCCTGAAACTGGGTTCAAGTTTTGTTGTGATCATTCCTTCAGATGTACTTCAGCATACTTTATCCGAAGTAAGGCCAGTTTCTAACAGATGCAGGACATGCAATGATTTTAGAGAGCTGCAAGTTTCCAAATGATTTCACACTTCTGTTTTGATAGTGTAACAGCCAATGAAGCAGCTGCCAAGATGCAATACCTTATCAACTGCATTCTAAAAAACATTCCTCTTATCACCACTACAATGAACTCCATCAGGTCTCATTTTACATGTAAGTGTTATCATTTTTGTAATGACCAGAAAGCAAATTGAGCTGACTCATTTTGCTTATGTATGGAGAAAAAATGTTGTCAGGTAACAAGTGGCAAACAAAGTAGGAAATCTCAGAATGAGTAAGTCTTTTCCTTTCTGCTGCTGTGGTTACCATTAATTACTTTAAATTGACATTTTGATGCCAAGAATTTCAGCAATCTTACTCTGCTGAGCTGCCATAGCTGCAGATACTGCTTTTTCCAACATTTCAGAAGAGTTATTTTTAGAGGGTATACATGGACAGTGAACATATTACTCCTTGTATATTTTAGTTACATTGTCAGTACAGCTGTTCTTATCAAAATGAAACCAGAATTTATGAATGAGTATAACCATGGTTACCAATCACAAGCAGATTGTGTTGCTGTATTACAGCTCAACAAAATTAAAGAAAATTAACCAGCATCCTGTTTGCATGGAGCATTAACAACATTTTAGCATTCACTTGCTTTGTGGCAGTTTACCATCTGCTCTGACCAGGTGGCATTTGTATAAACCAGATAGTGCTGTTGTCAGCACCTGTGCTACACTTCCTGGACTTTGCTCCATACAATCATTTCCAACACTCACTGACTTAAGACCACTCTTCTGAACAAAAAGTAGAAGTAATTGCTGAAAGATTACAGTTCTCAATAAAATAACTGTGTCTCTTACCTTCAGGAGATATTTAGGAGACTGCATGCAAAATATAAAGGAAATGAAGCACTAAGTAGTAATGGATCAAGAAAATGGATTTTGTATTGGGGAAGAAATCAAAAGAAAACTTGTGAGGACAAGATTCAGAATGCAGATGGTGCAAAGGGAGACAGATTTCCATAAAGGTGATCATAAATATTTCAGTATGTTTTTGTAATCTGTGATGTTCTAGCCCAGAGTGGTGTACATGCACTAGTACAAATCTCCAAGTAATACGTAAGGAAAAAAAAATAAATGCAGTTTGACTTCAGTGTTAAGAATGTAACAGAAAACTCTTAATATAGCCCAGGAAAAATGCCTTATCAGCAGAGATAACATCAAACATCTTAAAAGGTCACCTGACAAAGTAAACATTAATGACCTAATCAGAAGAGCAGGCACATCCATGGGGAAGGATATAGGAATGTTTCATAACTAACTTGGCAAGACAACTGCTTTTTGAGAATTGATATCTAAATCTCTAGTAAAGGTCAAATAGAAGACAAAAACCATAAAAGTGAATATTGGCAGTAAATTCAGGGTAACTGGTAACATTAAATGTTAAAAGACAATTTAATAATAAAGAAAAGCAAATCAAACCCAAAATCAAGTAGTTTGAGGACTGCATTAAAGCCCAAATGTCCATGAATTTCAGCTTCTAAATTTAATTCTTGTCTGTCTACAAAAGCAGAGACTCTTAGTGATATTGTTGTTGGAGGTTCAGCACTCATGATCTCCCAAGTCATTTCTGGAATATCTGCTGGCCAGTAAAGGGTGAGCTTATGCTCTGCACCTTCTGGGCAGTAGGATGCTGCAAGCATTTCCTTTTCACAGCTGCCTTTTTTCACCAAACCTGTAGAATCTTACAAACTTCCAGAATGCCACTCTTGTCAAATATGGTTTACTATAGCCTGCTGGGTTCAAAGGGGTTTTGTTTTGTTTTGGGTTGTTTTGAGGGGGAAGGGAGTTAACACACAGAAAGACAGATGGTCAGAAACACTCATGGAGGAGATGTAGTAGTCTCTTCCTGCCCTCCCAGAAAATCAGGGTAAAAGCAGTATCATGAGATTCCTTTTCCTATGGATGGAGTTGTAAACTCTGATCTGTTCAATCTGCAAGGACCAGGATCAATTTCCAAATCTTTTTGACAAGAAACATTTGAAGTTTCCATTAGAAAAAATCTGATACGCCCTGAAGCTAGGGAGATTTTCCTGTCAGAATTTTTACAAGTTTTGCCTCTGGTTAATTTACAACATTGCATGTCTATGAAGCCAGGCAATTTTATGGTAGAGCAATAATCCAATGTACAACAGGTAATAGGCTTTATCACAACTGGCTTGGTAGAAAATGATAGAACAAAGTAAGACCATCATGATATAATCTTGTGTTTTAACTCACCAGCTACTCTTTTTAAACTAAAATGAAGAATATTTCAACAGTTAAGTCACATTTTTACATGACAGTAGTACTGACGTACAATATACATTTATATAATTACAATCGAAATGGAAAATAGCTTGAACTAAAAAAGACAAACTATTCCAACACTAAAGAAAACCCCAAACTGCTTATAATGTTCTGAAACAATATTAAAAGAATGATTTACGACATCATGTCACCTTATGAAGTCACTGGAAATTACTTTCACATACTGACCACACCTGCTGCTGGTATGGTATGAAACACCATAAAACCAAAAAAAAAAACCCCAACTTTAAGCAAAACAGCTTAAAAAAAAAAACCCAAAATTCCAAACTTCCAAACAAAATTACAATGTTTGGATTTTTTTTAACAAATTATAAACCAGTAATTTAAAATATTTTTCCTGAAGATGTTTTAATTCTAATTTTTATGAAATAATAAGAAATTCTTTCTGGCTAAAAACTACTTCAATTAACATTTTCTGAATAGTGCTGCATGTGTTTTAGCTCCTTTAAAAATTCAAAGGGCGAGTAAAAACCACTTAAACACTACTTAGTAATGGATTGTGTTTACTAAAGCTCTAAAAGGGAACTACTCTATTCCATTCCAGCTGTATCAATAAAATGCATGCTTAGAAAGCTTTTGCTGAATATAGCTGGATGTGAAAGACAATGTGTGCATAATACAAGAAAATTGGAGAGGCCATAATCTGTCCTTCAGCATTGGAAGTGTTTATACCAGGGCAGAAATAAATCTCTGAAATCCACATCTGTATTTGCAGGTACTGTGAAGCATATAGATGTCTGGGTGACATGAATGACTGTATTCACATTTGAGTATGAGCTCCTAATAACAGGAGAAAATGAAAAGAAATAGAAAACCCAGAACATAAAATTCTGCAAAGTTTTGAACAGTTGCTGTTACCACATTCATTTTTAAAAGTTATTATTGTCTGATTTGGAGACAAACTCCCCCCTAGAACCCTTAACTAAGCTAACTCTAACAGTATTATTTGGTAAGCAGGGAGGGGGTGTACATGCAATGAGCTTGAGTCACGGAGTTTTGTTTACAGATTAAATGTACTCAGCTGGCAACACAACCTATTAACTGCCATAAAATTATCCCACCCTTCTGCAATTATATCCCATACTTTTATGGCAAAATTCAGTGTAGTTTAAATTCTATATTTGCTCTTTTAAAGAATAGTAGTTTTGACGAGTAATTCTTTTCTGGCCATCTATCCCTGTGTGTGCTGTTTTCATTTGCAAGTGGAATTAAAACAAGGAATACAACGTGGGTTTTTTTCCATTTTGCTTTTCAGACTTTCAAATACACTATTAAATTTTTACCTAATTAAATCTATTTCTAACCCAAAATTGCCAGAGGAAAACCTTGACCTCATTGAAATAAAGAGGAGTATTGCCATCAGTATAACAAATTTCACTTGAAAAGTTTGAACACTATTCAGTAGTGTATTGATTTGTCACTGGATTCTACAATAAGGTCCTGGCTAGAACTGGAAACAGTGATCCCAGCTGAAGTTAATGTTTTCTGATGTAGAGGCAGACTCTAATTTGCTAAGAACCTCACTACGTACCTACATCGGCTAAGCATCGAGTCCATAATCTCGCTGTAATATCTTATGAACAACTGCCTGTCTTCAAAGGGAACACTACTAACCTTGATACGCCCAGCACTAAGCTGTGGAGGCAAAGACCTAGATGCTGCTGTCACTCTGGCTCTTGCTTGTGCCAAGTTACCTGTTCAAAAACAAAGAAATACATACTGCAAAAACTGTTCAAGAAGCTTAGAAGGGAAAAAATTATATGGTGGCAAATTCAGTTTGTACAATAGCACGAAAAATAGCAGACACCAAACCACACTTCTTCCACACCCTACCCATTACCGATTGTGCCTGTAGAGTATTCAGCACGGGCATGACAGACTGCAGTGTTGATTTAAAAGGGAGGAAAAAGTCAGTGATAAGGTGGTATGTCACTGACCTTAGCTACTGAGCTGATGAAAACAACGACAGCACAAAGGCATACAGCTCAATCACTAGTAATCAATTTCTCTGTGACTCATTGAAAGATTTAAAAGAGAAAAAGACAGCAGAAACAATCTTGTTTCTATGAAATCATGTGGATCCTGAAGTGTTTAGACAGCATCTTAAGATCACAAACTAATGAAAGAGACGAGAAAATGATAAGACAGTATCTTTTTTGACCTCTTGACATACAGGCCTGCTTAATCCCCGATCTTATTGTCCCTTGGGGTTTTTAAAGACTGGCTCAATTCCTCAGGCAAAAACATACTGTAGTGTCAATTGAAAGACAAGTGCCTTTTTTTTTAAGTGTACAGTATTATGTGTCCTAAAGTTTTTCCTCTGTACTTGTAGAAAGCCAAAGTCATCACAAAATAGCTTTTTAAAATAAAGGCTCAGAGAAGAGAGAGGAAGTGATACAGGACTGTGCATATGCAAGACACTCTGTGTATTTCAAAGTTTTAGCAAGTCTAGCACAAGATGTCCAAATGTTTTCTCTGGCTATATCTTCAGAGGCTAAACTGTGATTAATAGCATTGAAAGAACCCTTTGAAGCAGGATTGGTGACATCAAAGCCCTAATCCATGGGTGGCAGGATTTTTATAATGAGTGGGAAGCATTTTAACACATTTCAAAGGATTTACAGCATGAATAAACAATAGGCCTCTGCAGATGTACCACACACCTTTCAGAACCAGAACACATAAATAAGTGTCCATTTTAATTTAAATGTAAATAAAGTGTTAACACTTCTTTCAGATGCTAAGTGCCTTGTTTGCATCAACTCCAGTGTTTGGCTGTTTGCTTTACAGAAAGCCAGTATCTCTAAACAGTCTTCACAGTTTTGCTAAACTATATATTACATAACTGGTGAGGAGGCAGGATGGGAAGAAAGAAAACCAAGAACACTTAATCGCTGGTAATTATTGCATAAGGCAACAGAACAAATCCAGTGTCCACATAACACTGAAAGGAACTTTGGCTCTTACTTTCCTCCAAACAAGAAAAATACCAATCCCCTGACATTCTTTGGAGCGATTCAAACATTCTGCATTCATTTTTAAAAGTATTTATCTTTTAAGCTCCTGGCATTGGGATTGACACAATGCTGCAAAACATGCACATCACTTCCAGATCTAACAGTATATGTTACCTGGTGGTCTGAATCACAGTGCAGAACACAAGATATGTTCCTGATTTTGGAAACTGTTTTAGTCTATACCATGTTGGTTAGTGAGAACTGCAACTCCATTTTGAAAATCTTGTATATCTATATACACATATGGTACACAAGGTATAATCATGCACATCTCTAAGTTTAAAATGAGGACTTTAATGAGCAAATAGTTGGTGAATTTATTATTCTTTCAGCTGTACTTGATATTTTTGCATGTTAGAAATTACACTTTTGTGCCTTTTTGGCTAAAGTAGAAAACCTGGAATAGATTGTTTTGGTTAGGCTTCAGATCAGCAAGTCTAAAGCTTGAAGGCACTGCACTGGGGGACATACTGCATTGTGTCTGGGATGACACAACATAGGATAAAAGAGGGGAGTTGGGAGAAGAAAAAAACTGGATCAGATATTTAAAATTACTAACAATTTACAAAACTCTAAGGATCAAACAAAATTTAGAATGATAAGATAGTTGTTCAAAGTTCACCATACTTACTGCTGGCATTAGGTTCTAGGGCTCATAATTAATATCCCTGAGCCCCCTTTGGTTCTTAATGAAAAAATAAAACTAAACTAAACATTTCTGATCTGTCAAACCAAGCAAACAAATAAATACTTTTATTAATAAAAATCTTTAATGAATGCAAACCCCCTCTCCCCCAAAAATAAACAAAAAAAAAACAAACCCAGAAGTGGTCAGTTCCTATTTATAAAACCCAAAATGCTTTATGTATCATGATTTTATTCATTAGCTACTTTCTTCTATGAGTGAATTCTTATCAGTGCTTACATCAAGTGAATTCTTATGTAATTACTAACTACTGAATTGCAGCATAGGAGGAAATCTGAAGAAAAATGCTGTTAGTAT
This sequence comes from Melopsittacus undulatus, assembly GCF_012275295.1. Lineage (NCBI taxonomy): Eukaryota > Metazoa > Chordata > Aves > Psittaciformes > Psittaculidae > Melopsittacus > Melopsittacus undulatus. The sequence continues at coordinate 42,653,102 of NC_047534.1, forward strand.
TTTCTTCCTAAGAAGAAATGATGCTCCAACGAAAGTTCATGAATTAGTTGAATAGTTCATGTTCAGAAAAATAACAACCTTTAAAATGTCTAAACCATTAAACCTAATAAACAGAACAAATGTGGTTTGGAATTTAGTCTACATAGTAAGGAATGTTTCACCAAGAGTTAGCATGGTATTTATAACCAGTAAACATTTGGTACCAGTCCCTGCATTTGATTTTCATTTACAAAGTTATTTATTACTTTATACACCAAAAAGAGTTAAATGTTATTCTACTTTGTGAAGAACATCAATATTCGAAGAACAAATGTTTTTAGATAGTAACATAGCCAGTTAAAACTTCCATGGGTTCCTTGAAAGGTTGAAAGGTTAAAAGACTGCACTGTGCCTTTCAGAAGCCTACCTTCACACCTATTATATGGTTAACACTTCAGAGAAAATACAAGAGACATCCATGTAGACTCAAATGAAATATTACCTATATTAAATGCAACCCCATAAAATGGATCAATTAAGCAATTTAAAACCCTCTCAAATTTTTCTTAGGTTTGTTTTTTGTTTGTTTGTTTTTTTTTTTTAAAGACATTCATGAGGGAGAAGAGAGAAGTTGATGGCTGAAATTAGGATTAATCTTTTAAACATGTACATGTTTAATTTCATCCATATGCATTTCCTTTTCAGTTCAACGGGACTGCTCATCTGAAAAATTAAGGCTCCTACCTATATGCCTGCCAGAACAGAGACTAAGGTCTCTGGGATTCATTTGTGTCAGCGGGGAAGTCAGCCCCACTGTTTTTCTGTTCAATAAAGTTAGGAATGTCATTAATGCATGAGAAGTTTCAGTCATTAAAGTTTATGAAATGCTCCAAGAGCTTCCAACAGAAAAAGAAGTAGCAGCACAAAAATCGATGCATTCACCGGCTAAGCTCACTGTGCCAGTGCTCAGCAAAATTCCTTTTGTCTTGAAGTTGTCTGAGATCTCACATCTTTGCAAACATATTCTTCACTAACACCTCATCTCATCTAAGTGAGAAAGACCATACTGTCAAGGTAGTGCATCTCTTCTATTATGCAAAGCCAAGGAGGAGAAGTTTTGAAAGTATTTCAAGTATTTATATAGCACAGAAAGAAGAAATGTTTTTTTCTTTATCAGGTTGGACTTTGGAAGTGCTCTCTAGACCTCAGAAAGGATCAGTCAGCATTACTGGCTTCTCACTTGCACCCCTTGCACTTACTGTGTGATTTGGCTGAATAAATGATTTGTTCAGCAGTTGACTTTCTATACTAATTAGGACAAGTACACTCTGACTGGGATGTTCTGATGTTACTTATGGTTTGTCAGTGCTTCATTACTCTTAGGTGATGGGTTCTATAAGTAATATCAAGCAAATATTAGTAATATTAGCACTGTATTTATGACCTCATTTTGGTTATGTCTGCAATAGGTCATTCCTCCCAAAGTAAGAGCATGCCAGGTAAGAATTACATTAAGCTTTGTTATGTCTAGTTTGTGAAGTGCAAATGACTTGCAGAGAAAGAGCCTAATGACAATGTCACCTTACTGTACAAGTTGTAGCAAGCATATTACTATTGTATAGAGGGCACAGTACAAGATCTTTCCTTATCCTCATATATTTTATTAATTTATTTCATGCTTCTGGTTCAGGTAAAGGGGGGTTACTTGAAACACCATGTAGATACAGTATAATATGTTCAGAAATTATACAATGCATTCATGTTTCATTGACACCATTTCTAATCACAGCTAAGCACTTGCACTCCAGAAGAGGTAGAGTCAGACAATGTCTTTGACACACACAGATTCTTCTCTGTCTTTCCTTTCAGTACATTTTATCTAGCCTAAGGAAGTAGACTGCTATCTCCATAATGCATTTTCATCTTCTGCTATTGTAAGACTAAGCTTTTCTTAGCCCAACTATAAATGAATATATGTACTTTTTTATTGGGTACTAATTTGAATCTGGTCACTGACTATCAAAACTCTATTCTTTTCAGTCACTGAAGTCATTTAAGCTAATCTTGTGCAACAAAAAGCGAAGAATCCAATTTTCTCATACACCACACGTTTTACACAAGAATATATTTATAAAAATATTGTCTTTAGAATACAATTATCAGTACAGACACACTTCCACTGATGTTTATTCTGAAAAGAGAATCCCTTTACTTCCTATTCAGAATAAGCAAATAAAAATAATAAATAGTTTTTGCAAAATCTGATCCATATTACAAAACAGAATCTGATAATCATGAAAACTTAATAATAGTGAGGCTCAGTTGGGAATAACCTAATTATATATAATTGCTTCAGGAGCAAAAAAGATGCATTTTTTGGCTCAGATGATTTGAAGTTACAAATATATGCCATAATGAACTGAGAAATTCTGATCCTGAGTCTCAATTAGACTAAAGGTTTCTTTAGTCTTACTAGCATGGTATAATAGAGATCATATTTACAGATACTTAAAAGCTTTACATTGCTAAACTCAGATTGGAGAACTTGAGAGTAAATTTGGTGCTGCTGTGCCTTCTACTGCATACACTGCAGACACTTCAGTGGTCACTTCCCACATTTAGTAAGCCACACTGGCAAACACAGCGTGATGTTTACAGCAACAAATAAAACTGCTTGTAAGCACCATCGCTGCTGTGTTTTAACACTGTAGGTTAGTAGACTTCTTGTAGAATTCAAGGGAAGAAAGACACTGAGAGCAGACAAGATGAAATGGAATTCAAACTGCCTACTATATTCCAAGATATGTAAATGTATGATCTCAGCAAAAAATGTCTTAGCTTTTACCCTCACCTAGTAAAGAAGACCAGATTATGACATATAATTATCTTGTGGTAGAGCCCAAAATATTTTTAAAGCACAACCATGAGCATTAATGTCTACCTTAAGCAAGATGCTCGATAAACTCAATCAGACGTGTAGCATTGAATCTACTGGGAGCGTGTTCACTGAAATGCAGACATTTGCTGAAGTATTATAGATGCATAGATGATCATAGGATAGACAAGCAAACCTTATGTGATTATCAGAACATCATAGCTCCATGACATGACCAAACTTACAGACAGCAGGCAAACCACATATGCTGTAGCCTGATCATGTGATAGACAGGTTCCTAGGCAGAGGACAAGGGAGAGACACATGGTTCTGGAAAAGAGGGTGGCACGCTAAGTACAGCTAAAAGCTAGCTATCCAAAGATGCATCTAGACAAAAGAAAAAACAAAACAAAGAAATAGAAAAATTGCTTAGAAAAAGCAGTTAGAGGTTATAGTATAAACAATGCTTGAGTCTTCTGCTGCTTGGTGCCCAGAATTTTCTGCAGCCTAACTAGCTGGAGACTGACTGACAGGCTGGCCACAGCCTGATCTGGTCAGTCTCGCAGCTGCTGCAGTTCAACTTTTTATAGTTTATATACTGACAGAAGACATGTGCCATTTCTTTCAGATATCAGTTTCCATCCACATCTTCAGTTGCATATGATTTGATGCTCTTGCATGTAATCTGCTCTGGGCAACAAACCTTGAAATCTCTGAGGAACAGCAGACAGTACAGATCACCTCCATTTGCATTTATGGCAAAGTACCTCACCATCAACACAAGGCTTTCTGTTGCCCCAGCAGATTGCTCTGGTTCTTGTACCACATCTGTAACTGAGAGTAGAAGAAAACTACAGAGGTGTATTTACTGTGAAGACTTCATTGTTGAGGAGTTCCCCATTAAGTTTCAGCATTAGCCAAAACCCCCTTATTCTAATTACCTCTATTTAAGAGAGACAAGAAGTTTATTTCTCTGTCCAGAGGTATTCAGAAGAATATTTCTAAAAAAATACACAGGTTGAAAATATGGTTACCACACATGCTGATTCAGCTCTGGTCTCCTCACTGTTTTATGTAATTGGCATCCTTTCTCTTGCATGTTAGGTAAGATTCCCCAAACATACCCAATCACAAATGCTTTACCTAGGAAAGTAAAAGTCTGATTATTAAGAACATGGTAGTCATCTCAGTATTTTATCTATGTTACTTCACCAGCATGAAGCAGCAGCAATCATTCTGGTAGCTCACACCTCAGAATCTTTTCTCTGACATTCTCAGAACTGTCATCAAACACTAACAGTTCAAGTGGAGGCCAAAATAATTTTCTACTAGACCGGTGAATGAACAGGAAACCCAGGAGAAGTCAAGAACTGTGATTTCCAGCCCACTGTTTGTATCTACAGAGTATGTTCCCTCTCCATGCAGTGTATAACACATTTTATAGTATGTCTTCCATCACTTAGGACCTGCTGCTGAAGCTGTTGCCTACATACACAGTCTGATCAAAATCTTGTTAAAGCCAGTGAAGATTCCTAATGAATTCAGTGGTAAAAATTCAGGTATAATGATTTCACCAAAAGCACATGAAATAAAATGCAAGAACATTTCTTCTGACCTCGCTATGACTGTCAGTCTTCTCAGGGGTTGAGACCCTAAGCTAGACAGGATAAAACCGGTGTCAAAACCAGGTTTTGACACTTCAAGAGAAGAGCTGTCTTTTAAAAGTCTTAGTTTAGAATGAAACATAGTTACAGATCTTCATGAAAGTCACCTGCCTCCCTGATTTTTAAATCTAAGCAGTAATGATATTGACTACTAATTTAATCACGTCTCAAAGCCTTCTCAGCTGAATGTTTGCTCCTCTGGATCTCGGTGCCTCCATATGTTATCACAGACAGAGCACAATCAATTACGTTTGTGGTAATTCAAAACGTTCTTACTTGTATTTTTGTCTTCACACTTAATGAAACAAATACCCATCCATACAAACACCCACAAACGCATTTCCTGTCTCTGACACACACTATGGCCTCCTGTCCAGGCAATTCAGCTATATGCTTTCCTATGTCAAGCCAAATCAGGTTGGAATAAGCAAGACAATGTCAAATAATAAGAGAAAAGATAATTCTGGTTTAGTGAAGTACAGACCTTTGCAGTTTGTTGTAGGATGAGTGAATAAAGAAAATAGATAAAAGTACAGACTCATAGTAAAGACATCACTCTCTGAGTATGGAATACTCTGTAGCAAATACAGAAAATCCAGCAGAGACTCAGAGGTTTGTTTTCCACCAACTACATTAATCTCTTGGATACATTAACCCCTAATTCAATTATTTTGAAAGAATACGAAATATAAGCACATTCTTTGTAAAGGCCACACCAAAACCATTATGGATATTCAAACCAGCACAGTTATCTGAATATTCAACAAATTCATCTGGTCTGCAAACTCACCAGCAAATTTAAAAATAATTGCTCTTCTAGGATTTGATCTTGAAAGCTACTGAATGCTTCCAATAATGTACCAAGCATCTTTGACACAGTTTGACCTTACAGCACACAGTGCTTGTCAAAACTGCCTTGTAAGTTACTCATTAAAAGTACTGCATAATGTTCTCTGAATATTTCTCTATATAAATTCTGTATATGCTGCACAGTGAGATCCCACTGTCTACTAGTTAATATTAAAACTGGTAAAATCGCCTATGTAGTACAGCTTTTGTTTTCTCAGTATCAACACGTTTTGAATTTAATTAGTATACAGTGAAGTGTTAAGATTATTATTCACTACTGTGAGAAAATGTTCATTATAGAACTGAGAAGTTAGGCTAGTAACATAAAAATCGAAGAGACGTCTCCTCTCTTCTGAAGGTAAAGAAAAATATTCTCAAGATTTATTCTACTGTGAATGGCCTATGATGAATGAAATCAGTTAGCTCATGAAGATCTGTTCTTATGCTTGCTCACTTGTACACTTTTCAGGATTCAATTTGCAAACACTTGGAGACAAAAAAATGAAAAGGAGAAAAATCTATGCCCTCTGCCCATTTTCAGCACAGTGTAACTTGTGAAGTCTCATATTAAAACCAGTGGACTTCTGCTTGGGCAACACCCTTTACCAAACATAAACATGATAAATCGAACTTGACCCTTCTCAGCTGTTGTGCTTACTGCTATGTGCAATTCCAGAGATTCACTGACACTCTTTATTTACAGGGAGTTATTCTCAACAGTAAATAATTATTATGGCTTATATAAAGCTTTTGCAGGACTGAGACCTTAACTTTGATCTGATTGATGGTTCTGTTTCTACATGAGTTCCATTTTTAGGGCTAATTTAGGCTACATTTTGGATTCTGCTGCTAGCAAGTCTTGTATTTGTGTACTGCATTTGTACAGTGACACAAAACTTTAGAATATGAAGAAAAAAGAAACACTGACCTGTAAAATGCTCAATAGAAACACTAAATAAAAAGTAACCTAACACCCTAGCTCCCAAACTCAGTTAAGCTACATTTAACTTAGTTTACTGATGTCCCACATCTGCAACCCAGTAAAGTTCACAATTTTTACATTGCACAGCTGTGGTTTAAAGCCTCTCTTTGCACACAACACACTGGCAGCAAAGCAAAAATGATTAACTTTTATATGCTTTTAACATACAGACCAGTCAGAAGCAGGAAAGCCTCTGTGTCCTGAGTGAAAACATATAGCTTCCATTAACTTGATCCAATTCTTACAAAACATAAATTCCAATTCATCTTTAAGTAGAGAAATTATAATTGCAATGGCTTTGTTTCTGTTTCATGTGACTTGGAGTGTCTGCAGTTATCTTTTAGAGATGAAAACACCAACACAAAAGTACCATTATAAAAAGATATTACTGTAGGATAAATTAGTGAAATTAAGATGTATTTGAGTGTTTTTCTCTATTGTGAGGTATGGAATTAAAAGAAAAAAGTCTGCTAAGCCCAAATGAAAACATGCTCTACTTCAGTGCATAAGTCAAGCCAAGAGACCTCCCACTACTTATCACTAGAGAAAGGGCTGTGCTCAATAGGAATGCACAGTGACAAACATGACAAGCTCAAATCGTGGTTCCACTGAAAACAATAGCAAAGTATCTATGATTTCAACTGGCCAGGATTTCACTCTCTGCATGATAGTATTTGTTCAAGGGACTGAAGTGCAAGAAAATCCATTTGTTTCCTTCAGTTTCTGACTCTTCATAAGGAATCAGTCAATATCAAAGTTACAAACAAATTAATATTGAGATAATACTCTTGTCAACAAGCACTGGTGAAAAACAATTCTTTACAGTGGTTTTGCAAAAGGTCCTAATTGCTGTGTTCTTTAGCATGCATAAAGAAAACCTGAAACTTTCACATTCTCTCTCAGCACATGGTCCATTAGTTGGTTGTGTTGGGTGTTTTTATGAAACATGCATTGTTTATGTTTATAATAACTTCTTGTCTAAAAGCTGTAAGCAGGGCTGGAGACTCAAAGGCACAAAGAACACAGACCAAAAATCAATACTGAGAAGGGGAAGTGACCTTTAGGCAGGCTAATTATAATTAATTTGGCTAAAAAACCCACCTATTTTCCTCCTAATTTGGTAAAAAAATATTCCCTGGTTAAAACATCATTATCCTAACTATTCAGTGAAGACTGTGAAAACTTTCATCCCAGTTCTCTATGACAGATTATGTTCAAATACATAGGCACCATGAACAAGGAGTGTTTAATTAGCAATGGATGATATATTGATACTATATGACTCTGAATCTGTGATGAATACCCAATGCTACCAAAATTATTAGACATGATGTTGCTGTAGTGGCAATAATACTCAGCTTTGTGTATCTACACAGCCAAGCCCAGCCCATACAGATCCTCAGAGCTAAGACAAGGACATTTCCCAGCATCTCTACTTTGTTGGCAGGAAGGCTGGAGGATTTCCCCTTCCCTCTCTGCAGGTGGCAACTCTCACTCTCTCCAGTAAGGACACAAGGCACAGCAGAGCAACCCTGACTAAAGCTCTATATGCCTGAGTGATAGAAGGTAAAAAAATCTGCCAAAATTGAGTTTCAGGAGAATCATGTGCTGTAGCTTTTCTGAGAAGATGAAATCCCTCTGAAACACCTCCCTGTCCCACCAGCATGATCTGGTCAGCTGGGGACATACTGTAAGAGAGAAGAAAAGTGGAAGAGGAAGCTGCAATATTGAAAAGTCCCAGTGGTGCTTTCCCAAGCATTCCAATGGTACCACCACTTACATGGTTGTGTTCCTGGAATATCAGGACAGTGAGTCAAATTGCCTGACCACCTCACTGATACCACTTGCGAATGTACCAAGGCTCTCCTTAATTTTTCCTATTAAAGCCTTCTTCTCTTACAAGGGGACTCTATTTTCTACGTCACATGATTTCCTTTCTCTTTGACGCTAATAAACTCTATGATGTTGATAATCTAAACCCAGAGGCGATCAGGAACACATTATCTCTGAATGGGAACATGCACATTCAACTGAGGAAGCAGCAACTTTTGTTTTGTTTTGGTTTTTTTTTTTTCTGGACAGATATGGAAGTAGTTGGGAGCACTGTTAGATTAAACTAGAATATGTTCATAAAGACCCACAGAAAGTAGGAATTCCAAGACGTGCTGAATGTGCCTAAGTTTCCACTGAAAGATGACAAAACATGCTGTACACACCACACTATTACTGGCAGAATGTTTAAGTTCTGGTATCTTGTATCAGTAATTGTGCACTCTCTTAAACATAAATTACTACTACAAATGTATATTTAATGTCCTGCTGTTAATTTCTGGCCCTTTAAACTCCAGTCTGCTAATGTGAAATAGAAGCATTTGTTAAGAGGGGATAAGTATATTTGATAAATTGCAGGGATTAACATGATCTTAAATTAGTAAAGAAATTTAGTCTTTTTAATATTTATTTTCTTGCTGCTGCTCAGTTTTTGACAGCATAAGACACGACAGTTATATAAATATACTTCAAACAGAGGATCTTCTCAGGGTGGGAAAGGCATCTTTTTGTTCTTACTGGTATTTAAGAACTACATTTTCAGTAATCGTCAGACCCATGTTAGCAGTCACAAATTCCACCTTGCTTCTGGAATAGCACCACCTAGTGACTATTACACGTTTTGGAGACTGCTGCTTGGCAAGAACCACCTACTCTGCAAATTCCAGCGCTAGTTGCAAGCAGATGTGAGAATGTGTTGTCACTCATCTTCAAACAAAACACCAGAGATTCTGGCAGAAGGCTCATTTCAAGTCAGGGTTACCTGGAAAGATGCAATATGGCTTCCATGTAAATTATTAACTTTCTCATCAGTCAGTAATCTACAAAAAGCTGGAGAAAATTATCAAGATTATGAACCTTACTCTGTATTTTTTTCTGGTTTGCTTTAGGAATGAAGCACATGTTGAATGGAGGAAAGAAGGCTAAGAAGCAAGGACAGAGTAGGATGGAGCATTTACACAGTTTACAAAAGCCTCTGTAGAAAGTTAAAAGAATAGCATTATCTTTCCTCACTGAGCAGAGATGAAGCAGCATTGCCAGCAATACCTTCTGTTCTCAGCCAAACCTTTCATTTATCTTGCAAGCTGCCAAAACTAAACCTGGCAACAATCTGATTTGAGAACACAGAGGCCCCAACACAGGCTGTGAGTGCCAATTATATTAGACAGCCGGAAAAAGGAGTGTAAAATCACAAAGACTTTCCAAAAAATAGAAATTACATAAGGGTTTTAAGCTATTATAATATCGTGCACAGGAGCATATGCACAATCATTTTTTAACAGGATGTCCTGTACCAACTTGACAGAAATACATGTCACACTGAACTTGCTGTGCACTCATCATGGAAAGGTAAATGTTTGACAGTAGGAGGCAGAAAGCACACAATTCATGTAAAAACAAAAAAGTGGAAATACACGTGGTACCATGGTAGCTATACATTACTGCAATGAGAACTATCTTCTTACTGAAGTTTTTATGCATCTTGGGCAAAATACCCAAGTTCAGTGCCGCTGACACTGAAAATATCTCTAAAGAGCCAGAGGAAAACTACTTCACAAGAAAGCATCTGCATTCCGATTTAAAAATAGCAGTAAGATCAAACGTGTAATATTTACAACAATTTGGACTGATAAATGGAACAAAGCACCTAATTTGTTTCATTCTCACAATGAGCTCCAAGGTATAAAACGGCTAGTAAAAAGGGATGCAGAGGCACATTTGACCAGATGTGAGTTTATTTTTTGCTTTGTTTGAACCTTCTAGCATGAGTAAAAGAATATCTTTTACCAGTTTAACAGACTCAAATGTCAGAAGTCGACAGAAAGATTCTATGTTCCCCACTTGGACACAAACCAATTCTACTCCACCTTAAACTATATTCACCTCCATCTCAGCTTGTCATAGCTGAAAGGAGAAGGAGATTCCTCATTGGAATTCCTCAATCTCTAAAAGCATAATTTGAAAGGGTGTAACATCGAACCTTCTAAATATGGGAAAAGAACAGAGATATTTTAACAGGAATCTATCCTATGTAGAATATAAACAGATACTGTACTATCAATTTTACATGTGCAAAGAAGGCTCTAACATACATAATTTTCCAGATATGCTTTTCCTACATATAAAAATCTCAAGAGAGACTAGATGCACCACTAGAGGCTATGACTGGGCTACTGAGGATGCAGAAATCCCAGATAGGGCAAAGGCACAGAATTGCATCTACAGCCTATGCACAATAAGCCTTTACACAACTCCTGCATGTACACTTGTTTCTATCTAAAAATACAACATCATTTGCATATGTCATATCAGATTACAAGAATTTTGCAGTCTAATACAATCCATCATGATTAAATAATTCCTTAGTATTACATCTTTTTCTTACTCTTTATGAAGAAATATTTTACATATAAGGAAAGTATTGAGAGATGTGTACATTTGTTGCTTTGCTTGCATGTACACTGCAGATCATTTGTACAGGTTAATAGCATTCTGTCTATCCATGGAGTAATCAAAGTTCATCTTGCTGCTCTATTCAGCTATAGATCAGTGCACTTTTATGTAAGTCAGTATCAACAAGTTTTTAATCAACTGAATTAATTAATTCTAGCAGATTAGTATGTGTTTTTTTTATAATTTGTAAGAAACTTTATTTATTGCATCTATGCCTCTAAGTAGATGGCTATTAACTTCAAAACAACTTGATCTACATTACAGCACTTACAAAGTGTAAGACACGGTGCAATCTATCAGCTGAGAACTGATCTCAGTAATAGACTAAGAATCAAGAAACTCCTATGTTCTTATCCTGCTCTGAGAATGAGTTCCTGCGCTTTCTGTGGTGTGAGGGATGAATCTTTCTGTGTTTTTTGGAAGAATTCATGTCCACATGTTTAAAAAATAATAAAATCTGGTAATAAAATAACATTTTAGCTATCTAGGAAACTTTAAACAGCAGTGCTGAAAAAGAATTACAAAAAACCTGTCTAGAAACAATTACAATTTTGGAGGAGTAGGTAGCTGAACATGTTGCAATGTTAGCAAAGTTGTGCAGAAAATACCTGTCTTTGTTAATGGGCTAGAGAACAGCTGCTGAAGAAGTTTGTTCTCTGAAGTTCGCAAGACCACCACTATGTCAGCAGGAAGTGTGTCTCTATTCTTCTCAAGGAATGCACTGGCATCGTATAATACCTAGCATGAGAAAGAGAATCAGAAAAGTTGACAAAAAACAACTATGTTCTTTAAAATGTGAACAGAGAGGATGATCAAGTAGACCAGTTAATTTGGCTCTGGCATGCCAATGAATTATCTGCAAAGTGTACAGCTACAGTAGTGTCTTCAGAATGGGAAATATCTATAAACAGCACGTATATTCATAGCATTCCACTGCACATCAAATTGGGTTAAGTGGCTTAAATCATGTTGCATTACGCTTTGTCACACGTAACTATGGTATGCATAATACAATATAACAGAGTTACTTCATGAAAGCTTAAACTGACAATTTATGTGTGAAATAAGAAACTAGCAATATTCCTCTCTAGCCCGATTGCACTGTAGTCAATTAGTTTACACAGAAACTGAATGTCCTCCTGCAATACAGAACTGGCCAGCAATGTTTTTATGACTCGGCCATTTGGTTACAAAGAATTTCCTAAAACTGTGTGAAATATTAGTTATTCTTAACAGGCCAGAAAGCTGGACAAAGTTTATTAGAACATATCTTAAAATTCTGGAGTTTTTTGAGCCAGAGATGGGACTTCCTTAATAACTATGGCTATTTCAGTTTTGTTCATAAACAAAGACTTGGAACTGTAATCACAAGCAAAGATGTTTCGCAAAATAACTGGCCCATTATTCCCCATATAAAATAATAGGTGAACTGCTAAGAACAAAAGAAGTTAGGAGCTACAGAGTACAAGAAAACATCTGTGCTCGCTAGCTCCAGTCTTTCCAATGCTCTCTAGAGGATTTTAAGTTCTATTGCAGATGCTGGTTTACATTGCATTTTGTGAGTATACTTCTATACACTCACACACAGAACTATTGGCATTTACACAATGTTAACAATCATGTAGCCTGTTCTGGCTCCAGAGAATTGGTCCTTTGAAATTATTGTGGTAGTGATGTTTCTTTTGCCAGATTTCTTACAGAATAAAAGGTGGTTATTGTCTACACAATCTGTGAAAGAACCCTAAGGATAGGTTCCAAAATAGACTACTATACATGAAAATTTTATTGTAGAGTCTGCATTTCTGTAAACTTTATTATTCTGACTCTCCAATTTTTGGGGAAAAAAAGAGAAAATCCTAAACCAGAAACTTTGGATAAAAAAGTAATTCCCATACCAGTTATTTGCACTGAATAAAAATCATGTGACCTTACCTTTCCAGCATAGTGCTGAATACCAAACGACAATTCTACTCCTTTTGGTCTCCAAAAGTATTTGCATCGTAAATTGCCTTCAAATTTATCTAGACATTGGGAAGAGATTGCTATAAGTACCTTAGAGTGACTAAGTAAAATCTTCATCCTAACTAGGGACAATTTGCTGCTCAAGAAGCCAGAACCACAGTAAACACATATTATCAGATTGCTCAGAAATAGCTGTGTGCCAGCTTCTCTGTGCTTTCTTTCAAACTGCCACTTTTGAATAGAACAACTCATCCTAAACTAGTCCAGTAAGACCATCTTTCAAATCCCACTGCTTGTGGATAGTTTCATGCTTGGAAAACTATCAAATAGAGGGGCCAATGAGAAAGTGTAACCAGTGGTCATATTTTGCTATGAATTTACTTAAATAGGGTTTGGGGTAGGTTTATTTCAACTATATTCGTTCAAAATTGTGCATATATCTTGCTTGCTTAAATGCCTATTATTTGTATTTTCCCCATCTTCCTTTCCCCATTCATTTGCCTTTGAGCATCATATTTTAAGTATATGCTAACATCTTCTTGCTGGGACCATCTTTCATTTACCTTTGGACTTCTACAGAAAAAGATGGTTTTAACTAAAACCTCTTTTAAAGAGGCCTTCTGTTTCCTATGACTATCTCTAAAGAGCTGACAGAAAAAAACCCACCACTTTCTAAGAAAAATGTCTTTTATACCCTGTGACATTTGTATGCTCTTTGATAGTATGAAATTAAATTAGTGCTGATACAGTTAAACTTGTTGTTATATTTCTTTATCTGAACTAGCATCTAGAGACCTCAGGCCAAAATCAATTGATAAAATTCTCTGTCTTCTTGTGTAGGTCAGAGAATATTATCAACATGTTTTTTCTAATGTTGGAATCCATTCATATTTTTATTAGTTTTTTTCTTTCTATTAACATTTAATCAAGCTTGCACCTAAAGCTACAAGAACTAACTTTGGAATTTCAGGAGGTGGGAGGAGGGTGGCAGAATTAATTACTGTCTGGCACATCTGGAGAGGGGAGAAATATCCCACTTTGCTGTCTCCTTGAGGGGTCCTGCTGTGCTGTGTATAGATCAGCAGTATGACTGATCGGCACTGGACCAAGGCAAGTGCCTCTGTGAAAGTGTGAGTTCAATATTCAGTATTAACTGATTTATAGGACCAACAGGGAAGCACACAGCTTTAGTACACAAAAAAAAAGGACTGGAAGGAAACCACAGCATTCATTCTATCTGTGACTTAAATCCAAGTTTCAATTTAGCCTAGCAGAAGTAAAAAATCTTGTACATATATCATGCAGTTTAACAGGCAGCTGTTATTTTTCACTAAAGTTTGAGTTTCTGCTGCACATTCCATTGAAGGAACTGAAACTCTGTTTCACACAGCAGGGAAAAATGTAGTTTTAGTAAATAAAAAGCAGGGTAACCATTTTAAACATGGCATGCTCTCCATGTTTTAAAGTTTGCACCAAGATTTGTTAAAATATATGTAAAATATGCACGAAGAAAGGGAAATATTCAGCCAGATGGCACACCAGAAATAACATCCACTTTCCATTTATGACGAGATAATCTGGAGTGAAGCAGTATTTTCTAATTGGATAAACATGGGCCTAGAAGCCTGGAAGATCAAAATTTTACTCTCAACTTTAATGCTGCTCACAGGGTGGTCCTAGACACAAGATTCTACAGTGTCTCAGCCTTCCCTTCAGTAAATGGAGGTAAATACTGCTTGATGCTGATCTCATACAGGAACAAGACACAGGTTATTTCTTTGCAGCAATGGAAAGACAACAAGCCCTAGAAACCTGATATATAAGACAACTTTAGCACTATGAAAAGAAAACACATAAGCAGAGGAAAATAATGAAGCACAATGACAAATATATGCCAAATTAAATGACACAGCGTTAGCAGGACAACTAAGCTAGTTGTCCATTCTGCCCTATCAAAATACATTTGTTATTTCCCAGAATTTTTGTTTGCACATACCAACTAAAGTTAGATCTGTTGCCTGAGGAAATCGACTTTCTTCATCTAGTAGAGACAGGAGACCCATGGGTTTCTGGAGAAACATATCTAGAAGTGGACGGTTGTCTTCATACTCTACTGCGGTAGCATCAATTCCCTCACTCTGATATTCCATCTACAAAGTCACCAGCACAGTTTCAATACTGAACCAGTAAAAGCAACATCATCATTAGATCATTTATGATGCACAGCAATACTCTATATGCCCCAATAACATTATTTACAGAACTCCAACTGAAAGATATTGTTATCTTGCATTTAAATCACATACCCATTTTATAGATTATGATGATTATGAACTGTCTTTCAGGACAGCTGATTCAACAAGACCACATCAGAGTTGAATTTACCTGCTCAAGTGCAAAGATATGTTGATTGAAATAAAACTGAATCTGTTCATTAGCGATATTTATGCAGAGCTGTTCAAAGGAATTTCTTGCGAAGTTCTCAAATCCAAATATGTCTAGTATCCCAATATTCATCCCATTTTCAGTATTGCTGCATGTGAAAATACAAACAAAGCTCATCATGGGCAGCGCCAAGTTACAATAAAAATAAATAAGGTAAGCAGGATTGCATAATTGATTCAATCCATCTGATGCAAAAAAGAGAGAAGAGAAAGTGTGTTTGAGCTTAAGACAACTTGGGCAATTTTTCAACATTGTTAACAGTTTTTTTTTTCACTTGCTTCTTTCAAATTTCCATGAATAAGGCAGGCAAATCATAGGTATGTACTAACAGACAGCAGCTATATTAAAATAAGTGGTTTCAACAGGCAGATCCCAAATAAAGATATTGTCTGCTCCTACAGGTGGACAAAAGGTGTCAAGCTTTAATAGCTTGTTTTTGCTATACTCAGCCAGTAGGATAATTATGAAGTCTGCTGCCACTAGAAGGTAAGCTGTTAAAAGCCCATGCAGTAGCTCAAGCAGACTCATACCAGTCACCAGCAGAACTGCAAGTATAGATGAAGCCATGTCTATACAATATAGTGAGTACAGCCAAATACAGATCTCGGATCAGAGGATTTTCACATCACCTAAGGGGTTCTCTTGTTTCTAAAAATCTCTACAGCTGCCTGAAAAGACCATAGCAGACAGATCAGTACCTGGCAATGAAATCATAAGGATGCACAATGTGCATGTTTCTGTAATAATGAAAAATCAAAAAAAAAAAAAATCACATCTCAAGCAGCAGCACAACAATAATCTGAGATTCCTATTTATTACCAGCTTACAAAAGCAGAAGGATTGTAAGGACTGTGAATACATACTAAAGTTCTGCAGTATATTCCAAATATTTACTAGCCTTTGGTATGATTCTGATGTTCACTACATTGGAAACATGTCTCTAAGGAATTGTACAGCACTCAAATACCAAATTTCTACTGACTTCAGTGCTAAATTCCCCTCAGCTCTTTGAATCTGTTGGGGTTAATGTCCTGGTAACAGAATTCAGTATCACAGCATGAAAGCCATTTTGAAGCCTTAGCCAAAATAAACACAGCACCCTTTCTGCAAAATAAAAAATATACAAATGGAGGAACCCATATGCACACTAAGTATACAATTCAGTGATGTGTAACTTGCCATATATTTTTATCTGGCTGCAGCAGCGTATTAATGCGATTTACGATCCAGCTGAAGAGGCGGCCATAAAGTGCTTTAGACATGGCATCTCGCACGTCAGCTGCTTTGTCCACGGTGTTTGTTCGGATAATCGTCTCCCCTCGTGTTACAACACAGTGGGAGGTTAGAGCCTCTTGAAGTTCTTCTGACCCAATACTTAGCAGTGCAGCAGCTAAAAGACAGTGGGGAAAAAGATACAGGACTGTGATTAGTCAGTAGAAAGCATTGTCAAACTATTACCATGAATCAGACATTCTCACAAATACAGTCATATTGCATTTGCAGAACTGACAATGTTAAAATGTATTTACCATTATCTAAGGCTTCTGGGTTGGGAACTTCACTTTTATCTGTTTGGTGTTGTGAAGAAATGGCAGCAAACTCAATATTTCCAGTATTTAGAATTCCAGTCAGAATTCTGTACACTGAGTACACTTCCTGTAAAGGATGACAAGAAGCACTTTCAAGGAATCCAATTAGATATATAGAACATATTTAGGCTATTAAAAAAAAACATGGGCAATTGAATAGCTATTAAAGCTTGTATCTTGCTCTGAGAGCAAGTTCTATAAGCTCCTATTGACAGAGAAAACTGTGTGATAGAGGACTGTGGATGGACCCGCCTGAGTACCAAGACCTCAGGCTGGTCTTAGCGTCCAAGTGTGTAGTTATGCTTCCACAGTTCACTTCTGTCACATGAGATTCTGTGGCACAGATGTATATCCACAAAACCAAATGGCAGTCTGTGCACAGGCAGCACTGGAGGTGGTTTTCATGCAGAAGGTCAATAATGGTTTAACAACTGGATCTCTTACCTCATCAGTGAATCCTATAATTCTAAAGCAATGCTGAATTGCTTCAAATTGTCTTCCATAGGAATCTTTAGTAATGATATCATGCATTACTTTTCCAGTTTCATTATCAATATATCTAGAGAGGGAGAAAGAAAGCATCATACTAGCAGATATGCTGGTACCATCTCCAGTGACTTCAAAGCAAGTCCCTTAGTAACTGGAAAGAGCATATATTTCAGTATCTTCCAATTACATACTTTAGTGCTAATTTATAAGAAGGTTTTGTTTCTGTTGCACTAACTTTTGCTTATTCTTTCTGAGTATCTATTATAGTGTTACCGACAATTCACACACATCCCCTCACTCATACAGATCAGATGCACCCCAAGTACAAATACCAACTAAAAAAACAGATCTCCAAAGCATATTCTGGATTCTTAGTTAAGCATTAGAGTAAGAAATCATAAGGCAATTGTCCTGACATGAAAGTATAACAGAACATCTACATGATAAAAAGCTTGATTCTTCTCCTCTTTAAATAATTCAAGTTCTCAAACACATACAAATAATGCAATGCCTTTTTGTCCATCCTCTTCACCTGGGAGGATTAAAAAAGATCCTTAAGGGATGGAGAAGGAGTAAGAGAGATTTTAAGGCATCAGACTGAAAACAAGAGCTGATCAATAGCTAATTACAACAAGCAGTTAAAACAAGTGAGTGATAGTTACCTAGGAGGCTTTTTATCAGGAAGTCTATATTCAGAAAGCTTCTTTTGATTATAAAGGCCAGCATAAATGTAATAAAAGATATGGAAATTTTTCTCTCCCCTAAATAAAAAAAAAAAGTCAATTTAAAGCACATGTGTTTATTCTTGTGGCATCTTGTACAAGGTAAAAGTAGATGTTTTCATCATGATGTTTTCATCACTGAAATATGTAGCAAATCTCCCACTTGCTTTAATGTTGTAGGATTAGCAACTGTGAAACACAGAAAACCCAACCAACTACAATATTTCTTCAAAGAATGGAGCCACTCTAGCTTCCACTCCAAAAAATCCTGATGATTCTTGTCATCATAGCAGTGTACAAAGGCTCACTGCTTTAGCAGAAGAGACAGTAGTATTTAAAAGAAAAATTTTTCACAATTAAAAAGAATAAAAACATTACATAAATGTGAATGGACAGACAATTAATATACCTACACAGCCTGTTTTATGACCCTTGATTTTTCAAGTAGATACTCAGAAATCTTTGCCCCCATTACAGCTCCTGTGGGTGTAAACATCATTTCCAGATATTTTCCAAAGCGACTTGAGTTGTCATTGATGGCAGTGCAGGCGTTTCCAAATGCTTCAACCAGAGGATTTACCTGAAGAATTTTCTCACGCAAAGCACGGTTATTTGCCTTGACAGAATAGATACAGATCAGAAGGATCATGAAAAGAATATATTGTTTAACCATAATCCAATTCCTGCTTCAGAAGTGCAGCATCCCTTTCTCATGCTTGTATGGACGCAGATACTGCATTAACCTTTGTACTTATTAAACAACAGGACCAACAAATGAGAAAGTCTCCCACAGGTAGGAAAACCCATATTTTTCTTTCTCTGCAATTGTTCTGCCTCTGAGGTATCATACAGTAAGTCAGAGCCCCAAAACCATAAAAAACTAAACACAGCAACTTACGGTTAACTTTACACAATTGATTTTCCCATCATTTTGCAACAACAGCATTACTCATAATGTTTAAATGCTATGCCATAGCAAGATCTGTCATTTTTTTACTGTATAAACGAACGTAGTATATTTGATAAATATTGTAAGTAACTACAGGCACTGAAAACTCAGGATCATGCACCTTCTCTTTAAAAAAATACTGAATGGTTTGGTGTGGGTCATTCTCTAGTATCTTAATTCAATACTCTCACATGCATGATCACTCTGTCCTTAATTTAAGTGGGACAACTCACATGAACATCTTTAAGTATTAAAGAATAAATAAAGTGGAAACTGGAGGTAATGTTGGAAGGATTTGTTCATAGTTTTACATGATTGGCTAAGAAATACCTTTCCCAAGAAGGTCAAATGTTGGACGATCAGATGGGCACTTTCTGTCTTTCCAGCACCACTTTCCCCACTGATGACAATGCACTGAACACACAAAACCAAAGTTAAGTGCACAGCTCACCACATGATCAATTTCAGCTATTATGGCTTCTATCTGCTATTTAATGCTTAGTACCAAGACTACAAAATACTTTAAGGGTCAACTCCTTCGATTTCCTTCTGAAAGGAAAGATCAGCAAAGGCTCAGTGTTTTTTCCCTAGATTACTAAAACACATCTCACAATACCTGACAGCAGTGCGCACCTGTGTGAAGCAGTGACTGAATTTCTAAGAGCTAAGACATATAAATGAGTGACCACATCTATAGATTAACACACGCTATGAGCATATGTGGCTTGTTTCAAATGCATAAAACTCAGCAAACTGCCAAAGCTCAGTTGATGTGGCATAATTCAACAGTACATCTGAGCTCACTGTATTGATTTCATATGAATTAACATGAAACACAGGGTACTACTATATGGAATATACTGCCCAAAAGCCTCCTCCTGGCTTTAGAAATGATCTTAAATAATTGCTGCTGTGTAGAGATTTTCTGTAGGTAACACTGATATTCAACCTAGAACAGCAAACTAGCATCTAAACATTCCAGAAGAATATGCATCTGCTCATCGGATGATTCTGGGAGAATGTATCCATCCATCTTCTTCCTGAGTCAGCAGTCTTAATACATGGTATTTTACAGGCTCTGCAAATGGCTTCCAGACTCAGGGATTAGCTAGAATGTCCTAAACCACTTGATATCCTCCTCTCTTCTGTTACACTTCATGGATGAGATGGAAAGATAAGGCCAGTACACCCTGAAGGCCAGCTGATACCTGAACACCAAAGTGTAAACCCTTCAGATCATAGGAAGTAAGAAATTCTAATAACATTTACTATTTTCACAGTTTTTCATGTGTTCTACAGGTCACCAGTACATTACCCTACTTAGTGTACAGTATCAACTAACATATAATTAAAATGTTAACACTAAGCAGTTACATATATTTGTGTGCTTTTATGCAAACACCTGAAAATTATTTGCACCACACTATGAACATACAAGATTCTAGGCTGGGATGCAATGACACTTCATATAGAACTACACTTTGTGAAAGGGTTTGAAAGATGTAGCAGTTCTCTGGTGGTGTCTCATGGTGTCTGACAGTAGGTGCAGGGATTGACTTTAAACAATGTGTGCAATATGACATTTGCAGATCATGTATT
The DNA here is from genome assembly GCF_012275295.1 of Melopsittacus undulatus. Lineage (NCBI taxonomy): Eukaryota > Metazoa > Chordata > Aves > Psittaciformes > Psittaculidae > Melopsittacus > Melopsittacus undulatus. Next base: position 42,673,709 of record NC_047534.1, read on the forward strand.
TCCTTCCTGACAGGTATTTTTATTGTTCTCAGAAACAGATACAGATTTACAGGGTTACAATACCTAAATTTGTTGTCTTTGTGTGACTAGAGAAGTCATGTACAACAGTTTATACAGTTAATGCCTATGACTTCTTAAGTTGTGAAACTCTTGTAGAATTGGCCAGAACTTGCTTTTAGCTTCAGGAGAAATGTTAGACCTGGAGTCAATTTTCAGGCTTCACAGGAAAATACAAGGGAAAGCTCAATGGATAAAACAAACAGAATCAATTAATTTTTGATCTGGCTACAGTGTTTATGTAATGCACCTTTACTTGAAGAACCATAACATTTGCCATGCAATGCAGATAAACATGTTCCTGCTACCCTTTGGAAACAGAAAACAAGAAACTGACTTAGATCTCAATGGAATTTACTGCTTAAACAGGTATGAAACATATCAAAGATGTACACAGTCAGCCTCACAGGCTGATGTCAAAACTATTCTTTTCCTGGGATAACAAGTTCTCACATAAGTTACTCTACAAGAGTACTTGTTTTCTCTAATGTCTCCATCAAAGAGCATGTAAGTCATTAAAGAACTACTAGACACCTCTCAGGCCAGTCTACTTGTTCATGCTCTGCAGCCCTCCTCTTTTCTTCATCTTCAGTGTCCCTTTTATTTATCTTCTTTGCTTGGTATTTTCTTACTGCAGTGGTTTTACTATTTTATTCTGCTTTTGTGATTTTTAAAAAGCATTATCTATGAATTATTATGTGATATGAAAGGTAAGATCAGAAGGATTTTATAAATAATTACTCGGCCTTAATGTTCATGTACGTACAGCGCATCAAAATAGAGCATAAAGTCACAAACTTAATAATGTAATAAAAAGAAATCTAGCTTCTACAGCATGGTATTTCATTCTCATTAAAATCATTGCTATATAATTTGATTTGTGTCCTTATTACATTTATATTAGGCCTATCCTTATTATACTTTACTAAAAAAAATTAGTTCATAGTTCCTAGTTTTGTGACTTGTACTTAAAGGAACTGATTATCCATTGCTTGAGAGTGTCTTTATGCAACAGAAAAGTGGTTCTAACTCAATCTGCTATTGCACTGAGACCCTCTTATTTTACATAGGTGTAAATTATTTTAATACCTAGTGCAAGTCAAGCTATAATTAGAGTGTGCAGCAACACTTTGCAGATGGTATCAACTGCCAGGACTTCATGGCTGTCAGGAAACTATACTGGGCAGGCAATCCTATCATCTTATTTGACAATCTTTTAGTCTCTTCTATGGCATTGTGTCCTCTTCAGAATTCCAAAACCTGTCTATATTTCTATTCTGTTTTTCCTGATGTAGGAATAAAAGGCTTAAAGAAAAAAATTTCCAAAGTACAAAATAACAGATAATTAGTCATAGCCATGTAGCATAGTGGCAGTGTGATTAACATGAAGTTTAAACCCAAATGAACAGATTCTTACCTGATCTTTGCTGAATGTAACCATACTTTGGTAGGCAGCATCCGCAGATGCAAATATGTGGGGGGGATTTGATGAACGCTTCACACCATGGTAAAGCTTAGAGAACTAAATTTAAAAAAGAAGACACAGTGATCAAAATATGTGACTTAGCAATGTAATAAAGAACTGAAAAGAGGCCTGTTCACCAGAAGGTAGTTGCATGTTTTTTACCACAGAATTTCCATTGAATCACCTGGAAGAACAGCAATAATTCTTGGCACTGCCTAGCTTCCAGAATGCAAATTACAACATCTAAAATGCACTCCAACATTTCCCCCATTACACAGCAAAGAGCACTGTATCACAAGGAACAGAATTTCAAACACAAGCATTCAACCAAGGAAATACCCAACCTATAAAAAAGAAACTTCAAAGACAACTGAATCTGAAACCTGTCCCTTCTACCTGCAACCTTGATTTAGGCATCCATGGAGACTAAGAGTTATGACTTCACCTCTCCTCGTATTTGTAGGGAATTAAGCTGCCTCTCTCTTTACAGCATTAAATTAATTTGTTTATTTTAAGCAGCAGTTGATCGCACAGGACATGTAATAACCCAATAGTCAGAGCAATTCTTCAGGAAGCAATAGCCTCACCATGAGGAGGTTCATATAACCATCCTCTGCTTCCCAGAAGAAGGCCCAAATGAGAGACACAGCGGAGACTGGGGTAATCTTCATCTCTCCTGTGGAATATGTGCCATCAAGCAGAAAGGAACAGAATCAAATGAGACCAAATCGGGGTGAGGGGTGGAGGGAGTGGGGGAGGGGTATAAAAAACATAGCCACACTTTTCTGAAAGAAGAAGAAAAGGCTGGCTTTTCATCTGTGCTCCTACCTTTCAACATCACTTAAGAATTTAAAGTATTTTAGCCAGTGGTGTTAATACAAAATGTAAAGTGAACAGTGTTCACAGCTTGGAGTCTCTCTTACCTGGGGAGAATAAATGCTGAGGTTCTGGAAGGGGTTTAAGGCTATTAAAATGTCTCCAACATATGTATAAATTTGTAAGTCAGCATAGCGTTTCTGCAGCTGATGGATAATTGTATCCTGAGAAGATTACAAAAAGTTTGATAGTTAAACAGTATTTTCCCCGTTAGGAAGATTTTTGTAAATATACTGAGAACACTAATTACAAAATACTTATTATAAGTGTTACTAATTATTTTTCAAATGCCAACACCACAAAAACAGACAAATATTTTCAAAGTTCTTGCTAATGCCATAAACCTAAGTTAAATGGCAACTCCCATTTCCAGATTAGTACATATTTTGTTACATCAGCCTGAGAAGAAAACCTTCTGAAGAGAAAATGGCCATGCACATTACTGCTGCATAGTATATTTCCATTAAATTTTTTATTTGGCCATGAAAAAAGGATAATAATTTTTCAAAGATTAAATTTTAAGTGGTAATAAGAGACTGTTTTAAAGAAGACACTAGCACAATTTAGTACCGTGTCTTTTTCTTGCTGGCATGAAATTTAAGGATCATCAAAACAAAAATTTGCATATACTCTGCATGTAGGCGATACAGTGAAATATGTAACTGATACTGTTTTATCACTTTTTATCCAGAAGCTGTAGATATCATATTACTCTATAATTTCCCTTAAATATAATAACCTATAAATTCACCAATTTTAGGAAAAAAAATCACTTAAATCTAGATCTTCAGTACTAAACTTCACATTTTAGGAAACTTACTTACAAAATAATTTAAACTAGCATCACTCTTAGTTAAATTCTTCCACATAATACATTTCACTGCTATTGCTTTTATGTCACTTATATAGAATACTAATGAAGTGATGATAGCAGAGCAGTCACATGACAATGCCATGGTGAGACAAGAAGGAATTCTTCTCATTCTGTTAAAAGAAGCCTAAGAAACAGGCAAAGTGTGAGACACAGTTGTCAGAAACTGCTACTCAGCCAGTACAGTACCTCATCTAGAACTTCTAGGTTTACCAGATCATCATCTAGAGAGTACTTGTCAGCTCCATCCACATGGTAAGGTCTTCTAGTGTGTATTCGTTCATGCCTGGAAGTGTGTTAGTAGAGCACCAGTGTTACAATACTGTATCAAAGACAGCAAACATTAAGAGGCAGTGGCAAGTCACGGGTGGGTGGTTTTGTCATGCAGAAAACACAGACATACATACATATTTTTGCCTGCAATAATCTTTTATAAAAGCAATAGATCCGCTTGCTGTCCAGTGTAATACCTGTTTTCTCTTTCACAATATATAACCCTATTTATCAGTTCTCAAAGATGATTTGCCTGTAGACTCACTACTCCCCACTAACACAGTAAAGTATCAAACATTTCTTTTCCCTTCCCTTCTCACTCTAAGTTAATAAACTACCAATCTGTTTAATTAAATCTTCCACCCATGTACCTAGCCTATAGTATTGTCACAATGGTTATAAGAAGCAATAAGTAGTATAAAATCCTTCTGTTACCTTGGTGTATGACAATGTGCCTCCTCAGATGACCCTAGATCTGGCCCAAAACATTTTTGAGCCACAGCTTCCATCAGACTCTAAACTGTATGGATGTTCAGTCAGCTTGTCCTCAGAGATTTAAGTCACACAATAAGCAGCAGAGACAAACTGTCACATAACCCCTTTATAATCAGATTATGCTGAAAGAATCTTTGAAAATGCTGTGTATATGTTTTTAAACAACACATCTTGTTGAAAAGGGGACAAATCAAGAGGCTGTAAATATGTCTTCCACAGAGGGGGTGAAATATGAACGCTGTAAGCACAACTAGGCTTTTCTTTACAACAAACATAATCAAAGCATAGTAGGAGGACACCCACTGAGATACAGTCTGCATCCTGCTGAGTAACATTTAGCATTGATCCTCAATGACAGTCCTTGACAGATTGTTTCTGCATTGGTTGCCATGTAGAATGTAGGAATCACATGATCACACATCCCAAAACAACGCTAAATATTACATCAAGCACTAAGAGAATGGTACTGTGACTTGGCAGGAAACACTTTTTATCTACAACGTTGAAGATATAGCAGGTCTTCTTTAATTGTATCTTCATATACTCATGGAAACCTGTCTCAAAAATGAGCATAGAGGCTTTTGCTTTTTCCCCTTTATGAACACTTCTACATTAGAAGCTAGTGAACTTTCATTTAATAAGGAGAACATTTTCATATCCAAGCTCTATTATATCATCATCAGAAGTATTGCATGAAAAGACTCTAACACCGAGGAAGAAGACTGTTAGCTATGAGTATAGCTACACTGATAATTGTGAATCACATTTAAAGATCCTAATTTTTTAATGTCTATTTTTAATCTTTTTCCTTATTTACTTTTGGCTACTCAGTGAGTTCTGGAAAAGTATTCTGTAATGGTTTATTTAAACTGTAACTAAACAAAAACATGCAAACTGTTTTGTCAGCTAGGAAATAAAACAGCAGGAACATAGCAGGTTTTCTGACAGTCCCACTTACACTTTACATCCTGTATGTCCAGAGCTGGTAGTTTGCTTGATCTTGTACATGAGAAGATGGGAAAGGAGAACACAAATAAGAAGCTATGAAAGAAAAACTGTTAAAGTGGATACTATTTCCAGTGGGCAGCATGATGATCATGTGAATTTGTTCAAAATGCCATTCAATTAATTATTTTTATTAAGTGGTGAGTTGGGGGGGGGGGGGGTGCTGCCTTTTTTTTTTTTTGAAAGCAGCCACTATATTCAAGAACACTACACTCTGCTGAGAAGCCAGATCCTCAAAGGAGTAGGAATGCCTGTAAGTGGCCTAAGATACTGTTTTCTTTTTTTTTTTTTTTAATGTTTCAAACCAGAATTCAACCTCTTACTTCGCTGTGGAGAAAAAAGCTGTTGTAAATAATGTAAATCATTTAGAGATAGGAGCACCCCTCAGTCTACAAATAAAGCATGTATTTTAACAGTTGCTTTACTTCATGGAGATGTGACTAATAAAGTGATGGCCAGACATCATAACTAACATAACTCATCTGTGAAGCTTTTTCTTCCTGAAACAAACCATCACAACCACAGTATCAAATTGCAAACAAGTAGGGATGTATCTACCAGAGGTGAAGGGAGGAGGGGGAAGAGGGCACATTCAAACTTAAGTATCTCTAATTGCAGAATGGCTTTGTAAACTAATCTGTTATCTAATTCTGTATTAAACTCCTGCTGTTTGTTCTCTTTAAGTAATAAACAAACTTTTTTTTGTTAGTGTTGGAAAAGGGTGGGGGTTTTAACACTTTGTAAATAACTAAGGAAACTGGTACTACTCAAATACAAGTAAAACATATATACCTTTGTGCATACATTTTCTTGTGCTTAACTCATTTTCCTAAGTACATGATTAGGAAGAGGATATTAGGAGCATAACATCACATTAGCTTCAAATCTCCTGCTGGCCTCATCAGTTTTCTACTGACCCTATGTCCTGCAGATACATTGACAGAGTGGGAAGGAAGAATACAGAGACTAACCTTTAATTATTTCCAGAATTTTACAAAAGAAATGCAATCTGCTTTTAAAATATTTTAAAAAATAAATAAAAATCTTAAAAAGCCTAAGGAAGGAAACACTTTCAATTGGGGAAATAATTGTTAGCATATGCTTTGCATAAAAAGTACAATTATCAGCCATTTTTTTTCAATTATCTTTCCTTTCCGATGACAGACAAGGTGCACAAGAAACAAAATCAAAGGTATTAATTTGCCTTAAGGTTCCAGCAATGTTCTGAATCATCCCCTGGAGGATGTAATCTTTTCACTGCAAAAAAAAAAAGTGGCAGAAAGGGCCACTCAAAGTACCCAACCTTATCAAATCTGAGGAGCAGAATTAGGTTTATTCCAGAACTCTAGTGACGAACACTGTTTGTTAAATAAGGTTCTATCCTCTCAGGAACCTTTCCATTGCCTTTTTATCAGGTAGGCAGGAATAGCTGGAAGCGACAGATTTTGCTTGAATTTTTGAGGAAGAGCAAAAGGCAAGAAGCTTTTCTCCCTCAGATGAACAACTTCATTAAGAGGATGGGAAGCATTCACTTGTTCTACCTGGGGAAGAGATAAGTTTGAAAGAAAATCTCTTTTTGTGCTAGATACCAGCCATAACAGAAGTGCATTATAAATAGCTATACACTCATAAGACTCTGCTACCCAGCTGATGATGGGGAAGAAAAAGCTAGATTGACCACATAGACTTCTAGATCAAAAAGTCATCTTGTGGGCAGGTCCAACCTACGACGTGAAGGAGCAGAGACCAATAATGCTTATGTTCATTGGGAAGCTTCCTCTCTGATCTTTCCCCTCTCCACTCATAACATTCTTTAATGAATGCCATTACTTGCTGCAGCTAAGCATTTATGTTTACTGATTTATTTTTCCCCAGGATTCACATGGGAAGAACTGTTTCTGTACTTGTTCTCCATTACATTACTGCCAATTTTTAAATGGATTACACACAAACTGAGATTTACAAGAAAAATACTTAACACAATGAAAAAGAAAAGTGGAGAGTGTGCTGCTGCTGCACTGAAAAATACAGCCTATTTCCCTATTGCAAAGACTGAATTTTGCTCCTGCACTTCAAGTTTCAGCCTGGTAATTTGCTGAAGCAAGGTCATAATAGAAATACTGACACAGCCTAATTACAATATAAATGCTGCAGCTATAACGAAAATCTGTGCAACCCCCTGTAAAAACACATACACTATATCATTAGAGCAAGGATCACCTTGGGGGGCCACAGTAGCTTTGAAATTAAAAAAAAAAAAGGAAAAAAAGTAAAAACAGATTTTAAACTCATTTGCCTAATATTCACATAGATGAAGGCTACAAGAATTGCATTAAATTACATTGTGTATAGCATCAGAGAACTATTTCTGGTTCTGTTTTGGTTATTATCTCTGAGTCCAAAGGAAATTACTGGCTGGATGCAATCAAGTTCCTTGCAGTTAATTGCTTTCAAAACTTAATGTGAGCTGGCAGAGATGTTAGATATCTGGTTGTAAGAATTACTTCCTTGGATGGACTGCTGCTGTAACCCAGCTGGCTAATAAGGAGAAAGCTGCCAAGCCAGCAGAGACTCATCCTAATACCTGACATGGTAGCCTGAACATACCTGTCCTTTTCAAATGATTACAAGCTTAGATTTCTTTTCTCTGCTTGCTCCCCCCCCACTTTCTTCAAGTTTGACTCTTCATGATGTTCAGATTTGTGCTTTATCCTTCAAAATACAAGGTTTTTTAACTCTGTTCCACATTGCATAAACTTCTAAATGGTGACCAGCAGTAGCACACTGATCCAGCCTGACCCAAACCAATAGACTCTGAACTCTTTACTGTCTAGAGTCAGCTGTTTAAAACCTTATCCGTTCAAACACTGAAGTTTTTTCATTCTTTTTGACACTGAAACTAGAGGTTGGTAGAACACCTTTTTTTGGTGGCTTGCTATGAAGAAGCCTACATACAGAACATAAGGCTACCTTGTCTGCAGGAAAACATCCAAGAGAAGAATGAGCCATGTCTGAAGCTGGCCTCTTCAAAGCTGCTGATAACTGGGAAATTGCCACTTTGTACAAAGACACTATTTGAATAACCTGAAAGCATTTCACTGTCCTTGTGCAAGCACAGGATTGCTAAAATAAAAAAAAAAACAACAAAAAAAACAACAAAAACTAGCAAACCCTCCCCCTCCCCTCCCCCCCCCCCGCAACAAACAAACAAACAAAACCTGGTCAAAAGCATGTGACATCCTAATTTTAAGAACTGATTCCTGCCTAGGGACAGCTATATACTGGTGGGAATAAGAGTGCTCCAGTTGCCAAGATGAATTACAAATCAGTATCCCTATGTTAAAAAGTAACTACATATTTGACTTTAGAATAGGTGGAAAAGAACAATTCAGCATTGTTGAAATGTACGAATATGAAACAACATTCTGATGTACTTCTGCTTTTTAAGGATTAAAGAACTTTTATAGAAATAGAACTAGTGGACTATTCAACATCAAATATGTTTCTTAAAATTAAACTTCATGTAACTGCTTCTATGGCAAAGCTGTTAAAAGTATATTAATATATTGATTTTCATTTATACCCTGGTATTGTTAGAAACTAGACAAAATATATACATAGTTAACTGATAGCTTACAAAAGGGATATGGAAAGGAAATACAGAAAATACTCAGAGCTCATCCTTATGTAGCTGTGAAATTAGGCTTTCTCACAAATCTTTTCCCCAGAAGAGTATAAGGAACAGGCAATTCAGGAGTGGGGGCTTACGGTGAAATTTCAACTTCACTCAAGATCATGGCAAAATTCAGACTTCAACCTATAAGATGCCAACACAAGAATACAGAATTTTCTTCCTCACAAGTGTGGAAAGAGGGGTATCCTGGCTGGATATTTTTTTTTGCTGAAATTGAAAAGACCTATTTGTATAAGGATAGGAGATATCTGCATCTCACTATTGAAAATAATTTAGGGAAAAATAGAGCTGGTGAAAAGGCTTCAAAGAGCATATTTTCCAGTTAAAAAAGCAGGGGAAACTGTTAATGCCATTTTTTCCTTTTAAACTTTTATTAGCATAAACCTTTTCTTTTTATTAGTAATTCCTAACCTAAAAATAGAGTATAAAGCTCACTAGTAAGTGAGCAACAATATGTTTGTCAGCAACAAACTTATGACAGCACAAATATATGTGTTAGGCTCCTTTGAGCTCAGCAAGGAAAATGAAGTGCTCATTCAGTTCAGAGGTATGAAGAGCTGTGCTGAAGTTAAGCCTAGCTATACTGCACACAAAGAAGTTTATAAATGAAGTATGAAAGAAACTGAATATTTCAGTCTGTGTGTCCAGAGGTCAACCCAGATGATCCCTCAGGGATCGCTGCTGGGACCGGTCTTGTTTAATATTTTTGTCGCTGACATGGACAATGGAATTGAGTGTGCCCTCAGCAAGTTTGCCGATGACACCAAGCTGTGTGGTTCGGTTGATATGCTGGAGGGAAGGAATGCCATCCAGAGGGACCTTGACACACTTATGAGGTGGGCTGACGCCAACCTCATGAAGTTTAACCATGCCAAGTGCAAGGTCCTACACCTGGGTCGGAGCAATCCCAGGCACAGTTACAGGTTGGGCAAAAAGGAAATTCATGGTAGTCCTGTGGAGAAGGACTTGGGGGTGTTAGTCAATGAGAAAATGAACATGAGCCGGCTTCAGTGTGCACTCACAGCCCAGAAAGCCAACTGTATCCTGGGCTGCATCAAGAGGTGCGTGACCAGCAGGTCAAAGGAGGTGATCCTGCCCCTCTACTCTGCTCTCGTGAGACCTCACTTGGAGTATTGTGTTCAGTTCTGGTGTCCTCAAAATAAAAAGGACATGGTGCTGTTAGAACATGTCCAGAGGAGGCCACGAGGATGATCAGGGGACTGGAGCACCTCCTGTATGAAGACAGGCTGAGAAAGTTGGGGCTGTTCAGCCTGGAGAAGAGAAGGCTGCGTGGAAACCTCTTAGCAGCCTTCCAGTATCTGAAGGGGGCCTTATAAGGATGCTGGTGAGGGACTCTTCATTAGGGACTGTAAAGATAGGACAAGGGATAACAGGTTCAAACTTAAACAGGGGAAGTTTAGATTGGATATAAGGAGGAAGTTCTTTACTCCAAGGGTGGTGAGGCACTGGAATGGGTTGCCCAGGGAAGTTGTGAATGCTCCATCCCTGGCAGTGTTCAAGGGTAGGTTGAACAGAGCCCTGGATGACATGGTTTAGTGTGAGGTGTCCCTGCCCATGGCAGGGGGATTGGAACTAGATGATCTTGAGGTTCTTTCCAATCCTAACTATTCTATGATTCTATGATCCTGCCAAAAGGGTGGCCACCCTGCTTCTTTCTTCCTGTCTCCTCCTTGTTCCTGGTCACGTGGAGTATTTAATCCTTTACAATTTAGCTGTATCAAGTGAGGCACCCATGTGCAGTCACTAACAGGGTATAAAATTATCTGTGTGTTTCTGCTGGCCTAGTTTTTTCTCTTTGGAAGTTCTACCTCAGGAAGTTTTGATAATCACTGGAGTTGCAATAAAAACAGCATCATGAGCTTGTTCCTGGGAGTTGTGGGAAAATGAAAGTAGCCAGTTCTCTCCTTTTCAGCAGCGGTGAACTGTTAGATCAGCTTACCACATCTCTCCATCATATCCTCTAAATTGGTAGTACTGACTTTCCAGTCTGCAGGCTTGCTCTCAGGCAAAATGACCTTAAGTGATGTCCCAAAATAGGCAAAACTGACATGGCTCAATTGGAAAGAGAACACTATCAAAAAAGCTACAGCTGCTAAATCAGTAAACCAGAAGATGCAAATCCAAAGCACTGATGCTTGAAGACTTTCAAATGAGAAAAAACCCAGATGCCTTCTGATTAGTTGTCATCATCAGTGACTCCCTGGGTTCCTCATTGTAGAAGTGCTGTTAACACCAGCATCCCAATGATTTTCCAGCTTCTGAAGATTTCGGCCTGTGCTTGTGAACATTTTCTTTTACTTATCTTACGAATGATTGATCTGTAGTGCTGCTGTACTCCTAAAGAGGGCATCTACTTTTCTTTATCTCTGAACCAGGGAATTAATGCACATTTCATTGTACCTGTCATGGGCACATCAATAAACAGAAAAAGCATGCACATATATCCAGGGGTACAATAGAAAGGTCTTACTCAACATGGGCTTTAATAGGCCTATTTACTTTGAAGTGATGACTATACATTCAGATGTCTTCTACAGATCACCGCAAATGAATGCCAGTAAATTTTTTACTGTATTATCTGGTCATGTGTTCTTCTGCGTGCCAGATTCTGTACTGAAAATTGTGTTACAAATGCATTACAGAGTTTTTACAGGCTTTTAATTGGTACAAATTTTCCTAGAGGGTACTATATCCCTATTACAGAGCCAAGCTCTTTACTGTTATGAGACTATGTCTGTCCTCTGGGGAAAATGACAATTATGGTGGTTAGTTCACTTGCAATAATCTTATGTTTGTAGTCCAGTATTAACTGTCTGTCCCACAGACTTGGTTTTTTTTTTGGCGGGGATATGCTTTTGCAGTCTCATTTCATCAAGTTTCAAATCTTTAGAAATCAGCACTTCATCATTGTGAACAGTATTTTGTAGATTTCAGTGGTAAAACCTCAGTAAATTTTTGTCCTCACTCAGCATGCTCTCAGCCCTGATTAAAGTGGGCTGGTACTTCAAAGAACAAGTTTACCGGAGTATAACAGTACACAAATCAGAAAAACATTCTTTAACAGCAGTTAGGTCCATTAGCCTCAAACTGAAGCCAATAGCAAGGCCCACCTGCTTCACAGTAAAGACAACTACTTCTACAGCAGGCTAATTGTGTCTCCCCACAAATCATTCACCAGCAGAGGAAGAAGCCACTTACTTCAAAAGCCTGGCTAAAAGCAAGCCAACAATCCAGTAAATGAGATGGGTACAAAGAGTCTGTTGAGAGTAAAGTTTTAAAAGTAAAAAAGAAATTATAATAGACCTGGGAAAGTTGAATTTAGTGAAGAGAAAGAACAAGTGGGCTGTGAACTGCAGGTGAGGAGGAATTCCAAGAACAGAGAAATGGCTGGAAAAAACAGAAGAACCTGAGCTAGTACTTTCTGAAGGTGGAGAATAGAAACAGAAGCTATTGGAGTGGTAGAGAAGACACAAGCTGAAGACACAAGCTGACACTAACAGGAGAACAAAGCCTTACGGACAAACAGAATGAACAGTGGAAAAGATTGACAGGAATGATGGGTCAGGTAACAACCTGGGACAGGGTACCTGGGACTAGCTGCCTGAGTAAATGTGGGAGGATCAGGGACAATAATAGAATTTAGACTGATAGGAAGGATAAAATTAGGACTAAACCCATTGCAACAGAACCCCCTTCACAATTGCAATCTGCAGGTGCTACTGCACACAAGCTACAAAAAATTGCTCCAAACAAATATCAAAGATGGGTTAGGTGGTGGAAGGATCAAAAAGGAGTTAAACTTTGTTAGGTGAGCACTGATTCATACTAGGGGTGCTGGAAGCAAAATACTTCTTATATTCCAGTCATGCATAAGCATAACCTGCTGCAGCTTGTCTGTCACAGTATTCCCAGTTAATATACAGAAAGGCTTGAGGAAAGAAATGTTGTCTTAGTCCTAATTCCTTCTTCCCACACATTATGGAGACAGATCCCAGAAGAATGTGTCAGAATACCACGTGGAATCAATTTCAGAGCTCCTCTTGGAACAAAGTTCATTTCACTCTATTATCTTCTATTTGGTCAAGAGCTAGGAAATTCTGATACCTTTTGGGTCAGCCAACCCACAGCTGCAGCTAATCTGATGTGTGAAGTATTACATGGGGAAGTCTGCTTAGGAGGCTAGATAAAGCAGATACTGCAACACTGGCATAGCTCCCTCACAGTAAGCAGTTCTGGTTTCTTTTTCCAGGAGAATATCAACCAACCAAAAAAAAACCCAACCCAAACTAACAGCCCTCCCCCTCCAGAAAAAAAAAAACAACCAAACCTAAAATAACCAACAAACAAAAAAAAAAAAAAAGCCAACCCCTAAAAAACCCCCAGAAAAACCTCCAACTTCACAGAAGTCAACTTCACCTTGAAACTGTACTTACAGCTATTCCTGTATTTTAACTTGTACATTTTTTTTGGGCTTTTAGCATTTAAGCTACAGAGTTTTATGGCATGTAAGTATATACTTGTTCATATATAGCAGGACATTTAATTTTCTTCATCAACATTAGTAGGTGTTTGTTTATAATAATGGGCCAGAGCTTATCTCATTCTAGACAAATTTCATATTACAGAATGATTGCTGAGCTTGGGAAACTGTGTTCATTTGCATTTAAATCTCTTTTGAAACAGTGAAATTCTGCCACCCTCTGGGCAATAACAAAACTAATATATATTTACAATCAGCCTCAAAAATCCCACTGCTGCTGAATAAACATTCATTGCTTTTAAAGCACGTTTTAAAATTAATTATTAGGCTGAATGAAAAATAGCAGTTACTATTAAGCTACAGGCAAAACAATTACTTAAAGTACTGAACAGCCTCCTTACTAAGAGCATCTAGTCAAGCACTTAACTTTAGTGTGTCGTGTTCTTAAACTTTTCTAGTAGTCGCTTCATTATTCACAGTTGTATTTTTAAAGATCTGCTACCAAAATATGACATAATTTTTCATCATGCCAATATGTACTTCCACAAGCCAGGCATTCTGGTATTATTAGCATCTCTATGACTGAGACAGAAGTGAATGCAGATAGAACAGAGTCTAGGGGATAAAGGTAGCTAAGGAGAATGTTGCATTATGGCTGATCAAAATAGCTTTAAAAAGTATCAGTGGGAAAATATGCCTCTTGCATTCACATTGCATGCAGCACTTTGCTAATCATAGTGGTAGTCAATGTATTAATATCATCGTTTGAAACAATGAATGCATTCAGAGTTTTAACTCATTCTTTTGGGATTCATGTGTGGAAGGAGGGCTGGAGCATGTGTGTTGTACAGTACCTTGTTTTGGCTACAGAGCCTAGCTGCTGCTGTTCCTGAATGAGCTCAGCCAGCTGTTTTTGCAGAGACATATCTTTACCATGTACTTGTTTAATAAATGGATGCTCCAAAAGATGGGTGACTGAAGGACGCTTTTCAAAATCCTTGATAAGACACCTGTGTCAGAGAAAAAGCAGTCTCAGGCAATTATGATCTCTCATTACAGCATGATCCGAGTCAGCTTACTGTGTGGTTGTTACTGTACAGTAGTTTCTTTTTCCACAAATTTAAGTTCTGCAGTATGTATCAAGACAACTCCTCTATATTGGAATAAATCTGGCATAAAGTACTGAAGTGAATTCACCCTACAAATATACTAGTATAAATGCTATTAATTTAAGCTTATTTAATCTCTCTTTTTAGCTGTAACTAGCTTACTATGGAAAAATGGCATCCTATCTTGTAACTGCTGTACAGTTAATACACATTAAACATAACCTAAGATGAATAGACAATACTTAATTCACTTCAGTTTTCTACCTGTTCTCTGATGAGAGTTTGATGAAGTGTATGATATATCCTATTAAAAACTACAAGTGAAATTTGTGATACAACACTCATCAGAACAATTTGATACAGACCTTTGTCTTGTTTTTAAAATAAACATTTCAGGTAGATCTTCTATATTGCAATGATAAGTGCTAGCATAAGAATCAGAACATTCTGCAAACCTACAAAATTCAGACTGGAAGAGAAATGAATGAGTCAGAATTAAATACTAGTCAGGGTACCAAAGGTCTGTCTGTGATAGAAGCAGGTGATTGAGTAAGGAATAAAGAGATATACATTATTAAATTAATATAAAATAAAGTATCATGCTAATTTATATAATTGGGATTTTAAATTGAGAAAGCCATCAAAAAAAATAAAAAAAGAGGAAATAAAACAGTCCAAACAGAAGAATGATCCAACAGAATTAGACTGCTTTAAAGTACCCTCTAAGTCTTTACATTAAAAGTATTCTGTTTTTCTTACTCACATAGTAACATTATTTGAGAATATGAAAAAGAAATGCTGTAATTCAGTATGTATTTCCCTCCTAGCAAATTATAGCCCATGATGAGTTTATTTAATGAGATGCATTTGTATTACATACTTCATAATTATGTCTCGTATTTGCTGATCTTAAGTGATACTCCTAAAGTACTTCCTAAGCAGGGCCAAATATCACAAATAAAGATTATCATTTTAGCTAAAAGTGCAATGGCAACTTAATACCTTTTAAAGGAATTTATATTCTATCAGTATCAATTTGCAAAATTTTAAACTACATCTAAAAGAAGAAATAAATCAAACACATTGATTTCAAATACGACCAAACACATTAGCAAATCATTATTAAAAGTTCAGCCTCACCTCAAATACTTTACTGAAGACTAAGGTCTGGTCTTAAAATGATCCTGAAATATCTATGAAAACAACTTTAAATACTTTAGGTTCCTGAAAACCATTTTCCCAACCTCTTCTTGGCATGCCTAGTCCAGACAAGACAGCCTGCAAAACCTGCTACCGGTTTTATAAATATTTTGGTGAATTTTGCTAGAACTGTAGCCTTCTGAAGGAAAGACCAAAGTAACAGAACCTGTTTTATCTCCATGCCTCTGAATGTGAGGCTATAAATACCAGTCCTCCCCTTTTAGTGAAGAGATACATCATTAGCCCACAACAGGTTCTCACACACACACACAGAGCCCTTTTCCTTTTGTGATCCATGGTTTTCAAAAGTAAATACACCCACAAAGACAATATGGTCTATGCCAATCCTGGTTAAATTTATGTTTCCTGAGAAAAAAAGAAAAAAGCATTTGAAAAGAAAGATAACATTAATCAGGGAGG
This sequence comes from Melopsittacus undulatus, assembly GCF_012275295.1. Classification (NCBI taxonomy): domain Eukaryota; kingdom Metazoa; phylum Chordata; class Aves; order Psittaciformes; family Psittaculidae; genus Melopsittacus; species Melopsittacus undulatus. Next base: position 42,689,675 of record NC_047534.1, read on the forward strand.
CAGAGGGAGAAAAAATAACAACAAACAAAACAAATAAACCAACAAAGGCTATGCGGTATACAAAATCGTACATTGATGGCAAGTATTTGAAGTGGAGATTTCAGCCTAAAAAGCTCATGCATTCATGATTTTTACCATTCTAACAATAATTACAAATTTATCGTATTTATGCTATATTGTTGATATATAAAATTTTTGTGTTAAATTTCATCACATCAGAAGTTCTCCCAGTAATATAACTGAATTCAAGTGAAACTATGTCACAGAACCATAGAACAGTTTGGGTTGGAAGGTACCACTAAAGTTCATCTTAGTCCATCCCCCATGCAATGTGCAGGGACAGCTTCAACTAGACCAGGTTGCTAAGAGCCCTGTCCAACCTGACCTTGAATGGTTCTAGGGGTGGAGCATCTACCACCTCTCTGGACAACATCTTCCAATGTTTCCCCACCCTCATCGTAAAAATTTCTTTGTTTTATCTAGTCTGAATCTACTCTCTTTTAGTTTAAAACCATTACCACTTGTCCTAATTGCAACAGGCTCTAATGTCATACTGGTTGCTTTTCAGATAACAACAACATTAAAGTTTAAACACATTCTCTTCAAGAAATTACACAGTTCCAGACAGAACATCTTGTGTTTACCAGGAGTGTAAAGAACATAGAAAATTTTACATACTGGCATGTAGTTATTAATATGAATTCTACTCTGTGCTCTGGAAGAATGCACCTCCAAAGACATGCTATGAACAAGATCCAGAAGTTGCAAGACAAATTTTCTATATAGATAGCCCCTAGGTGAAACATCCAAGTATCCAGGATACTGCATTCAGTAAGGAAGCCCAACAAGAAAAGACTAAAGGAAACATTCCAGGTTCTCTATTTAGCTTCTCTATTATGTGCCTGAAATGCTAACTGTTTAGTTCTGGCAGGTGTTTCAATGAGCATAGGTAAATTCTGTAAGGGAGGTGGTTTTAAAGACGACTTCAGGATTATATTCTCCTCTGTTGCATACTCCCACCAGTTCCCTGCTGACTATTCACTTTTCATGCATACTATTCTGCTCTGCAACCATCGAATTTCTATATTGTTTCACCTATATGCAGCCCTTATTCTCTGGTAGTAGAATATTTTTGCCATCTGTGGTCACTTGGATTTCACTTGAAACACAAGTAAAGCTTCATGAATTTATATGACCAAGCTAATGATACAAAACACATCCACGCAATTCTGTCTCTGATCAAAGTCTCTGTTCCAAATTCAGAGAGAGCACACCTACTATTGTGCCAAGTTTGTGCCTGTATCAGAAAAACAGATCTCTCTTTCAGGTGGTTAGACTCCACAACAAGGAAGAAAGCTAGTAAACAATACAGTGCAAGGGTGAGGGACAGCTGCTTAAACTCATGTAGTTAACTTCTTGTGTGAGTACTTCTGCATCAGTTCATGCAAAAGACCAACAGGAGAATGTACATCTCCACTGAAGCTAGTTTAATCCATCAAGTTAAATGGCAAGTTCCTAGCACATTAGGAGCACAGCAGCAGAAGAAAGGCTAGGCAGGCCATAGAGAATTGAATATCTGTGGCATATACACTCTCCTTTTGCTCTGAAACAGCAGAAGCGTTGACACAGTTACTTCTAGAAATTACTCCGTATTATGTTTCAAGTGCCAGTAACTGGCTTGCAGCTTAGTCATAGGAGGTACTGTGGGCTCAGGGTGTACTCAGATATTCAGGGCCAACCTGGTTTATCACTAGGACTGCTGCAAAGGAATGCAGGATGGAGAGCTGTCATGTGACTCTGTAAAGACATGACGTTTCTCCTCTTGATCCATATTCCTTTGTCCTCTCTGTGTAGACAAGACCTATTAATATTCTGAGGTATATTTATATCCTCTGCTCCTACACACTGTCATTTCAACTGTGTTGCTTTTAGTGACACACCGAATGCATGCTGCTGCTGTTCTTAGTCAACGTTACCTGTAAAATAACAATTCTTGAGTCACTACCTATGTGCTAGTGAAAAAGAATGCAACAGACTGCAAGTGTCACTGCAAGTGTTCAGTAATGTATCATCTACACTGGAAGCAGTACTGACACTGTATTGCTTTTCAGAAAGAAAGAAAAAAAAACACAATATCAGCTCTTACAAGGCTGAAGCCTGCATGAATGTGAGCACTTCTACTGATCTGCATGCTGAAATACAGATATAATGTGTGAAAAAGTTAATCATATGGGTGCCTGTTTCCAAAATTGCCAGTACATTCAGTCAGCAAATATATTCCATGTAGAGGCCAGAAAAAAAAAATCAAGAAGTGATACACAAAAAATCCAGCAATATTAACATCTGAAAGCAGAAGAGTACATTAACAAAACAGCTTTTATAATGTCACTTATCAGAAAATATTCTTAGTCAGTGCAGCCAATAGAAACCAGTGTGTGGATTGTGCAAGAGCAATATTAAGAAGTCTTATCACTGAAGGATTTGCTTCTGAGGAAAGGAGAAAACTAAAATATCTTCAGGTGCCCTTCTGAACATTTGTTTAAGACCAGTTTGGATACTTAGCCTAGGCACTGTTGAACAACAACAAGGCTGCAGTTACAAATAAAACCCAAAAACGTGCTGTATCTGCAGATTAAGACAATTGTTTGGCCCATGGAAATGATTTAAAAAAGAAAAAAGCGGTGAGAGTGTCTTGCATTGAGTAAATCTACTACGAGATGGATTTAATCTAAGGTATGATGAAAATATGACAATATTTGATCTGCCATTTTTTTGATCTAAAATAACATGAAGGCTAAGTAAGTAGAGATTGAAAAGGAAACAAACATTGTACATGTTTACTTTAATGAAAGTCAATCCATTATCTAATTTTAAATTCTAGTATCTCCCACCATGCTTTCTTAGCTGAAAATTAATTCTCAGAATTCATTAGTGTCACTACATTAAACATAGGCTGCAGCCATTTGCTGCAATCTCACAGCCAGGCTCCTAAGTACCATTTCCATTCTGCTACAATTACAGGCAAAGATGAAGCATTTATTAGCAGGGGATCAGAGCAGACTCCCATACACAGCGACAGCCTCTAAAAATGCACTGGCTGCTTGCATTTGGATGATAACATTGTTGGAATCGCTACCTCTCAACAATGTAAACTGCCATTTTGCAAGTAGCACATCAGATGACTGGAAAGAAGAGATATTTATCAGTTCAGCATTCATGAGCTAATGTTTACTAATGAATAAGTGGAAAGAAATAGATTTCATAAGAACTGCAATGGTGGTCTAAGTCTCCTGTGCATTCAGAAATAGAAAACAATTACTAACATCATTCACTGCTGCAGCCAAACCTAAACAGAGTAGCAGCAGTTATTTCTTTTCAGATCTATTATAATCCATTTAGCCACAAGTACTTTCTTTAAGAAAAAAGGAAACCAAGCAGCTCCAACACTTAGAGCTAAGTTGCATTATGATTTATCTCCAGTATTTTGTTCTCTTCAATTATTACATTTTGTGAATACTACATTTTCTGATGGAAGTAGATTACTGGAACTTATTTTGTCTCATAAATCAAATATCCAATCAGACACCTCATCACTGTTTATCATTTACAGGCACAGAAGATGCATACATTAATATCTGGAAGAACTTATTACTTTATATTTTTTAATGGTTTTTTTGGTACAAGCAATCCAGGAGGTTCCTTGATTGTGTGGAAGGCAACTTCCTTCCGCAAGTAATAGAGGAGCTGACAAGGAGAGGTGCTGTGCTTGACCTCGTGCTCACCAACAGGGAAGGGCTGGCTAGAAATGTGACGCTCCAGGACAGCCTTGGTTGCAGGGATCATGAGATGGTCAAATTTGAGATCCTCAGGACAGTGAGAAGAGCGTGCAGTAAGCTCACTGCCCTGGACTGCAAGAGAGCAGACTTTGGGCTCTTCAGGAACCTGCTTAGTAAGGTTCAATGGAATAAAGCCCTAGAGGGCAGGGGGGCCCAATGTTGTTGGTTGATATTCAAGGATCACCTACTGCAAGCTCAGGAGTGTTGCATCCTAACCAGAAAGAAGTGCAGCAGAATGACCAGGAGACCTTTTTGGATGGATAAGGAGCTGCTGAGGAAACTTCGAAGGAAAAAAGAGGCTTATAAAAGGTAGAAACAAGGACAGGCAGCCTGGGAAGAATACAGGGATGTTGTCTGGGAAGCTACGGACCAGGTTAGGAAAGCTAAAGCCCAGTTAGAATTAAACTTGGCTAAGGATGTTAAAGATAACAGGAAGGGATTCTATAGATAAAGCTACAGGCTGGGCAGAGAAGAGATTCAGAGCAGTCCTGCAGAGAAGGACTTGGGGGTGTTGGTTGATGAGAAAATGAACATGAGTCAGCTTCAGTGTGCGCTCGCAGCCCAGAAAGCCAACTGTATCCTGGGCTGCATCAAGAGGAGCGTGACCAGCAGGTCGAAGGAGGTGATCCTGCCCTTTTACTCTGCTCTTGTGAAAGCTCACTTGGAGTATTGTGTGCAGTTCTGGTGACCTCAACATAAAAAGGACATGGAACTGTTGGAACAAGTCCAGAGGAGGGCCAAGAGTATGATCAGGGGGCTGGAGCACCTCCCATATGAAGACAGGCTGAGAAAGTTGGGGCTGTGTGGAGACCTCATAGCAGCCTTCTAGGATCTGAAGGGGGGGCTATAGGGATGCTGGGGAGGGACTATTCATTAGGGACTGTAGTGATAGGACAAGGGGTAATGGGTTCAAACTTAAACAGCAGAGGTTTAGACTGGATATAAGGAAGAAATTCTTTCCTGTTAGGGTGGTGAGGCACTGGAATGGGTTGCCCAGGGAAGCTGTGAAGCTCCATCCCTGTCAGTGTTCAAGGCCAGGCTGGACAGAGCCCTGGGTGACATGGTTTAGTGTGAGGTGTCCCTGCCCATGGCAGACAGGTTGGAATTGAATGATATTAAGGTCCTTTCCAACCCTAACTATTCTATGATTCTATATCAGACTATGTATTAGAGCTGAGAATCCATGCTGCAGCCTCTGGGCAAAGTCTCTCTGATCTGTTGAGCAATTGGTTAGATAAAGTTCTCATTGGCACTCCTCTGGTCCCTATCTCTCTGCCACTTCCTGGCCCATCAGTGTGCTCTCCCCACCATTTGCTCCTCACACAGCACTACACCACTCTCCCCTGCCTTCCAAATACTTTTTCTGCTTGCACAACTACCTGCTGCATAGCAGTGAGGAATCTTTCCAGGATTCTCCTATTGGAATAGAAGAGCTTTCCAGGGTCTTGAACAGGACTTCAGGTCATCCTGAGATGCTGAGCTCCTGTCCTCCCAGTCCCAGAAAAAACAGTTACCATGATCCCCCCAAAGGCAGAGACAGCTCAGCTGAGGATCTAGAACAGAGATCTCCCAGAGGGAAAGGAGAAAGAGTAAGATCATATTCTCTTCATCCTCTCCCTAAGCAGGGTGAACGTAGCCTCTGGGTTTTGAGATTCATTTTTTTTCCTCCTCATACTTTCCTATCTACTTCCTTCAGAAGATCATTTCATGGTGGAAGATTAATTAGATCAAGAGCATGGCCTCAACTGGGTTGACACCCCTGCTTGGAGAAATAAGACAGACACTAACGAGCAAGATCAGCTAGGCCAAGCACATATGGTCTGCAACTTTCCAGTCAAGGAAGGAAAAATAACAATCTCTGAGATTGTTTTCTAACTGGTTAAAAGATTCTGTTCTTACCAATTGCTTTGTCTGTTCCTTCTACCTCTGTGCCACACGTACTGCGGCAAATACTGGTCAGTCACATGCAGCAGAGATGTGGAGAAGAAAAGACATTTTATGAACGACATTTGTAATGATGCAGGGCTGTGTTTCCCTACTTCCCTGAAGCCTCCTTACTTCCCTGAAGCTTTCCTGCTTCCCATTCCCAGGCCTGCCCATCCCCCGCTGCTGCAGGTCACTCGTTTCCAAAGATGAACTAAAAAACTGTGACAGCTTTGCCAGCAGCATTTCTGTTTTCAGTCCTAATTCAACAGGACATACAGGACACAAATAACCTTATCTTCAGAACTATATATAGTTGCCCCTTTGGAAAAAAGCAAATGCTGGGCACAAAGGGTATACATATAGCTTAAATAGGTCTCCTGTCTTGAGCCAGCATCCTATGATAAATAACAAGGATTTTACTGTTCCTTCTGCTACAATCAGATATCAGGATGAAAGACTGAATTATGACAAAGTACTCAATCATCTCGTACATAATATAAATTCTGATGGTCAGAACACATTCATATCATTATTGATTTGCCCTTTGGTATCAAATGCTGTAAATTAACTTATCTTCCCTAACAATGAGAGAAATACTCTAACACTGAAATGTCATCAGCACCCGTTTTCTTAATAAATCTTCTTTCAGTTTAATTTTTACCATCAAGTATCCTATAGTGTAATTTAGAGCCTGCATCTGAAAACTAACAAAGGTTCACTCACACAGAAATTGTAAGATTAATTGTAGTAAATAGCTCGACATCTTGTAAAGCTAAAACAAATTGCAACAGGTTTGCCAGCCTCCTTTGGGCTGAACAGCAACAACAATTTATATATATACATGGTTTGGAGAAAAAACAAGGGAAACTTTACAGAGTGGGACTTCTTAACAGCACTTAGAACAGGTCAGGCTTTGCTCATGTTGAAACCCTTAGAGTTTTACTAGAGACAACAGAAATTCAGTAAGAACAATTCTAGGGATTTATTGTGGGATGAAACTGGGGGTTTCTATCCTTTTATCAGGCATGGGTCTGCTCTGTTTCTTTGGCCTGTCCTTGAAGACCCTGGAACATAAAAAGCCTTTAGAACTTTATTTACAACTGGAGCTTTTCATTAGGAACACTGTTTTGCATTTGTAGTAAACATTCTCCCTTTGACACTACATCATGCAGTTGATTTGACGTAGTTGGAGCATAGAGAAAGTAGGACATAAGGAAAGAATACTGACAGTTTCTTTCTTTTACATTTTATGTCATAGCTAGAAAGGCAGCTAAGGACAGAGATATTTTTCTATCGTTTGGAGTTTAGTGCATTCTTTCCTATCTTCCAGTAAATAAGGACAGACATCAAAAGGCAATTGTAGATCCACTCTGCTATAATCACAGAGCAGCTGGGAAAAGTTTCTCACTTATACTCTTAAGCTGACTGCCTGATGCCCTCTGCTTTGAAACCCCAACTTCAGCCATGCTATGACATCTTCATCTTAACAAGTTCACAAGCACCTGGGCAGATGAGATTAGGTTAATTGTACTAGCTGCGAGACCACGGTCAGTAGTAACATTCTCCCTACTACTGTGTGACAGACCTTACGCATACACCCTGTGGCCCACAAGGGGACAGCAGGTGTATCTGTGCTCTCTGAAGCTTCCCTTAATCTAAAAGTATGTTAGGCTGCTTCATTCCCAACTCTGCTGTTGATTATTGAGTGATGTCGAGCAAGATGCCCTTTGTCTCAGGTTCTTCAATTGTAGAAGAAGGAATTTATCTCTTGTCTCTGTTCTACAAGTGCAGATGACTGACAGAACATCCTGCCTTCACATTTCATTTCAAGTAAAGCACAGAGATGGCAAGCACCAGCAATTACAGCAGGCTTTCCTTCCAATAAATGGTATTAACATCAGAAATCTAGAAGTATCTAAGCTTAGAATTGAGCTTAAAAAGCATCCATCCCAGCGAAAGAACAATAGGCAGGGACTACTTGAGAAACTGAAATAAAAGCACTTAATGACAATAGGAGATTGAAGAAGGGAGTAAGGAAACTCTCTCATAAGGCAATTACTTCACATGCTCTCTCTGATACTATATTCTTCTATGCAGCATACTATTCCTAGAATTGCTAGTGCTTTCCAAATAGACTTGTCACTCCGCCATGGATACATATCTTTCTCACTGCACTTTCCTTACTACTGTTAATATTTATGACTCAGAATAGCCAGCAAATAAACCCACAAACAATGAGAACCAAGGGAAGAATGAGTGCTTATCACTAATGGTCTTAACAGTATACTTTATTGAGTGAAAGATCTTGATGCTATGACATTTGTAAAATCTAGCATGATTCTTTGCAGGGTCAGGACTTCAAACACACCCAAGTATTTCTCACCTCCACCTAAACTGCAGGTTTTTACTACAACTGCTCATTAGAAAGCTAAGATAATTGTATCCATTACATATGCCCATTCATCTATATAAAAATATCTCACAAAATACTCAAAAGTGGTAGAGATCTTTTGTCAGGTACTATACATTGCAATCTGAATCTTCTGACATTTGCAAACCTCTGTCTTCTTAGACACAGTGAAATTAATGAGTTATGTCAAACACACACCATGTTCTCTGTGACAGAAACAGTAAAATATTCTTTGTGGAATATGAACAGAATGTCACTAAACAATTGCTTAGACTATGAAAAATTTGATCTGCATTTAGAGAAGTTGAATATAAATGGAGCATTTAAAACCTGGATAATCTAGATGATCTATTAATTATCTCTGAATGCAGACTCATCAATACAGAATTCAGCTTGTAAGGCTGTGTTTAAATTGAGTACAAAAGACTGAATTTATCAAGACTAAAAATTATATTTATATTGTATTTGCAATGTCATTGCTAAAACAAAAGTTACATTCTTATGATAAATGATGACTGTAAGTACTGTAACATCACATTTTGACTTTTGTATTTCCTGAATTTGTTAATTTTTTAATTCCCTCCAGCTCAAGAATGACTGATTAATTCAAAGAACCATAATAGCTAATCATTGGTTAAATAAATTTAAAAGGAGAATGTCCCTGGAGATACCATTGCTCATTTTAATTGAAATTAACATTTTGTGATGTAATGTAAATAAAGGTTATTGTATCCTTCTGATCCTAGAATGTATTAACTCTTCTATCTACCCCTAGAGATCAGCCAAGGTTTAAATTGCCAAGAAAATTATCTGTAGCATGTGAGATAATTTTAGTGAAGCGGGGGTATACATTTTAACATACAGCCTGTATTATTTTACAAATTAAGTCTAAAGCACTGTATGTCTAAAATGCTGGTGGAAACAAATTGTTATCTTAGCAGAGCAATATCATCTATGCTGTAGTTATAAAAAAAAAGCTTAATAAGCATTCATGGGCAACGAATAGAGGTGAACACTTCAAAACTGGGATTTTATTTCAACAGATATAAACATAGGTAAAGAACGTTATTTTTAGTAGCTAATCCTCCAACAACTGATGTGGCTGTTCACATGCCCTTATAGGAATAGTAAACCCTATTAATATGTGGATAAACAGATAATCAATTCTTTCTCATCTTACGAGTGAAGCAGCTAAGTTCTTCATGACCAGTACAGATAATTATACATACATAGAATTTTACTGACCTTTTAAAAGTCTGTGCTGCATGTATCTTGGTAGATATAACATACAAAACCAGGCTGCTGCCAGGGATGACTTAGCTCAAATTGTGTCTTCTTTATTTATTTATTTATTTTAAAACAAAATATCTAACTCAGATGAGCTATCTCATTGTAAAAGCCCTTAGGAAGACAACGTGTTACAGTCTTCATCTCAAGCCAAGGTCAACAATGCTGGGAATAGAAACAAATTCACCAAGATAAAAACTATTGTGATTATCTCTCCATTCAGATTCTGTAAATAATGCATTGGACTTCAAAATGTTGTGGGAAAATCATATCTCTTGGGCCAGCAGAATCACAGTTAAAAATATAGACTTCATTTCTGAAAAATATATGACTATTATTTTAACAGTTGCACATTGAAACTTAACACTTAGGCATGTTGTAAATGTCTATAATATGTGAGAGAACAAAAATATCTCTCAGTCAGTGGCATTTCAAGGGTTGAGAATGTGGGGTGAAAAAAAATCTACAATGACCATGTTTGGCAATCTTGTCATAAATAAAATTATTGTGTAAACAGAACTGAAGTCAAAAGTATGCTTAGGCAGAGCTGCATGCTCAGTTTCTGCCAATACACTGGTCTGGCCACAACTTGAACCAGATAAGCTTGTTATGCAAATGATGTTAGCCATCAGGAAGGAGGTAGATAATAAAATTATTTGAAAGCTAACCACTCATCACAAGGGTGACAGAAACATCAGGCAAGGTCCTAACATATGGATAAAAGGCAGTATGGAATTTATACAATCATTGCTTTTAATTTATCTTAACTAAGCTGTCACAAGGTGGGCATCAATAAATGCATGGCTAATGCATATAAATGAGCCAATTATCAGTAATGGCTAAAAGGTTTACAGTTGTATGATCCAATGTTTCATTATTTTTTTTCCTAGAAAATCCAGTAATGTAAAGCCAAGCCCCCATAACAATATTTTGCAACCTCTGCATCATAACAACTCTACTAACACATCCGAGAATGAAGCAATGTCAGAGAATTCCATTTCAGTGTTCTGTTAAAAGTAGCTACAAACCCAACATACTTATTTTGCTTCATTTCTCCATGTTAAGAAACTGCATATGAGCATACTTCCTTACTTCATTGTATATATTACTGTAGAAATGAAAAGCAAGATCTGAGAACCTGCAGATGCTCCTGGTGAGAGGAAGTAATTAAGCAAAAGTAATTAAAAATCAATGTGATTAAAATATATATAATTTGAAGATACCAAAAACCCAAGGGACAAGATTAAAAACAAGCATAGCCATAAAAATATTCATGTATGACTTCTTTTACGAACAGTGCATGCTGAATTAAAGGACTGAACAACTGTTAAGAAATGTTAAACTTGTTTTTTTTTTGTATGTCTCTCAAGCTCAGTAGGGACTTTTAAACAGGGAGATACTAAGAAACAAAAACCTGTGTAACAATGCTGAAGGTTAACACACAATGTTTCCAAAAAAGAATGTAATCTTATTTACCAGGGGTACTACCTCTCTAAAGCACAAGTGGAATACAACCCACCAGGGTTAGAGTCTCCAGAACATAGGCTACAGTTCACAAATAGTGTAAATAGTTTCTCTGTAAGAGAATAGAATTCATCCACCACCCAGTGACTTTTGTAATTAACACTAATTCTGTCATAGATCACAATGTACACTGCTGTGTAAACACGGACATGCATTATGGAGAAACAGAACTCAGGTAAATCTGCTCTAGAGGAATACATTTCTATCACCTATGCTGGAAAAGATTCTGTGTTACACTGCAGTAATGACAATAATGACCTTCCTCTGTAGACCAACCACTATAGTGTACCTCCATCTTCCTGCCTGATTGAAGTTCAGCATAGTAAATACAAATATATTATGAATAAATTTGCATTAGTCTTTAACTTCTAAAATGACAATACACTACTACACAACTGATAGAAAAACATATCAGAAAGGGATATTGTACTCCTTCACAAGTAACAAGGCACATTAAGGAACAGAACAGATTCAAAATGCAGACGTGCATATTTTCAAACCTATCTTGAAAAGTCAACATTGACAAGCGGTGTTCAAAGCATTTGGTTATTTGATCAGCATAAACATCCCAAGGGTTTGATGTTATGATTCCCCATGTTACACAGTTTAGGCTGTAATAGGTCACAGTAAAATCCTGAAGAACCCTAAAAATCACTCATAGAAGTTGCTGTAAGATTTCTGAATACAACGCTAACAACTACTAGATGGTAATTTCTTAGTTTCATTGCTTTACTTTTTGTAAAGCAAAAGCATATTTTAGTTCAGGGACAGCCACATCCAGAAACTTGGCAAAGGCTAGGTAACACATTACACTCTTGGTACAGTGTTCAGTTACATGTATTGGACATGCACCCTACTGACTATTAGTAAAGAGGAAAAGGGCAACTTTCTTCTTTCTTGTCTTTCAAATTCTTATGTTAAATTAACCAGAAGTCATATTCATTAACCCTTTTTTCTCCTTGACACCAAATTTCACTGCAAAACCATCAAGGAAGTAAGTATATTTATAAATCTGTCCCAGGTCCACCAAAAGCAAGAAGCAAATCAACTAAAGAGTTCAGAGAAGCTGTGAAGCAAATTATGTAAGCAGATCAAACTGCTGTATAGTTTTCAAAAGTGAAGCATGGTCTAGAGTCTGTGAAGAATTACGTTAAAACCCTGCAAAAGCAACAACTCCATAAATGAATTCTGTTTTCAGACTGACACACGTAGGCCTTGCTGAATAAGCTGGTTTTAGAAGAAAATACAACTCACTGCGAAATGAAATGGTTGAATCCTCTGCACCATTTTTCAGGATGTAGCAAAGTAGGAGGTGGATTTCTGAAAAAAAAAAAAAAAAAACCACAACATTTTGGGGTTTAAAATGTTAATGTTTACTGGAATTATTGCACAGTCAACAAAGATGATACTTATTCCCCTAGGGAGAAAATGCTCAAACTGTCTGTGTCCTCTTCAGATGCCTGTTGGGTTTTTTCTGCTGCTGCTTATTCAGTGAGAGTGCTCCTCTTTTCCTATTCTTCTACTGGTTGGCAAGAAACTCAACATGACCCGCCAAGTGTGCACTTGCAATCCAGAAAGCCAACTAGATCCTGGGCTGCACCAAAAGGAGTGCGACCAGCAGTTTGAGAGAGGTGATTGTCCCCCTCTGCTCTGGTGAGACCCCATCTGCAGTATTTTGTTCAGCTCTGGGCCCCCCAACACAAGAAGGACATGGACCTCCTTGTGCAAGTCCAAGATGGTCAAAGGCCTGGAGTACGTCTCCTATGAAGAGACACTGAGAGAGTTGGGCTTGTTCAGCCTGGGAAAGTGTCCAGGAAGACCTGACAGCAGCCATCTAGTACCTAAAGGGGCCCTACAAGAAATCTGGAGAGGGACTTTTTACAAGGGCATGTAGTGATAGAACAAGGGGGAATGGCTGAAAGAGGGTACATTTAGATTAGATATGAGGAAAAAATTCTTTATTGTGAGGATGGTGAGAGACTGGAACAGGTTGCCTAGAGAAGTTTTGGATGTTCCATCCCTGGCAGTGTTCAAGGCCAGGTTGGATGAGGCTTTGAGCAACCTGGTCTAGTGTAAGTTGTCCCTGCCTGTGGCAAGGGAGTTTGGAACTAGATGATATTTAAAGTCCCTTCCAATCCAAATCATTCTGTGATTCCTCTTTTATGTCAATACCTTTGAAGCTGGTAGTCCTTACAGCTCATGGTGCACTTCACAACATTTCCCATTCAATTCATCCTGATTCAGGAAGGAACAACTGCTACTGAAAGATTAAGCTAGCCATCATACCACTTTACCCTAGATCACTGATTCTGACCACAATTTTTATGAGAATTGGTATCTTCATCACTAGAACTACAAAATTGTCAACAATCTGTAGGATTTTCAGTCTGGATTTCAATCTGTATTCAGTTTAGATGACATTGTAAACTCTACAGCTGTTAAAAATCATTGTTACTCTTAAAGGCACATAAAGCAGACAGTATTTTTACATTATGTAAAGATGTAAGATGTCCTTCCATAAGGCTTTAAAGTTCCATATTAGCTGACATGAAATTATTTTCCTTGCTGATTGTTATTGTAACAGTTAAATACACAAACATACAGAGTAAGGCTTATAGGTCATATTAAGTGGATCAAATTTTAAGTGACTCAAATTTAAGCAGATCAGCTTATAGCAGGAAGTGTTCACAAGCCTCCTGTTATTCACAGATCTGCTGCTATATTATACCATTTTATCTTTCAGAGGTTTCATCTGCAACTTCAGATTTGAGAAGTACTGAAGTCTATTTAACTTTTTAAGATTAAATTTGTGGTTTATGAAACATAAACCACATGTCTTTTGCTACCTTTGAGGGCTCAATGCAAAGGGTCACGCATTACTGAAATGGCAGAAAAAGAAATCGCAAGACTTATTCTATGACAGAAACTCACTAACATTCTGGATCGTACCATCAATCATCTCGTTTATACCAGGGCTACATTCCACAGCATGACACTACTCAGAAAAATCTCACAAACAAAAAGGCAAGTAGTAGAAACAACATAAATTTTTGCTGATCTGCTTGGTAGTCTTGATTTTTTCATGAATATTCATTCAAAGACTAGTTCCATTTAACAATTACCCTCAAAAATCCAAATAAAATAGTTTAAGAAAAAATTACAATGTGGCTTTGTAAGAGATGGACCATTTTTTTCATCTGTAGCTATTCAAAACAAATGCAGACATCTAATTTTACTGCGGGTTGACATGTTTCCTGAGATATGTTACTACTTTTCTCTTTTGTTACAGGGGACTCAGGGAAGGCAATTTTCTACATGAAGTAAAAAAATACAGAATGTTTGAGCTGCACATTGCTTATCAAATTTTCATTAGGAAAAAAAAAAAAGACTGGTTATTTTCTATTAGAGTAACATTTCGGAGCTGTCTTCCATTTACCAGCCTCAGATGTTCTTGCACATCACAGAATCTGTTCTTTTAACAAGCATAAAAATAACCATGGGAAAGTATTTCTAGTGATAGTCCCACAGAAAAAAAACAAACAAAACAACAACCACAAAACAAAACCAAAACCAACCAACCAACCAAAACCAAAAAACCTCACACCTTTAGAAACCTCTTGCTCTTTAATGAAAATGGTTATCAGTCCGAACATTCCACATGCATGAACTCTGCAAACAACTTTAAGGGACAACCAACTGGGGTTCATATATGTTTTTAGTCTTTATTTTGCATGAATGATACTCTGACAGTCTGGATTCTGATAAGACCAATTTTTTATTGCAATGTGAAGTACAGTGTATTTCTCTTCAGAATGATATCAGCACTGTCTACAGATTGTCTGCTGTGAAATTTTGAATTGCAGTGCAAAGAAATTTGCTTTTTCAGTAGCTTACATATTCATGAATATGTAGCTTTGTCTCTTGTGTTCACACTGCTCTTATTCTTTCCATGGTGGTAACAACAGTGCTTACAAAACCCATATGGTTTGGAGACTCTATTAAGAATCTCACAAGGAATATCCTGAAAAAAAAGACACAGAGATAGTTACATTAATTGCAAATATAATAATAGAAAGAGGTGGGATTTCATTATGGAAGAACAGACCAGCAGAGTCAATGTCATTCAAGAAATACACTTAGTCATTTGCAGGTTAATTATTAACGGAGAAAGTGGTGTTTTTAAACACATAGGATATGTTTAAATTACTAAGCTACTAAGCTCTCCCTGATAGTTACTCTCTTACAGGTGGCTGAGCCAAATCAGCAGAACTAAGAAATCTATAAATCTACTGATGTTTTCCTGAGCTTGATACTTCTGTATTTGCTGACAGATGATACGTTATTCTTTGTGCCTTTGTATTAAAAACCTTGAACTAGTGGTCTTCTCTAATTAAGCCACCAAACTGATGCTTCATCTGCAAAATGAGCAGATAAACATGACCAGAACCTTAATTCATTAGCATCTGTAAAGCACATTGGTTCAATTTGATAAAAAACATTACCTAACTACGAAGTACCAAGTCAGCTCATCTTTTTCTGGCATCACATCCATAAACCATTTCCAGAAATGGGCATAAGAGGGTCAACTTCCTACCTTCATTTTGCCTAAGGCACCACAAACTGATTCATGGTGACAGCAAAAACACCATGGCTTCCATAGCACCTCCAGAGGTAGACTTCTGCAGTAAGTACTCAAGCTCAAGTTCCAGGGTAACAGTAAAAGCCAGGTATGCAAGAGCAACTCACTTTAAGCTTTTTTGCAGGTCTTTTGCAGTTTGAAATGTCTCACTACTTCAGCTCAAAGACCAAAATTTGGGCCATTGTGATTCCAGACTATGTTAAATTTAACACATTTTGTTCTATGGCTTTTGTGTTCTTGCATCAGCCAGCATCTCAGCAGTCCACCACCATCTGGCTGTTTCTGCAGTACTCAGAACACATTCACAGCTACCTCTTCCGAACTTGCCAACATAACTTATTCTACTCTCTTCATATAAAATTAGAATGCTCTGCATGCTACCCTTCAATCCTCCTTGCTGCATACATAAGAAGCTGAAAGACAATACAGTCTCATTTGCTATTATAAGTGATTGAAATTGTGAGAAGTAGATATGAATATTATTAGAAAAAGCGGGTATAACTGGGTTTGTCTTTCGAAAATGTCCTCTTTCATGCATGATGAGTAATCAACGCTTTAGTTCACAACTTTCTGTGTTTTTTCCTTTTATTCTTTCTCTAATTCATAATTAGTCACAGAACTACATGCTCTATTTCCTTAGGCAGATGCATTGGTCTTGTGAGAAGTTTTTCTACCCTCATATTCAGTGCTCTCCATGGTCTTGTTGTTTTTCACAGGGAATTTTGCTTCAGTGAAGACTGCAGGATCAAGCCTGTACAAGACACCCCATACAGAAGCACAGTGTTCCTTAGAACATGAAGACATTAGTGAGCTTATCAAGAACTGCTAGAATATTTTAATCTGTCAAGCTTTATGTGTTCCCTGTCATTCAGCCTGCCTCCAAAGTCACAGCTGGTAAAACAAAATCAGTCATTTTACCACAATAAGGCCAATGATGCAGCTCAGCGAGCACCACTCAGCCTTTATGTTAAGCTATGAGCCTAACTACAGATAATAGATAACACTTCTTTGTTGGCAATGAGAAAACAAGTATTTTCATCTTAAAATAAAATGATAAATTTTTAAAAATTGAAAACACATCTACTGTTATTTTAACTATTTCAGTAAACAAAGACATTCATTATATAAACAGAAATCAAGACAGGGCCTCCGGTGACCAAATTGCATCACCAACCTACCACATTGTTTCTAATCAGAAATTAGCAGATCAGCATCCAACACCTGTCACCATGAGCAGGCTCTGGCAATCACAGCCCTGTATATGCACGTATTATTTTCCTAGCAGACTGGAGACAATAGTTCTGTTTATGGTTGCCTATGTTTATACATAAACAGTTTTTACATGAAATTAAACCATTAATGTATATTTTAAAAAAATAAGTGACATAGTCATAGAGAAAGCACAGAGTTAACCACACATGAAGATTTCCCTACAAAATGTTATGTAAACAGATTTTATCTATTGAAATATGTGAATAATTTACATCAATTAATACCTGATAAATTCTCACACAAGTTTAAAGTCCTGTCACTCCAGAGCATGTCCACACTGTATAATTCTCCAAAAAACACCAGTCAATTTTCAACAGAGCTCAGAGGATTTCCTAATGCACACAGTTTATGGCCCATTCAAATCAGTAAGAGGTTTCCATTGATCTGAATGAAAAATTTATAATCTAAACACTCTCTCATTCATCTGTCTCAGGCTACTCAAGTTTGGCTGACTTCTGGTAATATACTTTACCAAAGTCCACTCAGCACAAAGCAGGGTACTGTATTCAGCTCTGTAAGGTTAAGATAGAAACTGTCGAGTTTAGGTGCCTGCACAAGTTGGAGAATCAGCACAAAATCACAGCAGAGTCTCAAGAGACTGGAAGATCAGAAAGAATACAGAATCTAAATAAAAATGGGAAGCAGTACCAGAAACATGGAATATGGGCAAACTGGCTCCTGGTCTAGAGCAAGTGTCTGTCCACTGACTTGATCTAAGGGCGACTGAAGCCCCTTCTTCAGAACACTTGGAATTGTGCAAGTCTTGGCCATACTGCAGACCCATCTCCCTTCAGCTCTTTACCAGATCTATAAGCAAGGAATTCCCATGCCTATCCAGTCAACAAGACATGAACAATATATTGAGACCATGTGTACCAAATCACAGCATATGAGACAGCTGGAAAATGCAGCTCACATCACCTTTAGCTTCTTAGGGGCTATGCACAGTTACTTTAAAGTTTCTCAGGCAAGGGAACAAACAAATTCCAGATCTTAGTACTGTAACTATATGATTAGGGGACACCAGACAAATTACCCTTATTCTGTCAAAATTAAAGGTACATTACATCCTAGGAAAAGATTTCGGGGAAGGAGTAAAAGCAGTTATGTTCCTGTCATATTCACTGTCCAGACACCTTCTCAATAGCAACTCATTCACTTCTAAATAGTTTCTCCTTTTCCACCCCTCACTTTTCTCCAAAACAACTGTTTTCTTTGTGTAAATATCTTGGTTCAAAACTGTTAATATATAACTTTAATTTCTTATCTTCTAAACTATCAGAAGCATATATCTGTTCAAACAATACGTGCCTGAATTCTAACCAGGTCTAAAGTTATGCTGCTTTAAACCAAAATCAAAACCTACCAAGGGAAAAGAATCAGTTAAGAGGAAGTGGAACACAAGACATTACTGCCTCATTTCTGAAATAAAAATACTCTTCTTGCTTAAACATTTTATTATATTCTAATTACAGAGACAGAGTTATCTGATCTTTCCCTCTTTACTGGAATGGATGCTCTTCATTTTCCACAGGCCATATACAACTACAGAAGTCTGGACTGAATCCAACAGCATATGATACATTTGTATTGAGTTGAAAGTTAAACAAATATAACTAAAAACTGTAGGATTCTTACTACTTGAAAGGATTGAGAGTACCAATTCACTTTTTAACATTTTTTTGTGTGTCATACAGGGTCCTGATTTAGTAAAATACAAATTGGATATCTGTTTTCACTCTTTCTTAGAAGAGAATGCTGGCTATATGTCTTGTAACACATAAAGACACATTTTACCTCTTTTGCTTGCGATTTTATGAGACTGTTTATCTATTCTGCTGCTACTAAGTAGGTGATTTAGCTGATTAACAATGAAGTATGTGCTTAGAAGCAAAACAAAGACAAGACCACAAATGAACAAAATATCAACTATCTCTTTAAAACACACTTAATTCAAGATTTATTCACAACTCTCCAGCTAAGAATATTTCATCACCCAACACAATAATCAGCAGTAATAAATGCTAAAAGGTAGTCAGTTCCAGAATTATGTACAAATCTGCTTTTGATTTTCAAGATTCACTTTATGCATTGCCAAAAGAAAAACACTTCAGGAAGACTATACAGAGGCTGTCGAAAGAAATCTAAGAAACATCCTTCACATGACCAATCCTGTGATTCAAAACGGTATATATCCGATAAATTAAAGGTCACCTTTAAAGTAATGAGTACAGACAGAAATAACGTGCTAGTGCTTAGCAAATTACCAAATTATTTTGAAGGTCACAGAATCATAGAATAATAGTTTGGGTTGGAAAGGACCTTAAGATCACCTACCTCCAACCCATCTGCCATGGGCAGGGACACCTCTCACTAAACCTTATCAGCCAAGGCTTCATCCAGCCTGTCCTTGAACACTGCCAGGGATGGAGCATTCACAACTTCCCTGGGCAACCCATTCCAGTGCCTCACCACCCTTACAGTAAAGAACTTCCTCCTTATATGCAATCTAAACTTCCCCTGTTTAAGTTTGAACCTGTTATCCCTTGTCCTATCTTTACAGTCCCTAATGAAGAGTCCCTCACCAGCATCCTTATAAGGCCCCCTTCAGATACTGGAAGGCTGCTATGAGGTCTCCATGCAGCCTTCTCTTCTCCAGGCTGAACAGCCCCAACTTTCTCAGCCTGTCTTCATACAGGAGGTGCTCCAGTCCCCTGATCAAACTCGTGGCTCTCCTCTGGACTTGTTCCAACAGTTCCATGTCCTTTTTCTGTTGAGGACACCAGAACTGAACACAATACTCCAAGTGAGCTCTCACAAGAGCAGAGTAGAGGGGCAGGATCACCTCCTTCAACCTGCTGGTCATGCTCCTTTTGATGCAGCCCAGGATACGGTTGGTTTCTGGGCTGCAAGGTCAAATAATGACCTCCAGGAAATGTATTAAAACAAATCTCAGTTATGTAATTTTTTAGTTCATACGGACAGAAAGAAAAAGGATGAAAAAGCACAGCAAAGTGTTCTGCTTGGAAACATCTGGATTATCTTTGACTTTTTCCCTTGAACACTGCGATTCACAGGCCACTGGTTTCAGTCAGATCTGGCAGCTGCAAGGTTTCATTAGCCTTTTTCAAGACTTGACAAGGCATCATTTATATCTTTTACTCTTCGATTTCCAGTTTCAGTTTCTGGCTTCACTGAGATAGAAACAAGTATTTTATTTCAGGAATATTTTTGGATGCAAGTGAAACTGTATGGTTTTGTATTCTGGTGGTCAAGCTCCAAAACAAATATTTAGCATAACTGAATTCTAATTATGCTTTGTCATCTCATTTATTCACAAAAGTTTCAGAGAGCTAAAAAGGCCCCTGCAAATTAACAGCAATTGAAGCAGAGGAAGTAGTAGTAGAGATTTTTATTTATAACCAGTTCACATCTTTACTGCAATGTAGTATTTTGCTCTTCTATTAAAACCATTGCTCTGTGAATTTGCAAAGCAGGAGAATGTCAGCTGCCAAAGAAATAAAAATGGGACAATAATACTTCTGTGCCTGACTGAAATACATATGGTGTTGTCTAGACACTTCTGTAGTTGAACTATTAAAATACTGCAATTACACCACATATTTGTAGAACCGTATGGGAAAGTAAAATATCTGTTAAAATCTGAAAGTGAAAATCTCAGATAAATTTCTAAAGGCAAGTAGTGAATTGTATGTATTTCAAACCCCACTGTACATCAGTTGCTTTAAGAAGCCTGAGTAGGTCACCTGCCTGAAGGCACTGCCTAGTGAAGAAGATTTACTCTTGGAAAGCTAGAAGTTGGGTCAATGGGAGGAAGACTTAGAGGGATGCCACAAACTGTTTCTTTAAAGAAGTGAAGAAAGATTGCCAAGGGAAGAACCAGATAGACATTCTGGAGTCTGACACAGAATGTGGTCTCACAGTTCTGTGTTCCTGATGAGACCTGCCTCTGCCCAGAACACACACAGCAGAAAAAGCCCTGTCATCACAGTTAGTCTGCCAACAAGCTTCATATTGTCCTGGGCATGCAGGACATGGGGTACTTGTGATTTTTCAATTGGCTGAGACATGCTTTTTGGAGTCCTTATTTACATCAAGAGTAAAATGTTTTCACTACATTACCCCTGTGAAAAGGAGGACTTGCTTCACAGAACAACAGAAGCAGTTTTGCGACTTGTTCTTTACCTTCAGATCTTTGTCTGATTAATTTAGCTCTTATTTTCAAAGAGGAAAACACCTGCTTAGCCTTCCATTTATGAAGTGAAACCCTCTTCTTAGCTGAGGCTCTACAGAAATAAAAAGAAACTTAACAGTAACCCCATAAAAGTTCACTACCATCTGCTTGATACAGTTGGTACTGAACATCAAATTCAATCATTACGCTTGACAAAAGCAAGTACTTAAACTCTGCATTTCCACAGAAACAAGGATTACTCCTTATTTGTACTTTATGACTCAAAGCTTACTTACTGTTTTCAGTTTAGTCTCATTCATAGCATTGTGAGAACTGATATTATTCTGATAGGCCTACTAGTCTGGTTCAGAAATGAATACTTATAAAGGAAATACATTAGTTAATGGTGGCATATTTCCAATGGACCATTAGGAGGATCATTATAAAATTCTGAAGTAATAGACTGAATAAATGCTGAAGCATAAAGAAATGTACAAGACATGTAAGAGTACAATTTTTTAAAAATGGAATTATCATTTAAGGTAATATGCCTTCTGAGCATGAGGACTGTATGTGGAATGGAAATTATTTGTTCCTTCACCTATTCCATCCAATAAACTTAATTCTAAAACACTTAAATTTTTGTCTGCTTTAAAAAAAGAAAAAAACTGTGTGACTTAGAAATCCCTGTAGATTATAACTAGAGTATAACACAGTCTGATAAACATGAATAATTTATTCATTCTAAAAAAGTCTCATTACAGCAATTCAAATAAACCCTCTCTTATGCAGAAATAAATTATAATACTATCAATGAGAGCATATCCCAGTAAGCCTGTAAGATGCTAACTTGAAACTGATGTGTCTCTTGAAACAACTGGGCAGACTGTGGAAATATTCTGGGAAAAATGTTGACTCATAAGCTAGGGAATCTAGGGAAGGACTAAGGTAGTTACAATAAATTTAAAGCAAGAAATGCTAACAGTGCAAGTAATGTGTAACAAAGCAATTAGTGATGCAATGCGAGGCAAAAAAACCCTGAAAACTACAAAGCTGAAATATTAAAACACCATGAAACATGTAAAAGTCAAGAGGAGTTATTATTATTTTTTTTCAATGCAAGATTTAACTCACACTTCACGATGAATATTCTAGGGTAAGCTTTGCACAGAAACATCTTCTGGATAAGTAAACGCATCCAGAGAAAATTGTTGAAAGGAACAATGATAAATCACAATTACAGGACAAGGGAGTGCCCTGAATGTGGGAGGCTACATCCTGGTGTAACGAAAGATAAGACAATGCCAAGACTGGGAAAAATGTTGGAAGAGTAACCAAGTAAGAAGACGAAAAAGTAAAAATGAGAGACAAAAAGGAAGATGAAGACAAGCAAACCAAAATCCTCAGTATAGGGTATTCTCTCAAAAAAAAAGGCACAGACCCAACCCCACAAGCACCATTCACTAAACACTTAGAGAGGACCAAAGAGGACAGAAGTAAGCAAGATGATTAATGGAGAAATAATCAAAATATTTAAACCAGGACAATAATGAAATATGGAAGAAAGAAAAGAGCTGACATAATTCATTCTTTGTGGATAAGACAGCATTAACATTTAGCATGGGGAGGTAAAACAAGAAAATAACCAAGGATATATTTCAGGGAACTGAAATACAATACAGACCTTTTAAAAAGGTGTATTTTGAAGACATACTGTGTCTACAACAGTAAAGGAGTTGGTGGTGGAGGAATGCAGGAGGAATACATCAAAACAAAGAAGCAGCTATTAGTAAAGCATATTGTTAAAAAATGTGTTAAAAAAATCTTCCGGTAAAAATTGAGTGCCCTGAAAATTACAAGATTTTTACCACTGGCAAATAATTTAATCATTTGTGGACCTCAATCAGAACTGTGTCATAAACAATGTATAGAATGCAACAGCAGTAAGTGTTGCGGATACACAAATGTCTTCTAGCTGTCTTTTTCTATACTAAATATTAAAGCACTGAATAGGAATCTGAATCATAGCACTGTTTTACCTTACCTACAAAAACGTTAGTACCACATCAGGTAGTTTCAACAAGCAAGTACTCTATTCCTCAATAAATCTGGGGAAAAAATGAATGTGTCCTTTTGGAATCTCTGAAATTGTCTGTCACCCAGCACTAAAAATACACAGTCCAATCTTCCCTGCTTTTTCTAGAGTGCAGAGTTCTGACACAGCTCTACTGAAATCCTCCCAACTGAATAGAACAAGTTAAACTTTCCTCAAAGAGAGCTCTCACAGAGAGCATTTACTGTATGTTTGAGTTGGGAGGGCACTACCTACATTTGTGGAGTCTTAAAAAGCCGTAATTCTGCAAGATTTGAATACCCAATATGAGAAATAATGAAATTAAACAAAATCAAGACAAACAAATACCAACCCACAAACCAAAACCCAACCAACATTTTAAAATAAGTCAGGTGAAAAGTAAAATATATTTGCACCAACACAAATACAGGTTATACTATGGAACACAATTCTGCCTTTCTCCCTGAATTTCCTCTCAGTAATTAATTATGAGGAACTAAGAGGTGATTATACATGCATTGACATGACATGAAGACTCCACTTTAAATAACATGTAGAATGGCTAAACATGGAAGAAAATTACACTTTCATCAAGTCAAATCTCTGTTCCAATGTAACATGTTTTCTGTTCTTTTTGTTTCCCCAGACACTTCAAGCAGATACTGCCTGTAAAAGTCTGATGCATTTGCATGCTGGCAACAGATCATTGATCATCAAATTGCAAAATAAATCTATCTTATTGTAATTCAGAACATCTTTACTCAGCACTTGTTCTAATATGTGAACAGTCTGATAATAGGGAATCTGATATGATCAATATCATCTCTACTGTGAATGAAGAAACCTAGAAGCTACATTTTAGCTAATTCAACCAAAGTAAATGACATGAAGTCAAATCACTTTGGTTCAGCCAGGTAGAAAGATGAAAGCTGGTACTACTATTTTCTTCTTAATGTTCTCAGAGACTGTGGTGCTGGGTACCAAAGCACAGATACCACCTCTCTCAGAAGAGATGTTCCTTTCCTTGCCTGTCCCCAAGCTACTAAAGCAAGGTTTGTATAGGAAAAAGAATTAAAGTGCTTCTTTTACAAAAGTGAAAGGGTTGCTTTCCCAGTTCCTGTAGTAATTGGAATTAGTAATTGGAATGTAGTAATTGTAAATACAACTTTCAGTCATTGGATCACATCATCTATTTCCCATAAGAAGGTTAGTCTTAAATATCTTATGCCCCTGGAGACAACCAGAGCTATACTCAAGTTGCCTCTAAACTTCTTTTGGATACACCATAAAATTATTGGCACTCTTTTTCAGTAAAGCAAACATAGCTCTCTTTAAAAAAAAAATACATGTCTCCTGGAAAATTGACTTGGTTTTGATCAGTTTTACCAGCTTCTTTTTCTGTTTTCTAACTTAATTTTATGCTTTCAATGCTATTTTTGAAAGGTTACTAACACCACTAGACAAGTTAGTCCAGTGATTTTCTTATTCAGACTGGGCAAGTGAATGATTCTGTTCACCATCTGAATTCCCACTTATACACCTGCATGGATGACATGAACCTTTTTACCACAGCACAGATTAATGCAGCCTGCAAAGGACCTCAGGAGGTCTTCAACCTCCTGCTCAAAGCAGGATCACCTATGAGTTTAGGTCACATTTCTCAGGGCTTTATCCACGCAGGTCTTCACACTGTGAATTCATTTTCAGTCAATGTTCCACAAGGATTTCTTAAGTTATCATGACAGGCAGCACTTTGAAACCCACCCCCTTGAAAATGCTTTTTGCTTGGTATCCCCTACATCCCTAAGATCACATTAGATCCATATAAACACTGATGCTACCACAGAACTGACCTACAGACCCATTCACCATGACTTCATCATTATTTACTGCTTTCTTCCTCCTTTCTTTCCCTTCTTCATTCCCTGCCTACTATTTCTTCAAACAAAACTGTTGTAACTTTGATGAATTTAGCACCACACACTCATTTAATCTGACCATGTTTCAGTTTGTTCGTATGTAAAATATGATGTCTCTGCACAGAATGCAGTATTTGCTGTCTTGCCTGGGAGTTTTTCTCAGCTTCACAACTGTGGTGAAAACTTGTACCTCCTAGAGGAACTCTTGAGAGAAGATGCAATATAACTGTAATCTACACGGCTTTTCATGATCATAAAATAAATCCACTGAAATCACTATTAACTCCCCAAATACTGTAGTTAAAAAGATTTATAACCAATGTCTACATTAATAAATACTGCTTTAAAATTTTCATGAGTTCTAACTTATGAATACACCTGTGATAAGAAAGAAATATAAGACACTAATTGTTAATAGTAAATGTGTAGATATGTGTAGTACTTTACTACTGTACTAGTAAATGAGTAATGATTAAATATACTGCAAAGAATTTTAACATTAATCAAACTGATAACTGTAACAAGCAAATCAATACTTTTCAAAGCACAGCTTCTTTTCATCAAATATATTTGCAAATAGTGTGATTAATTATTACTGCATATTTCTGGAAATCACTTCAGAGGTCAAAGCATAGAGGCATTTGGTGGCTTTTTATTAGAAAAATAAAATAACCAATGCACACTCATTACAATTCCTAAGGATAATTACAATCTTGCTAGAATGGAATTAGTATCTAAAAAGTCTGTCTTTCTTCTGCTTCTATCAGTCATTGAATTAATTCCTTTGCAAATATGAACATTCTGTTTCTGAGAAAGGCATATATTTTTCAATTTACATCCATGAATTTACATTTATTTATAAGGAGGAAGTTTTTTACTGTTAGGGTGGTGAGGCACTAGAATGGGTTGCCCAAGGAAGTTGTGAATGCTCCACCCCTAGCAGCGTTCAAGGCCAGGCTGGACAGAACTTTGTGTGACATGGTTTAGTGTGAGGTGTCCTTGTCCATGGCAGGGGGGTTGGAACTGAATGATCTTAAGGTCCTTTCCAACCCAAACTATTCTATGATGCTATGAAAGTCTCTGGTACTATAAAATGTATGAGGTGACTTATCCTCTGGTACTATAAAATGTATGAGGTGACTTATTCTCTCTGCAATACCAAACTACATGAAGAGATTATCTTTTTCCATGCAAAAAATATAATTTACTTGGCTCAATTCATTACAAGTAATGTGGGCTACTGAATTCCTACATTAAACATAGGCTATAAAGTGTGTTTTGGAAACCCTCAGGGCTAACGGCTTGAAGTGCAGTTTAACTTCTTCAGGACTGCACTCCAAACAAGAGCAGAATTTTATTTGCTTTCCTTCAAACATGCTGTTCTAACTTACATATAAGACACAAGACTGGCAAATTGACACATCACTTGCCCTGCACAATAGTAAGCTGAATGTGCAATAACTCATAAAAGTGTGTATTTTGCAAGTGCAGCAACCTATAGGTAAAGAGATATGCAAAAAAAAAAGAAAATAGGATATGTTTGACAAAGTAGGCATCACAGGTAAAACATGCAAGCTTTAGGAATGCAAACATGTACATTCATTTTTAAGTTCTCAACTGATGTGGCTTTAACCTGAGATAGAGTTCCAGACAAACAAAAAAGCAACTATGCAGCTCCCCCTTTTACCTCCATGAATGATGGATAAGCATTATCACTATCTCATAGCAAGATATTTTTCTCTAAAATTGAGTCATACATAGATGAGAGGCTGTGTGGCCTGAACTTCCTTCCCTGACAGCATTATGGCTCTAACCCCACATAACTTTACCAGCAAAGAACAATTAGGAAGGGGTCTACAGGTTTTTCCACTGTGCAATAAGGCTTTAATTTAAACATTACCTTCCCCAAGACCCACCACAAAAAAAACCAAAACCTCTCTGGATTAAAAATGTAGATGGGTATCATGCTAGGCCATGCTTGACTGCACAATCACAAGGTGAGGTAGGCTGACTAAAGATCCTTCACAGCCAGGAAGTCTAAGAGAATCACCCATCCAATGTACTCCTCAGGCAGCACTGACTGGAAGTCTCTTGGGAACCTAGACTTTAATGCAAAGCTCTTCTTAAGGAAGTTAGATGTGGGAACGTCATGTATTCTCAACTATGGGTGAGTCACGTCCCCAAAACCAACACAGTGCAATCTGCAGCCTCTGTGTGCAGTTGCAATACTTGGTATTTGGGGCCAGCAAAAGGAATTAAATGAGGAATTCAATTTTCCTTCTTTCTAGTGTTCAGAAAATTTAACACAGTAACTAAGGCTTCATGTGCCTGCAGCTGCTTCAGAAAGAAAAAAAAATTAAAGAGAAAAAAAAATCCTCAACAAAACAAAAGCACATGAGTTTAAATTTAAATTCTGAAGGACCATTTTAAAAAGGAAGCAGAATGCAATTTTAACAGACCCTAAATAGTCTGCTTCATGAATGCATACTTAATACTGAACCGAGACATTCTTAAAATTTCAAGCAGGAAAACCTGCTCTGGTTACCTTGGTGATAAACTAAAG
The DNA here is from genome assembly GCF_012275295.1 of Melopsittacus undulatus. Lineage (NCBI taxonomy): Eukaryota > Metazoa > Chordata > Aves > Psittaciformes > Psittaculidae > Melopsittacus > Melopsittacus undulatus. Next base: position 42,717,320 of record NC_047534.1, read on the forward strand.
ACAGAAATTGCACATAATTGTTGCTGATGTCACTGCTCCCAATTGTTTCCAAGGTTACAGAGTACCTCAAATAATTGTGATGTTTCATTTCTGGACTGTATTGGAAGTCCATTTTCTGTTCTCAGTAAATTGTTTCGTGCTGCAGGTAATCTATCTCAGCCTTATCTAATAAGGCGTCAGCAGCCTCTCAGCAACCTCTGTAATGATGTAGATTTATATGTTGAAAATATGGCTACCTAGTTCTCTACAGAGCAATCTGACTCCTAGATTATCTCAATTATTTTTATCCTAAGAATTTATTTCCATAACAAAGTATATTAATAAATACAAAAATATCTGAACACTAAATATCTTACTGCAAAGCAATATTAGATGTGAATAATCTACCTGGAAGGAAGCTGTTCTCTTGGCTGAATGGTGGAGAATCGGCTGTTAAGTATTTATAACTAACTGATTTTCACATCATCTTTAACTCATTTTAAATGCAGAGCACAAGTGTTTTGCTGCACTAAGAAAAAAATCAGCCATGCTACATCTTCCCCATTGCAACCTCAAGTTTACCAAGTACCATAGCATGAATCTCCTTAAAAATCAGTAAACACTGTATGTAAGGATTACCTTGCTACCGTCACAGTATTACTACCTCAGAACAATTACAGATAATGCCACTAACTACTGTAGTTCTATCAAGAAACAGGAAGCAGTTTTGAAAACACACTAAAACCAAGATATTTTAGGCTACAAGTATATGAATAGAAATATGAATATCAGACTGTAGACTTTGTAGCTCAGTTCTACCCCTTAAATCTAACTAAGCCACATTTCAAATCCTCACTTCTGAAGGACACTACAGTTAAATGTCCATCTAGCACTTCTCCTCCTGCTGGATGTGCCTTTCATCACTTGACTGCTCTCAGACTGCAGGGCTTGACCTTGTCAATATGAAATTTTCCACTAGAGCAAAACAAAATGGCACGCACTGTTTCTTAGCAGTCTGTTATTATTTATGCAATGGATTTTGAAAAGTAATAATTTACTTTAGAAACTGGCTGACTAAAACAGTTTATGTGCATTTAATGAATTAAATGAATGGCATATGGAGTCACTAAAAATGTCTGAAAGACATCTCAGCTTCTACCTAGAGTGCAGAGAGCATTAGAGCACAGCACAGAGAATAAAACAGAGTATCAGAGCTGATTCTTTTTTTGTTTGCTCAGAAAATGGCTAAGAGCTGAGCATGCTTATTTTCATGACCATCTGAGATCCTCAATGAATTTATTTCAGCTGTACGCTTCATAGCTCTTATGTACGTAATTCCCATGAATGTTCCAGCAACAAATACGCTGGCAAGAATATTTGTTTGAACAGTCTGTTTTAAATAGGCACCGAAGAATATACATACAAACCAATACCCTTCTGTTTTTTAACTGCACGTATTCATGAGACATCCAGTTGAAGGAGAGATTTAAAAAATCAAAACCAGCAACATACTATGCAGGCAGTCTTCCCTAACAGATAATGCTTACAACAGACTATTCAGCAACAAGCCACAGAGCATGAATTACATGCTGAAATTAGGCTATGAACACATCTGAACAAAGAACACATCTGAAAATAAAATTTTACCTGTTCACAGCTCACAAAATTGCATCAAGATGACATAACTTTAAAGCTGATTCTCTACTGTCTTATGTAGTATATAAAAATATTTGTTAGTATTTTCTCAAATATATTAAAACGTCACAAGGCAATGGGGTACAGACCCCATTTTGCTACAGTATGGAGCAAATGCATTGTGCATACACTTCAGTTTTTAGATATTGACAAACTTAAATGACTAGTTATACGTACTTATTTGGTATGATCTGAGACACAAACAGCTCTCTGCTTTTTAGAAACAGACTGTATGATTACTCATTGCTCAGTCCAACCCTTCAAGAAGGGGAAAATGGATGACCCAAGGAATTACAGACCAGTCAGTCTCACCTCTGTGCCTGGCAAAATCTTGGGGCAGATTCTCCTGGAAGGCATGCTAAGGCACATGAAAAACAACAAGGTGCTTGGTGACAGCCAGCATGGCTTCACTAAGGGGAAATCCTGCCTGACCAATTTGGTGGCCTTCTATGATGAGGCTACGGAACTGATGGACAGGGGTAGAGCAATTGATGTCATCTACCTGGACTTGTGCAAAGCGTTCGACACTGTCCCCCACAACATCCTTGTCTCTAAATTGGAGAGACATCAATTTGATGGATGGACCACTTGGTGGATAAAGAACTGGCTGGATGGTCGCACGCAAAGAGTTGTGGTCAACGGTTCAATGTCCTGCTGGAGACCAGTAATGAGTGGTGTCCCTCAGGGATCGGTGTTGGGACCAGTCTTGTTTAGTATCTTTGGCGGTGACATGGACAGTGGAATTGAGTGTGCTCTCAGTAAATTTGCCAATGACACAAAGCTGTGTGGCTCGGTTGATACACTGGAGGGAAGGAATGTCATCCAGAGGGACCTTGACACGCTTGTGAGGTGGGCTGATGCCAACCTCATGAAGTTTAACCATGACATGTGCAAGGCCCTACACCTGGGTCGGAGCAATCCCAGGCACAGATACAGGTTGGGCAAAAAGGAAATTCAGAACAGCCCGGCAGAGAAGGACTTGGGGGTGTTGGTCGATGAGAAAATGAACAGGAGCCGGCTTCAGTGTGTGCTTGCAGCCCAGAAACCAACCGTATCCTGGGCTGCATCAAAAGGAGCATGACCAGCAGGTTGAAGGAGGAGATCCTGCCCCTCTACTCTGCTCTCGTGAGACCTCACTTGGAGTATTGTGTGCAGTTCTGGTGTCCTCAACATAAAAAGGACATGGAACTGTTAGAACAAGTCCAGAGGAGGGCCACGAGGATGATCAGGGGACTGGAGCACCTCCCATATGAAGACAGGCTGAGAAAGTTGGGGCTGTTCAGCCTGGAGAAGAGAAGGCTGTGTGGAGACCTCATAGCAGCCTTCCAGTATCTGAAGGGGGTCTATAAGGATGCTGGTGAGGGACTCTTCATTAGGGACTGTAGTGATAGGACAAGAGGTAATGGGTTCAAACTTAAACAGGGGAAGTTTAGATTGCATATAAGGAGGAAGTTCTTTACTGTAAAGGGGGTGAGGTACTGGAATGGGTTGCCCAGGGAAGTTGTGAATGCTCCATCCCTGGCAGTGTTCAAGGCCAGGCTGGATGAAGCCTTGGCTGATAAGGTTTAGTGTGAGGTGTCCCTGCCCATGGCAGATGGGTTGGAGGTAGGTGATCTTAAGGTCCTTTCCAACCCTCATTATTCTATAATTCTACTCTATGATTCTATGAAATTTGATATTCAAACCCTAGGATACATTTACTGTTTACCAGTTAGAAATGAATTAATAATTAATAACTCATATACACCTTTTTAAGGGCAGAGCCTTTGCTCTGGCATATTTTGGCACTGTTGCAAACCATTACACAATCCGATAGTAGCAATGCTAAAATGCCAGGACATTCATCCATCTCTAACAGTGTACTCCAAGGGTAAAAATGGTTCAGCCCCATTCAACATCTTCATTAATGAAGTGGATGATGTAGCAGAGTGCACCCTCAGCAAGTCTGCTCATGTTACAGCCTGGGAGAAGCAGTTGATACACCCAAAAGTCACGCTGGTATCTAGAGGAGGAACCTCAACAGGCTGGAGAAATTGGCTAACAGGAACTTCATGGAGTTCAGTAAAGGGAAGTGTAAAGTCCTGCACCGGTATATACTGGGGTCTGACCACCTGGAAAGCAGCTTTGCACAAAAGGACCAAGGGATCCTTGTGGACACCAACTTGAACATGAGCAACCAACATTCTCTTGCAGCAAACAAGTCTAATGGTATCCTGGGCTGCATCAGAAGTGGTGTTGCCTGCAGGCTGAGGAAGGTAATCCTTCCCCACTGCTCAGCCCTGGTGAGGCCACACATGGAGTGTCACGTTCAGTTCTGGGCAGGAGAGATACTGGAAGATACAAAGCTGCTGGAGACATTCCAACAAGGATCACTAAGATTGATTAAGGGACTGAAGCATCTCTCACAGGAGGAAAGGCTGAGACAGGTGGGACTGTTTAAAACACAGAATGCAAAGCTCAGAACAGATATTATCAATATATATAAATACATGACGGGAGAGTGTAAAGAAGACTGAGCCAGTCTCTTTTCAGTGGTGCCCAGTGACAGGGCAATAGGTGATAGGCACACACTGAAACACGGGTGGTTCAGCATGAACATCAGGAAACACTTTTTCACTGCTGTGAGAGTGACTGAGCACAGGCACAGGTTGCCCAGAGACATTCTGGAGTCTTCACCCTTGCAGATGCTGAAAAGCTGTATGGACATGGTCCTTGGCAGCCTGCTACAAGTCAACCAGGTTGAGATAGAATCATAGAATCAACCAGCAGGAGGGTTGGGCAAGATGACGTCCAGAGTTCCTTTCCAACCTCAGCTGTTCTGTGATTCTGTGGAAGAAGATACAGCCAAGTACACACACATTTTTTAAAACAGATCAGTAGTTCACTTTCTGCTAAATTGGTGATCCTGAACTCCAGAAAAATCAAACACAGAATGGACATTAAAAGAATTTCAACAGAAATTAAACACAGGAGTGCTTCTCAGAAACCCCATTCACTACCTAACAGCGTATTTAGGGATCTAACTAATTTAGAACATCTAATCATACTGGACTGGTTCAAGATTATATGAGCAGTCTGTAACCTGCTGAAGAACTAGCAGTGGTCTTTCTAACACTCAATCACAGGTCTGTATTATTTTCCACCTACACATAGACGCTATCCTTTATTTACTATTCATATACCAATCAAGAAGGATCCTGAAGACTTCATATTTCTGCTTACTAGGTATTTCCACAGTACTCTTAGATGTAACATGTCACCTTACATTCTTAGTGTTGTAGATTTCCCATAAAAGTACAACAACAAAGTAATGAAAGTTCAATTTATCAGGCAAGAAAATAATGTCTAAAAGTCAAATTATTCCTTAGACAGGCATACATAGCTTTTACAGATATCATGATGTTCCACCTATAACCATAGGCAGAATCTGGTCTTTCCATGTAGTTTAGTCACTCTATTTTAACTGCAATTCACATTCCTATTAAGAAATAAACAATACTGCACTCTGAAACTTGCAGACTTCTTGTCAAATTATTCATTATAAGACTATATTAATCAAGTTCCTTTAATCACTCTAAACAATTTTAAATAACAATTCTATTATTTCTTCAGGCTTTTGTTTCACAAAAGCAATGAACTCTTAAGCTTTACTGTCTTACATACTTGCATTTCTTTACTGCTCCAATCAACAGCAGTAAAAGTACATGCTACATGATGTATCAGTACCATGGCAGTATCAATGCAGATGGCAAAATCACAAAAAAGTTGGTAAAGCCAGCTACAATATGAAAGCTTACATTAGAAAATGTTAATATTAAATGTTACCTCCAAAAATAATGTCCCCACAACAGCTCTTACCTGTTCAGATGAATGAAACTACCTGTAGTTCACCAGCTGCTCCACATTGTGTACAATAAAACAAAGTGAAGGTGCAAATATTTTGGCTTCTCTTCTATCTATTGAAGTGAAACAGGTCTGCCTCTCTCTTGACATGATCATATCTTAAAAATTACAATAACTGCATACTCTTAAAGAACTTCTTCAGAAATCAGTATCAACACTGAAGGCATAGGAAACACAAAGATAATTACACTGCCTATCTGCAAACTACCAGGAAGCTGAAGCTGGGATGAGTTAAGAGGTGAAGACACCTGGTTTGGGTCTGCTAGAGCCAGGTCAGCTCCTGAAGCAGTCAAGCATCACTAAATTCAAACTAATAAGCACTCCCAACAGCTTTAGGTCTCAACACAATACAACACCGGTGAAGAACTACACCATTAAGTGAGTACTCACAAGCTCAACTCCATCCCACTCCTGGCTATTTAACATGAATTAATGAAGCATAATAATTTTTAATGGAATTTCATTTAACTCTCGGTTTTCATGGGTTAGAAAATTAAATACACATTCCTTATCACCAATCAGTTTTAAAACAGGTGCCTTCAACTGCTTTCAAAAGAGCAACACTTGACTCATACAGACATGGGAGGAGAATTTGGTTCAGTTTCTGTTAAGTGTCAGCTGCCAGTGTAACCTAGAAAATTGCTCTTAATTTACCACCTCCCTGTAAGCACAATTGTAGCATGACTGTGTCCTGAAACACAGGATCTTTGCAACATGATCTGAAATCTTCACTTTGCACCAGTATATATACTCACCCTTTCCAGACTATAATGCACAATCTCCTTTTTGCCACACTACTTCCATAGCCATTTCTTTTCTTTCCAAAATTTGAAATTATTGCTACTTTAAGAGATAGCACTGACATGGTATAACATTTCCCATAATATAACAGCATTTGAAGAATTTATGGACCTATTTTACTTTTGAAAGCTTAGGTGTAATGGTATTTGTGAATGTTTTACTTTGTAATACTTTGATAAAACAGACACACCTACCCAGGGGCAGCAGATGGAAAAGGTTAAAAGTACCAACTCCCAAATTACCAACTTAGCTAGGCCACCTTCCCTTCATAATTTAGGCCCTTCTGTTGGAAATCTGAAAATATATTCTAGACAGATGACATGTTAACAGAATCATTTCATGGTTCAGTGTCTTCACAGTATGATTTATCTCTTATCTCTAGGCACTGGAGGTCCCTTTTCAGGAGATTTATGAGTCAGATCCAAGAATTCATTTTGACGAGGGAGAATGTGCGCATTATTACAAAACAGAACATTAACAAGATAATGCAGTTCCAAGAATAAGTTGCATGCATGTGATACCACAACTGTTTCCAAGAGACTGCACATTCATATAATAAAAGGTTCATGAATGAAAGAGGTTTTTAAAATTTTCATTAGTCCATGAACACATATGCTCTTCCCTTCCAAATCTACACAACACCTACAGAAACAAGGTCCAGAAGGCTAGTGTCTAATGAAACATCTAGCTTAAATTTTAACTGACATTTTCTTTTTCACTCCACTTTTGCTATCAGATACTTGCTGCAAACGCTATATTTTCTGTAGGCCAAGTGGTTAACCACTGGAAGATGCTTAAGCATCTAGCCCAGAGCTCAGGCCATATTATCAAAAGTACAAAGTTAATACATGTGCACCTTAAAAAACACTGTTTTCTAAAGTGCTTAGCATCCAGCATCTCCTGCTGTGAAACACTGACCAGGTTTTCAGGGGAGTGCAGCACTGTGGCATCACCTGGGGGACTACAGGGGCAGCTTCTGTGAGAAGCTGCTAGAAGCTTCCCCTGTGTCCTATAAAGCCAGTGCCAGCAGCTTCAAGACAGACCTGCCACTTGCCAAGGCTGAGCCCATCAGTGACAGTGCTTCTGGGATATAACACAATTAAGAAAGGGGGGAAAAAACTGCTGTGCAACAGCAATAGCAGCCAGGGAGAGAATTGAGAATATGGGAAAGAAACAACTCAGCAGACACCAAGGTCAGTGAAGACAGAGAAGAAGGAGACACTGGAGCAGAGATTCCCCTGCAGCCTGTGGTGCAGACCACAGTGAGGCAGACTGTCCCCATGGACTACCATGGTGAAGCAGATATCCACCTGTAGCCCATGAAGGACCCCATGCTGGAGCAGACGGGTGCCCATGGGACCTATGACCCCATGGGAAGCCTGTGTTGGAGCAGGCTCCTGGGAGGACCTGTGGCACTGTGGAAAGAGAAACCCTCTCCGGAGCAGGTTTGCTGGTAGGATGTCCCTGCCCATGGCAGGCAGGTTGGAACTAGATGATCTTAAGGTCCTTTCCAACCCTAACTATTCTATGATTGTATGATTCTATGACTTGTGACCCCCCTTGGGGAACCTAGGCTGGAGCAGTCTGTTCCTGAAGGACTGAACCATGGGAAGTGACACAGGCTGGAGCAATTCATGAAGAATTGTAGTCCATGGAAGGACTCACGTTGAAGGAGTTCATGGAAGACTGTCTCCCATTGGAGGGACTCCATACTGCAGCAGGGGAAGAATGTGAGTCCTCCCCTGAGGAGGAAGGAGCAGCAGAAACAGCATGTGATGAACTGACCACAACCCCTATTCCCTTCCCATCCCCTCTGCACCACTGTGAGGAGACAGAGAAAATTGGAAATAAAGTTTAGCCCAGGAAAAAGAGATGGGTGGGGGGAAGATGTTTTTAAGATTTGGGTTCATTTCTCATTATCCTTCTCTGATTTGATGATTGGTAAAAAATTGAACTGATTTCCCCAAGCCCAGTCTGTTTCACCCATGACAGTAACTGGTGAATCATCTCTCCCTGTCCTTATCTTGATCCACAAGCCTTTTATTTTCTTTCTCCTGTCCAGTTAAGGAGCAAGAGTCTACAGAGCAGCTTGGTGGGCACCTGGTGTCCAGCCAGAGTCAACCCACCACAGTGTCAGTTCAGCAGTGCACATATGTCACCCACCCACTTCACACTGTGGGCCATTTGTCATTAGAGCTTAAAACACACTAAAAATGGAGGGCAGGAAGCAACACATCTGCTTGCACTCTTTCAACTAATGTCATTTATGTAACAGAAACATTTATGAGCCTTTCACTAGAATCTTTGTAGTAAAATCCTTATTCTGAACAAGATGGGGGAAGAGAACTGCAAATAAAGGGTAAGTTATGTTCTTTACCTAGAAAGGCACAGCAATTGCTGTTCATGATATGGAGATGGAGGCAACAAAGAGAGAGACAGAGAGATGTGACTGAGGCCTTGTTATCTACAATGTCCTGTTAAGAACTATCATCAATGAAAACACTTTCAGGAGACAGAGTTCTGATCAAAGACAAAAGTATTTGAATCTTTTTGCAGCAATGCTGAAAGGACAGAGATGTGAAAACTATATAAAAAAAAACCAAACAGTTACAAAAATACAGAATTAAGAACCTCAGAGTACTAATGAAGAATGCAAAAATCAAACATTTTAGTGCCATCAGATCTTTCAATTTTATGGAATTTTACCTGGAATTTCTTCATGAAATTCCATCCTTAATTTGACAGCTCACAGGGCTATCACTACATTCTGTCATTTCTATATTAATACTAGCCTACACAGAGAAGTATGACTGGGAAAATCCAAATTTCCACAGTCTCCCAATGAGATAAATACCTAGGATAAGATAGAGAGACTGTTCAGGGCAACTCACAATAGTGAGAGTTCTGCACAAGAAGACATCTCAAAGATCTTGGGGGTATGTAACTGCTGTGACTGTTAATACAAAATCATTCATTCAGTGGTTGATTCAAATCCTATAAAGTCAAAGTGAAGACTCACTGACTTCAATTATATGCATTTAAGACTACAGCCTTAGCTCCACAGCTCACTAAGTTGACGCTCAATGCCAAGGCTAACAGCACAATTACTGACTCTCTAGAAAAAAGCCAATGACTAAACTGACACAGAAACATAACTACTTTATTCCCTACTTGAGAATGGAAGAATTCTGTAGAAACAAACATAGAGATTTCTGTGTCTAGCTTTGGCAATTTTGCCATTAATAACGTTTTCAAGCATATTCGTGAGAACAGATTATTCAGTGCTTGAAAACTCTCACAAAGTTTTCTGCTAATGTAAAGAAATGAGCAGCACACAAAACAGACTAGTCTAGCACACAGAAGGCAGTATAAATAGAAAGAGATGGATCAACCATAGTCAAGAATGTAAAGGAAGAAAGAAATAATTCCTGATAACTCTGCCTGAGTGATGTCAAAGTGTCATTTACTGTGAATAGCAATTTCATCTCTTCTCCAACCTAAAGTCAAATCAGCCCCATCAACAACAGTTACCCTGGGAGGACACATAAAGAAATCAGATATATGCAGTAAATCAATAGCCCACTACATTTGTTGCTCATTATTTGCAGTAGCTTTTTACACTTCCAGATAAAATGTAGGTGCTTTACTGTAGAGTACCACAGTCACACCATAACCGTGCAACACACTTTGGTGTCACTTCATATTTGTGCATTTAGTCCATTTAGCAATAGCTAAATGAAACCTGATTTTCCAATTTCACATCAAACCACAAGAAACCCAGCTGAAGGAGCAGCTGTTATCAACAAGTTACATTCTGTATCTGTCAGAAATTAGAGTATAGGTAAATGCACAAGGCTGTATATATACATAAGGTTATACTGCTTTCTGACCAAGTTCTTGAAACTACCAGAATCCCAGAATTAGAAGTATGTGCCTTAGCATTCAGCTTCATTTTACTCCAATATTAATATGTTTTGAATGGCAAATAACAGTTTTGAGATAATCTGAGCAACTGCTAACCTCCTGCTAGTTGCCTTTTTCAAGAGAAACTCTTGGGTAAGAAACTGAGAAGCAATAACAAAAAAGAGGGCAGAGAAAAGGAAAAAGCAAAGAAAAGGGAAAAGGAAAAGGAGAAGAAAAAGAAAATAAAAAAAAAGGAAAACAGAAAAAGGAAAGGGAACTCCAACAGGGTTCCTTTATTTTTTTACTGGATCTTACTATTGCATTAAGTCATGTGGAGAGGGGCAATAGGGATTGACTGGACCTTTCCTTTTCTCATAAGTCAGGTAAGGGTTACCAAATGAAGCTAGGAAGTGGCACACAAAAGGAGAGAGTTCCAATAAAATACAGCTGCCCTACAAGCATTTCTGCTACCAGATGCTATAGCAGGTGAGAATTTGTATTGGACAAATTCAGAGATCACACTGAAGGATACTACTACCTACGTAAAAATGATCAAATGGCTTAACATTTGCATTTACCACTTCAGACACAGATACTATCATGAAAGCAGAAAGTGTAAAGATGCCAGACCCCTGAGCTCAGAGGATTTTGAAGAGTCTCAGAAGATGAACTGCAATACTTCTATACATCACTGCTTTAGCACTCACGGCCAGTGTTTGGAAGAATCGCTTTCAACCTGAGAACGGCCTCAATGCTCATGTTGAAAATGCTGTTGAAAATGCTGTTAAATATGCACAGATATCAGGAACTGCACTAAGAGTACTTCTAAACTGTCTAACTACTATAAGAAGGGAATGCATCTTCTACTTTTGCTGTGAATTGACTTCAAACAAGTACCAGAAGAGAAGCTCTGTCTCCTATAGACCAGAACCTTATGCCATTCAGCACTCATCACTACTCACTTTATGTAATATGAGCACATACTTACCAGCAGCAGGGTTACAGCTCATAAAATGCAAAGCAGAGGCAAATCTCTCAACTTAAAAATCGCTACCATTCTATTTAACAAATGTACCCAGATAGATACTTTACCTTTGTTTTGCTAAGTCTGAGATGTAACAGCAAATAAGGAAAGAGGTTAAACTATTCATAGGAATCAAAGCCTCTACATGCCCTATTCTATGTATCTCCTCATTGCTTGCTGATACTTCTGGTACAACTTCTGCCTACCTAAAACATTTTGAGCATTGATGAAATTTATAGATATTGCTTTAGTAATCTGAAGCTTCCCTTGCTGCCTTAACAGCCAGGACCAGTTTTATGCTTGTGCAAAGGCAACAAGGTGAACCACTGCTTCAATATGAGTAATTTTGGAAAGAGTGGTGGCAGTTTGTGTCTGAGCTGGGTAGAAAGAGATAACTATATGATGCAGAACCCAGCACAACTGCACCTGCATATAAATAGACTTAATCAGAAATGCAAATTGCAATCAGAAGAAATTTTGAAAGCCTATGATAACTGTGCAGATAACAAAAGGTCAAACACTTGTATTGCTGAAGGTTTAAAAATGTTATCAGTTACTGGTGATTCTTTCTTCATGAGCAAAATGTGGAAAAGTCAAGTATATGCCAGTCTAGTGAATAATGGACAAATTCTTTCTATATTTGTTCTATTATTACAGCTGTTCTGCCGTTAAACTCTATTTTACACTGTCAATCTCAGCTTACTCAGGAAGACTAAATGAAATGAAAATGTGGCTGCCCCATTCCTGCACTGTTCAAGGCCAGGCTGAATGGGGCTTTGAGCAACCTAGTCTAGTGGAAGGTGTCCCTGCCCATGGCAGGGGGTTGGAACTGGATGAGCTTTAAGGTCCCTTCCAACTCAAACTATTCTCTGATTCTATGAAAACAAAATAAAAACAAACATAGCATGAAATAATATGGCTAATTCACTTGACTATACATAGAGGTTATTTCTATCACTTTTTCATGTCCATGTATGACAATTGAGATCTTCCCATTTTAACATCCTTGGGTAAATTAAAAAATAAATTATGACTACAGTTTGCTGGAACTTCCAGTCTGCTTCACAGCATTGTCAAAAATTGTGTGATTTTCTTCCACAGTAAAACAAGCCTAAGACTCTAGAGAAATAATGTTTGAAAATGTTATTCAGCAGTTACAGGTGTTGGCTTCTTCCTTTTTGAAACAAATGTTTTCAACAGTAGCTAAGAAGAGTACTTCTGAAGGGAGGTATCTTGATACTTTCTGAATTACATTCTAAGAATAAAATAAATATGTAAGTCTTTATCATTTCAAGGTGCTCTCAGTGTAAGTTATTGTAGATTTCAGGCTGAAAAAAAAAAAAAGTCTTTAACGTTACAGCTTTTTATGTCTTTTCCAGTTAAATATTCTTAAGATTTGGAGCACAACCGTTTACCAAGCTTTTCTCCTTTGACTAGATTGCCTTCGGACAAACTAGTGAGTAAAGAGAGCCATCTAGTGCCCTACCTTGGAATTTTAAAAAGGGTTTTCACCGGATGCATGCCAAATAAGGGAGGGTCTCCATCCCCCAGTTCAATAGCTGTTATTCCCAAGGACCATACGTCACATCGAGCATCATATGAGTAGTCATACTGTTGTTCACAAGCAATGACCTATCAGAAAAAAAGCAGAGAAAACAACGCTTTAACCTAATGTACTATTCACATCATCCTAGTGTGACATTGAATGTTGGTTTTGACTCATGTCTAAAATCCTATGTAGCTTTCAAATATGTACGTTTGACTGTATACCCCAGTTGGGAAAACCCCCACAAAAACGTAACAGTAAATTAGAACTTATCTGCGGTTTCTTTTAAAAAAAAAAAAAAACAACACTCTCCCTCTGGTTTTTTAACTACATGAAGCTCCGCGGAATGCTTTAAATATCTATACAAAGAACATCACTCTACTAAATTCTGTTTTTTAAAGCACTTCTAACAGAAGCCTATTACAATAGCAGAGAACCCTATTGATGTTGTTCTTATTAACTTCTATGACTATTCATGAGGCTAGACTGATTTGCACAGCTGGTTTTAGATAAGAATATTCCATCAGCCATTTCTCCCAATTTATTTTCTTTTTTATTGTTAGTTTGTCTCTACTAAATTAGAGTAGTTTTAAAAAATTAAATAACATACCATGTAGCTAGTCTAAGAAAAACTGATGTTAACAGGAATCTCTCCTTGGACATCAGAACTGTTTAACATCACAAACATGATGCACACTTCCAGCTAATTCCACAGTTTGCATCCTAATAATAAGCTAACTATTCGTACAAGCTGGAAACAATTCTGCATCTAAACATGAGACTGAAACATTAGCCCTTATCTTTGCAAGGGATGAGACAAAAATCACAGCTTCACTGTTTTTTACTCTATCGTGATTTGCAATCTGTCTCAAGATTGTCTTTCCAAATCTCATCAATTGACCAATTGCTTTGAAAATATGTCAGATCCCCACATATTGCTATTATCAGCTTCCATGATTTCAATCTGGGACAATGTTTTGCAGAGGTGCCAATATGAAAGCCAGCACCCCACATAGATGCTGGCAAAGGACCACTCACTGACTGCTGTGGAAGAAAACCCTTCCTGGAGAAGCTGCTGATTCCAGCTTGACTTCTTGGTTACTTTCTCTATAAGGTGCACCTACCAGAGGTGTCCCTGCCTATGGTTGAGATTCTATCCAACAAGCTCCAATGGCCTGCCCACCTCTTAGTCAAGGACTCAGGACCCCATCATACAGCACTCATCATTTATTTCCTCAGAAGCCAGGGGTGTTGAACATATTAGTTAAATTAATAGCAAAATGGGGATGGGGGGGTGTTGTAGTTTGGGGGGAGTTTTTTGGCAGTAAAGTTGGATATTAATTAATTCCTTTGTCATATACTAAAAGTTCAGTTCTTTACCTAGAGAAAATCAGTCCAGAAAAATTAAGACCTTTCCTGAATTTTCTATCAATGCTTTGTCAAGTGTTGAGAACCCTCTCTTCCTCCTCATTTTTCCAGGTTAGTATGCCAAAGAAATTTCTTTCCCTACGCTACTGACATCGGTATTTCCCCTGTATTGTTATAATGCCAAAGAATCTTGTGATAAAGTATTAAACCAGTGTTTCTCAACTATTGTTTGGCGAACACTGGTGATCTGTAAGACAAGTGATAAAGTGGTCACCAGAATGTCTGCAAGCCATCTGAGAAAAACATACATACACATTCCCCTGCACATCAACTATCAGATAATCAGAATGGGGAAAAATGAAAATAAGCACTGCAAAGGATGGTCCAGAGACTTTTTTTTTTTTAGCTCAAAGAGGCAGAGTTTTGTTAGCTAATGTGGTGATTTTCATAGTTGTCATGCAAAGATCATTTCCCCGCCTCCCTTGTCTTCAACAGAAGTGAAAGCTCTGAAATGTTTCTTTGTTCTTCAGAGTTCATTATAGCTTTATCTCATCCCAGAGATCCCCCTATCATCTCTTGAAAAAGATGAGTCTTACTGTGCAGTAGATAGATCCTGTTCAACTCAAGCTTTAAACCACCACCCTTATTTCAGAGGCCTACATGATAGTTTAATTTCCTTGTATCGTGCCTTAAACAGAAGGAAAGAAATAAAATTTGATGCAAAAACTTGGAAGAAAGTCAGTATGAAGATCCATCAGAAAGATCAAATAACGTATTATAAGGAAGCCATACTGGTGGTGGTTGGAGTTTCCTACATTGCAGTTTTGTTCAGAGATTGAAAGGGAAGCTTGTATTTCTTGATTATTTTTGTTTTTTTTTATAGTTCCCCAAACCATCTGTATATTCAAGGACAATCAGAAAGAAAGAAAAGACAGGAAGGAACAAAAAGAAGGAAAGGCAGGAAAGAAGGGGAGGAAGGGGAGGAAGGGGAGGAAGGGGAGGAAGGGGAGTAAGGGGAGGAAGGGGAGGAAGGGGAGGAAGGAAAGAAATAAATCAACTTCCAGACCATGACTTAGGAGCTGCAAGTAGCTTGTCCATAAATGACTAGTTAAATGCTGTGCTCTCCTTCCTTTTTTAACACATGAAAAATAGTTAGCTGCCTATTTAAAAAGCTGCTAGAGCCCATCTTCTGGAAGTGACCATCAGTCCTTTGCAAACTTGTCTGTTTGTTCTCCAACTTTGTGATGCAGGGGAATAAATTTTTCCTTTCAAGGGAAGGAAAAGAAGGGCCTGCACAAGGTCCCAATGAACTTTGGCAGCAGTGCCAGACCTAGCTGGTCACCCACATTCAAAGGCAATACCACTTTTTCCTCTTAAAGCACATCCCAATTGCTTCTAACTACAGGATGATGGCAAGACTTGCTACGCATCTCTGTTTTAGAAAGTTTAAGCTACACTAAAATAACATGAGCATCAGAGGGCTTTGCATTCATTAAATACAGGGAAAACAAAGTATACTGCAACCGCTGTTTCAAAAAGGAAAAAGGTCTGAGATTTTCTCAATTTCACAATGTATCACCTACCAAAGAGAAAATAATGTATCTATCTTTGTATGTCTTCTGCTCCACAGCTAAAAGCTAAACCTCCAATAAATATGGTACATGTCGGTAATGTGACACTATGCCAAAATACTTGCACTCTGACCAACGGGAATTAAACACTCAGATTCTCCTCCACTCCAATATCAGAGCCTGCAGTGATCCTTTTAGAAAAAATATTTCCATTAATCTGCATTCTTTTTTGTTTATAAAATTTCAGCCAGTGGCCTGTTCAATCCAGTACATTTCACACAGAAGCTTAACTATAGTGTGATAAGCACCACAGAAAATTAACATGCTAAATTAACTGCTCTTCTGATACCAAGTATGCAGCATATGTATCAATTTAATGGTCAGTTTAGTTTGAAACAAGTTTTCAGTTTCTGTGGGATTTATTAGAATGCTACCAAGTTATGCACCACTTAAAAACACACAAATACCACTAATTTTAAATTTTAACGCAAGAGTCAAATTTACAACTTTTTCATTAATGAAGGGTAAGTGCACATCGGCAGTTTGCTTTATGTGTTGGCTAGCAGACAACACTGCCTTGAAATCTGAGGGAATTCTCTCAGTCACGGTTTATAAGCTAAGTCCTTGGGAATGCCCCAGTCCTGTTTTGCCTTGGAAACTATTCCAGTTGTTTGCAGAGCAAATGTCTCTAAAAGCCAAATACAAAAGGAAAAATGCAACTTATTTATCTTTTATTATGTTCCAGTCTCTATTGGGAACTCAGAGATACTTATCTTTTTGGAATCATCTGTCCTTTTTGGTCAAGGTTCTGGAGCTGAGACTGCCTCTCAGCTCTGTTGATTCCTGCTCTGCCCAGTGGGGCATGAAGACAGGAAGCCCAGAAGAAATGATCTGAAACTGAAAGAAAATGCTACTTCCTTTCTCTATTTTTTGCAAAGACATCATCACATCTGTACCTATTTTATAACAAAATCTCCTCTGCCCTTTCACAAGCAAAAAAGAAGGTAGTTTGCATCGTTGCAAACACTGTACTCATGCCCAGACTTTGGGGGAGGACATAGTTAATCTTGAGATTCACCAGTAAACACTAAGGGAATAAGCACCAAGTCTTTCCCTTCAGCACAGGCTGGTTACATGCACACAGTGGCCCAGGTTGCTAAGGAGACAGACTGTCACATCTTCTATTAGATGTAATTTCGTCATGATTTCATGCCCAGCCATACTGCAGTACGATGGAAAACACCTAAACACCACACAGAAAGAGACAACATGATGGTAGCTGTCAATACTAATTGTGCTGAGGGTCATACTAGGACAGGGTGAAGTGTGGGGAATTCACTGGTCTGGCAAAGATGGCACATAAACAAATCAGTCACACTAACTGGCAGGTATTTAGAGAAGCCAGTGATTAAGCATTCTGTGTGATTTACCACTTATACAGAGAACACAAAACTTCAGAGAAATATGTAAGATCATCCTAACCCTGACTAGAAGACCTCAGATTGAAACATATAATTCCACTTGTTCTGAAATCAATGCAAAAATTTCTTTAACTTCAGCAAACCCATAAGTTGATCACAGGTGTATTTAAAAGAAGGAAAACAGGTAATACAGAGAAATAATTGTTATTTGCACAGTGTCACACTAACTTTTTCACAGAGAGGAAGCTATACATATGTTTAGCTGAAGCAAAACACATCAAATCCTTTTAAGTTTACCTAGAATTATCAGAAGTGAACTTACTTTCATTTTGTCTCAGTATATACAGTGCATGTACAAAGTATAGCTGCAAGCATACACAATACCGTTAACAGCAATACAGATGTGCTACCTGGAGACGACTGCTACACAATTAGTGCTGGTGACCCACCCGCAGAAAGAAGTCTGGAGTTAAAAAACTGAAGCTCCTGAACTAGGGCGGTGCTGTACTTAGCTGACGTGGCTAAATAAGCAGCTTATGAAGTGTGTGAGCACAATGCTGAAAAGCACTGCATATGTAAAATGAAGGTGGCACAAAATTGTTACCCTTGCTGCAAGGAGAACAAAACTGCTAGCTATGCAAGTCAAATGGAATAAACCAACTGAACTTCTGTGCTCCACATGACACTATGCAACCCAACTTAATTTATATAGATAGGAAATAGAATAGCAAATATTATTTTAATTACTATGCATGGGGGGAAGGAAGCTATCTTTCACAATAGCATTTAGCAGCACTGGGGATACTGAATTATCCAGGCCAAAGCAATACCGATCTATCTCTATACCTTCCTCATTCCCTCTTTCCCTCTCTCCCTCCCCTCAAGCACATTCATATAATCAAAAAAGAGCAAATTTCTAATTGAAATTGGTTCCATATGCCCCATTTTGTTATTTGTATTTCAGTTTCTTATTTATCATCATACAAATTTTTCCATGGTGGATCAGGTAATAATTATATTGTTAGAAAAGTTCCCAAAACAGAAAGTAATGAACATTTTAAATAATTCTTCAAGGTAATTATCACAATTAATGTTGATTCATTGAAAAATTATTAAATGTCAAGAAGTCAATTGTGTTTTAACACCTGCAAGTAATCAATTTTTATTTTTGCTTTTAATTCACCCAAGTGAAATATTCTTGAGACCTTTAGACTGCTCTGCCAGCAGGCTGCATCTGTAGAGAAGCACAATACTTTTTATTAGACCAAATGATACAATGGGGAAAAACAGATGAGCTTTCAAGCACACAAATCTATTTTGCTTTATACCATGAGATAATCAACGCTTCAATGCTACTAATGCTGTAGCATTGATACATTTATTTCTGACCCACAGATTTACCTCTCAGTTGTAAGAATTATATCCTACACACCTTGCACAGATTTGTAAATGGTGTTTCACAAAGAAACTCAGAACTCAGAGGCAACTCCAGCCTCATAAGTAAATAGATTTCTTGTAGGGATCTCACTGCAGAGCAGTGTGGTAGTGAAATTATTTTCAGGTTTGAGGTTTTTGGTTGGTTGTTTTTTTTTTAATCTTTAATCACCTTACATGGAAGTTTTACAATCCCTCCATAGCTGCTGTTTAGGTTAGAACAAAACAGAAGCATCTGCAACCCCTCCACATCCATTCACAGGACTATCATGTTATCAAGGTTACTGGCAAGGCTCCCTTCAGCTGCCACATCCTCTTCAAACCCCTCCTACCATGCTAGCCCATGAGGAGGTCAGCTTTCCTGGAGGCAAAGGAGAAGGTGATGCATTCTGCTGGACCTTTCTCTGCAGGGAGAGCTTGCTGATGCTGTCCTGCTGCACTCTCTGCTTTTATGTGCCATCCCTTTTAAAGGAATCTCAGTATCAAAACTCAGCCTCATGTGGTCATTTAGAGGCCTAATTTTATCCCACATTCTGCCACTGACCTGCTGTAAGTCCCTAAGCAAACCATTCCACTTCTATGTCCCTCAATTCTTCCATACACTCTTGCCCTATGTGTTTAAATCAATGGTTCCTGCTCTTCCCACTCCGCCTTCCCACACGGACACTGTAGTAGTTCCTCTCCAGCATGCTCATACCTATTCACCACATGTACCACAGGACATGCTCAAACTCAGTTCTGCATTTCAAGAAGGCAGCTAGTATTCCCTAAAAATAATTAACACACTTTTTAAAGTAGTGGTGTCCCACTACTTTAACATCTGAAAGCAGGGTTGTAATTTTCGAGTCTTTGTCAGGTAGGCTTGTCCTGGGTTCAGCAGTAGCAGTCATTTTTCTCCTTCTTAGTAGCTGGTGCAGTGCTGTGGTTTTGACTTTCAGCCTGGAAACAGCACTGATAACACTGATGGTTTTAGTTGCTGCTCAGTAATGTTTACTCTGACCAAGGACTTTCTGAGTCTCATGCTCTGTCAAGGAGGAGGGAAAGGCGGGAGGAAGCACAGACAAGACACCTGACCCAAACTAATGAAAGGGGTATTCCATACCACAGCACATCATGCCCACTATATAAACTGGGGGTAGTTATCCAGAAGGGTTAGATCACTGCTCCAGTCGGGCTGGGTATCAGTCAGTGGGTGGTGAGTGGCTGTATTGTCTTCCCTTGTTATTTCCCTTATCATTATTATTATTGGTGGTAGCAATAGTGGTTTGTGTTATACCTTAGTTACTGGACTGTTCTTATCTCAACCTATGCAAATTACATTCTTTCAATTCCCCTCCCCATCCCTCCAGGAGCGGGAGGAGTAAAGGGAGGGAGTGAGCAAGCAGCTACGTGGTTCTGAGTTACTGGCTGGGCTTAAACCATGACAAGGCTATTCCCCCTTTCACCTTAGGCCTAACACATACTATTATAAGTAATGTTAAACAACAAGCAATTATTCAAATCGTACTTCAACAAAAAATCTATGTTATGAATGTTTTAATGCCACCATTCTTTATTTTTACCATATACTTACTGCATTTATTATTTCTACCCACTAAATGTGTGGGATTTTCAATCACTTCACTATTAATAATCATGGCAGATAAACACAAATTCTATAAAAGCAGCAGAAGCTTTTTCCATTCCTATCTGTGAAGTTTCTTCCAAATGACAGTTATTTTTTGCAAATTGCTTTCAATCATATCTCACTTCCTGTAATTCACAAGGTTAGAAAAAATTGTAAGAGCTAATTCAGTAATCGATCTAATCATTACCTGTACGAGAATAGTTATTGCACCTTCATGGAAGAACTTATAAGGAAATATTTTCCTTTTTAGGGAAGGTACATAATCCCTTATGTTTCCATATCACAAAATATGCATACTGCTTCACTGTACAACTGTTTTTAAATGCCTTTCAGGCTGAAAAGTGTATATATGTTCTTGAAAACTATATCCTATTTATATTAAGCAGTGGATTCCTACAGTTCTTTCTAAAGCGGCATTTACAAAATTCCATGCTTATTTGGCATTTAAAAGTGTAGTGAAAATGTGCATACCAGAAGAGCTAATGCTAGCTAATAAGGAATCAAAGCGAAGAGACCTAAAGCTGTTAACATACTGCTGGCTTGAGTCCCATGGTGGGCTGGAAAGGGCTAGAAAGGGCTGGAAAATAAGCTAGTTTGAAGTGTGACAAAATGCGAATATATTCAGTATCACTGTACTTGTTTAAAGTCAATTAAAGACATAAGCCCAGGTTGGTAATGGAGTTGTCTGTTCTATGCTGTTTTTCCATTTCAACTCAGTATTTAACTACACATGAAATGTATTTACTGGTAAATGGACATTTTTTGTAATTTGTTGATGTCTCCTCTGAGAGAGGAAAATACGAGAAACTGGCCCTAGTTTACCAAAATGAGGATTTTTTTTTTTTTTGACAGAATTCTAGGTCCGAATACAGCCCTTACTGTAACGAATATTGGCTTCAGTGGAAAAGCTGCTGCAAGTCTTTGCAAAATTAGATTTTTCCCTTCATATATTTTTCAACTACATTGACTACATTAAATTACTTGTTGGGGTCCTTTTTCTATCAGTTTCATTGATTTCTCTTTAGATTATGCAGAAACACAGCTTTATACTGAAACAATGCAATTATTACTCATTGTTTCAGGATTAGGCACACACTTTTAATCAGGCTTAAAGTTTAAAAAACCACACAGGAGCACTGAAAAACAGAAAAACAATTTAAACCAGCCACTTACTGTTCTAACAATTCAGAAACTTATTCTCATGCTCAGACACATTGAATTTTATCCCAAGGAGTATGCCTTGATTCAGCAGGTGGAAAGAAAACAATCTGGGGCAGTCTTACTGCTCACTATTTCACCTTGGCAGGATGGTTAACAAACATCCAAAATACAGCTAACACAGCTTTAAATAATAATATTACATCTGAAATCCCCCTGTAATTAATAGCAAAACAAAGCCAAGATTTTACCACTAGTTAACTCATTGTTACAGAACTCTTACCTTTCTCAATGTCCCAACCTTTCCTACTGTCACATGTCATATTTCAACACATTATTCTTCCAAGGATCAACTATGTTTTACTAATGTTCCTTTTAAAACCCAAGTATTCACACACCATTGTCATTTTTAGCAATTATCAGTAAAATATATAAGCATACTCCCAACGGTTTTAAATTACTTTCAGCACCCCTCCAGTTCTTTCTGACTTCGAGTATCTTTCTCTTTCTGTTCTGAAAAGTAGATTTTAGCCAAGGAAAACATATACGGATTCTAACTGAGCTGGTTTCAAGAGTCAAATTTCCAGCCAGATCATGATACCTTTAGAAAAAAGGAAAACTGCAATTCTATTTGAACTAGATTTTGTTCAGTTCTGCACTAGAGGTTGAAGACAAAATGTGTTAAGGCTTAGAACTAGAGATGTATATGGGGTTCAGTTCAAAAGTTCCAAACCCGATTCCTCCTGCTAGCATTCAACACAATTTATTTCAGCATACAAGAAGCAGATTTTCAGTACCTTAAGTGTTTGGCAAGAGATAAGTTTAGGCATTCACCATATTTAAACTATGTTACCTTATTTATCTTTTCTTGGCATGCCTATATTCAGTGTTCCAGTTTCTGCATGTCTATGTTTGTTAAGTGTGAGACAATACTGATTAAGTTAAATAGCAATGATTGATTTTCAGCGAGTTTACTTCAAAGCTACTCTCAAACTGACACATCCTTTCCAAGCTCCTCTGTTGCTTCCAACACAGACTAGTTATTCCCTCTATTTTCAGTGTTCAGCAAAATTTTTGTTAATCACTAATGGCTGAACCCATGACAATCACACACTCTGCTCAGAACAAATGCTCAAGGACAGATCTTTCTGATTTGTCATGTTGCTGTTAAACAAGCCTCACAGTCATCAGAGAAAAACAGCCCTCGAAGATGTTTGAGAGAGCCAAAATGGTTATAAGCTACTGCTTTTCATACTGCCAGTAAGAACACTGAGCTGAAAAGAACACCTTACATCACCCTCACCCTATTTTCCTATGAACTTTTTCTATTGCAAGTACCATGCCATATAATCCCTTTGATACATTTTGCAAAATTAATCTTAAAATACAATGCTTTTTCTCATTATGCAGACTGTTCCTGATCCTAGCCATTCATTTTCAGCATATTTGTCTTTTGCTTATACCCAGTTATATTTATATCTGCCAACTTGAATAATCTTGCACAATTCTTTCCCAAGTTGTATTTTCCTGGGGTTTACCCTGGAAAATATTCCCTGTCAGCTTCATTTCACAAGGTTCATTTCTCTGAAACACTCCTGTAGTCTCTTCCTCCAAGGCAAGTTTTTTCATGTCCCCTCTCCACTCGCCCTTCAGAATAAATCCATCTTTCTCATCATTAGATGAGATCCCATGATTGCTTTATGCATTGACTGAGGTTCCTATGTTTCACACATAGATAACAGAAGTCCAATTTAAAAATAAATAAATAGATCAATAATTAAAAATTCCTACTCTTCATGCTTTCTATTTCCTTCCTGTCCAGTTATTTTATAGTATTTCGGGGCTTAACATAGATTCTATCTTATGTCAAAACAGATAAATTTTTGCAACTGATAAATACTTTTCTAGGTTTTACTGTTCTCACCAGAATTGCATCTAGAAAACACCATTTCTAATAAGCTGTTACCCAAGCAGAGTTTTTCAGCTTATTGCAGTCCTCATCTTTCAACTTTCACATAAAAATTTGGCTGCACTTTTTAAAACTTCCAGAAAGATCTCCCCAGAAGTAAAGCAAATTGCACCTCACATGACAGTTGAAATATGTCATTCGTATAAACACACAAAGAAAGCAACCATAGTGACTTTAGCATGAGTGTTATGCAACTTGTCATTTAAAAGCCATTTCAACAACAGCGTAACGGATATCTGAGCATCTTACAGCTGTTTTGCAGATTGTATCTCTGTGAAGCCTCATTGTCCTGACTCTTGTAGGCATGCAAATGTGAGATGAGTTGCTATGCTTATGGTACTGGATATTTTGAGAAATCTTCAAAATCAAAACAGGAAACATTTAAGGCTACTTCTCTTCCTCTTTTGATGTGCTAGGCACATCGCGCACCTTGCTTATATGTGTGCTGTATTTTCAAGTAAACATTTTTAACATCAAAATCTCTGCTTATTTCTTTTTAACTCAAGAATTAATATTTTCAAGCAGAATGGGAAAATGAATTCAGTATGATTGTTGCTTTTAATGGTAATTATTCAAGCAAAACAGTACTGTAAAAATAACATCTAATAATCCCAGTTTAATAAAATATTTCACAATACGCCAGTTATTGTCTAGAGGAGTATTTTATGAAGGTTTCAGAATGTCTCCAGCCAAGGTGATTCCATAAATAATGCTTGCTTCTAAGGTATCTTGTGTCTCCTTTGTGACGTAAACTGGTTGTTATGGAGATGGTAAAATATCAACCGTTCTTTGTGAGAGTGTGCAAGATCAATTTTGGATCTATTACAGCAGCTTCTTTTCTCTACTCAGCTATAATCAGCCTTCCTTAGAAACAGAAACAGGTGTATAAAAAATATAAAATGTTCTAAAACAAATGTTTGCACAATACTTTTAACTGTCTGACACACAGAAATAGACCTGTGTGTATTTGTAACAGATATAAATTCTATCACAAATGTCATAAAATACAAAGAAGTCTAATGGCCCTCAATAGAAACGACGCTACTACTGTTATGGAGGTTTAACAGCTTACAAATAAACAAATCACTCCTTTTTCACTCCATATTTTGTAACTGCACAATCCATACCTTACAAAAGTATTTTTTGTTTTTTAAAATGACAAGGGCAAAGATGATTAACATCTTTCATCCTAAATTTAGGGAAAGTACAGAAGAGACTTTGCTCAGCAGTGCATTGAAACTTCCTAAAGCTTCATTAAATAGAAGAAAAAGGGTTATGTCTGGGGAACAGTACATAAAAATATGGTCCAAGATAGTTGCCTAGGCAGCCTATACATTATTTTTTCTCCATTGTTAAGCTATGCTGCTCCATGTGTCTAAGAGTGTAGGTCCCTACTCGGTGATTAAGGTTAAAAACCACATAGCTGAGTCAGGGTTTTGTAGACATATAACAAATCAGGAATGCAGGAATTCCTCCTTTTCCTTGCTCCAGTATACTCAGAGGCACAGACAAGCACACCAAGACATACAATACTTGATTGGCAAGTCACAACATTTTCATGAAGACCCTCAGTTATTTGCAGGTTGTCAGTACTGTTATAGGAAATATTACAGAGAATAGAATAATTAAATTATCAGAAATCCATTTTGTATATTCTAATGGCACATACACTTTAATGAATAGAGGCCTAAAGTAAAGTAGGAACAGAAGGGAGGAAAGAAAAGATACTCTTTTCTCTTACTATGTGAAAGTGGCGACGAGGTGTGCATTGCAATAGATGGAGACAACCCAGACAGGAATGTTTGCCTACCTCAGGTGCCATCCAAAAGGGTGTTCCCACTGAGGTGTTTCTACGCAGCCGTGTGCTGGTGAGCTGGGCTGAAACACCTGCAATAAAAGAAATCCAAAAAACTTGGCCTCGAATTTATTCTGTCATTTCAGTTAGTTTATTTCAAGTATCTGGAAAACAAACCCCAAACCTGGGAGTACAGCTGCAGAATGCCTCGGGAAAGTAGGTGCAGCATTTGTACTGAATTACTTGTTTGATTAATTTCAGCTTGCTGGTTTCATTCAGAATTGCTGAAAGATTTTTTTGTGAATGATTCTCACTTTGAAGCACTTTCATTCAAGCTTGAAAATTCAATTGGCACCTAAATATCATAGACCTCATTTTGATGTTTCCATGTGTATAAACAAGAACTATTCAAATTACAACTTAACTTTAAAACTTCCATTTCAGCAACTTAGTCCCTGAACACTGCTAGCAACCAATGTGTTCACTAGAGTATTTGCAGAGGCTCCTGTTCAACAAAACATTTAAGCACTTGCTTAAATCCTCCCCTGCAAACTTAAGCTCAGGCTGCAGCTCTTAGGGTGTTAAGCATATTCTTAAAACAAAGGCTGTGATTCAGGGCTTTGCTGACTAGGGCTGGACTACTGAAACACAGCTGAAAAAAAGTAAATCTTCCATGTTCTGGTCAACATATAAGTGTAGAGTTCAGGAGTCGTCCAATAAATTGACAAAAAACAGCATTGATTTAAAAACATATTTCACCTTATCATTGTTTAAAAACAAAAAACACAGTGGTCCGCTCCTATGGAATTTCCCAGTGACAAAAATTAGTAGAAACACATATAATACACATTGTCTGATGCCAATAAATAAGAAATTGGGACTCATAATTCATAAGTTAAATAATTCAATTGCTGGCTCCAACATTCAAATCTGTATTTATTTGTCATTTTTCAGTGCGACTGACTGCAAGTCTTCAGTGATTTCATGAGTACCACTGTGAAACAGTTAATGGCTAGGACCTACAGCAAGCCTCTGTGCATTTAACTCCGATCTCTCTTCAGCTAGCTTAATTTGTAGCTGCTATCTACAGACACTGCAGAACAGTGCAGAATATCAAAGAGCTGAGAGAGGGAGATGCTGGGAAAGTGTGAGCAAGCATGAACATAAATGAATGATAATTTGCAGACATTGTGGGTTGACTTACACTGTGACCAATGCTTATTCAAATACATCATGCTGTTGAGAGCAGTTGAGGGTAGAAATGTCTGTTATATTAGAAAAGCAAGCTGTAAAATCATGCAATAAAGGGGGGGGAAAGCCTCAATTAAGTGTATCTGTATAATCCTCTCTGTGACCCATTATCCATATGTACAGCCCTGAATATGAATTAACTTTTTTTATTCAAGATCCTGTCTCATTCTGTAGACAGAATGGATAACATTCACTGAAAAGATAGCCATTTAATATTTTTTATTCCCACTGATTTCAGTTCTTATTATACTTATTTAGTATATCCAATCCTACATTAAATTTAAAATTGTTTTGTTTTCCTTTTGACATATTTCCTTTCCTCTTCATCAAAGAATAGATCTCCTTAACATTCCTGCAAACTGGGAGAGGATTATTAGTTCCAGGGATTAACCTAAAAATATCCAAAGCATCCACTGTTTTGAGGTACTTAATTTGAGATCTTCCAGTTTTCAGGCACTCTACATGCCTCAGGTAGAGTTGTAATAGAATTGAACACTTAGATCTTCTCTAAAGGAGAACAAGATGTTTCAAACTGGCTATTGGTAAATTGAGGAGCAGAGTGGCTAATTCTACAAAGTTTGATGCTGATGACCTGCCAACATGGAAGAGAAACTTTTGCAGAAGCAAGAACAGTCTCCAATTTGATGCTGTTCAACCATCTGAACACACAAGTCCCTTTTCTTTCTGAGCTCCTTGCATTTTTCACTATGGATTTTCCACTTTCTGCAACAAATGTGACAAACAGTTCAACATCAGCCATGACTCAGTCCTAATCCATTCCCAGAGTGCCTTCTATGACTATGGCAGTGGGCAACAGGAGAAAAATAGCTACTTAATGAAACCTGGATGATGGTTGCTTCTTTAGTCAGGAAGCCCACAGATATGTGGGCATTTCTTGGTATTTCCTAACCATTAAGTGTTAGGAAACACTCAAGATTCAATTTATGTCTCTGAGGTAGTCATATTTGTTGCCATTTTCTAGTGTTACTGCTGTAACTTTAACAGTAGGGAAAAATCCCTAAAGTATGGAATCAGAAAAACCCATGGGTCACCAGAAAGTTTGAGATTCTCAGTTTCCTTGAATGTGCCACTTGGAGCTGTAACACACTCATCTGCCTTTGAAAGCCAGAGCTCCAAACTGAGCTTCCACAGCAGCCAAGCCATTTGATAGATCTGATAAAAACATTTTGGTTTAAGGAGAAAAGCCAGCTTTTCCCAGAATAGATTAGTTACAAACAAAGATCATACTGCCAAAATTTCCCCAAATGCAAAGGGATCTTCCTCCCTTGTACTAGGTCAGGGACTCACTCCAAGTTTTGCTTCAGACCGTATGTTTCTCGCAGCACTATTTTAACTGTTGCCTTTACTATTCAACATAATGAATTTCTGTCTCTAAAAGATACTAAAAAGCCTCCTGTTTCCCAAATTACTTTATCATCTTCAATAACATTTAATGTCATATTTATAATACCGTGACAACATCAGTATTAAATTTTCTTTCCACTGCATACATTTTTTAAATTATTTTCTGAAAAAATAATATTATTTACAGATTTTTTTGGCACACCATTTTACACTACTCTCGTTTTCTGAACGTTTTTCTTTACCTTCATGCACTGCTAAACAAACATGGTATTCACATACTGCTATTCTTAATGATGATTACCTTATGTATTATATGATTTCATCAATAAATCATAGTACTAATAATTGGTTTCTGTTACATTTAATAAAATTGGAATTTCTGTTGCACATGTATCTGAACTGCCTTATTTTTACAAGTGTATTTTTAAAGCGAAACAAAACTGCTGAACAGAGTTAAATTCTATTGACAAGTCCCTTTCTTCCCTGCTTCTTTTTTCTTATTTTTCCAGACTTGCAATGCTAAAGACTAGCAGCAGTAATCACAAATTAAATGGATGTTGGGTTTTGGACCCAAGGGACCATTTTACCTTCTGCTCAGAGGGAAAAAAAAATGCTTAAGGCTAGCAAAAGCCATTTCAGAGAGAAGAATGTTTCCTTTTCATATGCAAAAGATAGGATATCTAAATTTAAATTAGTAGGACAACTACCCTGGAAATTACATTCCTTGTGAAATGCAAAAGAGCTTTGTAAATAAAATGGTACCTTCAGAACTATTTTTAATTATTAAATTATTATGATTAAGCTTTTAAGTTAAAAGTCTATTACTGATTTTTGGTTAGAGTTTTTATTCTTGCAGTATCAGGTTCTTTCTCCATTTTTCCTTCTTAAAAAATTCCAAGTATCCTCCTGAAAAAATCTCTCACTATGGCATTCTGCCTTCCCAGGGGAAAGTAAAACAGATGCCTCTGGCTAAACTGCATGTATCAGGAAAAAATATGGGAAGGGGTCATTACCAAAGTCAACGAGCTTGACTCCACCTTCTGTTGTCAGGAGAATGTTGTTTCCTTTCACATCACGATGAATGATCCGGTTATTGTGTAAATGCTGAAGGCCCTATATACCAGCAGTAACAAAAATAAGTTTACTCCCTTATTTAAAAACAATTACCTTACTATTAGGGAATGTAATGAAGAAAATCTGCACATACTCTATAGAAACATCTGTCCACTGGATTACACGCTTCATACAACTCCTGCTGCTATAACAGCCCACATAATATTGTCAACATTACCATACTTTATCAATGGAAAATGTATGTATGAGATGAGTAAATTGCACCCTCTGCTGTCATTACAAGCCCAATGAACATCCTTACCAAGAGAGCACCATATAAGATGTATGAGATTACGGCTTCATCCAGCTGCTGGCCACACTTCAGCAAGCCTTTGACAAGCTCTGTGACAGAACCTCCATTGCACAGCTGTGAAGGGGGAGGTTGTGAAAGGGGAAAAAACAAGACAAGTCTGCAGTTATTCAGTTTACTTGTTTAGACTGTGAACACCTACCGTGCAAAACTGCATTACAACATGGGTCTGGAAACAACTAGATTTTTACCTTCCAATTATTTATGTTGTCACCCCACCTCAGAACGTATTTTATTAGCAGTGTTAATAATAAATCACAGCAGCCTGGGTGGAGGGAGGGAAATGAAAAATGAAGATTATGAAATGTAATTTATAAAATGTAACTAAAAATCAAAATATTAAGAACAGGACTGCATTTTGTTTAAAAAAAAAAAGGATTTATAAGTCCAATTTACATTACTTGAGTATTTTCACAATGATACGTGCATTGCCTTTTTGAAAAACTGGTTTTGTGCCAAGAGAAGGCCAAACAAAAAAGACTGATGCTCTTGATAACTGGGAGGCAACAAATTACAGTCATTTTAAACTTTCACTCCATCAATGCTCCTGCTGGCAGGCAATATAAAATAGACAGAAGCCATATCTCTATACTCAGATTTGATGCCATGTGCTGTCAACAGCTGAGATGAAACATTCTGATCCAGAAAAGCAGCTTCTTGCAAGCATTTCCCACTAATAGGCTTCCATACATCAAAAGAGGAGAAAAAGTAAAATTAAAATCTATGTAAATACCTTTTCACTTGGTCCATGCCCATCTAAGCAGCTGTTTGCCCTCCCCTTTCTCTTTCCTTTCCTTACTTTAATATTCATAATTATTTGATTAAAAAAACCCAAAAAAACCACCAAACCCCAAACTGGAGAATTGACAGACATTACTACATTTATTTTACTCCTCTAGACCTGCTTCTGTAGCTAGCACCCTTACCAACATCTCTGCCATATAGAGATGAGATGCATTTCAACAGAAGTGCATTTCACTTTACCAGCATTAAGTTTAAAATACTATAGTGCAAATCCAGAGAATGGTAAGAAATGAGAAGTTCTCAAGTTTTGCACCCCTCAAATAGTTTTTATAAACTGTGTTTTCAGTTCAATCATTAATTTCTGTGATATGTCAGTATTTTCCTTCATTTATTAGTAACTTCCCCTTGCATGAAAAGGTTTCACTAGACCAAAAGTTTCAGCTCATTGGAAGGCCCAGACCACATGATAGACAAAGTATCTTTTAAGTAAATAAGTTCCTGAAGCAAAAATTCATTACTTGAAAACACTGATGAGTTCTGCAGGAATTTGACTTTTTAATTCATTTGTAGAGATTTATTTAACTTTTTTTTTTAATTAGGTGGGAAAGTTCAGCTCAATAACAATCCTCAAACATATTTACAAGAGAACTTCATCTCATGATAGAAAGCTCATGTTTTTCTTTCCATGCTTAACCATGTCCTGACAAGCCACTGTAAGTCAAAGATCCTTGCTTGCTTTCATCGCACTAAAAGTTCTATTGAGACAGACTGTACTAAACTTATCTTTAGCCTGAAAATAGAATACAGAAAAGCATGCCCTCTCTTAAAAAAAAATCCCTAACGTGGTTGTGACTGAAAAATGATACAGACTGACAGCTGCTTGGTAATGTTAAATGAATGACTGACTATGAAAAATACACCGCAGAGAAACTACTGCAGCTGTCAGTGACATTGTTCTTGACAGTCAGCAAAGATCTGGGTTGAAATGAACTTCTAAACTTCATTACCACTTCACACTTAATGGCAATACTTTAAAAAGTGAAATGATGCACATTTAGATTGAAAAGTAGGGAAACGAACTTCACAGTTGTCATGCGCTTCACCTATCCAAGAACTGCATCATCATAAAACTATTTGAGGTGACCACCTTTTTTACCCTTCATCATCCCAGGCATTTACAAATGCAAGGTCCTACTTGTAGTCAGTATACATAGCAAAACTGTGCCTGAAGAAAAGAACACCTTTCTATTACAAATTTTGGAAGTCACACATCCAATGAATACATTTTATCAAAGACTCAGGGAACAAAGTCCAAGTACTTTGTGTATTCCTGTTTACTGAAAAAGGGTCACTAACTTATAATATAAAAGTGACTTCTGTGCATACATAAATTTGCATATAAATGCCAAGGCAATAATTAGTTTGACTTGTCTGGTAAATTTATCTGTTTAAGGAAAACACTTTTTTTAATGCCAAATTTCTTTAAAACTTTGGATAATGTGCACCAAAACCCACTTGAATGAACATACTTAATTGATAAGGTCTGACAAACAGCTAAGTGTCTCAAATTCTACATTTGACTTTGTTACACAGAATACAACATGATTTTGCTTTACAAAATTTTGTTGCATGGGATGTCACATGTAATGCCTCTGTTGAATACACTGCACTTGAATTAAAACAGAAAACACATGGGAAACTAAGCCCAAACTCAACACAAAGCCAGCAGGCATACAGTAAAACCAACCAAATGAAAAATACCAAAGCTCCTTTTTTTTAATAGTTACTGAAATTTAAAATGAAACACATCCAAAAGTTTTAATTCAAGCTATGTAGTTCTCTACCACATAGAAGTCAGACGTATTGTTAGGATTCCACACCCTAAAGGGGAAATAAAGATTCCTTATTCTGATTCCAGTCACAATTCAAGAACAGAAAGTAGAGAGAAATGTTTAAATGGTCTGGTATTGCCCATTAGTCTGTGCAAAGCTCTGTTTCAATTAGTCTAGAAAAAATTCTAGAAGAAATCCCCAACTTGCAACAAACTTTGGCACTCACTTAACTGGCAAAAATACAACCAAAACACATTTTTCATTGCCAAAATACATTTTGACATCCACTCAATAAGAAGAGTTAATAGAAGGCATTTCTATGGCTAGATTTTCAACAACCACCAGCCTCAAGTTTAAAGTTACCATAAAACAGACTTTCCCATTACATTTTCCCTGTTTGCTTTTGCAAAGGACAGCATATTTGTTAACTGTAAGCCATGTTACTACTACATGATCTTTTGCATTTCCCTTAAGTGCTTGAGCTCTATGAAAGTTCAGAGAAATGTCTTGTCCAATGTTTCCTCAACCAAGAAAAAAATCAAGCTGGTTCTAGGCAATCACTCATATACAAAGGATCTGTGTGTTTTGGAAGCAGAATGTAGCACCTTGAACAGAAATAAAATGCAAGGGCATTCCTTGTTGAACAAACTTTAAGTTTGGATGTGATTTTCAACAGTAGGCTACCACACATCATTTTTCACCAGTCCTTTGATTAATGGCCCCAATCAGAGCATCGTGAAAGGCTGTGGGTCTTCTAGCAGTCACAAACAGAAATCAAACAACATTTGCTAGTTAAGATGTAATGTTATCAAAATACTTTTACCTCAAGTACTAGCCAGAGCTGTCCTCCCACATAACGATCTGCTTTGTAAAACATCCCATAAAATCTAACAACATTAGGATGATTTGGAAGAAACTGTAAAATATTATATTCTGCTTCTATTTCTTCATCTACATCCTAAATAAAAAACACAAACATATAGAACATAAGAACATAGTAAGTCCATAAAAAGCAAGAACAAGTTCTCATGGAGAAGAAACGTTTCTTAATCAGTTTGTAGTTTTAAATGGGTTTTCTTTCATGCAGCTGAAATTATTCACACAATACTATAAATTTAACCCACAACAAATTATGCCACTTTTGCCTTTTTTTTTATATACAGAAATGTGAAGTCTGTGTAAAGCAAGTAGTGTTCTTCCAGGTGCATAATATACTCAGCCGGAGAAGTAAAAATTATACTTAACTATGCTCAGTTGTCTGAACAAGAAATTTACACATGTATTATTTTTAATCTGTTTTTAAGCATGCATATTTTTTATCTGTAAGTTATATGTAAATACAGGAATCTTTGATTCATCTTTTTTTCTATGGTCATCAGATGGGACCAAATGGAGAACAATTTCACAAAACCTCAAAGGGGACATCAGTAAAAACATTCTGATGAGGAAAAGAAACACACCAGAAACAATTAGAGACAAAACAAAACCAAACCCATGAAATAAGCAAATGTTACTAAATATTTGTTAATGAAAGAATTCTGTGATACTTACAAAATATTGATTAATATCAGCACACAGGCCACAACTCAGAACAGTTCTTAAGCACTGAACCTTTTTTTTTATTTCTGCATTAACTGTGACTATTAGAAACACTTAAGCTCTTGCATGCATTTTCCTTTTTTTGCATTTTGCTAAAAAGGGTATCATCTTATTTACTACCTCCTTTGGATTTATACCAAAGAAAACCAAGATGAATTTCAGTAGTAGTAAATGACAGAAATGTAGCTTTTTAGCAGATACTTTAGCCCAGCTGTCCTGATCGAACTCTAGCTCAATCCAACCTGAGCAACTGCCAATTAGAATTTCCACTGAAAACTAGGACTTTGGTTCTCAAGGGAAACTAGGCATTTAATGCCCACTAAAACTGGAGCTGGCACAGAACTACCTCTGAGAATTTGGGCTGTGCTCTTCTGGTTTTATCTTAACTATGGCCTCACAGTATTACCAGCTTATAAAAGATAACTATAAAACATTCTAAAGTTCACAGCACTTCTGTGATGGCAAAAGTAATTCTTTTGGGGAGTACACAGAATAAAATAAAAACGTTAAGATTCAAAGCATCTTGTATTTTCCATGCTATAGCAGACCCCTAAGTGCAATGCCTCTGTGCCTTATCACTCGCACGTTCCAAGCACAAATACCTAAATTTGTACCAGAAGAATTACATAAACCTCAAAAAGAAACCAGGCAAATGCTGTTTTAAATAACATAACAAGATGGTGGAATTATAAGTTCCAGCTTTCAGGTGCTAGTCCCAAACTACTTCTGTCAATGAATTCTGCATTTTTTTTTCCTTCAGGATTCTTTCAGTATCTTATACATTTGATTTATATTTCGACTGTGTTTGAGAATTCTTTCATGTTAACAATGAAGTTACAATTTCATACTTTTTTACTTACACTGATAGGATCCAGAATCTTTACTGCTGCCAAACTCCCATCTTTCTTATTGGCAACCTTGTAGACTTTACCGTAAGTGCCTTTTCCAATAGTCTCTATAATTTCCCAGGTATCTGAGGGATCGGCTAATGATTCTAATCCAATCATACTGGAATTATATTGAAACAATCCATAAAATGGCTTCCTGGAAAACAAAGTAGGCACACATATGGTGGGAAACCCTATGTAACTCTGTACTAAAGAAAGCATCTTATGATAAAGAAATCGAATATTGTCCTAATTTGAGAAGAAATACAGATGGAATCACAAATGAAAACCAGACAGAAAGATATCACTAAATGAAGGAATAGAAAGAAAACTCGGAAGACTCACACCCATGAACAAATCAAGGGAGAAAATTAAGGCATCTTGACAAATGCAAATCAAGACAATACCATCGCTGAATGCAAAAGCTCTTGATTTTTTGAGATAGATCAACTAGCACCTTAAACATACACTTGAATTTCTAAACTTTAAGGTTTGAGCCATTTCTTTGTAAGCATGTCTGATATCTGCAAACCTGCTTAAAATAATTTTTAAAACATGTTGTTTGATTTACTTCTTCACCATTTCCAGCATCAGTGGCCACTATCTGGCATGAGAAATATAGTCAGAAAGAAAAGTGAGTCTTGCTAGAGAAACTGATAAATTCATAAGGAATAAAGCAGCAGCTCTTCAATCTAATTAAAGAAATAATTGTGCTTTTTGTTCATGATAGAGAAGAAAATCTGTGTGCAAATTCACGTGCAGTGCAGGTCTGTATAGCAACATTCAGATGGAAGCATGTGCATAAACTCATTTGCATGCTTTGTTCCTTTCCAGGAGAAATTTTTTCATTCCTCTAAAACAAAAAGTTTACATGATGTTAAGGTACCATATAGCAGGCTCTAAACATGGCTGTTACCAAAGTCAGGTTAGAAGAAGTATAATCTTTTTTTAAATGATGGCAAGCACATTTACAGAAAAACCCTACTTTTCCTCCTTGTTAAAAATGTATTTGCACTACAGTTTGTGCCAAATCAAATTGTTTTGGTCTTTTAACCAAAAGAAAAGAAGGACAGAGAAGGGAAAGCAAAAGAATGGAAAGCTAAAAAAAAAAACCCAAGCAAACCAAACAAACAAAAAACCCAAAACCTCAACTCAGTGTCATTTATCTGTTGTGGGTCAATAATGTAAGTCACAAGGAGAGTTTCTCACTACTGTTCTACCCACTACAGCATACCACAAATAACAAACATTATTCTGAACACATACAGTTAGCACCTCAACAGTGAAGCAGGTCAGCTGAAAGACTTCTCTGAAATCAGTGAGCAGAATGTACTACATGCGCTGAAGACAACAGCCACAGACATATAGCTCCTGATAAGCCAACCTTAAGGGCAACGTTTGCCTGCATGGTGGGGAGTGGTGATGAATACAAACATAAACTGGCACAGTAGTATCTAAGGTTAAAGAAAACCCGAAACATATTGAACATGATGGGTTTTAATGCTTTAGAAGAAATGCTACAGAAGTGCACATGCAAAGAAACACAGAATAGACTGCAAAGAGCTTTGATGCAACCTTACAAAAAAAACCCAAAAACCCATAAAAAGAAAAAAAAACCCAAACTGATACTTATCTCACTGTCACTATACCAACCACCCTATCACACAGATTGTCCAGAAAATGATGCATGACACTCTTCATGCTGATGTAATATTTATTATGCTGCCTCCCTCCAAGAAGCCTTTGTGGATAAATACCTTTTTCCTTAAAACAATCTAGTCGAATTGCCAGCTTTTGTTCTGAGTAATAAGTAACCTTTAAAATGGTATTGCCAAATTTTCAAAATACATTTAACATTTCTTTATACCAGAAGACAATGTTGACAAAATAAGATCTAATTCAAAATTGTTACAGATGGAGTCCTGCTGGAGGACTGAAGAAAAATTTCATGAGTGAGCACTTCTATGCATTGTGACATAGAATTTACAGCATTACACTTGTCAAATATGTATCATAAAACTCTTCTGCTTGAGCTAAGCCACCCTCTTCTTGAACCGAAGTAATATATACCTAAATGAGGTTCTACATCTGCCATCAGTGAAAGTCCCATTGCATACATTGTAACCTTTATAACATTCCTATAATAGATGGGACTGCTTCACAGTACAAAAAAAAGGGAAAAGAACTGTATCAGCCATTATCTTCAATATTGTAAAATCTGGATTTTTTTTAAACACAAAATGTAAAAATTAAAAGAAAAAGCTGAAGTTGTAAAGTAGATTTGTGCTTTGCTTTTTCTATTTCTCGATTTGCTAAGCTTCAGAAAATAAAATGTCCTTGTATTAACTTTTTTTCTCTACAGAGAAAAGTTACGTACAAACGCAACCACTTTTACAACCCCATATTCAGAACTGCACACTAAAATAAGCTAAAATTCCTTCAGGAAGAGATTTCTCCTCTCACTCCCCCATATCAGGCCTCACTCTTCTCTGGGCTTTGAAATGATGTGCAGAGTGGCTTCTAGCTGTGAAAAACTTAGCAATGTCCTCCACAGAGGGAGGCTCAATCTATTAAAGACCTACAGATTGCAAGTATTTCATGATTTCTGACACTAGCTGGAGAGAACTTCTCAGTGGTTAAGTCTGTTCCATGCAGGCAAGCAAAATAGCCCACACCAGATGCTGAAAAATTACACTTCCCAATTAACTTCACTGGATGGAGAACATCTTACACACAGCTATTTGGGACTGCACACACATACTGTTTGAGGAATCACTAAATACTATCAGCAAGGCCATAGCAATGGCACTCCACCAAACCCCATTTTACATACTTGGGAAGAGACAGACTGCAAAGCAAAAGTAAGGACAAGTTGATGGAGTCTTCTAGTCCAGTCAAACTGATCTCAGGCTGAAATAGAGGAAAGTATTGTTTGGGGTTGGGGGGGGTGGAGGGAGGGGGAGGGTTAGTTCTTTTTTGAAGCACAGATAATGCAATAACTTAAAATAAACCTTGTAAAAGTTGACCAAAAGCAAGCAATAGGGTAAGACAAAAAATTAACAGGCTTCAGCCACTGACAGGCTTTCTTTCATTAAAAGGTATTCTCCATTAATACAGTAAATTTCGTGGGTTTCTTTGTTACACCTGGATTTTCCTATTTTGAAAACATTTAACAGCCAGAATGAATTATGTCAGACCAATCATGACAGACTAATGGCAGCAGGCAAGTGTGCAAATAACATTTATAGAAAATATTTCTCTGTAAGATCAACATTTGAATCAATGATTGTATATTACCACCCCTTTACAGTAGTCCTAAGACAAACACACTTCATGTATTGTTTGATATAAAAGATAACCTAAAATAAATATGGGTTATGGAAAATGCATGAATCATTTTTCTCTCTGTGAACCACAGCTTTCCAATTGTATTCTCTGGCTCTAAACAGCCTAAAAAGAGCTATCTGGAAAACTATGTGGTGTCCTAGAAGTTCTGCTGTGAACTTCCATGTTCCTACATTCACAACCTATGTTGTGAAAACAAAACAAAAAACACAAACTGTATAAAGAGTAACTACCTGCAAATTTTTTCATGATGTAACTATTTCAGGAATAAAATCAGAAACTATTTCGTAACACTTATTATCACAGCTGTCTTTCTCAGAAATTACAAGAACAAGAAGGACTCATAAGCAAAAAAACAACAAACCCAGTGCCAGAAATAACATTAAAATTATTGATCTATTTTCAGAAAGTACTAACTTATTCAACTTCTAGACAACAATGATTTGTCTATCTCCTTCCAGCACACACCCTTTTCTAGTTTACAGTAAAATGGGATATTTGTAGAGGTTCTGAAATTAGTAAGAGCCTCATTCCAGCCTGGTAGTCTGGTGTTTTCTAACAGTCTAACTGGTATACAGTACTAAACAGTTTTGAATTCTAATATAGCTGGGTATGGACATAATAGCAATACCAGTCAATACCAGTGAAACAAAATTGAACATACTGTTTCCATATGAGCAATTCATTCACAGGGCTGATTTTTAGTGTTCTAATTTGTCTAAGCCTTAGTCTCCCTTGTGAAACAGCTGGCTTATAATCTTTTGGCATCCACACACACTGTAGAAGAGTAAGAATATAATAATCAAAACAAAAGAATTTCACTATATTAGTAAGCTCAGTATTGCTTTCTAAGAACAATTTGGAAAGGAAAGCTGACATTATCAGCTATGGCTTTACCAGCCATGAACAGCACCTATTCGGTTGGGTAGTAATGGTAACACACAGACAGCTACCTAAGAAGCAATTGCAGGAGGAACAAATGAACCACCAAAAGGCACAAGAAAATCAATGGTCAGAACAGCTTCCTCTGCTATTCTCCTCCTGCTGTTTCTCACTGGCTAGATTAAAACAAAGGGGATGTCAATATCTTGAAATGAAGCATACAAAAGAATCCATCAACATACCATCCTGTAACTGTTCTCAGTTGGTCTCAGAGAGACTGTAGAATGTGATGTGCATAGTTCTATCCAGGATAAAGGTTGATGATAGAAGGAGATGAAGGAGAAAGATAAAAGTATGCTCAAAAGCTGTTACTGATGCTATAGAATCTACAAACAAAAAGAACCATACTTTAACTGATCACATTGTTTCACTAGGCCAACATAAGGGAAAAACAGGACAATCAGGAGTAGAACTGTTATTATTTATAGTTGAAAGGTAGATCTCTGAAAACACTCCTACTAAATTCAGCTCACAGTCAAGTCTGTGCTGAATATATAAACCATGAAACTGACTTTGTGGGTGTTCAAAATAGAGATGAAGAGAATGTAACTGCTTTTCCACACACTCAAATTTAAACTTTTTTAACTTTTTACTAACTGTGCCTAAATACACTCTCTTTT
This sequence comes from Melopsittacus undulatus, assembly GCF_012275295.1. NCBI lineage: Eukaryota > Metazoa > Chordata > Aves > Psittaciformes > Psittaculidae > Melopsittacus > Melopsittacus undulatus. Next base: position 42,756,522 of record NC_047534.1, read on the forward strand.
TCTACATAAAGTCCTTTAAATTCAGGAATATCTTTGTTACTTTCTTTTCTTCTGATTTCTTTATATGGACCATCTAGGTAACCTAAGCTTTTAGATTTGCAATATCAGCCACAGGGCCACCACAGAGCAATAACCAGTGGCAACGGATTATGTTTGGATGCTGCTTCTGAAGAAAATGTGAATGTTTACTCCCTTGTCTTGTCTATGCTTCCAGTTTATCACAGCATGAAACACAACGCTATTCCTCGGATCAGCCACACTAAACTGCCCACAACACAGCTACTGACATCATGAAAGAGATATCTAGATTTCACTTCCTTTTCTAGAAATAAATAAAAAAAAATAAAAAAATGGTTTTTCAACACTTCAGTCAAACGGTTAAACATTCATATCACCACTCTTAAACCAGTTCTGAACCACAGCCATTTGTAATATTATAATCTTAACTCAAATTCTTGGATTAAATTTTGGAGTCTAAACCAGCAAACAATTCATTAATAGCCTAGAAAATGCAAGGTAGAAAAAGATCTATGTGCCTAGTCCAGAGAATCCAGTTACAGGTTTTCATTTACATTCATTGCATCATAATCTGTCACACTGCAAATCATAGAATTGTTAGGGTTGGAAAGGACCTTAAGATTATCTAGTTCCAACCCCCCTGCCATGGACAGGGGCACCTCATACTAAACCATCTCATCCAGGGCTCTGTTCAAACTGGCCTTGAACACTGCCAGGGATGGAGCATTCACAACTTCCCTGGGCAACCTATTCCAGTGCCTCACCACCCTCACACTAAAGAATTTTTTCCTTATATCCAATCTAAACCTCTGCTGTTTAAGTTTCAACCCATTACCCTTTGTCCTATCACTACAGTTCCTAATGAAGAGTCCCTCACCAGCGTCCTTATAGGCCCCCTTCAGATACTGGAAGGCTGCTATGAGGTCTCCACACAGCCTTCTCTTCTCCAGGCTGAACAGCCCCAACTTTCTCAGCCTGTCTTCATACAGGAGGTGCTCCAGTCCCCTGATCATCCTCGTGGCCCTCCTCTGGACTTGTTCCAACAGTTCCATGTCCTTTTTCTGTTGAGGACACCAGAACTGCACACAATACTCCAAGTGAGCTCTCACGGGAGCAGAGTAGAGGGGCAGGATCACCTCCTTTGACCTGCTGGTCATGCTCCTTTTGATGCAGCCCAGAATACAGTTGGCTTTCTGGGCTGTGAGTACACACTGAAGCTGGCTCATGTTCATTTTCTCATCAACCAACACCCCCAAGTCCTCCTCGGCAGGGCTGCTCTGAATCTCTTCTCTGCTCATCCTGTAGCTGTGCCTGGGATTGCTCCGACCCAGGTGTAGGACCTTGCACTTGGCATGGTTAAACTTCATCAGCCCACCTGACAAGTGTGTCAAGGTCCCTCTGGATGGCATTCCTTCCCTCCAGTGCATCAACCAAACCACACAGCTTGGTGTCATCAGCAAACTTGCTGAGCTCACACTCAATCCCACTGTCCATGTCACTGACAAAGATGTTAAACAAGACTGGTCCCAACACCGATCCCTGAGGGACACCACTCATTACTGGTCTCTAGCCTGACATTGAGCCACTGACCACAGCTCTTTGAGTGCAGCCATTGAGTGGTCCATCCATCACATTGATGTCTCTCCAATTTAGATACAAGGATGTTGTGTGGGACAGTGTCGAATGCTTTGCACAAGTCCAGGTAGACGACATCAACTGCTCTACCCCTGTCCATCAGTTCCGTAGCCTCATCATAGAAGGCCACCAAATTGGTCAGGCAGGATTTCCCCTTAGTGAAGCCATGCTGGCTGTCACCAAGCACCGTGTTGTATTACATGTGCCTTAGCATGCTTTCCAGGAGAATCTGCTCCCAGATTTTGCCAGGCACAGAGGTGAGACTGACTGGTCTGTAATTCCCAGATTTTGCCAGGCACAGAGGTGAGACTGACTGGTCTGTAATTCCCCGGGTCATCCATTTTCTCCTTCTTGAAAATGGGGGTTATATTTTCCTTTTTCCAGTCTTTGGGAACTTCACCTAACTGCCATGATTTTTCAAATATGATGGCCAGTGGCTTAGCAACTTTATTCACCAGCTCCTTCAGGATCCACGGATGGATTTCATCAAGTCCCATGGACTTGTGTACGTTCAGTTTTTTAAGATGGTCTTGAACCAGATCCTCTCCTACAGTGGGCCCAAGGTCTTCATTCTCATAGTCCCTATGTCTGCCTTCCAAGACATGGGTGGTGTGGTCAGAGCATCTGCCAGTGAAGACTGAGGCAAAGAAGTCATTCAGAACCTCAGCCTTCTGCAAATCCAAGGTAGCCAGTTCTCCTGACAGCTTCCAGAGAGGGCGCATGCTCTTTTTTGTTTTTGTAATGTACCTACAGAATCCCTTCCTGTTATCTTTAACATCCCTAGCCAAGTTTAATTCTAACTGGGCCTCAGCTTTCCTAACCTGGTCCATAGCTTCCCAGACAACATCCCTGTATTCTTCCCAGGCCGCCTAGTCCTTGCTTCCACCTTTTATAAGCCTCTTTTTTCCTTCGAAATTTCCTCAGCAACTCCTCATCCATCCAAGGAGGTCTCCTGGCCCTCCTGCTGCACTTCCTTCTGGTTGGGACTCAAGACTCCTGAGCTTGTAGCAGGTGATCCTTGAATATCAACCAACAGCCTTGGGCCCCCTGTCCTCTAGGGCTATATCCCATGGAACCTTACTAAGTAGGCTCCTGAAGAGGCCAAAGTCTGCTCTCTAAATTTTTATTGGTAAAACTATGACATCCTTATACTTATAAGTAAAGCATTAACCTCTGTCCAATAATTACTGGCCATGTGTGTGTTGTTCTGGGTGGGCAAATACATCCTCATGATCAGCCATTTTCTTAAGCAGAGCTAGGAAGCCTGTAGGCAAAGGTACAGCACATCTTGGCTCCTGACCTTGCAAATCTAAGGATGCTCTTACTCAATATGTATTTCCAGTCTTTCCTGAAGGCCTGTGTCACATCAGGAGGTACTGCTGACTCTCTTGCTGGGTCACAAAGAAGTTATTTTACTCTAGAACTATTTAGTACCTTATCCTGCAACTCTTTGCATTCCTGCAACTTCCATCTCCCCTGGAGTCCAGTTAATACTACTGGCATCTTGGCCCCTTCATAGCTGCATCTCTCTCAAAAATCAGGGTTTCTTTCTGCTTCCCAGAATTAATTTTTAAGTTGCTTCTCTCTTACCACAGACCCATGGCTTTGTGACATCTACTGTGTACAACAGCCACACCAATTTGCTTCACATCAAGCCATATTGAAGTTGAGTGGGACTTGCAAACATTGTAATATTAGCCTTAAATAGAACAGTTTAACATGCACAGAATGAGGCCATGCACTCTAAGTTAAATTAAACACTGCCTCAATCTACTCCATAATCAAGAATAGAACATGCAACCACTGGGGTTTTCTAGAGTAGGAAAGTCTTAAAGATCAGGGTGAGCTCAAGCCACTCCAATCAAAATGATTATTTAGTACTTCAGAAGGTTTCTTGATACTTTGATTCTTCTATCTAATCTTCATTGATGTCAATGGTATTATATTAATAATCAAATTTCTGTTAGAATAATTCAATCTCACTCATCTTCATAGGATTTCATAGATACAACATGCAGGTCTACAGTAACTGAACTTTGCTAATTGAATATGTACAAAATCTAAAATGTAGCTAGAGTGAGAGGATTTGTAAACAGTAATTCATAGAACTAAGCCACGAAGCAACTTGTTTCATGAGCAGTGAAAATAATGAATATGATAAATATCCACTTTTTAAATTTCTTACCATCATAATAATTATCATTCTTTCTTTCCTCTGATTCCCCCAAAAAGACAAAATCTGCTGTAGCTAAACTGGAATCATTAGCACCTGGGCGGAACAACCAAAGCAGAAAGTATTAAGGACAAAGTTCAACCTGTATCTTCACAGAAGAGACAATGTTTATGGTTCATTCCTCTAGCCTGACACAGATTTTTATGAAAACTGTAGGAAATTATTTATTTGGGGAATTTTCTACTTTGTCAGATCTGGATGCAATCTTCTGTGAAAAAGGATTTTCTTACAAAACTTCAAAAGACTGTTTCATTAAGGTTTAACATAAATATCCTAAGATCTGTGCTGGCATTGGAAGTTAAGCAAAAGTTGGTCAAGGCATTGTCCTGGGTTTAAAAGTAGCAGTTGATTTTTCTCCTTCTTAGTAGCTGGTGCAGCGCTGTGTTTGGACTTTCAGCCTGGGAACAGAGCCAATAACACCGATGTAACCCAGGACAGGCATATAAAGATTGCATAATTTGCAGTGATGACTAATAAAGCAAACCTGCACTTCTCACTAACATGCAAGAAATACATTATTCTTTCATTTTTACAAAACTAGCAAAATATATTATTAATGAAAACATTATACTTCCAAGGTTTCTGGGAGGTACCATGTATTTAAAAAAACCTATAATGGAAGCTGGGACCAACAGAGAAAATCGTGTTTGGTGATGAAAGACTGAATGCTTTGCTGAGATTCAAATTACTGAAAAAAAAATCACTTCATGCACCTGCTAAACCAACTATTTTTGCAGAGCTGTCTTATCCTGTTAGATAAAGGGCACCTTGCTATGAACACAGAAATCAACAGAAATTTCTAGTGAAGTTTTGAATACCACTGAAAATAAAGCCCCTGATTATTCTGGAGGAACTCTAATACATGTTATTTGTTTGACTGCTAATTAATCAAGTTCATTACCTACAACTCCGAGGACCAAATATTGAATAAAATTATGTACTGTCCTGGTCAGTTGCCTAGTCAGTTACCATTATATAATTCATAATTATTACATTATAAATGTAACAATGAAGACCAGAAAGACCAAAAAACTTTAGGCAGAAATTATTATCCCAGACCATATCCAAATACCTGAAGCCAGTTAAGAAAACTCAAATAGGAAGTTCTGATCAGTGCTATTTCCATTGCAAAACTGCTATTTTTATTAGCCATCTAAATAGAATCCCAACAAGCAAAATACATTAAAGCAGATACAAATGACTAACAGCAAACACATCAACTTCACCTCAGGCTGGAAACTCAGCACTAAAATGAAGTTTATAATCCCATGAGCCCATTCAGTTATAAACTGCAGGTGGCAAATCAAGTGACTATGAACTACAGTTCCCATGTGTGAAAAATCAATACCTGAGAAGGTGCTCTCTGCCTCCTTTAGCAGCAATTTAACAGGGCAAACAAGATATATGTTTTAGTCTTAAAATGGAAGGATGAAGGGCTGTAACAGAATTATGACCCTTACACCAAAACCAGGCTCTTCACAGCAGTCTAATCAGAAAAGCCTGATATGCTTTGTATATAGATGAGGAAAAAGAAACCCAAGACAGATGTAGGATAAACCTGGGAAGAAAATAACTGCAAACTTACATTAGCGACCTATTTTCTGAAGCCAGCTTATCTTAGATTGGATTTTTGTCCCGCTAAGGATATCAGAATTCTTCAGGACTAAGATAGCTTCCTCACAAGGAGCACTTATTATCGGTCAGTGCTGCACAGAACAGCATGTTCTGTGTACGGGTTCCCATGCCCAGTACTAGATAGACAATGCAGTGAGTGTTAACTTAAGATGCTGTCATGAAGGGTACAGATAAACTGGTTCAATCCTACCAGCTCGCTTCATTAATACTGAAGATCATTGTGACACTAATTGATCCTGAGCCTGATCTATTTATCAAGTCTTTTACATTCAGGAGCTGAAGAATTAAAGCCACTTAGTCATTCATAGAGGCCGAGCAACAACTGCTTAATTTTTTGAAGGAATCTTCCTATTGTTTTGCAATATACCTTAATTGTATACTGTAATCTATCACAATTCGTCACTAGAGTTCTCCATTATTATTTTTACAGCAGTCTTATTCTAATGAGGAATTTTAATAAGAACACTCTCGTTTATCTGTAAGAAAAATAATAATAAACGGTTAACGAGGATACAAAGAACATATCTTAGTGCTGACAATGGCTCCTGCTTAAGATAAAGTATTTTCATCAGTGAGCTAGTTGTTATGCAGTACCAGCATGTGTGCAGTAGCCTAGCGTGACACCAATTTGCATAATTTCTCTTCTCTAACAGGCTTCAAAAATAATAATAGGCATACAAAATAGAATCCATTAATTTTAAACTTCCTTCAGCAGCTATCTTCATGGAGCAGCTATCAAAAGAACCTTTAAAGAATTACGTTTAATACATTATAATTGTATTATTCAGGTTGTGCTATCTGGGCCTATAACAATCTAAGTTGAGGTCAGTAACAAAGACCAAGGCAAATCAAAAAGAAATTGGTTTGACACTTCCCCAGTCAAAAAGACTGACAAAAGTGGCAGGACAATGCCAGTGTCCACTGCTGCTCCCAGTTAATTACTGAACTTGAAAATCACTGAGGGATTTTGGGGTACAGATAAGTAAGAGAACAGTGACACACATAGAAGCTGCTCAGAGCTCTTATACCTATGCACATTATGTAATAACACCTTCATCTACAGACAGGAACAAAACCAGATTTATTTTTTTGCTGAACTGAAACTGAAAAGACCTTACCATTTGTTAATATTTAAGGCTAGCAGAAAGATTGTGTGTTAGCAAACTCTGATGGGAAGCTAGTTTCAAGAAAAAAAAATATGCATATGTATTTGCATATTGTGACTTGCATATCAAATAACATTGCTGTAGTCCTCTCATTCTCTCTGATTGTCCTGGTTTCTGTTGGGATGAAGTTAACTTCCTTCCTAGTAGCTGGTGCAGTTCTCTGTTTTAGATTTAGTGTGAGAATAACATTGATAACACACTGATATTTTAGTTGTTGGCAAGTAGTGCCTACCCTGATCAAGGACTTTTTTGTTTCTCATGTTCTGCCAGTGACCAGGTGCACAAGAAGCTGGGAGGGAGCACAGCCAGGACACCTGACTCGAACTATCCAAAGGGATATTCCATGCCATAGAACTTCATGTTCAGCATATAAACTGGGGCTGCTGGCTGGCAGCCACAAATTTCTGCTTGGGAACAGGCTGGGCATTGGTCAGCAGGTGGCAAGCAATGGTTTTGTGCATTACTTGTGTTTCCTGAATGTTATTTCCCCTTTTTTTCTTCACTCTTATTACTATTAGTATTTTTATTATTATGTTTTACTACAATTACTAAACTGTTCTTAACTCCTTCTTCTGATTCTCCTCCTCAACCCACTTGGGGTGCAGGGGGAGTGGACAGTGGCTGTGTGGTACTTAGTTGCTGTCTGGGGTTAAACCACCACAATGATATCCTGTAAAAAGTCTGGCTTTCTAACTTCAAACAATAATTTAGATCTTGGTAGACTTTACCATACATTCTGATATATGGTCATCAATAAAAAAGATCTGCTTTGTCTTTATCATATAAGGGATGGTGTTATGAAAAGTGAAAGTCTACAAAATCTACATATAGGCCTAATGTCCACTAATACAGAGCACATTACCAAAGTACTCAGCTACCTCATTGAGGGAAAAAGTACAACTGCCACAGTAGAAACAACAGATGCCAATATGGAGACAAGCAAAAATTCTCAGAGCTTGCTCCTGCCAGGTGTTTCACATAGAGAAACACTAATCAATTTCAATTCCTACTGATTCAGGGGATTTGAAGGAGAGTAAGAGCTGTGAACTTGAAGAGGGAAGAATTAAAAAAAGAAAAAGTCCACAACACAGAATAAAGTAATAACAGACTGGCCTCTTTTGCCAGATTAACTCTTGTCTGCTGCAGACGCTCCTGAACAAAGTTAAGAGAATGCCTGAACTTAATTTACAAAGAGAAAACATGACAGGTAAGGATGCTGTACCAGGCACTGGGTACAGTAACTGCGACCTAGAGTAACCAGCCTTTAGCCATTCATTGTCAGCTATTCAGTTTTCTTTTACATTTTGGGGTTCTCTGTTTACAAACTGGACAAACTAGTAACTTTCAACAGTAATATCTGTATTGAAAGGTATCTCTTACGTAGGAATCCCAAGCTGTATCTCTGTAAAAATTACAGCAGAATTCTGTTGTGGTAGCCCTCACAGAAGTTTCATCAGCTGTCCCCATGTAACAGTGCAAAAAGAACCCCACAGGTTGCTGTAAGCGTCCTTCAAGACTCAAAGGTCATGCATTTTGGCTTCTCTTGTTGGACACATGAGTTTGTGCACCAGCTCAGCTAGCCACAGAGGTATGCTGGCAGCTCGTTCTCCAGTGCCTTGAAACCATCTCTCAGAGCTAGACAACAAGAGCATTTTTAAAGATGTGTGAGGTAAAATGGATACATGCACAGACTTAACAGGGTTTTTGAAAACCCCTTTACTTTAGCTGTTACAAGGAACATAATAGTCAAACAGTAAACATCTTGCTTTAAGACTTCCTGACACATCAAACTCTTTCAGCTTCTAACTCACTATAAGCAGGAGTCCTCAATCTCTTCTTTCAAACTTGTGCCATTTATGCTGAAACACAGTTGTTCTCTTAAAAGTAATTTCTCGTGATCTCTGCAGCAAGCACGCTTTTTGTGGAAAGAAAGGCTGATTTTCCTGTAAAATGGCTGATAAGAATCCCTTTCCTTTAATCCTTGGTCTTCCTTATTAGATGGTTACTCTTCAAATCCTCTATGTGCCCAAAGTTTAAAGCTTGATAAACTGGCTTGCAACAGAGTATTCAACCCTTTATCTAATGCCATTCACTCATCAAAATTTAATTTCTCCTCCCTGTTACCTTTGGCAGGTGTGAAGGTTATTTCAACCAACTTAACAGAGTAGTACAACAAGGCAAATACACCCCTACTCAAAATGATGCTTGTAGTCTGATAAACTTACAGAAACTTCAAACAGAAGTCATATATGTAGATTTTCATAACTGTCCAAACTGTCAATTGATGGCTTGGCTTCATAAGCGAAGATTTGGGAAGGGATTTACCCACACTTACTACAAGCACAATGACCAATGGCACGAAGGCCATATGGTATAGGCAAATCTGGTTGGAAAAAAGGCTGCTTAGGCAATCAGGAATTTTCTTTCCAGGACTGTCATCTCCTGGGGCAATCTCGAGTGACCAATGTCCTGATCCACCCTCATGCAAGGTTGGATCTGCAGCTTCCCATGCACCTTGTCATCTGCCGTTTCGTCCCTTGCCTGTCCATACCAACAAGTGAGAGCGAGCCCTTCCAGCCTGTGCAGTGGAGTTTTTAGGTGAGGTGCAGTGTGCTCAGAACTGGCCCTGCCCTTTATATCTAAGGTTTAACTGTCACAGCCTAGCTAGCTAGGACGGTGACAGCAAAGGCCTCAGGTTGTAGGTTTTGTAAGTGTCCTTCTCTTAGATGGAAGACCTTACAAGGCTAGATGAGCTCCATCTGCTGGGTTTGAAGATAGGAGTTTTCCTTCTATGAGGATGGCTAATGAAGATTTGGGAAGGGCTTTACCCACACATTCTGAACAAGACTGTCATCTCCTGGGTCAATCACAAGCAACCAAACAGCACAATATCAAACATCTAGGCACGATTCTGACTTAGAGGTGTTCAGTCATAAGCCCACAGATGGTAGCCTTGTGACAGTGGTTCCTCAGCCAAGCACACACACCAGGGGTCTGAACCTGTGGTTCCTCTCATACTGAGCAGGATTACTATTGCAACAACACAACATCAGTAGGGTAAAACGAAGTGGGGCCTCACGATCCTTCCATTTTTTTGGCTTTTAAGCAGGATGTGTCAGAAAAGATACCAGAGGGGTAACTGGCTTGTGGCAGCCAAGTGTTCATAGCAACGTCACTTTTTGATCCTTCAGTGTTGGCTCTTCGTATCATTGTGAAGCAGAATTCATCAAGTGTTGGATTGTTCACCCAACTGTCAATACACTTACATCATATGCACATTTCTGTAAATAGACTTTCTCACATCATTATTGTTCACACAATTGAAGGTTTGTTGCCCAGGAATGGTTCTACCAAAAATATACTTGAGAGTGTTTCAGAAAAATCGGTTGTCTTGGCTTTAGTTGGGATAGAATTAATTTCCTTCCTAGTAGCTGGTGTTTGCCTTTAGACCAAGAACAATTCTGATAACACACTGAAGTTTTAGTTGCTGCTAAGTAGCCCTTACTCTGATCGAGGACTTTTCAGTCTCATCTCTGCTGGTGAGGAGGAGCACAAGAAGCCAGGAGGGAGCAGAGACAGGACACCTTGCTTAAACTAGCCACAGGGGTATCCCATACCACAGTATGTCATGCCCAGCATATAAATTGAGGGGAGTTACCTGGAAGGTCATATCGCTGCTCAGGTCAGGCTGGATATCAGTCAGCAGGTGGCGAGCAACTGTACTGTGCATCAATTGTGTTTATTGGTTTGGGGTTTTTTTTTTAACTTTCCCCTTTTGGTTTTATATTCTCTCCCCTTGTTATTTCCTTTATAATTAGTAGTTTACTTCAGGTATTAAACTGTTCTTATCTCAGCCTGCAGGTTTTACATTCATTTGATTCTCCTTCCCATCCCACCTGGGGAGGGATGAAAGGGGGGATGAGTGAGCAGCTGCTATGTGCTGATTTACTGGCTGAGTTTAAACCACACCACCAATATATTGTGCTGCTTTTTTTTTTAAATTGCCATATCTGATTTATATCCTTGTGGTATCAACTGTACAAAGCTAATTTTCTATAATTAATTATTTATTTCCTGTTGTAATCGGACATCTGAGATAGTCATAAATATTTATATGTCCAGGTAATTTACTAATGAAAACTGAACTAATTCTAAAAATGGGATGTTATCTCAGAGGCATGACAACCTAACAGTCTGCTCAACCTTTACATTAGTGAAGGCAACCACCATATGGAAAGCAACTAACAAGAGCTGGAAGACACTTGACCTTAAGAGTATAGTCTAGGAATGGGCTACAGTATCAGGACAGAAGAATTTTGTGTGTACCCTGGAAATAATATCTAATTTTTCTCTAGCTCTAATTTCCCAATTTGTAAAATTTGCAGTAACATCCTCTACCCTTATACTTCTTTGCAATCCTTGGACTTCTCACTAGTATTAGCAGAGACACTTCCTCTTCAGCAATGGAAATCTCTTTTCTTTTTAGGCACTGAGTTATTGGCCTGTGTAACTCCACTACCCTTTATAGTTTCTGGTAAGTGTTTTGGGTTGCCAGCTGCCTGATAGTAGTTCAGTACCATCTATTGCAAGAGCCTATGAGCATAAATTCCTTGAAGTTAGATAGCTGTACTGATATTATTCCTCACCCAAACCAGGTCAACATAAACAGCTAATAAAAGAATCTATTTACTACATCTGCAATAGACAATGCCATTTATAAAGTATTATGAAGTCACAAAAGAACAGAAAGTAAAAGAAATAAGTTTACATCCATCCACATTCAGATCAGTCTTGAGGGGTTGTCTTATCTAATAAACTCACAGCTCTTTTTTAGCTCCTATCCCCTCAGAGAAGAGAATCCTACTTTTGCAACCATTTTTGCTTTATAATCCATTGCCATCTCTGGGGCAATCTGCCTTTGTCTACCTCCCTAAAACACAAGCTGCTAGTCATTCATCTAAGAAGGAAGTAATCCGTTCCTCCATCAAACTACTGCTTGCCACTTTCTGGAGAGACTGACAGCTTTAGGCCTCATGCAAAGAGTTTCACCTTCCCCATAAGAAACTTCAGTCATTACTCATATTTGGCTCACCTTTTCACAATCTGTTAGTCCATTGTGAAGCATAACATTAACTGGAAAATGGTCAAACCTATGAGCCAAAGCCCTCAAAATGTTAACATTTAGATTTTAATGTGTTTGTTATGTTGTTAAGTTAATAACCATAGGTTAAGCAGATACACAAATGTGATGAAGGCATGTCTCATTTAACTGAGTTTTAATAGAGGCTGTATGTGATAAGAATGAATGTTGCTGAAGTTAGATACTAGTTTAACATGTGATCCTCTCTTGGAGGGGTGTTGCAACAAAGCATTTCCAAGGTAAGACCACAGAATTCTTGTCTAGTTCAGTCCAGAACAGAGAAAACACTACTGCCGTGAGTCTGGAAGCAGAGGTACTACTGCAAATGCCAGGAAATAATGTTATAGACTATGAACACTGCTTTCCTTTCATCACTACTGAGAAAGGTCAGACAGGAAAAGGTCACAAAGTATGAACACTGCTGGTTTTGAAACTGCAAATTCATATAACTTGGCTTCTATAGGGAAAGGGGGAAGAAGAAAAAAAAGAAAAGGAAAAAAAAAAAACCCCAAAACTGACAGGGACAGGCTAGAGAAAGTCATGTTTTGCAGGATTTGTTCTCTGAGCATCTCAGACCTATAGCGATTCCAGAAGTGTTTTGCTGGCCTCCTGGGCTCGAGTAACAAAAAGGAGGAAAAATGAGGAGTCATAAACCACATTTATTCTGTGCCTTCAACTACTGGACACCACTGAAAAAGTAAGAAAAGCTTTCAGATGACAGTCAGATTCTGAACCAGTTGATGTATTTGCTAATTCATAAGTATGTACCTTTACTGTAGAAAGGAAGTACAGTGCAATGTCACAAAACCAGAAGGAATATGGTGCCCTATGTAAAATCCACTATTGGTTTGGGATTGCTGTTTGTACAAAGAAAACAATTAAAAAAAAATAGCTGCCAAAAGATGAGACAATCACGCAAGTTGATGAGTTAAGTTCCTGATAAAAGATCTTATTATGATTACTCAAAAGGAAACTACCGCAAAATGCAGAATTTATCCTTGACAAGGCTATTAGGTTGTGTCAGCAACCGAAGCCATACCTGCCAGAATTACTCTTGAGTGGGCTGTACTATGACATAACAAAGGTGTTCATGAATTCACAATATTAGGAGAAAACAGACCTGCAGCTGACAAGCATGTGAGCTCTGACTCAAGCCAGATGTAAAACTGCTTATCAACTGCAACAGCAAAAAAAGTAATGCCCAGCACATGCAAAGAAACATAAGCAACACAATGGATTACATAATTTTGCAAAAGTATGCAATGTCAGGGCATCCGCTTTCCTTGGGAGCTGCATTTAATCTCAGGTCATCACTGCTGGTCCCTGCCCAAGTTATCCTACAGCCATGCCTCTGCCAGAGTATGTACCCCATTTTCACTCAGATGCAGACCCTAACCCATGGACTTGATCTCCTAGCCAGACCCTGAGTCTGCCTTGTGGCTACAGACTCGCTTGGCAGTCACCAGACTGTCAGCCATTCCAGTGGTAGTATGATGTTCATTCCTTGTGGAGCAATGGCTGATGGAGCATGGGCATGTGAATTATGAAGGGCTGAACAATCCCTGATTTTGACTAACCCTATCCCTGATTTTGACTAACCCAGGCTTGAAACTGAGTGAATGACAGTGAACTGTTGTGGACTGGCTGCAAAGCAGTGGGCATCTTGTGCCCAATTCCGATGTCTTAGCATTAGAAAATGGCGTTTTTATGGAGAGTGCAGGCCACAATCCTAAGTCAGCAAGTACTTACATGGGGCTTGACATGAACCGAGGATGAAGAAGGCTGTGGGTAAAGAAGTAGCAGTGCAAGCAGGATGAGAAGAAACTGGGATGTGTTAAGACACAATAGTGAACTGTTAGCAAGTTTTGGAGACTAGGCTCTCATATGCTTAATGTAACCAATTGTAGCTTAGTTGCTGTGTGCTACACTGTACATGTATCCACTAATACAGCAAGCTATTGATTATGTATCCAATCTTAATACAGCCAGTTACTGTGTATGTATCAAAGTATAATACACTGAGCTATTGTAAGCAGACGCAGAGACTAACATGGAAATTCTAACTTAGCCAATAGCTATATATAGATAGGCAGGTGGACAAACTAATGTAACCAATGAAAGAGTGTTTAGTAGCACATGGGCTATCAGTAACTGTATAAATATAGGCGATCATAATCAATAAAGTGGAACAAGATGTGTAACTCATATTGAGTCGTTCTCTTGATTCTGGGTTCCTCAAACAATTCCTCACAAGAAATAGTCCCAGAACCAGCAATTCTTGGGGCTTCTTTTTAAAAAGGTATTGTAACTTTGTGATAGAACACTGTGCACTTTTTACTGATAATACAAACAGAAGCATAACTGTGTGCAGTTTTCCCATTAATTTTCCAACCCTTACTTAATTACTTGATTTAGGACAAGCAGACTATGCATCTGTAACTGACTAAATTCAGAACAGACAGGAAAGCATGACAAAAAAAAAAAAGAAAAAGCTGAGTTCTGAGAGGAAAAGACAGAACTTGCTCTCCAGCTCACTTCAAATATACAAGGAGCATGTGGGTAATGTGGGACACACACAACAACACACCAATGAACATGATCTGTCTTATGAAAGATCATAAACATGGAGACAGTAACCAAGTGGATGATGAAAGGACAAAGGTGAAATCCCCAGGAATGGTATGTTAATGTAAGAACTTGCTACCGGGGAGCAGGGGAAGAAGAGGGGCAATAAATCTGTTTCAGAAAAGTATAGCGTGACTTCTTACAGATCTAAAAATACACTTTTGTGTAGTGAATTCTTCCCTCTATGCCTCTGAGGGACTACAGTAATTAAGGCAAATGCCTCTTTCAGAGCTCCACCAAGTTAAATAAGTCATTTATTGAGCCCTTGCAGCACTGCGGTGCTGATTGCTGGGTTCCTCTCCAGCTGCTTCAGCAGGTCCCATTCTACTGCCAGCTTCCTGACTTTCAAACGCCTCATCTGCAGCCCTTGTGTTGCTTTATAGTGTAATTCCGCTGCTGGCTCTAGGTCCCAGGGGGATTCCAGTTTCACTTTGGTTTAAGATTATACTACCATTTTCCTGCCTCATGCTTGTTATTAGAGCTTTTGTCATTGCCCCCTGAGGAGCCACCTGTAGTCCTTGCTTTCCAAGCAGTTAGTATTCCCTTTATTCTCTTTCAGACAGCTCATGGTAAAATGCAGATAAGAGTTGAAGAGAAACACTGCTGCCAGTACCCAAGTTTGTTCAATACCCAAGTTTGTGCATGCATGTGTTATCAGCAGTAAGTACAGATTAATCAGATGTCAGAGCAAGCTGATACTGTCAATCAAAAGAGAAACTCAGACTAAGAATCTTCAGAGAACTCTCTGAAAACTGGAACCTACTAGGATGTGACAGCCACCCCATGACTCCCCATTTCAGGAACACTTTGTCAGGAATCCAGAGGAATGACCGCAGCATGTGGAGGCAAACAGGAGGAAATCTTAAGATAGCTGTACCAAGATACCTTACGGAAGTGGCAGCGTCATAGCATCCTTGTCCACAGTTGTGAAACTGAAGACTAAAACACTGTTTTCCCCATTTTGATTCTCATGGAGCTAACTGGCTTGCAAAAGATGTGCCCCAAGACAGAACGGACTATTACATATGGAAAGACCACCCTAATTTATGAAGGGAGAAGAGGTTGTGAATTCTTCACCACAACTGGTTACAAATGAAAGGACATTATCTGATTTAACAAGTACTCCAAATTGCATTCTTAATTGTTCCTTGTAAATGTTGCATCCCCAGTCTTTCAGCCTGCCACAGAGAGCATCTGCCTTCCAGCTCAGAGAGTGGATTAATTTTCTGTTCCAAATGCTTTTTCACAGATTAGTCAAAAGAAGGTGTCCATTTCACAGTAGCCAGTTCACTGTATGAGGGTGTGAAACCACATTTTCTCAGCAGTGCTGCTAAACTCTGTGAAGTTCTCAGCTGAGCAACCTTATGCCATCACAAATCACTATACCAACACCTTTTGTCCAACTATTAAATCAGCTAGTTTCTCTGTATTACAATATATGAATTATTACAGTCAGTAGCAATAGTCTTTCACTCTTGAAAAGGGAAAGAGGCCAAACCACTACCAGTGAGAAGCAACTTGGCCTATTTACATGAATCACTGATAATAAACAATAATAGTTTATTGTTCACTGACTTCTGCAGACCCTCCAAAACCTGCCAGCATATAAACTGCTTCTGTTCTCTGGACCTATGAAAAGAATACCAGCAAGGTAATCTTCACTAACATCACCTTCCTATATATTATCGGCTGCTAAACTCAATTCACTTTCTTTGACTAATACTGGTACTTCCTCTACATTTGATGACAGTATGTACGATTTACAATACAGCAATCAGTTTAGTTTTATAAGTTTTTCACTGAAACAGTGATCTTGCCACAAGACATGAGGCATCATACCAGACACATTCATGAGCAAATTCCCTATATTTTAGCATAGTCTAAGTATTTGTTAAAAAAGAATATTAAAAAGCTGAAAAATATCCTTTTCATTAAATGAATGTGAGATTTTCCCTATAAATATAATTGTAGAAGACTTTATAACTGTTTTCCAAAAGTACAAAAGGTAGGTGATTGTAAAATGCTCTGGAACTTTTTGAAGATATATTCTTCTTTCCTGAACTCATTTTTAATCACAGGAAATTTTTTGAGTCATGTACCACATTAGCTGACATATTTATCTCATCTTATGATCTTTCCTGGCTTGCCTCTCAGAGCCATTAATTCAATGCTCTATCTGCTACAGTTGCTCATACTGCAGGTGACATTTTTGTTAGGTTTGTTTCCACAAAAGAAAATGTATTAGAAAAGGTAGTCTGACAGGTCTCTATATTCACTTCACAGGCTACACGTAAAGTATAAAGATCATCCATGTAACTACTGACAGAAACGATTAGAGAACAAGTGAAGACAACAAGATTTGCACCAAACATGCCCTCTTCTTTGAAGTGAGATGGAAGTAAACCTTCAGCCCTCCAGTAAGTTTAAAATATAGTGTGAAAAACCTACAAGGAAACACAAAAACTGCCATCCCACTTTAAACTTTTCACAACTCCTCCTGCTTAATACCCTCAGACTGAGTTTATTCCCCATATATCCAGGAAAACTGCTAGCAACATCTATATTACATACTTTCAATATCAAAAAAAGGGCTTTTAATCTTTTCCTTTCAGAACAGGTTTTATACCAATTCTTTAGAGCAAACACAACCATGTGCCAAATAGGTCAGTGACAGGTTCTTTGGACATGCTATCAACATGACAAGATTGTCCCATGATGGAAGTGAAGTGGATACTGATCATATAGTTGGTATCCAGACTGCCTAGCTGGCATACTTACAGATCAGGAACTTGAAGGAGAACAGCTTCTGTTCTCCCTATACCTCCAGGTTTTGCTGGCTAATCTCAAAGTTACTATATTACAATGTATGCATTTGCCTGATGCCTAAACCGAGGATAGAAGCAGCAGAGAACACTGAATGAGGAAACTCTCCACCTTGCTGAAATGAGTAAACTCCTGCTTGAGTAGGAAAATATTTATGAAACAATTGATAGACTTTTTCCTTTTCCAAGGAGTAGTCAATTGTAAAGATGAGACCCACCATGGGATCAGCATCACTCTTCTAGCTCTATGCCTACCCAGGAAACTTAAAAGAGCAGAGGCAGCACTCTTTCAAACAGTTTTAAGCAGCACTTTTTGTGGTTCCAGATTTCAATGCCAGGAAGAAAAATTTCCCTAAATATTTCTATGTTTTCCATTATTATAAAAAAAAAGAAAAGCCAGAGATGCCTCTACCTTCTTACACCTAAATATTTTTGTGCACAACACACCATTTCCATATGAATCTCAATTGGTATTCATTGTCAGGCTTGGAGCTGAACTCAAGTAGCCCATTGCAGATCAACTGCCCATCCCTTTGCAGGATACCTCCCCACTACAAGGTATCATAAAGCCTTTATCCAAGCATTTACAGTATACTGCTTATTAGTGACACAGAGTCCTCCTAAAGAATTGTTCCACAAAACAAATTCTATCTCCTGAAAACTTTAGTTAGAAAACAACACACCTGCAACAAGATGTATAACTGCAGTTAGCAAGCTCTATTTGAGACTTGCACACCTAGGTCCAGATGTGAGAAAGAGGAAAGGCTGAGAAGGCAGCAGAAAAGGTGCAGTTGCAGACCTACAAGTTCAATACAACCTCCATGTTAAAGCTGTAACTATGTCAATCAAGGACAGAGTAAAGGGTTTACTTGATCCTACAGCAAACCAATACACCTGGGCCTTAGGGCAGCCTTACAAGAGTAGGCATCACTGCAAAAGTCCAAGATCCTCCACCTAGTCCCAAAAGATTTATATATTTGTAAGTCACAAAGCATTTGAAGAGGAAACCATGGCATACACTACAGATCACTGTGCATTCTATAGATGTATCTATCTTGCAAATACAGCTTTGTCAAGGACACAGGCATCTGCTGGCTAATAGGAGTCAAACCTTTTATACACATGGATAACTGCATATCTCTGCAAAAATGTGCTAATCTAACTAGATTTTGTCTTTCAAGAGAGAAGATCACCTTAGCGTGACAGTGCAAACTGTCTTGTCATTAGCTTCATGATCACCAGGACTTAAAAAGAGCTACTCTTGTTACTATAAACATACATAAGAACCTATGCAAGATTTATTCTTCTTTTAAGAGCAAACACTTAGGTATGTAAATCCTTAGCTGGAAACTGTGATACCTACAGCATTAATATTCTCATTGAGCTGATTTTTCTTTTTAAAATTTTCTATAATGAAATCCCTCTGTTTCATTTCACAATAGGTTGACACTGACAGGGCCATGAATCCTGATGGAAAGAGAGCACCATTTTATTTTTTTGGCAAAGATCGTCAGCAGGAAAAGTATACCATGAGTCAATTCTTCAGACAGGAGTTATAATGAAAGTAGTACAGGCTGCACCCCTCACAACCCATTCTTTTTTATAATATCAAGGTTTTAATATCTTATTCATCTTCCAATACTGGAGACACTGCCCATCATCAAAACAATCAACACCACCAATTCGTAACTCAAGACTAGCAGCTTTTAAGGTATGACTTAAAACAATCAATCACTCTTTTGAAAGAAGCTAACAGGTAAGGCCTATAGAAACTAAGCACTGTTATTTTCTTCCAGAGATGAGGCCAAAGAGTTCCCTAATAAATATAACTAAGAATTTTACCAGTCACAGAGATCTATATTTCTCCAAGACATGCAACACTCACTTCAAAAGTCTCTCTCTAGCAAGCAGTTTCTGCACAGCAGTAGAAAGAGAAGTGGCTGAAGGAGCCCACAGTCACAAGGGCAGTTCTACCCTTAAAGAATGTTCATGAATGGAATTAATGCAACCTGAGTCAAATACAGCTGTGCTACTACAAATGTATGAAGGCCACATTCATTATGAAGCAACAACAGCCAGTAACCGTTATTTTTAATTACAAGTTCTCGGTGAGTAATTTTCTTTCACAATGTTCTTGGTGTTAGGATGAAATCAGGAGTCAGCTGTTTTTCCTAGCTTGATAACTTTAATTTTATTACTTGAGAAAGAAAAAAAAAAGTTAAGAAATACAGCTGCAAGCAGAGCAATGCTTCATAGCTACTAGCTGACCATCTGTAAGATAATTATGACATGTTAGCAGGATGAGACAAGGACTTATCTATTTTATGGAAAGGAAGTCAGAGCAACAGAATACATTTGTTTTTTCTCCAGGGTGCCACAGAATATGACATTTGAAAATTCTTTCTTACCTATTCCAGTTTGCTCCAGGACTTGCTTTGTTCTCAGCTGCTGCAACAACAAATACAAAAGTAAAAGCTTGACAGCCTTCAAGACATTTGAGATCTTTGGCATTTCTCCAGCTGTTTCAAAGTAACAGGCTACTCAAGGTAACAGTTGTTGACATACACAAACCCAATTGCTTGCATTATAATTCTATGCCAAAGCTGATAAGTGACAAAGGAGAATAAAGTAAAAAATTAAAGTTTGCACTCACCTGACATAGCTCCTGTTGGCCATATGCTGGAGTCAGCAAAAGGTAATGTCTCTCAGAGCAATAAACCTAGAATAGGTAAAGGCTGAATTATTAACAAGAACATGAGGAGGTCTCAAAGGCACATGATGAATGAAACAGAAATGCAAAACTTACAGTCTGATTTAGTTTGTAAAACGAACTTCAGAGTTTCCTGAACTCTTTCTCAACTGATCTATTCCAAACACTAAATGGCATATGGGAAGAAGCAGGATAATGCTTTACTGCAATGCAATAAATGATGAACACAGTACCCTGAACTGCCTTCATACCAGTCTCTCACAAAGTAGAATTTAACTAACATGAAAATATCTGGCTTCTATCATATGGTCCTTGTATACATTCCCATTCCACTGGTCATCTCTCTTTCCCATCGTTAACCACTAACATGCTTCCAACTCTGTGTTCTGTCCTCCAGCTCTTTGTACCTAAGACCGCAGATGTGCTCTTTAAGCAACTTGTAATTGTGCTGATAAAGTCTCTAAGTTCACACAGTATTTCAGGTTTAAAATTGGGTCATCCAATTAACTCTGAATATGGCACAGCACAGCAGGAATGAAATCTATGGATTTCTGGGCAAAGGCTGGAACTCCTTTTACATAACTTTGTGTCTTTACTCATAGCAATTAGAAAGTACCAACCAACACAAGAAACCTTGCCAGGATGAAAGGAAAAATTTACATCAATTTTTCCTCTCAAGAAAATATTTCCTAGTTCTTCTGTATTCTGTTCTGCAGAATTCTTATTACTACTTGCAGTGCCATGCAGCAGATACTAATGAGTAGGACAGGATTCAGAAAATGACATAATCTATTTAGACACTTCACATTGCTCTATCTAAATGTTAAGCTCCTAATCTGGGGGAGGGAGCAAGAAAGAGAACTCATCTCAGATATTCAAATGTGAATACCCACATGGAAGTTGAACATTTAAACTGACATTTGCAACAAGAAAGTAAGACCAGCATGTGGATCTGGGAGAGGGGCACTGCTCAGGAAAAGGACATAACGGAAATTCTTCACATGGTGTCTCAGTGAAACTGGGACTGAGTGCCTTAATTTGCTTACTCCACTTCAATACCTTCCCTCACTTGGAATTCACAGAATCACAGAATGGTTTGGGTTGGAAAGGACCTTAAGATCGCCTAGTTCCAACCCCTGTATTTCTTCCTTATACCCTGTTCGGCACTCCCTCCAGGTTTGACTCTTAGGCTGGCTCTCACATTTAGCCACAAAGAAAGATGGACAATGAGTTCCTGTCCTCTACAAATATAAAACCTAGCTAAATACAAGGCAGGAAGTATGTATTTATTAACAGACGTGCTGCTATCTGCTTTACAGAGTTGACCTTGCTATTGAATACAGAATTTTCAGTCATTGCACACAACGTAGGAATTGCACACAACACAGACTTAATACAAGCAGATCTTTCTTTCACCAATATGCCCAGCTTAATAAATTGTTGAAGCAGTGAACATTGACCCCCTGGAAATTACATCCCTTTCAAGTGTTTCAGGTTGCTTAACAGAGAAATCTCTGGGGGTTAGTACACACACTGCTCTGTGAATTGGATGGATAAACAATTCCTTATTGTTTCTGCTGCAGCAGAAGACTGAAGAAGACAATTTTCTTCTGAATCATGTGTAAAGTGAGAAAGGTCCTAGCAAAGTCAAAAAGATACAGTGTCCATGCAGAATGTTAGACAAACAGCAGTAATTATGACATTATCTCAGCTGGGCTGAACGCATTCACCAGTGTAACAAATGCACCTCTCTCTACAGTCAATGTGCTACCTACAGAACAGGAAGAAGGAAAAAAAAATTGACTCCAGCGACTTAATTGCCATCAATTAATAAGCAGGCAAACAAAGAGCAATTTTCTACAGCCTTACACTTTTTCTTGATATTCGGGCCAAGAAAGCAGCGGCTACAAGGGCAGAGGAACAACGAAAGATGTGAAAGGATATGTGTTATCTTTAACTCTTCCCTTATTCTGAGATATTTTTATCTCACACATGCTCTACTACTAAAAGTTACTCCTTTATTAATTCCTATCATACTATATCAGGAAATGTGTCTTTTTTCCTTGATTTTCATATATTTTGAAAGAAACATCGTCAAATTAACTCAAACTAGTATTTTCAAATGTGTAGTTCTGCTTTTCCACATATATATGTGAAAAAGCATTACACATATAAAGTGTAGTTCATTTTTCCACATACAATATCAGTACTCCCTCTCCATGCAGCAGGATACAGTCAGTGCCCGAGGAAGAATCAACTGGGTAAAAGGTGGAGAAAAAGAGGACCAGCCAGCAAGAGGCTACTAACATGCTTTGTTCCTTACAATGCAACAACAAAGAATTAAAAATCTCATACATCATCCCCCCTTGTCATATGCCATTACCACAGGCCAATTTTCAGCTGTGGTCAGCACAAGCTTCTTGCCTGCTGTGCAGCATTCAGATGGGAAAGCTCAGCCTTACACTGTTAGACACTTATCCCAGAGTAGTGGCATTCTAGCCACAGCCATACAGCTTTCAGGCTTTGACACAAAGAAAGCATGTACAGACCTACACAAAGCATTATTTAGAGAAATTCTCTTCCCCAGAGAGGGGGAAATTCCTTGCAGAAGCATCGCACAATTAAACAACGGCAGTTTCTCAAATTATTTTTCAGGTTTCTGGTGTACCATGTCAATCCCAAGGCCTTTGTTAATGTTGCATTGTAGGGTTTCCTTTTGCTGAAGTACCAAACAAATCAGTCACATCTCATCACCCCAGACAAACTACCCTGCTATTTATGTCACCTGTTCAACTCCCAAAGCAAGAGCTGTGCAAAGATGTGAAAGTTGCATGAAAGGCAAGACAAGTTAGAGGGAACTGGCAGAAGACCAATTTCATGCATTAGATGGTTGTCTCTTATAACATTTCTACCTGCAAAGCAGTCCCTGCACTTTCCATAAAAAGCAGAACAGGTGCTTTCTTTAGCTGCACACTCTCATGCCTTGGCTGACCACCTTTACTGTGCACTCTTTTGTCCTTTAGGTTCCCCTGCTGCAGCTCCCTCACCTTCTTCTTATCTCCCCCTCTCCATTTTAGGAGCTACATGGCCTTATCAAATAGCACAGTGATAATCACAGCAAACAACTCCACATATTTGTCCTGTTCCATTAGCACTACAAGGAATACAGCTCCATAGTTTAGTCTGTAATGCAGGAGTCTTTACTAAAAATGCCTACTCTGAACTTATGTCCTGATTGCCAAATTGCAGCTTGCTAATTCTGCTGCAGTTCAGCTCTGCTCAATTGCACAAAAATTAAACAGTAACAACAAAAGAAAAACTCCTATTCAGTGAAATGTTGATTGTTTCTGCAGGTGCATTCTCAGCTTCCCTGAAACAACCAAGCCAAAGGTGCCTTTCTGTTCTCTGGCTCTACATTACTGAAGCTCAGCAGGCAGAATAATAGGTAAAAAGTTTAGTGCTCACCTGACCAGTTATGCTCAGGGTTTGTACAAGGCTTTCCTTCTCCTCCTCATTTTCTGTTGCTGATCCATAGGCTCTTCTCTCATCTTTCTCCTCTCTTCTATTTCTTTGGGGTAGATAACTAGAACTCACCTCTAGAGAAGGAAAGTTTGTAAGAACTACCAAAAGTGAAGCTACAGACACACAACCTATTATACTAAGTGTGCTCAGATTATATCTCAAAACTAGGGCTAGAGGGAAAAAAAAAACCCAAACATAATTTTCAGTACTTCAAAACCCCTTCCTAGAGTGTTTTTTGATTACTCTCACAGTTCTGCACAGCACTTTGTTCATTATTCCCTTCTCCACCACTTCCTTAGTGACAGACGGCTGGTAAAGAGAGTAACTTCGGGTTTCGTGACACAAAATTTTTCTCTTCCTCAGACAAGCTTGCACTCAGGAGCCCCTTGTTAACAAGCCTCTTTAGACATTAGCACAGCATGAATCATTGTCTTTGTCAAATGAACTTTTTTTCTGAATACATTTGGCAGAAACACTGCATAACTGGTCCTGGTGGCTCTTAAAGCAACCAAACCACCCCTGCACTGCTCACTAAATCTCTCTTCCATGTAGTCAGGAGTCAAAAACAAAGGTACAGTATGTCCTTTGATTAAGAACTTTGGACGGTACTGGATAAAACACTTAACCTGCACATACATCAACAAGGCAGCATGTAATTCTGAGGAAGGAATCACACAGTGCCACTCACTCTCCAACATGCACAAACATACTGATCCAGATAATGTTCCTGTAGAATCATACAATAGTTAGGGTTGGAAAGGACCTTCAGATCATCTAGTTCCAACCCCCCTGCCATGGACAGGGACCCCCCACACTAAACCATATCACCCAAGGCTTCATCCAACCTGGTCTTCAACACCGCCAGGGATGGAGCATTCACTGCCTCCCTGGGCAACCCATTCCAGTACCTCACCACCCTTACAGTAAAGAATTTCTTCTTTATATCCAATCTAAACCTCTGCTGTTTAAGTTTCAACCCGTTACCCCTTGTCCTATCACTACACTCCCTAATGAACAGTCCCTCACCAGCAACCCTGTAGGCAGGCCCCCTTCAAATACTGGAAGGCTGCTATGAGGTCTCCACGCAGCCTTCTCTTCTCCAGGCTGAACAGCCCCAACTTTCTCAGCCTGTCTTCATATGGGAGGTGCTCCAGTCCCCTGATCATCCTCGTGGCCCTCCTCTGGACTTGTTCCAACAGTACCATGTCCTTTCTATGTTGAGGACACTAAAACTGCACACAATACTCCAAGTGAGGTCTCACGAGATCAGAGTAGAGGGGCAGGATCACCTCCTTCGACCTGCTGGTCACGCTTCTTTTGATGCATACGCAGCCCAGGATACAGTTCCTAACCATGGAACACCCCAGAGGTGCAAGTAGCAGCACAGAAGTTCATAATTTCCCAGTTTCCAAAACAATCCATTCATACTTGAACTAGCCTTCCACTTTAAATGGGCCTGAAATAGCTTGTAGAAATCTATATCCACCTTGCCTTCTAGCCAGGCTACCATAAGAAAATCTTAGCCCAGTAAGAAAATAGCTCTGCTTGGTTCAAGTCACATATTTATTTTTGGAATAAAACTTGGGTGAACTCTACCATTTTTACTTTATGTGCTACGATGTCAATAATTTGCATCAATCTGGGTTAACATTAGATGATTAAAGGATATAACCTTAGAAAAACAAATGCATTAGAGTTTGAAAGTGCACATCAAGAACTGAGATTGACTTTAATTTGGGGGTACAAAAAGTTTTAAATAGGGATTCTGTGTATTTTCAGAACAGATTCACCAAGAGCCCACAGTAAATTAAGATATAAACAGTTCGCTTTTTTTGTCAGAAAAAAACCTCAATAACTGCATCTGATATGCTGATGCTATTATTATACATCTTCATACTAGCAGAGATTTCTGTACAAGAATGTAGTTTTACACTTAATAATTTCAAGAGACTGCAGTTTTACACTTAATAATTTCAAGATACTGCAGAACAAAACACCGAGCCTCAGTTTTGACACTGAAATTGGAATTTCAGAATACAGGATTTGAAGGGGAAAATAAAGTGGGGGGGAACTAACCTTGCTTTCAAATATGAAAATTAAAAACCATTTTGTATTTACACAGAACTGAATGCACTGCTTCAGAAAAATAACTGCAAAGACTTTTTAAGCTAGCCTCTTCTTTTTGATTTGTGTGCAGTATTTTCTGTGGATAATGGCACCTTTTCCTTTATTTTCTTAGCAGTTGCATACCTATAAGAACCAGAGACGGAGAAAAGAACCTATACATTTGCTTTAAGGAATTTATCATATATTACAGTATTTGCAATGTGTATTACGGTTCACTACTTAATAGTAGATCGCTTAAATAAGTACTGTATACTAAAGCCAGATCTGTTTTGGTACTTAGGGAACTTACAGAGACTTTTCTTCAGTTATGCATGGCTTTGTCACAATGTGCCTGAATTCTAGGTGTCACACATACTTCTTGCCTTGTAGTTATCTTCTACCATTTTAATCATTTAATCATGGAGATTGTTGTTTGGGTTTTTTTTCCTTTCTCTTTTGAGCACTGCTTATCTATAAAGTTTAAAGAAAAAAATACCCTGCAGAGGCAGGGTAGCTGCACAGCCTCAGCAGCACCCCTTGTGTGGCACTGCAGAAGCGGGTCCCATGAAGCCCAGGAACCCCACCTCAGCACAGTGGCCAACACAGCCTGTCAACAGGGCAGAGGGTGCCTCCTCAACCTGGGCTCAGAACAGACTCTCTGGGCCTTGGGGAAAAGGCCTGTTCTAGCGATAGCAATGAACCCTGCCAGCACTGACTGCTTCAGAGAGGCCACAGCCCCTGCCTGCCTCTCAGCGCCAGTGGACTGCATGGCAAATAGCGACCGCCATTTTGTAGCCCGTCTTCATTGAGGTGCAACCCTCACCCACACGGCAGCAGGTCAGCCCTACTGGGCCGGGGACCTAAGTGGGAGTGGAGCCTCACTGCGCTACGGCAGGGAGAGATGATGAGCTTCAAGGCACAGCTGTGGAACTGGGACAGCACCACCTTGCCCTGCTGCTGCACTGAGGCGGTGGGAGTGGGCCCACGGTCTGCTGGAGGAGGCACTAAGCTGGGTCAGGCCATGCCGTGGGGCTATGGCGGTGTGCGCCTGATACCAGGGAATAAAGAGTTAACATTGTGCCTGCTTGCTTAAGCAGTCATTGTGCTTAGTGAAGCAGAACCGTGGGAGCCAAAGTTGCTAGAATGGTGAAGCAGAATTGTAGGAGTTACAGCTGCCAGGCAGAACTGTAGTATCCACAGAAAGAAAAGGAACAAAAGATAACCACAGTAACAAAATTTGCAAGCTTGACAAGTTTCTGCTTTAAGATACAAAAAAATGGCTTGAACTGAACCTGAGGCTTGGATAGGAGCTGAAACCCTATTGAGTCTGTGTGAAAACAAGATGTTACTCGCAGTAATGAAGAGTAACTACAGGCCTTCATCCTCACAATCTCTAACGACCATCACCAGGAGGCACTGCGTAAGCATATCAATGGGATGAAAGCCAGAAAAGTAATTACAATACTAGACAGGAATAGGTTTTGTCTATTGGCGTGAAGCCAATATACCAATATACTAATAGTGTGAAGCAATCTCATGTTTATATAATTATTATATGTAATATAAACAACCTGAGTGGCAAAGGAAAGGTGCGCATGCCTTTGGAGGAGCGATCCCCCATGCGCCTCAGCGCTGAATGAAAGCATACCTACTTTAGCGACCTGTGGAGCCTACCCACGTATCATGCCGTTACCTCAGGGAGGCTGCAGTTCCATTGCTGCTTGCAAAGCACCACGCTGGGCGTGGAGCCTCTCAGAGGAGGCTGGTTACACACCCTAAAAGAAGAGTAACGTTTAGTGAGCTACCGAAGAAATTGTTAGGAGCAGGAAATGAAATTAATGAGTGTATCTGCACAGTTAGTATTACATAGCTTACACTGAGCCTGAACACCTTGCTTGTCTCCGTCTCTTCAGTTTATTGTCCAGAGCAATGAACTGTGAGTGCAGCTCCATCTCTGCTCTGAGAAATGGGTCTTGATATGGGAAATGATTTTATATAGAACTTCTCCCCTTTGGGGGTTAATATGGAGGAGTCTCCCCATCTTTAGGCTTCACCTTTGTACCTATTAACTTTATTTGATCTCAGCCATAACCATTTTCAGGTTGTTTATGGTTGCCTGAGGAGAAAAAATGCAGGTAGGTATTTTTCTCATACACTTTCCTTTGTTTACAAAGAAATTGGAGACTGCTCCTATGCTCAATACCGCAATGCTTTTTTCAAGGGAGCACTTAGATTCAAGCAAAAATAATATTTACATTAACTATTGTGCATTTTCCCCTCAGTATTCTCAAGAATTATTTAATAATAAGAATCTATAAGCTCTGGATATTCCCAGATTTCCCCCAGATTCTTATGTTTTATAGAATCATAGAATCACAGAATGGTTTGGGTTGGAAGGGACCTTAAAGCTCATCCAGCTCCAACCCCCATCCTTCCACTAGAGCAGGTTGCTCTAAGCCACATCCAACCTGGCCTTGAGCACTGCCAGGGATGGAGCAGCCACAGCTTCTCTGGGCACCCTGTGCCAGGGCCTCAGCACCCTCACAGGGTAGAATTTCTTTTTTGTATCTAATCTAAATCTACCCTCTTTGAGTTCAAAGCCATTCCCCCTTGTCCTATCACTACATGTGCTTGTAAAAAGTCCCTCTCCAAATTTCTTATAGGCCCCTTTAGGTACTGGAAGGCTGCTGTCAGGTTTCCCCTGAGTGTTCTCTAGGCTGAGCAAGCCCAACTCTTCTAGTGTGTCTTCTTAGGAGAGGTGTCCCAGACTTCTGAGCATCTTTGTGGACCTCCTCTGGACTCACTCAAGCAGCTCCACATCCTTAATATTACTGTTTGCAGTAACAGAATAAGTTGTCAATCCTAAACTATGATTTACACGAACATTGCTTATCCTTGAAACCAAACTAAGCCAAGCCTTATTTCAGCACAGCCATTATTGTTTGTTGTTGTTTACAAATCTCATATAGAAAAGAACAACTAATTGTTGCAATATTTTCTAATTACACATGCAGTGTAATGACATGCATAACAATTGATACAATTGTTCCACTAATGCAAGCCATTTCTAGCCTTTCTTTAGACTGTATTTGAAAAATTAATTCGTCATGTTTATGGCCATGGCTAGATGCCAAAAGGTGAAAAGCTATTATTAAATGAAATGTTATAAAATGATCTCAAGATCTGAATGATGATGGAATATTTCTCAGGGAGCAAATAGTCTACAGAATTTAACTGATGAGCATTTCCAAAGTGTATTCTACGGAAGTGCACAGTTGCTGACCATTAAGTAGATTTGGGATTGTTTTGGGGTTTTTTTTGCATCTGTTCATGTTTAAATAGACATACAGTACTGACTTGTAGCAAAACATATAACCAACAAATTATATATGGAAGTATTTTAATCATACAACATATAATTACAGCGGAACCTACTCTTTCTGTAATTAAAAAGTTGAGATACGCTGCTTTAGCCTGATTTATAATCTTAAAATCTTCTTATTTAAATGGATATACACAAACATTATTCACTACAGTAAATCCCTTTGGAAGTCAGGAGGGCTTCATGCTTTTTAAATACCTGTTCAGCCCTGTGTGAATTTTTCTTTGTCTGGAAATGGACTTGCGATGACAAACAGAATGCACGATTGAGCTAACCTACACACATCATAAACACTGGTGAATCAGAGCTTAATGTAATTATACCAATCAGGTTTCACTGGAAGGAAAAAAGCAGTTGCTGAAGACTTTAAGTATACTGTTGAAATGCCTGTTATTTTGGGAAAATCTTGAGGAAGTTTTAATTTCTGGCTGTGCAAACACAGATACAGCACTCTGAACTGTAAGTATCTAAGTTAATGCGTATAATGTCATATTGTCTTGTCCTACCATGTCACTTGGGTGCTGCTTCTGTTTGCCTTTCTTAGCTTTTAAATAAACAAAAATGCACCTTGTTCAAGGGTTACCACCGTTTTCAAGAAAACAAACAAAACTCTATGGTTCAACCAGTTCCTCACAGGTCATTTTCATACCTCAGGAGTTCATCAGCCTTCTGCTTCATTAACAGGGAGAACTCGCATTAAGACTTCCCTCCATCTTTGCACTCCTCCTCTTCCAAATCACGTTTGTAACACACAGGGAGTGTTTACATGGAAACGCTCCCTATTGTACCTGCTACTTTCCTCATCTGCCTCTCTGCTTAAAAGTAGAGTTGCTGTATTTCTGAGAGCAAAAGAAAAAGGTAAAAAGAAGGATAAGGTAATTTCTAATAGCTCCCTGGGAGTCACAGAACCTATCTCAAGTCCCAGATCAGGGCTCTGCCTGTAGGAGTGTAGCTCAAGGTCCCTAAAAGAAACAAAGCTGCCAGTTCTCAGCCTGCTGAGCCAAAGCCCAGACCGCTTTCTTTGTCATGGGACAAGCAAAACAATTCAGAGTTTTCATATCTAAATCATAATTCCATCCCCAAACCCATCCCATCCTAGACTGTCCCTCATCTCATTTACCACGTGAGAGGAAAAGCAAGGACAAATACAGTAATCTGTGTCGAAAGGGTCCAGTAGCTAAGGTCTTATTGCAGTCAGACTTTCAACTAGACAGACACCTGACATGACAGCTCCTACTTTTAATGCATCTGTGCAGACTTCCATACAAAGATGGTTGCTCTAGCTGAAAAGTCTAGTTTTGTTCTTCATTTGCACTAGTAGAAGAAAATCCCCAGATAAAAAACCACTGCATTACCTGAATACAGAGGACAGCAAGGGCAAAGCAACTAAAAGGCTTTACAGCATGGATTCAAAGCAAAACAAACGCAAAGGGAACTGAAAAGGAGAGAGAACGTCCATTAAAAAAGTCTTCAGCAATGAAGGAAATGCAGTACTAGCTGTGTTAATATATTAGTGGATTCCACTGCCTCTGAAATCAGTGGAAGTAGTGAGAAAAATACCGGAGCTTTATGCATATATTCAAAGATGATATAGAGTAGAAGCCAGCAGCTGCAGAGTAGTCACTTAAGGTATATAGAAGTGCAGCAAACTCTTTAGGTAGCAACACAGCATTAAAGAGTAATTACACTTGCATCCGGAAAGTGCAGAAGCAGTAACAATGTAACAGTTCTAGCCAAGACTAAAATGCAAGGTCCATAATCATAGTCCAGCATTTACAAATCATAAGCACAAACTGCAGACGTCAGGCAGACACAAGGAAACAGAATGGGGGAGATGGAATGCCTGCTGTAGAGATAGCACTGAAATGTAAATAGCACCCCTGAACTATAGTGAGTTAGAATTACATTGGATTAATTCCCAGCTCTAAACTCCAGAGGAAAGGTGACTCAGAGGACTTGAAAGCCAACAACTAATAATACAGAAAGAAGAGCCTACATGCATATTCTAGATACCAATTGCCGAAAGATGCACACAGATTCTAGCAAGTGATGTGTAGCAGTTAGCAGTACCTAATGCGTAGCTATTCCACAACATGAGTCAACGTTACCCAGACACCATAATCTTACACTTCATTCTGCAGAGCTACAATGAGATGCTCCCACAAGTAATCTTTAGTCTTGCTTTGTACAGTTTTTTTTCACAGAGGCAGCAATAATACTACTGGAAGCCATTACAACCTCTCATGGCTATATCAAGAATTATCGCTGGGCAGACTCGATATAATTGTTTTTAAATCTCTGAATTTACCCTTCGTGGATGAAAACCTCAACCACTGAGTGGCCTATGTCACTCAAATGCTGGGCCTGAGTAAGCATGCAGGACATTATTAATAAAGTTTGGAAGGTGAACTTATCCAAATAATTATTTCCAGTTCTCAAAGGTCTTTTTCCTTCCCATATAGCATTTTTCCTCATATTAGAGAAAACTAAAAGCTGCAGAAGGAAAAAGCAAAATGAGGTTATATTGCATGTTAAAAATATCCTATGCAAATTCCTGGTAATTACACTGTATATGATTCTAATAAACAGCAATGCTAGGCAAGAGAAATACACTGTTCTTTATTTGCTGCTTTTTTTTTTCTTACAGCTAATGAGTTTCCTTAGTGTTCAAAATCTATCTTTGGTGTCACACACTTATAAGGGTAAATCACTTGAACAGGCTGAGCTTTCTTCTATTTATTGCTGCTAGGGGAACCATCTTGTTGGTATTCACCAACGTAACACATCTTGTGACGTGTTTCTGAGGACCAGATGCAACACAGCTCTGCAGCAGTCAGTGAAAAAATGTATTGCAGCAGCCTCAGAAATACACAGAAGAGCAGCATTGCTGTAGCACCTCAGCTTGAGATTGTTTTGGATTTGTTTCTTTAGATATCCAAGAATTGTAAAAATACATGTAATAACCTGAGTAATGTTCCCTAATTCTGCCCACAATTTAAACACAAGGAATTCCAGTCTGTGAAATAGGTGTCACTAAAATAGTGCCAATTTAATTTATATATTAAAAAAAATCCCCAACAAACAAAACCAAAGCCAAGCAAAGCTCTTTTCCTTGTATAAGGAAAATTTTCTGTATGAAATCTTGCTATTAAGAAAAACAAATCCAAGTGGGGATAAAGCAGAAGTATGAGCTATTTCTGACTAGCCAGGTATCTGAAGGTTATTTGAATGACATCAGTTACCTGCTGGAAAATATCAATTGTACAAATACAGCACTAGTCTCATGAAAGGCAACAGGCATCTTTGACTCTTGGAATATATTTGTTTCTTGAGATAGCAGCTTCTGGCAGGGAAAAACAAAACACAAAACAACATCAAAACAAGAAAGAAAAACCACTCCAACCCATAAAGCAGGGCTATTGAGGAGGTATCTATCAGTGTGTCCAGAGTCACAGGTGTCTGTGGGAAACAAACCAACTTGAATTTCCTGGTGATTTTGATTACTGCCAAAATATCTGTATGGAAAGGGCATTTGAGGTTGGAGGCAGCAGAGCATGAAAATATGCAGAAAGCATGAAAGTGAAGCATGGAAGGGCTGAATCTCACTTAAGTCCCCTGTACACATTTGTATTTCTTTGATTCTGGCAGATCCTAATACCTGAAATCCTCTAGCACCAGTTATCTACCATTCTAGAGCAGCACTTAGATTTACTTACTGAACCAAACAGGAGGTGTTCCCTATTTTAAGGAAGCTTACAAGTTCAGTGTGAGACAAAAACAACAGGATAAAGCAAACAGATAGAGCACCTAAATGAAACAACACTTAACAGTTCCTTCAGCTGCCCCGAAAATCTTAAGTTTAACAAATGTGAATGTCTATAGTTTATATGATGCGTAACTTCACACCAGTGATTCTCAGAAAGTACTTTGTTACAGAGCTCTCAGATTAAAGCAGCAGCTTTGTAGTTAACTTTCTCGAGACCACTGGGAATCTGTTCTAGAACACAGACAGCATACCTGTACCTTGAAAAAATGCAAAGTTGGTTTTAAGTTTTCAAAGCTGACGTATAACAAATCTACAGTGACTACCATCAGAGAGGAAGAAAGCAACCACAGCCTCTACAAACTATTTTCAAGCTGTACGCCCTGGCTATCTCTGTATGAAGTGCTCCAAGAGAATGCAGTCTTATTTGCAATGTATCATTATACAGTTGCAGGGAGCGCTTCACCTGTTTTAGGATTGTTCTCTTGTGGAATACTACACAAACAAGGTAGTTCCATATATAATATGGAGAGACAACAAAGACGTGAAGAAAGTTACAAGGAGACAGCCCCAGCTTTTCAAAGAAACAGAGGGAAAACAACACTTCTTACAGCAAACTGTATTAATGGCTTTAAGAGCCAGGTGCAAAGGATATTCTTTGACACCTGAAAACCAGACAAAGGCTCATTATCTGCTTTAGGAATTTGCCAGTGCTTACACATAATCCCTGAGAACATGTTGTTCTGATTTGGTAAGTGCTTCAGTATGCCATTCTATTCTACTTTAATGTGGCACATATGCATTTGGTTGCCACATTTAAGGCCAAAGCATAGAGACAGTAGATGTGTCCAACACTTAGAAGAACTATTGTTAAAATGAAGAAAACAATACTTCTCCACTTCCCTTCTCTCCCTCCTCTCTCCCTCATCCCCCTCCCCCCCTCAATTTAATTTCTGAAATGTATCTTGCTTTTGGTTTTTTGTTGAAGCCTAAAAAGATTGAAACTCCAACCATGAGGAATAAGCCAGAATTGTTTTCAGTCTAATTTATTAAAAAGTTAAGGAGTTATAAGTGCAAAGCAGCCCTGTGATGGCAGATTTATTGCACAACAGATGATGTAGGCAATTTAACAAACTGACTGAGGGAGTTTGATCTTACAGGAAAAGTTTTCTCCCAGAAAATTCCTGCTCCATAACAGCAGGCAAGGGGGGGGGGGGGGGGGCGAGGGAGAGAGAGGAAAAAAAAAACTTGTTTGTCAGTGGAAATTGAAAGTTTTACCATCCATGTGGTACTTACAAGAGATAAAGGCAAAAGGAATAATAAAAGTTGATTATTGGGTGGTAGATCATTCAATGATGTAAGGGGTTTCCATGGAACCAGTTCCCATTTTCATGTATTAAAGAGAGCAGCCTGCTGTACCTAAAGTGACAGAATTACAGGAAATCGCTTTTCAAGTAATGGTGCTTTCATGAAAGCTCATTTTGAGGCATTTTAACTGGGACTTACAGCTAAATTTAACAGGCTTTTCTAAAGATTGCACAGGGGGAGGTGTTCGACATTTTCCTGTACCATGCAAAAGCATACCTTGTAAAAATGATGTTTCAGGATAGTAAGTTAAGATTCAATTTTGCTTTCTCAGTAGTATTTCAAAGAAACACAATACCTGAAGCATGTGGTATTAAATTTCTTGAACAGTACTGGAGGTAACAAAATTAAAATTACACAGTGAATAAAAGAAATCTATTAACATGATTTTTTAATTTATTCAAACACCCTGGCCATTTATATAGCTAAGAATTCATGTTTGACTTCACTAAGAATACGCTTTTCCTACTTAAGGACATCCAGTTCCAGGAACTAACAGATAGTCCAACCTAGGATGATCACAACCACAGCGACAGGATGTTGCAGGAACACAAGAGGCAGGGTATATCACAAGGCTGAACCCACAGCAGTTGGGGCTCTTCCTAGTGTAAGAGCACTTCCAGGCAAACAACTGCCCACCTGAGAAAACATGAGAGCAAATGCTTGAGCACTGTCCTCCCAAAAGCAGGTATTCATGCAGCATGGCCTTCAGATGAGCAGTATGGATCCCACTGACTGCACTGAGCAATCCACCCAGCAAACACTGTCACATACAGCCAGTATCCTAAGATTACACACACACCCTTGTATCCTGCAGTTGACACTTGAAAGCTGTAAACCTCCATACACTGGGTCATCTCATCCCAGTGTCTTTCTTACTTTGCAAACATCAAAATTTCATAGAACCATAGAATGGTTTGGTTTGGAAGGGAACTTAAAGCTCATCCAGTTCCAATCCCCCTGCCAAAGGCAGGTACACCTTCCACTAGACCAGGTTGCTCAAAGGCCCATCCAATCTGGCCTTGAACACTGCCAGGGATGGGGCAGCCACAGCTTCTCTGGACAACCTGTGAAAGTGCCACACCACCCTCATAGTGAAGAATTTCTTCTTTATATCTAATCTAAATCTCCCCTCTTTCAGTTAAAAAATCATTCCCCCTTGTCCTGTCAATCCCATCTACGTTCATCATTACCCCCACCTCTGAGAAAAAAAGTAAAAAGCAGTTCTGCAAAATCTGGGTTAGATGAAAATTGGATCTAAATCATATCAAGATCAGTACAAACTGCACTGTCTCCTCTGGCAGCAATACTCACAGCTCAAATTGATTGTATAGGAATCTGAAGAATAACATCTATTGGATACTGTAGGAAAAGAAAGATTCTCTTTTTACAGGAAAAATATGCTTTGCTGTGAAATGCTGTAAGTTATGCAAGATTCCCACTGCAGAGGTGATGCAAGTAGTCACTGAAAATCTCAGACTGCCACTAAGAAAAAATGCTATTATCCAAAGGTCAAGGTCAAAACAAGACTTTCACCATGTTTCTCAAAGGTCAGAAAAAAAGGGGAAATTTAATACATAAATATATACATTCATCAACTTGAAGTAATAGTTAACTCCAGAAACAGACTGACAGAAGAGAAGCTCAAGCACGGTTTTCCCAGCAGTACAGTTTCTCAACAGCATTTTAATTTTGGCAGTTTAGAGCAGCAATAGTGCAAGGGCTAGCATAAAATTAAGCACAACCTTAAGTGGTATAGTTGAGAACAATAAAATAATCCAAATTACAAAATACATGACTGTGTCCAAGTAACAAAAAGAAAACATACCAGATTCCTCTCTATACAAAGTACTTTGCATGCATAAGCTTCTGATGTTTAAATAACTGCCTGGTTATTGAGTAAACTGAGTAACAATCATATTTGGAATGACTGGTAGAGAAAAAAAATTCGCAAACACTCAGATTGACAGTAGACTTTTATTAACATATCTTACAATTGTTGATTATTGTATTCCTAGTTTTATACTCTTCTGATGTGTTATAAAGATTTAGATTCTACAGTAATGTACTGTACTTAAATGGTCATTCATACAGGATATCACACCAGAACATTTGAGTAATACACGCACACACCACTCTAGTTTGGACCTGTTATTTTTTCAAGATTAGCTTAATAAAGTAGGATTAAAAAAGTTATGGGGGAAATAAAAATTCTTGTTTAGCAGCATGCAAGGATGTTCAAGTACAATTTTTCCACCAAGTGATTTTGTTGTTGTTGGTTTTAAGTTGACTGGTGACTAATTCACCAGTACTAAAATAAACACTATGAAATACCCAAATGTTAAAGTTAAGGCTAATAGTTTTACTTCACATCCATATGCACAACCAGAGAACATTCCATTTTAAATAAAACACAGTAATCAAATTCTGGGTACATTATCTCTTGTAAATATAGCATTGGAGCTTCAAACTACAGATTACTCAAGTTCATGAGCCCTGTAATAACATTATGCTGGAGATGTAAAGATTCTTTTTGCTCTTTAACCACACTTACAAAATGGCCTGATACTCATAATGAGCAATGCAAAAATATTACAGGCAGAACTTATAATACAGTATCAAAAAAGGAATATTTTGGAAAAGACATAGCCATTTAGTTGGTGAAACAGAATAATTCTACTCTTACAGGAAGTACTGTAATACTTTTGAAATATATATATTTATATGTATGTATAAAACCCAGCATCCTT
Source organism: Melopsittacus undulatus (assembly GCF_012275295.1). Taxonomy (NCBI): domain Eukaryota; kingdom Metazoa; phylum Chordata; class Aves; order Psittaciformes; family Psittaculidae; genus Melopsittacus; species Melopsittacus undulatus. Next base: position 42,793,394 of record NC_047534.1, read on the forward strand.
TATTGTGGTTTTTTGAATTGCAGGTATCCAGAAAAACTCATTGTATTTACTTACTTTTCCTTCTGTCCATTCTCCATGATTGCTATACAGTCATTTTATTTCCCCTACACACTTTTCACTAGATAAGGACTTCCACTGGGGAGCTGTTTTCATTGTATATGTGGTTTTATCATAAGATGGTTTATTTTACACATATAAATTTTATTTTACACGCAAGCTATGAAAGTCGAAACTACCAGGACTGCTTGGTAGTACTGTATGAAATAGCCAGCAAATGTCCAACGCCTGTGAAAAACATTAGTAGCAATATATTACATACCAGATTTTAACTATAATCTTTCCTACCTACTTACATGGTGGGGTTTATCCCAGTCATGCCTGCTGTCATGATTTTTTTTAGACCTCTAAGCATGAACTGTTTTGGCATTCATCCAGCGAGGCTGCACATGCATTGGTTGTTCATCTAGGCTATCTCTGTTGATTTGGGTATTTTCCCTTTTAGAAAACCAAGCAGAAAGAACAGTGATTACTCTAAACAAATACAATATAGAAGAACCTTCTGAAATGACAGGAAAGATGAAAAATTATGTTTCATTTGCAGAATAGCCTGCACATTTCCAATCCAATCATTCTGAAACATACATCTGGGTTTGAAATGACAGGCAGGCTTATGGTGGTTAGGCTTGTAACTGTGATCTGCTATGTTGGGTGCCATACAAACTCTCTATATACAGCAATTTCTGTATGGGTTATCACTAATAGTTTATTCAATTCATATGGAAAAAATGTCTCTTTGCTGGAAAAGAATAAGAATATACGTTCTGGATTATGTGAAGAACAACAGATACCTAATTTACAACTATTTCACTTATTTATGGAGACAAAAAAAAAAGGAATTCCTGAGAATGCAGAAGTTTTCAGTAATGCCTGAAATATTTCAATAAACCTCTCATGATAAGTGAAATACTTAATTATACTTCCAGACCAATTGTAACCATGCAGTCTCACAATTCTTTTACAAACCCTAATTACAAATGCATTATCAAGCAAAACCTCAAAACCAACACAAAAAAGGCCAAGAAATTTTATCCAACATATTTAGTAGATGTAGCAGACATATACACTGTTGCAGCAGAAATTGCTAAAAACTCAACTCCATGCAGAGAAAAATAAAAACTTGACAGCTATCCCTGGAGCCTCTAAACAACTGTAAGTAAAATTTGTGCTTCTTAACAATGGGCTTTAAAAAAAGAAGAAAAATGGACTACGGAGTGCAATCAGATTGCTCACACCATTTTGAGGGTTTAATTTCAAATTATCATATCATTATTTAATAGCAACAGCAGCTAATTTTGCTAAAATTTCACGTGTTGATAGAGTTCCATTTCCCTTTTATGCCCAGACCCCACTTCACCCAGAGGCAAAGAGCTAAACTCCCATTCAGTTAAAGCTATTGTCAGTTGAGATGCATTTGTTCATGGTGACAGCAATGAACTGGCGTGTAGATGATGATTTACAAGCCATTATAGTGTGGCCCCCATCTTTTATTGATATGATCAAAAGTATGAGACACCCACTGCTGCTCAAGCACTTTGTATCTTTCCTTGCATATGTAGAGAGGTTTGCCACGCCTGTAGGAAAAGGGATAAAAAAACAAATAGTTAATAGGGCAAGTAAGGGTAAAACTTCATTACATAATGAACACATGACACTCATACAGCTTTTTTCCCAGGGCAAACCTGTATTTTTTATTGGTGAGGGGCTTTTGGTTTTGTTTTTTAACTGTTGGGCCTTCCCTTCCTCCCTTCTGGATAGTAGAAATTTGAAAGCATCTCTTGTTCTCTCAGGCTTGTGTAGCTTGGAAGCTGCACTCCTTCCCTACAGTAGGATCCAACTGCATTGTTTGAGAGCAAACGACAACTTTGGGAGAAAAAGTGTTTCCCTATGCAACACTAAGAATTAACTGTCATTGGGAATGGCAACATAGGAACCTGTCAATAGGAATCATCTGTCAATGATCATGATTACACCACCTTTGGGAAAAACAACAACAAAGAGTCAGTCCAACTTGCAGTAAATGGGGATCTTCCACTCAAGGAAGGTAGTTATTATTTATTATAATCTGTTATTGCATAACACAGAAGCTGATCTATACAGAGGAGCAACAATAAAACACACTTGTAATGAAAACATTACCTAAGATCTCTGTCTTCTTCACCATGTGCATCAAGATAAACAGAACCCCAAAGGCAGAAACGATGACCTCGTATGATGATGATTACAGATGCATTAATCAAAAGAAATATTCCTGTCCCAGCTCCACAGTTTTGAGAATGCTGTAATAATATGGTTCAAAAAGGTAAGAGTGCAAAGACTCTGTTAGTGTCCGTCAAAACAGTAACTCATTTTGCTTGAAATAACATACACACATTATTTAATAAGAGTTTGAAAAAGGCTAGCCTGCCCCAGAATTCTGCAGGCAAACTAAAATTCCATGTCTTGTGCTGCCATAACAACAAAATGGTTCCCTGCTCAAAAAGGGAGGATATTTGTTATCATGCGAAAACAGAATTACCTAACAAAAATGAGAAAAAACATTCCCTATGGTATTTCAGATTTGTTGTTGCAGTAACAAACTGTGTGGCATGGCCAAATATTTTTCATAGATGGCAAGAATAAGACAAACTATTCAGAAAAACTTACTATTCTCTTTTACAATAGTCGTATTACTAAGCATTTGCTTTCTCTGTCCATGCTCACAGACCTAGTCTGTGGCTCTACAAGTCTAGTAAAAAAAATTCTTTTAGTAATTTTGCTTAAACTTCAATGTCACCCATCTCTATGAACAGCATGATCTGTATTACAACAAATTTATTTTAGCAATTAAAAACATGCTCTTCCTATACAATTTTATTACAATTAGAGGTTATAATCCCATAACCTATACTGAAATTTGATTATATAGATTTTTAATTCCTTTTTTATAACTTTGTTTTCAAGAAGCTTGACACCTTAAATACAGCTGTAAATTCTATTTAAAATCTTGTCCATATTAGCAGCATGAGAGAAAGGTGAATTTGAACAATTTCAAATAGGATCCAAGATCCCTCTGAAATTACTTTTGATTCTATGCCTCATTTGAAAAAAATAAAAAAATGGAAAAAAAAATCCCCTCAATTTTGTAAAGCCCAAGTAGTTCCAGCCTTCTACTAATTGTCCTATGGTAGGAAATGGAACAGCTATTAAAGCAAACCTTTATCATAGACAGGAAAACAATATTAGATGCAGTCCAACTCAGGTTCCTGAAAGAACTTATGGATACACTGACTAGAAAACTTTGCTGCTGAATTAAGTTGAAGGCTTCAAAATGCTTTTTATCTAGTTATAGTCTGTAGATCACTAGTAGATGGTCAGGTATGTCAGAAAGTATTCTATAAAAGAAAAAAAAAGAAAAAACCCAACAAACCATACACTGATATTCTTGTGTACGCAGAAAGCAAGGAAACAAAACAGGAAAATTAAAATAATAAGCAATCAAAATGTAGACAAAATTCCACTGGTAATGAATCAAAACTATGTGTCAACATTACACACAATGGCTTTGCAAAAATTCCTCAAATAGGCTGTGGGCTTAAAAATGTGAATCAAATTACTCTTTAGAATCCAGTGTAGGTCCATCTACCAGAAATAAGCACTAAACATTATTATTGGGGTTGGACTAGATGACCTTTAGAGGTCCCTTCCAGCCCCAAACTATTCTATGATTATATAAGCACATTTTGGAAAGAAACCACCAAAACTGAGCAATGGAGTTAAAAACTATCCAAGAGAGTGAGAATCAATTACAGAATGTGAATTATTTTTCTCTTACCAGAACACATTCACAGTAACTCTGTTGTTTGCAGCATAGTCCTTTCAGGCATACAAAAGTACCACACACTAGACAAACAGCAGGATCTTTAGGAACCTTGGTACAAACAGTACAAGTCTTTCTGTGGTAGTACTGGAAAATGGTATTATAATTCTCAGGCAACTGAAGGAGGCGTGGCAAATCCCACTTAGGTTCCTGGATAAGCAAAGCCTACAAATGATGTAAGAACAATTTATTAGTTCTGAATATTAACTCATGCCCTGGTATTTTCTAAGAAAAGAAGCCTGCAATTTAAAAACCTCTCACTCCTCCATTTGTAAGTCAAAACTGATTTGGCTGAATACCCTCCCCAGCTGTGGTCATATCTCATCTTTTGCAACAGGTGTGAAACAGACAGTAGCCTTTTCCCAAGGATGTTTCTAAATGTGACATTTTTTAAGTGAGACATCAGAACCTAACATGTAACTGGTTCCTTTTCAATTAGGAAAGAATGCTGTCAGTTTCACTGCAGTCTCTTTCAAATGCCTATCAGATTGTCAGCAACTGTATTTTAAGATTTATCTGCGTATTCAAATTTTCATTCACAATAGCCTAACTCATGCTTGCAAGCACGGAAAGGCAGATGCAGATAATTTTGCAGAGTAAAGAATGCATCTGGCTTGCCTTGTGACACCATAAACTTAGGAGAAGGGGACTCGAATCGTTGAGAGGCACCTTCTTCATAAAAATGCAGTAATGTTGAAACATCTCAATTTCACAACTGATATTCCAGTCATACTCTGTATGCATACTTTGTACTGCTTCTTTACCTTTCATACATGATGTGCAATCTTCTATCAGTTGACTATTAAAAATGCTTTTATTTTTTGATCTTTTTCAGTACTGCAACTGAAGGTGCTCAGAAATATCAGTAACATCTTACAGGCCAGAAAAAGCTTCTGGTACTTATTTTCTTAAAAGTCAAAGTTTCAATTACATGCCTTTTACAGGCTTCAGGTGCAGAAGACATGGGTACACTTGGCATCATCTAGGAATAGCATTTCTGTCTCCAGTAATCATATAAAAAAAAAGACAGGTTTTCTTATTCCTGTTTTTAACCAATCCATCCCACATCCACTAACTAATATTTCTGATTATAATTTCTCTCTCATTTACAAGTCAGGTTCTCAGATCCATATCCAGGACAGAAGTGTATGTGCATAGTGAATCAAGCAACAAATAGCTGCTGCCACATCACAGCTATTTTGGAAGAAATAATTTTGCTACACACCTTTACTTGATCTGGATGTCTGTCTCCAAATGAATCCAATTCTGAGCACCACTGTGATATCATGTCAAATGCTGGCACTGGCCAATCAAGACAAGAGGCACTGGTGAACTGATGAGCAGACTGAAAAGATGGTAACAGACCCAGGCAGCTTGCAAGTACTGTGAATTCTTCATCTTCCTTTTGGGTATGAAACCAGAGAGACTTAGATTAATATATATGCTTTGAATTTTTAAATAGTTTATTAAAAATGTATCTATTCCAATTACAAAGTAAAGATGCTCTGGTACAATGATGCTAATGATCATGTTTAGAGACCCAGAAAACCTTCGAATTTTTCCAGATTACCTTAAACTGAGTTTTCAAAATACAGGAAAACTAGTCACTGAAAAAACCCCAAAACATCCCAAAACCTCAACCAAAACCCACACAAACACACAAATCCAAAAAAACACAAACAAAAAAGAAAACTCCAAACTTCCCAATAATTTTCTTCCTGTTTATCACCCCAAACTGGCTCATAGCTGGTTGTAGTGATGAGATGATTTTGAAGCAAGGAACTGAGAGAGCTGATCTGCAGCAAACTGTACTTAAATCAGACACAGAACTTAAACATTATTGTCCAATGATGCAACATCTCTGAGAATAAAGTCCAAACATTAACAGGCACTAAGCAAAAGCAGGGTTGAATTCCAGTCTGTGTGAAAATTATGCCATCTCTGCAAAAGCTGGACAAGTTTTAGAAGTACGCTGGCATGTTGTAAGACAGGAAGTTACAACCTGATAAACAAGCATCTGTTTACTGAATTTTAAGAATATCAGGAATCAGGGACACTGCCTTGAAAACAAATTTATAGAAAACAAACAATGCTGCAGAGCAATGCTATTAAATGATTTAAAAAAATAATCTTAGGATAGAAAACATATACTACGAAAAAGATACCTTAAAAGTCTAAGATCTGATCTCTAGCTTTTAAATGGAAACATCTGAGTGTGCCCCTCTCAATCTGTACCTGGCAACTAGGCAAATCCCCTCCAAAAAGATGGTGTTGAAGAAGGCTTGCAATCCTGAGGAAAGGCAGGCAGAACTGCTGCAGATAGCACTCTACAGAATCAGGATTTACCTATGGAGGAAGGAAATAATTACTGAATTTTGCCCCAAATAAGTTGTCTGCCATGTAAGAAACTCCAAAATGAAACAAATGGTTTTCAGCATACTATACTGCATTAAACACACATTCCAAAGGCCAGCATTTCATTAATAATCAGAAATAACTGTGGGGTTTTCTCCCTCTTGACAAATGTTTTTCCTACTCAAATATTCAGTTTTTCAAGTTTCTGAAAGGTCTTTCATACATATGATTAAAACCCACAATTATAAAAAAGTATTTGTCAATAAATTTCCCAGCACAGCACCGGCCACATACAATATTAGTAAAAGAAAGATTTGCACAGGCAAACTGTCCCAAAGGGATGTGCTTTGATCTGGAAAATGAGGAGTTGTAGTGCAGTCTTTAGCAAGATCAGAGAAAAATCATTTTAACAACGAAGCTGAAAAACTTAAATGAGAGACAGAAACAGGTCATGCTGGATAACTTCTCAAGAGATTTGCCAATACCACTGTTAATTCTTCAGTCTCTCCTTCTTCGTACATCTTCCCCTTAGACAGCTCAGTGATCACATGACCCAGCAATACTTCCCAAGATTTTTCTCCACTGGATGTATGCTGCAAATAAGAAGGAAAGAAACCCAAAATGCATTGGTCATGAAAAGAAGAAAAGGTTCCTGGTAAAAGTAATAGCAACAAAGTACATTTCCTTTTGTTCAGCACACATATTTTGACCTACAATGATACATATTGTTTTTAGAAAAAAAAAAATAAACTCTACAAAAGGGACTGCTAAGTCACAGAGTGAAATGGGAATTGTTACTTCAGTTACATGCATTCTAGACTGAGTGTTACATGAAAACACTTTTAAAATGTTGGATTTCCATTGTTTTATGTGAGTATACAAATGCATACTTTTAGGAAGAATCACTTCATGGATACATCATGTTTTGACAGAATTTGAAATCTAATACAACTAATTAAAAAAAGTAGTAATTTTCTAAAATGGTCCAACCAGAATGAGCTCCAAAACCCTTGCTACATATTTTAAGTTGAAATGAGTCTATTATAAAATGGAAAGTTATGTTTGGGATGAACAATATCTACTACAGATGGAAAGAAATATTTAGTTGAAAGAATAAATAGCCACAAAGCTTTGCGCCACAACATTTACATTTAAAGGCAACGATTCTAGAAAGCCATCAGAAATAGAAAGCAGTATTCATGTAAACATTTTTGTTTCAAGTCATAATAAATCCTACCCAGGAATAACATGATTGGGTTTGAATTTTGAGCTCTGCTAGTGTATCATGAACATAAAAAACAATAACAAAGAGGAGCATTACTGGGCTTCTTTAAAACAATTCCAAAGCAGCTAAATGGTATTAGACCTATAAAGACTTCAGTACAAAATTCATCAGTTGGTTTCTTTAGTGCATTTTGACATCAATTATAATTGTTGATTTTAGATGGGGCCTTCATCTTTCAGCATTGGAAAGGCAGACTCACTGTTCATGCTCATAGTCCAAGAGCCAGAAGGCAACACATACTGAAATTAGCAATTAGGACAAACCTTTTATCTACATTATTCCTGGAAGTTTACTCCACAGGCATTTACAGTGTACTTCTTATGACACCAGAAGTCTTCTTGCAAAGATAGCGAGTGTGAAGTTGGGAATCAGAAGTAGAACATCCACCTCTCAGCCCTACTGAGAAATTAAACTCCTATAGTTGTTTGATCATTTGATGTGAATACAAAGACAAGACTTCAGTTCATGTTTTAATGTCTGGAATACCAAACTGAAATAGAGTCTCTTAGTATTATCCACAGAAATTAAGTAAGATGTAGTTATCCTGGGATCAAAATGTCAGTGTTATCAAGCATGTAAGAAAAAGCCAGACTGAACTATAAATTTTAAATCATTTAGGTCTTAAGAAACTTTAAAGAACGAACTTGGATTCCTAAACTAAAAACTCGCTTCCCTCATGACATGCAAAGAGAAAGAATTCATCTGAGGCCTATGGCCAAGCTCAAGAAGAAAAGGGGTTCCAAAGAGCTGGGAGAGAGGAACAGGGAGTTGTGTGATTCCTGCTGCCAGTCCTCTGTGCTCAGAGGCCACTTGCAAACACATAGGTCAAGGCAGCAACATTATGCAGAAGGAGTAGCAGGAAGCTGGAAAGACAACTGGGAAAAGGCAAACTTGCATGTGGGACTTCTGCAAAGCCTCTGCAATTAGGGCAGATTATCACTGTTGTGTTATCTGAATTACACTAAACCACAGCATCCATTCACAATAACATACTTTTTTGTTTAATGTGCTATTTCTCACTCAGCCTTTTCATCCAAAGACAAGCACACTAGTGAAAATTCCACTAAAATGGACTCTTTGGTATCAAGACAGATGATTACTTCATAAATCCATTATCTGAGCCATTATCATAATTTGCAAGCCTCAAGTACAAATCTCTTTATGTGAAGCAAAGCTTTCATGTGCTTCTATAAGAGAAGTTCTTAGAACTAATAGGTAGCAAGTCCACCTACCAGATGCCCTAAGTGTATTTTCATACAGTAAAACCTGTCACTGTAGACAAAAAATTAAGCATTGTAAATATATGCTCAGACAAACTCCAACCTCTCCTACAACAAAAAATGCAGCCATGTTTATCATATGGGCTATGAAAGAATATAAGCTGCTAACACTTTAATCTATTTAGACCACAGATTTCAAACTGCAAAATTATCTATCACTTGGGAAACACTTACATAAAGAGAAAAATTGAACACCCCCTCACCAGCAAGAATCTCAAGGAAATGTTCTTGAAATTCTAAGAAAATATATTGAAAGAAGAGGATGGAGAGGGAGCTAATAAAAAGCAGCACTGCCCAATGATCTCAAATGCTTAATGCAAGCCCAGAAAACAAACAAACCTTGCATAGTCGCAGATAATTTGTTCTTAATACCTTGAAGATGTGACTGACCAGGATGACAAATCTAACTTCTATGCAGCAGATTATGCTTCTCAGTGTGCATTTTATGTTACAGTCAACACAAGCTAAGGCCCAGCTGTTGTCTGAAGGGGTGTTCTTCCTGCTGGCCCCAACACTTCCATCCTTTCCCTTAAGTCTGGCACTGGCATTCTTCTGACCTTCTGGTGAATCAGTCCATGCAGCAGAAAGCTAACTGAAGGATTAAATGAATGCCAGTGCAGGGAACTGTGTCTTCTGGTGGGCACTGGCACTCAATCAGCCAAAGCGGAATAGCAAGATGTGCCTTCACTTTCCTTGTAAATAATACCAAAAGGCAATGAAATGATAGCGAGATAATCTACCTGTCTAATCTACAGATTTCCTTTTTTGCCTCTTCACCACATGAACACTCTAAACCACATACTGAGAGAAATTTATATGGCTAGCCACAAACCGCATGAATAAATAACAAAGAGACAAGAGGTTTTTTCCCCCACTAACAAGTTTGCCTGCTTTCCCTGTAAAGGAACACATCAGATCAAACCAATTTGTCTAGGAAGGCTTCAATTTGGCAGGAAGGAAAGCTGCATTTATTTGATACCACTGCAACAAACTCAAGGCTGAAACTATAGAGATACAGCCTCAAGTCTAAAGCTGAATTCTGGAACTAAATATTCATTGTGAAGCTTTTAAGTCTCGTCACATACCAAAACCTTCTAAAAATACACACAGAGAAACAAGATACTGGATTTTTGTGAAGCAGAAGCAAATTACTACATGCAAAGCAGAAGAATCTGTTACATTCCTATCAGAAATACATAAGCAAGATTTCATAAATGTTTCAATAAATTAACCAACCTTTCTGAGAGCTCCTGACTCTTTCCATGCCATCCTATCTTCAGCGCTGCATTTAACAGAAAGTGCTGCCAAGGCTTGAGTATACAATAAAGTGAACAGCACTTTTATAATGCAGGTGAAGTGTTCTGTAAAGTAAAGAAAGTAATTTTTAAACACTCGGTACTTTTAGCAAATACACTGATTACAGAATCTCTAGTTATTGAAATGATGCTTCTCAAATGAAAAGCAAGTGCTATACAAAAAATACAAAACCCCAAAACATACAAACCAACATAAATATATTTCTTGGCTTTCAGAAATTACTTGGCAGCCGTAGTGAATGGAACGAGTACAGGGCAAGTAATTTTTCACTGCTCCGTATGTTCATCTTAATCCTGATCAGCAGTGATTTCCTCCTAGGGACCTGGTGATATTACAAATTCTGTTTTCTCCAAACGTTACATCAGATGAAGCTACTGATTGCTGATAGCTACAACTAATTGGGTGCTGTAGATGTAAGCAAATATATATCCTACCATCTTTTCTGGCAATGATTAAACCATCTGGGCTAAGTTACATTCATACAAATACTGCAAAAGTGAAGTTCCTAAAAATACATTGCAAGGACATTAAGCATACTTCAGTGTCTACTCTTCACTTCCAGATATGAATCCAGCTATATAATACTGAAAATCACTCTTTAGTGAGTATCTATTTAGTGGACCTCACTTAAATACAGGAGGAGGACTAAAATCCGTCATTTTAGAACTTACCTTCTTATGAAAAATATTTAATGTTTGCAATTTTTGTATATTTAAAGGATTATCATCACCTACATAGAGACTGCAGGAGAAGGACTTTGAAATGGTTTTGGGGAAAACTAGCAGAGGCAAAAAAAGGTTTCCTAGAACTGGAACAGGAAAAAAGGTGAATGTGATAATTCTCTGAAATGAGACTGTATCATACCCTTTATTTTTCCTTTTTTTTTTAATGCCAATCCTTTTTTTCTTTTTGCTTTAGCTTCTACTTCCCATTGCAAATAATCTGTGTTGTTTTCTTTTCTTAAATCTAGGCAGATCAAAGAACTTCTATGATCATTTATACCACCCCTTAAGCACAAACATAACTATAATAGAGTACCTGAAACAATTTATAAAAGAATCAGTATTTTAAAAAGTCCTCTCAGGCTCTGAAGTCAAGCAAAACAGTTTTATTTACATAAGCACCTCACAAAAATTAGGTTACATTCTTCTTTCTTCCCAAAGGATTTAAAACGAGCTTTGTAGGTGAAAATTAAAAGGAGGTAAAGGAGATGAAACTCCTTGCTTCTCCTTTCTTGTATCTAATATCAACCCCCCACTACTGGATTCTAAAACAAACCCAGCCAGGACACGAGTACATAATTAGATCTCTGAAATAACAATTGCTTTTTTAGATAACAAATGTTTACAAATCAACACAGAAACGGCTACCAAAACTTTTAAATGTCACTGAATATGTACAAGCAGCACAATTTAAGCACCTAAACGATCATTTGTAACTATGTAATTAAAAGTGCACTTTTTTCTGTATTATCTTCCTATGGAGCTTATGTTAAACATGACGACAAATGCTACGATACTTCACCTGCCCCATTCTAGAACAGGTAGAATTATAGTGATTTTTCCTCTCCACATTTCCTCAGGAGAATTCACCAGATCCCATTAGATCTCTAGGCCCTACTTTTCTCTTTTGCTGAAACCTCAATTTTCTTAGCAATCCTCCTCCTGAGGAATAGCAGTGGGCAAGCTTTCAGTAAATTTTCTGGGACTGAGATCTACGAGATTAAACAATACACACTCACAGAATAGTAAAAATTGCCTCTTCAGCCTGAGCTACAGTCTATAATTGTAGCTAGACTTGAACTCAAGTACTGAGCTCTGTCTCCATCAACAGCAGGTACAAGTGATAGAGACCAATTTTACACCGTGAAAGCATGAATGAAAACCACTGTGCTTACAGCAACAAAACTAGTCACCGGTCAACAGTCACCAATCTGCCGTAGCTCACTCTGTCTTCTAGTTCTCCTCTGTTCTGCTGTGGTGATTACACAGGGCTCAACACTGGGTGTCTTAGCACCCTATGGAAATAGGACACTTTTCAAAACCCAGGTTTTGTTAACTATAATTACTCCTTGTCCCTACCCCCACATTAATACTAACTGTTCAATTCACCAGAAATACTACACAGAATCATAGAATGGTTTGGGTGGGAATGGACTTTAAAGATCATGTAGTTCCAATCGTTTTTAAAAATAAATTCACTTTCTTGCATTTACTTATACGTATGTGATCATAAACGAGGATGGCTTTCAGGTTTTGAGAATCCAGAATTGGACAAAACACACACACTTCCACATCTGGATCATGCTTAAGTCCTAACTACTGCACAAACTTCTTATGCTGTGTAGTAAGTGCCATGGCTTTTAAAACAAGTATTTTGCAGTCAGAAAATTGTCTTTTGGGATTCATACCAAAACCACCAGAGGATCAACTATAATTTCATTAATATGTGCTATCCCTTATTTGTAAAATGCAAACCATCTGACAGCTGTAGGTATCCATAACACTAGAGAGCTCTTATATTCTTGTCTACTGCAAAGAGCAATTTTATTTGCCTTTCTGCAATGCGCATGTGGGGAATGTGTGGTGTCTTCCTCCTGCCCCCTTGATGCAGGCTGTGCTTTTGCTACATCATTTCGATTTAATAATTCTAAAGGTAGCTAGCATATTTGTATGCTGTGCACCTACTGCGCAATGTTCTGTACTAAAATGCAGTCAGGACTTCTGTGTTTGTACAAAACCAGTAATCTAAAGTTCTGACAGTCTAAAAGTAGTATTATTAAGACTAAGCCATTAGAAACAAAATAGAGGTTACTGCAGCATTTTTGTATTTATTTTTGAGTATTACTGAGAAACACTTTTATGTTCCTAGATTTAAAAATTTTTAAAGCAAAATTTTTGAACCAGATTACTTTGTGGCATCCCATCCCATTATATGCATTAAATAAACCCCTTTAAAAGTAAGGTTTATATAGGAAACACTTCCAGAACTCTAATTTTAACATTAGTGCAAGAAGTGTGCACATGAATAAGCATACTACTGTCAACATGCATCTTTTAGTTTCAGTATCAAATTAGATATATATTCTGGCAGGCAACAACTGCAGAAAGAATGCACAAAACAAACCAAATGCGAAATTAAGGAACTCGGACGTTTTTTAGTGAATTTGGAAAGGCAACTTTATTTAAATAACCTTTGAAAATCTTCTTGATCTAAAGCTTGAACAGTTATTTGAATAAACATCTTCAGAAGCCTGCCACCTGCCATTTCCCTTTCAACTGCAACATACCCCAAACCTAAGAACAATGGCAAAACATGCTGCTGATGTGTGGTATTTCACACAATTCTCCACAGGATGCCTTATTATTAATTGAATGCTGTCTTTCCTAAGGTAAGGTATATATTCATAAATATAATTTTTCAATGTTTGAACATAAACTACAAGTTTCCCCCTGTATTTCAGGAAGTGTAATTTTCATTAAACTTTCATTTACTGCTTTTATTAAGTCCTTCCAGTAAAATTTAAGTTAAGGTGTAGTTAAACAGAAAAAGAAAAAAAAAATGTATTTTGACAACAGGCTTCCTATTCAGAAATATTTTATTATTTTGGTATTTCCATATTCTTGTAACTTATTGAACAGCCTTAATCTATAAACATGTACACTGAATTGAAAAACCACAACCCAAAAAGTTCACAGATATACACAGGGTCACTTGAGCTGAATTTGAACACTCAACAGTGAGGACAAAACACCAACATCTCTTAAAAGGAAAACAAGAATTCCTAGGTGCATGCATCAAGAACAGAACCATCCTTGTATTTACCTGTTCAAAAACTAGCAAAACTCAGTAGCTATCAGAATTGCCACACAGATCCCAAAGCAGATACCCAGTTCATTGTCCGTGAAGTAGTAAAAAGATATTTGTTTTTTTCTGCCCTTGTTTTAAACTAAAGGTATTGCTATAAATAATAAAGCCAGAGCCTAGAGGGTCTGAACTACACATTCTTCTGGAGCACACACTGTTCCTTAACAAGATGGACCACGTTCAGCTTTTCCTTTCATACAGGAAAGAAATTTAGGTTTAAACTAGTTTTGCTTTAGTAATGAAAAATTTAGTTCTTAAGTATCTATTTAATATTTATTCTAAATTATCCTGTATGCTGTCTCTACTGAAATTGCTGCATTACAGCAATTACCATCTGACCTCTTATGTAAGGCTGCTGTAATTTAAACTCTGAAATTCAAACTAAATTACAATTTTTCACCCTTAGGCACTCGGTTCAACTTCAACCATTGAACTGCCCATCTAAGCGAAGTGATGAAGGTCAAACAAAGGACACTTTTCCTTCAGTAAAAGTACTTAGTTTTTGCTCAGCTCTTGTATCTTCAAAGAATGGGCTGAGTGATAAGGGGAGAAGACAGGGGACACAGATAAACCTGTCAACCCACGACAGAAATTTCAGTTCAATGCCACCTTCTGTAGGTATGCAGAAACATTATTTTAGAATACGCAGCTACGATTTACCATGGAAACCACCATGAATGCAGCCTCATATACATAAGCATCTAAATATACATGGTTTTGTAACATACCTTTCTGCAATGGTTGAGGCATGGTTAAGATCTGGATAAGCAAAAGGGATGAGACATCTCTGTAAAGTACAGGAACTTCTGGCAGCTCTTCACTTATCCTGAAAAAAAACCCGAAGACAATCATTTGTGATACTATAAACCCATTTTCATATTTTATTTTAAATAGTATTAAATTTTATATCAAGCTTTCAGAGAACAAATACAATTCTCCTTTCCCTTACCCAGGGTTGCTACAGGCCTGTACGCCATTTGGCACTTCACTGGGCCTTCCATAAAAAAACAGCTGAAAATGTCAGGAAATCAAAATGCATCCACCTGCTGCAGTTTTAAGGCTAGCTTCACGCTTTGTTCCAGCAGTCTTAACTGTCTTGCAGGCAAACCACAACTGATGAACTGCTTTAGAGTTGTACTGAAGTTGTATCTTTATTAAGCTCTACCACCAAAAGTACAGTCCCATTCTCCTCCTTTGGCTTATTCTGCAAGCCACTGTGGACCACAGTTCCCCAGTGAGACTTTCTTAAGCCCTGCAGCAAGTGCCCAAGTTTCTGTACAAACAGAATCAGATTGAGCAAACATACAGACAAGGCATTAAAGCCCTCTTCTGTCCCATCTCTGCCCTTTCAGATCACAGCTGATGAACTACCACTGGATCCAACTACTGCCTCTTCTCAGGGCACCAAACTTTTCCTCTGACCCAATTCAGCTGGCACTGGCTACTTCAGTAGCTCAGCTGATGACTCCCCTTGGTGCCATTTATCACACATGCACACATCAGACAAACTGAGCTCTTGCAGACCAGTGCTGTAAAAGGCTGCCCCATGCAGCAGGATGCAGATGCACGCAGGAGATCCCTAGTGCCTTCTGTCAGCTTTAGGGATCCAACCAGTTCATCATCTCTGTGGCACATAAACAAGATGCTACATTTGGAAGGAGACCTCTACATCGATATTGATGTCACGAAAACTCAGACCTCTCTCTACAAAAGGCACTGCCAGAAGTGATCAGAATTTTAACATGCAAAAGCAGTAATGTAAGAGGAGGATTAAAAAGAACACTTTTTGTCACATGGTTGACTGGTCTTATAAAATGAAGTCACAGCAAACATGGTCTAACTGGTCCTTTTGGATTAATGAACCCAAACAGCTACAGAGCAAACACTACCTAGAACACCTTCTGCTATCAATCATTTTATAAAATGATTTTTTTAAAACACTGTAACATACATAATTATACATCGGCCCCTGCTAAACAAATAAACAAAATCTACCAATCAGTACACTGAATTCTGAAGAAGACAAAGGGGGCAAACATTGTGTCCCCTACACTACCAAGTATAGTTATCACACTAGCAAGTCTCATTTTCAAAAATATACAGGCAAAGATGATGTTAATCCCACTACGTCTCTCTCATTCTATCTTCACCTATGGCTAGTTCTATTTTACAATCTATGACACTCAGTTTTATAATAACACTCATTACATAATGACTTTAAAACCATGGACATATCTTAAATTACTTCTCACGTTTAATTTTTAATTTATATATAAATTACGTGAAAAATAATTTGGAATAGCAGTAAGACAAAAAAGATTAACTCCCTCTGGTCACATGCAGTTGAACACCTCTTTCTGACAGGAGTATTAACATCTATCGTTTAGCAGTCATGGAACAATTAGGTCAAATACCAATTCTGTCAAAATTAGGAAATATACATACAGAACACAGTGACTCATTTCCACAGGCAGGACCAACTGAATTATTTGCCTAATTTATTCATTTCATATGAACTGGGGAAGTAAAGCTACATTAAAAGCCAGGGTTTTAGATAAGCTGCTTCCATTGACATCAAGCACTGCAACATATGAAGCACTTAAAAATTGCTCTGTCACTTGTTAAGAGCCTAAGCAACTTCTTCATTATGACACTGAAACTGAATATATAAAATGTGTTTAGAAATGTGTTTTATGGAAATTGCCCATCCTGACAATCCCCAATGCATATGTGAAAGCTTGATAAAACTGACTTTACAAAAAAATGTTCCACAGAAGCACTGAATAAAATGAAAGCAAGTACATTTGCAGATGGGACCAAAGTAATATAAAATGATTCAAACATACTAGAATTGTACACTGAACCCATTAAAAATAGGAAGGAAAGGGTGAAAATAAAATAAACCACATATTGCAATATAAACATGTACCAAAAAGAAAAAGGCTTTGCTTGACATTCTGTATGGAACTGACCTCTTTTCCAGTACAAGGTAATTGGGCTGCACCTCACTCTGTGCCAATACCAGAGCTGTCTGTCCACCTACAGCTGAGCAACTCTGCCTCTGTACTCTGCATCCTCCTGATAGAGGTCGTAGCAGAATGGGAATGGACATAAGAGGAACAGAAAATTCTGTTCTATTCCACAACAAGCAGCATTGGCTTATGGCATTTCCTTACACATACCTTCCCCTTCCCCTTGTCTCTCAGCCACAGACACTTAAATTTTTGTTTGATACTAACTCCACTGATTATAAAGTTAGAAATTCAATAAAGTGGTAGGTTTGGGCCTCACACCTCTTCAAACTGTCAGACAAAGAAAACCTGAGACACAGGGATATGGATGTAGCTGAAGGCTTAATCAACTAAGGCAAATATATATTCTCTTCAGAATCTGCAGAAGGAGAAATACAGCCCACAAGTCCCAGCTTGCAGAAAGGTCAGAGGAATACACAGATTCTGATGTTCATGGTAAGAAAGCAGAATTCTACTATTTATTCTGGGTACATTCTAGGATATAATCACAATTTCATATTTGCTCTTCATTGTGTCACAGCAGATTTTGCAGCAAGTCAGTTTTCCTCCTTATACAACACAGGATTTCACTGGCAGTACTAACAGCAGGCATCTCCTGTTCACTCTTTCACCACTGTGTCCCTAGCACTCCCCTGTCAGCCGTTCCCAAGCTTACTCAAATTAACTTTTTTAAAAACATGGATTAGTTACTTGACTTTGTTCATGACGCAGTCTGCCCAAGTTACATCAGTGCGGCTGAAGAAGATGGTGAGCTAAAGTACAGGGGAAGTAAGAAACAGCTGAGAGCAAGTACTCCTGGAGCTGGCATTACCATCAAAACCTCCCTTTCCTAATATATGTCCTGAGACACCAGTGTTTCAGGCAGCAGTTGTATTTATTGAATATATCACATAAGTTCTGTTGCAGCATGTATACGTAAATACCACCTCTTACACAAACCTTAACTAAACCCCATTGTCCCATCATCCTACTCTCTGTTGGCCTTAAAGTATCTTCATAAAAACTCTTTTTCCCATTTCCCATTTTCTGTGATGGAGATGTGACTCAGGAGGTTCCCACACACAATTGCTCATCCCCATTCCTATGCTGCAGTTTGCTCCCCAGTGTGACACTGTAAACAGTCACCCAATTGATCTAGCTTAGAACAAAACATCAGCAAAACACTCTGGTAAAAATAACCCAGTATGTTTCAGCATTTCAGTTCATCACGCATTTTGCCCCCACAAGTGCTTCTACTGCAAAGATCCTAATGCTTTAACAAACAGTTCTTTGCTGACATATTCTGTCTGTCAAAACAGACACAAAAAAATTCAGACTTTGTAAAGATGTAAATTAAAAAAAAATTCTTTCATTTCAGGTTTGCTGTTCCTGAAACTCTGTAGATTCAGCCTAGTGCATTAAATCCACATCTGGATTCAGTAATTATTGCCTCCAGCTGCTCTTTCTCTGCCCCCTGCCAGAAGCTATTATTCCACTTACACCAACAATAATTGTTTATTTGATCACCATTGAAAGCAGATCTGTCCCTAGGAGAACAATCTGTTTAAACAGAGCCTGTGGGACCAAGGAACTGCACAGGAGAAAGAATCCACTTTACTATTCACAGTTCATCAGACTTAGCTTTGTCTTCCCTCTCCTTCCCCTTCATTCGAACAGTTCACATTGATTAGGCCCTTTCTGAAAGGGTATTCTCTTGGGCAAAACTTCTTTATTTCTGCTTTACCTTGGTGTGCATCAGCTCCTTCCTATCTTTCCTCTCAGCTGCCATGTTCAACTACAGAGCAATCTAAGTACCACTGTAGAAGACGACACTGCGCAAAACCAGGGGCTTTGGGAAGTATAGTAGAACAATTATGTGAGTCTTTATAACTTACGATGATCAGTCCTCCCAGACACATGAAATCTAAGGCATGATTTATAAATCATGATAGCTGAACTGTGTTAAACCAAGCTATTGGATATTTCTAGTTGTAAATATTTATGTATATTTTAATCAAGTAACTTCAACTAAATAATGTTGAAAAGGTAATGCAATGGCACTTGCATTCTATAAATTACTTATTTTAGTTTTGAAAACTAGCCTTTTAAATAAATAGAACACAAGTAACTTCCATGAAAATTGCAATCAACTGAAATGTAAGCATAAGTAAAAATGAAACAAAACTGGATAGCATGTTGGGTAGCATCCTGTGATTTTCGTGATCTTAAATTATTTGAATCACAGTAATACAATCAGATAGTATAGATCTTTTCTTCTCATTGATATTTTATAAGACTCTGTTTAAGGTCTCATGTGCCCAGTATGCCATTCCAGCTGATGATTTAGATTACCTGGTTAGCTTCAGAGTGGCAGAGTGCTATCAACGTCTAAAATCTGCAGCGGTTATTTTTCCACCACCCTCTAATCTTCTTTGGTTTAGAGCAGTGAGTGCATTGCCTTCTAATTGCTCTGAGCATTCTTTCCTGTAACTGAAGAAGTTTGCTACTCTGGATTTCTCAGAAAGCTGAGTGACTAAGAAATGTGCAATTAGATCATAGACACCAATCCTATAAATGCCATCTTCAAGTGCAGTTACAACTTCAAATTCTAAAATATAATTACAGATCTACATCTTATGCTCTAATTTATGCATTAAAAACATGTCCCCAAGTTGCCTCCTCTGCAGCTTTCTAGGGCCTGCAGATTAAGGTAGGAAAAAACATTCTGACGAGGGAGCAAAAAATCCCAGCATGACTGCATCTGTACATCCTAACAGTCAACTGCTTCATGGCAAAATGGATGATCTCTCAATTATAGCCTCCTAAATCATGAAGGACGCAGTGCCAATTAGGATGTAATGCTAAATCCCTATCAGGAAGTCTACCAAGAAAATTTGAAAACCAGGGCAGAAAACAACAGAACGGCTCAAATGCGTTCTCAACATGCAGCACCTCCTGTGAAGCAAGCCTGTATGGACTACTGTACCATTAATTTCCACGTGATTCAAAATATTGCCTAATGAAACTTAACTTGCAGCAATCTAATCTGGATATGACCAATGCAGGGTGAGTTTCATCAAGTCTGTAAGAGTGAAAAAAAGTTGCAGATGAAGAAAAAGCAGCCCCTCTACTAACAGCTGCTTCCAAAGCTAGCAAGCTCTTCAAATTCCAAAATGAGAAGTGCACAATCAGTCCCACAGCCATTCTGCCTGCCAACAGCCTAGCAATGTGATCTTAATTTTGCCTGGTACAAGTCCGTCAACCTTACATGCAGATCAGGGCAGAATCACAGGAAACAGACTCTCAAAGTGGTCTGAATGCATGCTGAATGACATAGGTTTCCAGGTAATAAAATTCTTGATGCTTTGTTCTGCTAATGGTCTATAAACTGTTCTGTTAATCTCATTTAATTAATTAACAGTATAGTTTATACACCATTTGCAATAATCTAATGTTGACTGCAATAAGAAATCTGGGTCCAAGAGGACAAACAGCAAAATCTCAAACTAGAAGCAAGCACAATTGTTTTAATAATTTTTCCCAATTTGCTGAGTAGGACTGTGGCATCACTGTCCTACATCTATTCTTGAAATTCCATAATGCTTTCCACTTTAGGCTCCTAGAAACACACTGACAAATACACGGATGCATAGGCACTAAAAGGACAGTCTTTCAACACTACTGCAAGCCACAAAGTGGAGACGTTAGCTATGAAGATGCTCCATGTGCCAAAAGGAAAACAAAGCAAAACAAAAGAAATATATTTTCCTCTTATGAGGAAAAATACTCATCTATCTTTAGCCAAGAAACCTTTATTCTGTCAAGGCAGAATCTGAAAAAAAGAAGGGTCTTACACCGCGATAAGAGCCCTTGCAGAACATAGACACATGGCTCCATTTATTATACTGTTAATCCTTGCACAGCTTAATGTTTTAAAAGCAAACTGAGGTAAATAACTTGTTTAAAATAACAAGCATGAGGAAAATTTTTAGCTTAAAGTAGAATTACTTCTCAAATATATTAGACCTACTTATGTTATTTCTGTAACAGCTATTAGTCATTGCCTGATTTTCAATACATTATCCTGTAACTTAATCTCAAGGTAAATTTTGTCTAGCATCTGTACCAAAACCAGCAGTACACCTATTCACTTACCCAATATTGCTAAATCTGCATGTGCTTAAGCTTGCAAGTGGTGTGTTTAAGCTTTAACTTAAAACTGGAATGTGTCAGATATTGTATAACAGAAATCTGAAAATTTATTTTTAGAAACATATACCTACAACTTTTAGATGTTGTTCATCAGCCTGCCTCACAGGGAATTTACATTATGACAGAAAGTTACCCAAAGCTCCTCTGTAAGGATGTTTCTTTCACAAAGTAAAGTTAATACTTGATAAATGAAAATACTTGCTCTGAATTTTTATTCTGTATTGGCTGGGTCAGTTTCCTCCACGGATTGTATGCAGAGTCTATACTGTACAGGCGCATGTGCATGGCCAACACGTGGAACAGCTGATCTGAAAGGTGAAGAAGACAGATTGCTAATTATTACATATAATACTATGAAGTATTTCACATTAAGACGCCATCATTTATTTTTCATGATGCCTGTCATCTCATTCCAAGTAATCTAGTGCCCTAACAAGCATATTTTTATTATCTATTCATTAAAACAGGTTTAGAAGAAAAGCAAGGTTTAGATAGAAGGCAGTGAACATATGCATGTAGATTAAAAAAATTATTTTTTTCCTCTCCTCACATTCTGAAGCAGGGAAAGGCTGTTTAGAAAGCTCCAACCACATCCCACTTGTTTTAGCGCTCATAAAACACCGGCTCCATTTACTTAATTATAGGTCTTTTTAAAAAATCCTGTTTCATACGTTGCATATGCTGCTACGTTGCTAAGGTTACATGCACACTTCACTTCCCTCTCTAGCTTATGCCGGAAGCCATGATATCCTAAACATCTCTTCTGAGCAGAGACCAATACACTTTTAACACACAGCTTTTATTGTCCTCTCTCACAGTTAAGTTCTGTACACAACATATTTGAAATTAACCTGAAGCTGCTAAAAGTTCCGGCCTATAGCAAGGTCACTTCTGCCTTCATAAGGTTATTTGGTAGGTAGGCAAAATTAGGGAGAGAAAAACCCCAACCAACCAAAAAACCAAACAAATTTCTGACCATGCAACAGTGACACAGAAATAGCAACAGTCTTTATAATGGCAGAGATTTGTCTATACAAGCTGCAGGCAAAGTTTGCTGATATTCATCAATTCAAAACCTTCTGTATATCCACTGTGTCCATAATATTTGCAAGACACTTCCAGAACCTTTTGAACAAAGGACACTCAATTTATTATTCATACACATTACTGCAGTATCTTGTATTAAAATGCACAGTTTTAATTTCTCTATGAATCAATTGATCAACACAAAGATAATAACATCTATCCTTCCTCCCCTTAAGCAAGCCAGGAAGGCAGGCAACATCTCTGTTGACAGCATTCCCAGAGAGGTATAATAAGAACGACAGAATGGTATGGGTTGGAAAGTTATCCAGTCCAACTCCCCTGCAATGAGCAGGGACACCTCCAACTAGATCAGGGACTGCCAAGGACTAAGACTTTTCTGTGTTTACAATACAGTTACAATTTGGGAACAAAGCATCTTTTATCTTCACAGGTTTATATTAAAATACTATTTTCCACAAACATGCTCACTTTTTTCCTCCTGTCACACTGTAACTTGTCATTTGCTGCCATGTTTGCTTCTCTTGTTCAATTTTCTGGGATACTGCCTTCTTCCTCCTTTTCCTTTTAACTCTTTCCCTTAGCATCTTGCAATCACCTTTCCCCTCACTCCTCTTTTATTCCTTTAGTTGATACCTTTTCCTCCTACTCTCTTCATCTTCCTTCTCTCTACAACTCACTCAGTCTACACACTCACTCACAGGTCCTCTTTTTAAAGTAGAAATAGCAGCTATTAATTTATTTTCCATAAATAGACAATTACTCAGAGGTACGCAACAGCCAAAAGAGGCGCATGATGAAGTCAGCTGACTGCCAGAGCCTGAGGGCTATAATTAGCTCCTGGGGTTTGTAAAATAATTGGAGATGTAGATGGCATTGGAATTGATTGCCGTCACCTGCTTTCTGAATAAAAACAGTCACTGAGGACAAAATAAGTCATCTTTTCTCCCAGTAAGAGATTCCAGCAAAACATGGCTTTTCTGACAAACTTCAAACCCCTGAAATGTCAGTATATTACTGATTGTTCATCAAAATGATAACCCCCCCCCCCCCTCCAGTATGGTTTGATCTGGAATGAAACCCATTAGACCATTCCTTCCCTCCTGCCTCTCTGTGACTAAAGGGAATGTCACTTTTTTCTTTTCTGAACTGCTCCTTGCCTCAAACAAGGCAACTTAGCGTAATTAATGAACCCTCTGTTCCTTTAACAGCTATTTTCCTGAGAAGACAAAACTAAGCAGCCAAGCATCAAATTCTAGCACTGGAGAACTTATTTGTAATTTCCAGGCATGTAACGTTTACGGATTCAAGATATATTCTACCATCAGCTGAATCTGAAAAGTTCCGTAGAGCAGTCTTGTAAGACAGTAATTTCTGTTTGTGATCAAGGTAGCTATCAGTCCTTTGGAAGAAAATGTGTTTAGCACATGAATGTAAAGCTAGGAAGTAGTTAATAAGATACAGTTACAATAAACTTTTATGAAATATTTTTAATGAACTGACTTAAAAATTTTATGATGCTCTCCAAGTCAATGCCATGCTTGCTTCTAGCCCATGGTGACCAAGGAATAATACTGCCCCCAGTGCTGAACAGCAATGGCCCAGTGGCAGCCACCTTCCAAGTCACTAAAATTGTGTTCTGACTTGGCTATTGCCTCCGTATTAGCATTATCTGAGAAGATTTCTAACAATCAGCAAATACTTAGGACTAGCCAGAGGAATACACAAACATTTATTTCCTCACAAACACATTACTCTGTTTTACACCACAGCGACTCCAATTGCTTTACCTCAAATTTACTATAATTATGGAGTATTGGAGAAAGCCTGGGAAAACACCAGAGCTCTGAGAATATAGACCTGGCAACTTCTTTGTGCACCAAGTACTTGGTGCTTAACCACATTCTTATTTCTTGAGGACTGGCAAAAATCTGCTCTGAGTCAAATGAACTCCAGAGGTTTTTGCCCTGGGTATTTGTGTGAATGCATCATTCCAAAATACAAATATGAAATTACAGAACATCCTCCCATTTTCTTATACCCTGCTTAGAAGCTCAGAATAGACCTAGAAAAAAAACCAAACAGCCCACAAAAAAAATAACAAACAAGTTGCAGCAGAACATTAACATGACAATGGCCCACAACCAAGAACCTTGCCTCATCTGGTGAAGAATGGTAGGAAAGGCCATAGCTACTACACCAGACATCCCAAACCCTACCACCGCTCACAGTGTATGTTCCAGCCAATTCTCTCCAGGACAGACCACCTTTATAAATGGGAAAGACAGGATCAAAGTCATCAAAATAACATTCTTAACAAAATTTGGTAGAATATCAATTTTAGAAAGCACAGCAGCAACAAAATTAGAGAATGGTAATCATGAATTCACAACCAAATGAGAACTACAGGTCTGTTGATAATAAATCAAGAGAAATAAACAGTGAAATTAATTTGAACCAGGTCCTCCTTTCCCAAAAACTTGGTAATATTTGAGACTGACTGCATCGAGTTAAATTGAATAAATTCAAGAACCACAAAATTAGAATGCACAATGTAATTTATTGCGGCAAGTCAGCAGGGGCTTGGCAAGATTCCAAGATTTAGAGATTTAAGTGGGCAAAATTATTACTGGCTTTAAAACACATTCATGTGGCTCAAATATCACCTACATTAAAGCAGTGCTCTCTCAATTCCCCCAACTTATTTAGATGGTCTTTGTTTTCTTAGAATACATGTACCTTATATTAAACACTTACTAGAACCACCTAGATTAACAGACACGAGGGTTATCTTTGAGTCAGATTAGCCATTCTAATTTCATTTCTAAAAATTATGAAAATAAAACTGTTGTACCAGACACTGCTGCTTTTGGTACATTCTTTTCAACTGTTCCTGTACCAGCTCTACTTCTTAGTGTTATCCTGTTGTGAGAGATAATAAACTCAATTGGAATGGGAGCAGCTCCAAGAATAAGCCTTGTCTTTGTACAGAGACTGGAGCTATATGAAGAAGTGTTCTAATGCTACTCCTCCCATAAAAACTAAAGATAATAGGTACTTTGTCTATTTACCCATACTGCCTGCAGTTGCATTCTTTACAAATTTTTGTATTAAAGGATTAGCGATTCAGGAAGTTACACGCAGGTGTAAATTTTGGTCTCACTAGCAATCTTGGTTTGATCTTTGCCAAAGAGATCCTGAATTTCCACATGAGTTTTTGTTGCCTTTTTTTCATCTTTCCTTCTTCCAGTCACTTGACTTTAAACTCTCAATTTATGAAAGCTGAAATCAGAGGATTTTTTCTGTTATTAATTCCACTTCCACAATGCATAACAATTGTGCTGCAATAATGATGACAAAGAAAATTAAGGAATTAGCTGACTTTAGTTTGCTTGCAAAAGTCTAGATGATGTGTTTATTTCCCAGTCTCTCTCATATTCATGTTTTAGATGGATGTAAATAATATACTGTCATCAAAAACCTCTACTTTGCTATTCTGATCCACTCTTCTATTTTTTACGTTCTATAAAATGGTATTCATGTTTACAATGTCAAAAGATCACAAAACTCAGTGACACAGCAGTTTGCCACAAGTGGAATTGAAAACACCCCTTTTCTCAAGTGCTGCATGAACATCAGACCAGACTAGAGACATTATGTTCTTTCCCCAGCATTTCTTGGACTCAGGAAGAATGTACATTATAACAAAAAAGAAAACCAAACTTAATACAACCAGATGGGACTTGATTCTTAATAAGGAGATTGAGAAATTTCTGTCTCCTTGTAGAGTCTTATATAGTCCACTTAGCAACAGCAGCTGCAAAGACCTGCTGACAGCATCTTCCCATTCATCGCTGATCCAGTAGATAGGAATCAGTGAAGAAAAAAATATGTGAAGGTCAGGAAAAGCTTATTAAGGCATTAAGACATGAATAGTCTTTACAAAGTCTTAAGTCTTAATTGCTGATGAAGCAGCTAATTATCCTCGACACCAAACTTGCCAGTTTATGTAATCAACTTCAGCAACAGAATTCCAACAGTATCTACCTTTACCTCTCTCGCACTCGGTATGAATGGCATACCAAGATTTTTAGGAAATAGTTAGGATCTAGCATGAAAGGATGGGTACGAAAGACGTGCAGACTGCCAGACTCTTACTGAAAAAAATAAACACTAAAACAAACCAAAAAGCCCAAGCAGCCACAGAAAACCACTGTGCCAACAGAAAAAGCATTCCTGAAAACTACTTTTATTCTGATTCCCAGTGACTGCAGAGATCTGGTAGGAATCTTTGCAACCATGTTCATACTAATAGATTACAGGAAGAAGACAGTTGCAACTGAACAATCTGTAAAAGAATTAGGTTTTTCTTCCTACAGGAATACTCAGTTTTTCCAAGTATCACTGACCATATTGGTAAAATCAGACAGTCAATGTCAATATTAAAAAATCTGATACAGAAGGAACATGAAGAGCTTGGAAAACGCTTCATGTACAGATGAATTTCTCTGCTCACAAAAACACTAGAAGCACTGATGAAATTGACACTAGTACCTTAATCAAGACTGATGACACTGCTGAGCCATCTACAAACACAAATCACAGGATTCAAAGGAACAAGAGGAGAAAAAAAACCAGACAAACAAAATACCCAGTACAGCAAAAGGGTTTCTTAATGGTTAGAATCATCACAAAAGTAAGGAAGGTGCTGGACATTTAAGGTGAGCTTAAATAAGTCTTAAATACTTTTTTGACATCCCCTTGTAATTACTGTCCTTTCCAATTAATGCAGTTGATGCTGAAATGCCAGACTCTGCTATCTGAGGGAAGTATAAGGATAAGGAGCTCCTATGCAGGAAAACTGAAGCCAAAGGACAAGGTGACAGAATATTTAATCCTTTCTAAAAAAGCTTAATCCTATCCTTATCACAAAGGGGAAAAGGAAAAAAGAAAGAAACCAGAAAGAAAGAACTATTTAAAATTATAAGGAAGAAAGGACTAGATTATAATTTAATTTATAGATAACTTTTAAATTTTGGAAATTTTTCACTCTACTATTGCAAGATTAACAGAGTAACAATAGCAGAGAAAAACACGTATACACAACAGAGAAGTAAGACCTGTGCAATTGCTGTACATCATAACTATCCCCATAGCCCATGACATCTTCAAGGCCATAGATTAAAACTGTAATGTGGTCCTTAAAACAGGACTTAATTTTTAAGTAATAAGTGAATAGGACTCTATTTGCATTTTTTGGTTGCATACCATTTCATCACACACACACAAAACTTTAAAACTTAAAATAGCAATTTTACAGCCAAACTTTCTTCTTCCTTCTTCTTGCATAGATTCAATCACTGATACTAACAGCTACATTAATCACTCTTAATTTTACTTCCCAAGAGTAGCTGCCCTCAAGGTGCAATCTACTAAAACAGCTTTTGATCTTTTTGTTCTCTGACACTTGCCACTGTAAGGGCTCACCTGGGACAACATACCCCTCTTTCTGCAATATCTAATCAACAAACTTTACAGTTCTTACAAGACACAGTGGGTTGCTTTATCTCAGAAGAGACACCTCATTATCTCACAGATAAAACAGACAAAACTGGGCTATATTTTAGATTACTTCTGCTGGACCTGACATAAATGACGTTTTAAAAACAAAAGCAGTTTCAATACTGTGCAAGCAAGACTTTAAAAAAAAAACAATATTCAAGTTCTAGATGGAGTACAGATTTTCAAGATGACTCTTTCTTCACTGTGTAAGAACATGAAGAAGTTGAAGGTATATTTGCACTCAAACTTTGACAAATCCAAAAGGTAATCCTCTTGGAAAAAGGAATTAGCACGGAAAGATAATAAAATCTATGACAGAATGTAAAGTATATGAAGAACTGCAATTTTTATCTCTAAATGCAACAATAAGGAAGGGGCAATGAAAGAAACTCGTATAATTATTGTAGAATGACAGAATGGTTTGGGTTGGAAAGGACCTTAAAGCTCATCTGGTTCCAACCCCCCTGCCACAGGCCAGGACACCTTCCACTAGACCAGGCTGTTCAAAGCCCCATTCAACCTGGCCTATTATATAACAGTTTCTTAAAAACAAACCTTTCTGTATATGGAGAAATAATTCTGCTTCCCACTAGACATACTTAGCCTGAGGTCCAAAACTAAATAGAACACTATTTAGTTGGAAGTACTGTACAGATCTGTCCTAGGAGAACCCTGTTACCCTACATTAAAAATGAGCCTATTTTAATGCAAGATTTAATATGGCTATTTTGATACATAACAATTTTACCAAATAAGTACCAACAGAGAACACAAACAGCATATGTATGTTTTAACAATGAATAAATGACATGTACACGTCCATGCTGTTTAAAGCAACAATACATTCACACACATAGCGCCCCTCATCCAAAAGCTTTAAAGGCCTTCAAGTTTTCTCCAGTGCAAGGCAGATACTAGAAACCATCAACATGACTGATTTAGATCTAAATAAGAAAATGTACCATTCTACACACATTCTAAAATGGTGGAAAAAAGCAAGTGCATTGTGCTTAAATGCTGACCCTACTTCATCAGAAATGTGTGCTAGAATCCTTAAAAGTAATGCAGCAGCTGAAGGAGAAAGCACTACTTCGTGTACACCACACTCAACATATGTACAATAGTTTAAGAAGGGAACAGAAAAATGTTACTGTCAGTAAATACAATGCAATGTGTTGTAAGCAGAAAAACAAAAAAAAATCAAGAAATGTTGTAACCTTAAAAGCATCATCAGCACAAGTTTCAATCAGAAGAAACACTCTACCAATTTCAGATTAAGCCTTTGTGGGCAAGTACACAAAAACAGCCAAATCACATCATGGAGAAAAAAATTCTTCTCTCTAAATATATACACAATTCTGAAAACAAGGATTTAAACCTATGTTTTCCTTCTTGGGCTATTTTATTCTTTATATAGACAAATAACACACAGTTTAAAAGCGGATTTGCTGCTACCGAGAAGTTACACATTTCAAACATTTGATATTTTGTAAACTAACATGTATTTTTAAAAGCAACAGTTCTAAACTAATGTGTATTTTTAAAGCCATAGTTAATGTAATCTTAAAGCTTGCTGTTAATATGATAATTTCCATACTTCAAGCATAAGGAAACTGAAGACAAGGGACATGGTAGCTGCAAATTTCTAAGTATGAGACTTAAATCATCAGATACATTAGCACTCAGAGAAACAAATTACTTTACTATTACAAGCAATAGCCAGGGTGGAACAAAGCTTTCCTGCTTTACCTTTAAAATACTTCTCATTTTACTTACCAAAATACATTAAATGGATACTATGA
Source organism: Melopsittacus undulatus (assembly GCF_012275295.1). Taxonomy (NCBI): domain Eukaryota; kingdom Metazoa; phylum Chordata; class Aves; order Psittaciformes; family Psittaculidae; genus Melopsittacus; species Melopsittacus undulatus. The sequence goes on from NC_047534.1 coordinate 42,823,045, forward strand.
CAATTGATTTCTAAATAGATTATATTCACAGCACATTAACATCTCTAATGAATAACTTGTGCAAAGTAGATTTCAGATTTCTCAAATTGCAACAAAACTCAGAGTAAGGCAAGAAAAAAGTTCTTAAAAGTTGATATAATCTGGAAAATGTTAGAACAAACTAGACATCTTTACTCAATATTCTAATAATTTAAATTGTACTTCGTAACATGAAGCTTACTTAAACATGATCTTTTCCCAGCTGTGCTTGCCCCTCCTGAACATAAATTGCCTCCTCGATGGACCAGTTCAAGTTCCAAGTTTGTTCTGCAAGAAAAACATAACTGTGCTGAATGGAACAGAATTATTCAAGCTTCTACATAAAAGAGTCACCACAAGCTCCCAGCCTCCACTAAGTAAAAGAATCCTGGCAACTAATCTTTAGTCCAAGATACTGCCAAAATATGACTCAAACTAGCTTTATCAAAATATTGACATATAAGATTCTAAGTGGTCTGATTAGCTAGTACCAATATTAAAAGAGCTGCTGATGGTTGTGATTGAAGAATAAAAAAAATAAAAATTCTGAGGCTTTTTTCTATAAGCATACACAACTTCTTGATAATTTATGTGCAAATCTGTAACAACAATATACAGATTGGCTAAATTTCAATCAATCAGATATGTCTAGAAAGTGTTCTCTTATTGGTAGGACTCTGGTTTTGCTTTAAACAAACAGACAGTACAATGGATATGCCATCAAATAACTAAGTAAGAAAACTGCCTGAATTATAATGGAAGCACTGACCTTTATAGATAAGTTTGTTAATAAAAGCCCTAATGGTTAATTCTGAATGAACCACTGGTATTCACTGCAGCTCATTAGTATGACACAGGAGTTCAGTCACTAAATCCTGGATGTCACACTGAATCTTTCTTTCTCAGTATTACAGTAATCTGATACTTAGGCACAAATTGTTTAGGCCAAATTCGTTAGCTTTGTTTAATTTTGCAATTGGATGTTTCAGTACTGCATTATCTTCTACCCCCAAGACTTGGAGCAAACAATTTACGTTATGTTCTCTGAGAGCTGCTTTAAGAAGTCAACATACATTTCTTTAATTAAAGGAATATAATTCTATTATTCTGAAATGCTATTTTACTACTTTAATCCAAACTGCAAAGCTCAGGCTAAACTTATTTTGTCCTTTAACTAAGAACTGAACAATTTTAGGTGCAATATAATGCAACTGAATACATATTAAAAACTATTCCAGAATTTTAGGCACATAATATATCTAAGATAAGAACACACATCCACATACTCTAAAGAAACTACAGGATGACTATATTATTCAAAACATTAATTTTTTTTTACATATTTGAGCTCCATCAGCTTGAAAGAACAATATAGTTTTGATACGCAGTGTTTGCTAAGATACTTTCATATGGTTTTTAAAATAGTAACATTTCAGAATATTACTATCCCTAAATTTGCAGCTTATGCCACCCATTTCTGAAGGAATGCTTTAATCCTCTCTACTCAGAAAAGGCAATTTAACATTGATAATGTGCCTGCTCAGAGCTCCATCTGGTTGCTGCTGATAAGGGCATCTGTGTGACAGGGGAATTTTCCACTCTTCAGGCAATTTGCAGTGCTCACTGAACTTCTAAAAATCTACCAGCAAGGAAGCAGGGAGAGGGATTTCATATTAGTGAACAAAATAGCAACTGTAGATCAGTATGTGCTAGTTCATCATGGGAATATAAAGGAAACCAGTATGTTTTATTTTACAAACCTTCTGATAACTAATTTGTAGAACAAAATTAATGGCAGCCTTCCATTAAAACCAAGATAATTAAGATTTAAATTAAAATCACTACCAGAATGTTTAAGAATAACTTCCTAGATCTAGAATTTTAAATTTCCTTTTCACCAATAAATAGGTATAATTTTACAGAACAAGTCTCAGGGAAAATTCTGAAAAACAAAAGAAAAAACAAACTCTTCTCAATACATGTGAGATGTTATATAGTGTGTTTTGCTGTATGGAATGTTAGGACAGAGATTTGTGGATATACGTACTCCATCATACATACCATACCAACTCTCACCTCCCACACTTTTTCACTGCCCCCAGCCCCTCAAAGACAGCAGCTTACAGTTCAGCTTTCTTGGAAACATAAATATTAGCTTTTTCCTCTAACACATCTCTTTCAAAACATACCTAAACTTTGGCATGAAAGTGCACAGTAGAGAAAGCACCTTCTGTGGAACTGAACATTTCTCCTTTATAAAATGTTCAACATCATGTACAGCCCTAAATAATTATGAAAGAGACCAGTGTATCTCCCCCCTAATTCAAGCTCCCTTCTGCCTTGAGGGTCTGGGCACCACCCGCCCTCTACTGAAGAGAAGCAATGAAGAAAAACTTGGGGCATCTGATATAAGACAGAACACAGAGTGGTCTCTGAAAGCATCCTTTTCCACCTCAGCCTCCTTAATGTGAAGGAAGGAGAAAGAAAATCTATATGAGTGGCTGTTTCCTCTATCTAGAAATCTTTGCGTCATTCATTGGAGCACCGAGTTTTGTAGAACACTGGCTTTATCTTCCTCACTCACAGAAAAAAACTGAGAAGATGGATTTGGCTCAACTGTACAGACTCGTGATTAAAAAACAGCCCTACTTCATCTCTTCTTGTGAGCTTTCATTAAAGGAACATATGGGGGTGGGGGGAAGGGAGAAGTTATTTCTCAGAATTTGTAACAGGACAGAGTAGGGGGACGTAAAATTGCAAAGCCCTTTCAAGAAAGAGAACATATTAGGATGGACCTCCTCTTTTTATTGGGACACAAGAATCAAGTTAAGCACTACCAGTTTTTCCACTTCACTTTACAGAGACAACATACCTGTATGAAAATAAAATAACAAAACATACTGAAACACAGGAAGGGAAGAACTGAAGGTTCTTGTATTAGTCTATATGTAGCCAACAGCAAACCCAAAAGCTTTGTTTAGACAGTCAGCAAAAGAACAAAATGTACTGCTGTGCAACACAGAAAGAGCCCTCCAAGGTACTTCCACAAATGACAGTCATCAGGGCTATGAACGTGGAGCTACTGACATTAAAGCTAGGCACACACGATTTGCAAATGATGCACTATACTAATCTTTTAAGATCAGTAGCAAAATCAACAGGGATGCATATGAAAAGGTCATAAATTTAACAAGGTAAGACTGTAGCAAAAGAGGAGGTAGCTGAGGAGCTGCATTTCCAGCTGTGCATACAAATCAGGATACCAAGACCCCTAGTGCCTCCTTTGCTAGGAAAGTAGACAGGGGCTAGCTCTCCCACTGGGTGGCAGAGAATTTGCTTGTAATTTCTCTTTTCTACCAGTGACATCTGCCTGGGTAAGCAAGAGTGAAGGACAAAAAGTTCCTGGTTTTCCCGAAGCAGAAAGGATAAGCTGTGGGAAGCAGCTACATCTTGTTTAACCAGTAGTATTTCCATTCCAGCATGCAGAAATACATTACAAAGCTGGCATCCAGCTGTAAACCAGCATCTTTTAAGAAGGCTGCAGGTGATGTCATTTTCTGACCAAAACTGGAACATGGCTTATAAACAGATTAAGAGTGTTTAATTCACTTGCAAATACATGGAGTGAATAAAAATATAATTGCATTCAAATGCTTATTTAAATGGGGACTACTTATCATCTTGACCACTTAATTTGTATGTTAAATACCAGGATGAAATGAATAACAGCTGTAGAAGTTCTGACCAAAAACAATGAAATGTTTCAGATACATGAAACTAGAAATGCTCAAAGGTTGGTAAGGAACACAAGGCTATCGTTACCTCAGAAAGAATTGGATGGAAATAAGGAAGAAACAGGCTGAATGACAGAAATAATTTCTAGAAAGCAAGTTTAGCCTGTAATTTAACTGTGGACAACCCATTGTTTGGATACTTAAAACATACTGAGATCACAGAGAAAACTATTTCGCTCTGGGAGATGATGAGCTCACATATTTATTTCCACAAACAGAAACTATGAGGCTGTATTAAAATGTCTTTTTAGAAGTTTCAGAGGTTTTCAGCCTAGCTATGTGGTTATCAAGTAGTAGAAGCCTGCAAATCCGAACTGCCAAATTGAAAGGCAAGAGAGATTAACCATTTTGCTGCTAATCTGCCCCTGCTAAGTGACTTTATGAGTTACAGTAACAATACGCAAAGCTGGACCCAACACCCAAAATCCTTCAGCCATAGGAAATCACTGATAAGTCTAGCCTAACAAGGAGGGGTCACAATGACTACAGGTGGCATATTCTGATGTGAGTGATCAACCATGATTTCTCTTTCCAGCAGTGCAAGCAGCAATGAAACATTGTTCTACTTTGAGGTATTTTCAACTCTTGGAATGAAAACAAAAATCTTTGGATAGCTATATAGAGATATTTAAAATATATTTAGCTATCATTTTTTAAATCATGGAACATTACACCCAGAAATGTATTATAATGCCATTTTTTACCTTAAATAGAACATCAAATTACAGTTACAAGTAATCATGCTTTTATATGGGAAACATTATTTTTCAGTCCTTCGTATTTTTGGAAAGATACTAAACTGTAGTGAACAAACACATCGCTGCTAAAAATCTCAACATTACTTAATCTTGTATAGCATATACCACTTACAATAATATAGAATAATCTGTTATATGTAAAATTTAATTGCTGCTCTTGAGGCACAGTAAAGACACCTTTAAAAATATAGAAAATATTTCTTTTAATAGAACTATACAGTAATGTAGGTTGGAAGAGAATTCTGGAGATCAGACAGTCCAACCTTCTTGCAAAACCTGAGCTTTAGATTTCAGTATTCAGAGTCCTAAGTATTTCCACTGCTTATACACTCAAGGCACTCAGCAAGTACAGTTTATGAAACTGTAGTAAAAAAAATACTTCTGAATCACTGCATGCCTACACTTTCTTTTCTTGACTTGCAGTCAGCACTTTCCCAGCAGTCCTCAGAGCACAAAAAATTCTTTGCTTAATAACTATTTCAACTTCTTATGGAAAACCCCTGTATTACAGTCAACCTGAGCAGAGTAACCATTCAGAGCATCTTAACATTTATGGTATAGGTGGAAGGAGGAACCATTTTTATTTTCTTGGAGACAGTGTCTGCAACACCGACAGCCATAAAACTGGAATCAAACATCACAGAGAAAATGCTGGTAGTTTTGACACTTTTTTTCAGAAGTCTGATTCACACAGAGAGATTCCTGCTCGCTGATGTCGAAAAAGCTCCTCCTGTGATCCCCACTTAAGTAACCAAAACGACTATCTGACGGAGAGATTAATAACACCCTGTGATTTAAAGTAACAGCAACATGGCAGTGATATAGAAATAATCTAATTCTGCTAAACAGGAGTAAAGGAGATTTGACAGTTTGGGAAAGGAAAGCTGCAAAAGGAACCCAACAGAAAATTTTGATTATATGGGAAACAAAAGCTTGAATAAAGAAGAAAACGAAATAAGCATATGACAGAATGTTCTCCAGGTTTCCAGCCACTGCTGCATATGCTAAAAATTAACTGACAGGCATCTTCCCATCTTGCATATGCCTGCATACGAGTATTAGAAAATCTAACCTTGATGTACTAAGTACTCAGAAAGTACTTCTTGCTGAGAATGTTTGTTGTTTTGGTTTAAGTAAACTATCTGGTAACACCATTAGTGTGAAACACAAAAGAAAAAAATAAAAAGAAAACCATACCTACCTGGCTACAGAATACATAAACAGAAAATCATTGTCAGGTGATCCAAGAGTCTTACTATAATCTGTATACTTCTTCTGTGTGGTACTTTTTATATCTTTCATTACAGATTCCATTTCTTTACTGAGATTGGTTTCTGACTATGAACAAAGACATACAAGAAGATCAGTTAATTTTACCCGAAGAAACACAGTAGCTGACTGCAAAGCGTAGCACTTTGATATTTATAAAAAAACATTTGCAGGCTGTGAAAAATATGCATTAAAAGCCAATACTGTATTTCACAGAAGTGTTATATTCTTCTGAAAGTTATTCTGGTTTATTCTGAATATGAAAACATTGCTGTTTTGTCTACCTCCTCGGTTTAAGGATCTCACTGCTTGTGATATTTTAAAGCATATTTGCATTGAACAAGTATACAAAAGTAACATTTTGTATTTCCATGAAGACTAGAAGGCTAGCAAAATTTAATAGAATTAATGCTAGCATTCAGAAAGACCTCATGAAGCTTTTAACACATGAATGTCTGCAAAGTGCTCTTTCTGTAAAACAAATAATCCATAGCAAAAAATGTTCTTAAATAGACAGTCTTTAAATAACTTCCAGTTACAAGGATATTGGAGTTTTTACATTGTAAAAAAAATGATAAATGAAAATTATATTACATGACTCAATTCTATGTAAATTACTATGGAGAGAAGTGGAACTGTACTTTATAAAAATTATATTAATCACATTTTGTCTTAGCTCTTTGTTTATTTTTAGTAGGTAATGCAGTTCAAGTGTTGTAGATATTTAAAATCTCTTGATGTAAGGAAAAAAAACATAAAAAAATTATGCTGTCTTCCATCTCAGGAAAAAAAAAAAAACGAAGTTTCCCAGGTTCTCAAGTTTCTAAGAGGTCACAAATGCAACATAATGTAAAAACTGAAAGGTAGAGGCAAATTAACAAGGATCTTTCTGCCTTACACTGATGCTTACTGGGAAAGTTCCCAGCTGTTCTTGAAGATCTTCCACCTCTTGCACAAGATCTTGCATACACTTGTTACTATGACTTTGCCAAAGGCTTCTTTCCACGTTGTTTCCAGGATAACAAGGAAGAACACTATTAGCAAACTGCCTACAGAGGGGACAGGTAAATTCTCCTTTGTCCACTGAAAAACCCTGGAGGACCTGGTCATTCTGAAAGAAAATAAAGAAGATGTAGCTGAAATTTGCAAAATATTGTATTTTTTTAGTTTGATATTTCAGGTGTGTAGTTAAAGAACTAGATCTAAAATCAAAAACTATAAAAAAAATAGTAATTGGAATAGCTCCTCATTTTAGTGGAAAAGGTCTTAACTACGCAACTGTCTTATAACCCTCCAACTCAGCTGATTTTCCTAATTTTTAAGTACTTTTCATTGTCAACAATATGCCCATAATAAACCAGAAATCCTTTAATGGGGTATTTTGAACATTCCTTGTGTGTTGTCTCTTTCTAGCAATTCCAATAAAGTTTGAGGCTCCTGTGATGAGATCTTTTAAAGACAAGTTTTATTTTCAGCAATGAGAAATGTCTGAAGATATCTGTCAGAAATACAGGCTGAAAAAAATCTGATCAAGTAGCCATTGGAGGGCAGCATGACAAAACTCTGAACTGTTTTTCTTTATCATAAAGGATCAAAAAATGGAGATGAAAGTATGTGATCGAGAAGTAAGCACCTCTCCTGAGTACTCCTATTACTGGCAAGAAACACTGCTTTACTTTTGTGAACTGCCTCAACCATCTCCTACTCCTGTAAATTAACAGTGACTGTAATTTAAACTTCAAGCTATCAGCCCAGAAAGCTGAGACCTTCACATACCTTTCTGGATGTTGATCTCTGTATTATGTAAAAATAAATGGTTTATCCATACGAATACAAGTCTATATAAATTATTTCAGATTAAGAACACTAGGAAATAGTTGAAATTCTTATGCATTCATCTAGGTAGCAGTAATCTCTAGAATCAAAAGTTCACTGATGTAAATTAGAAATCTTCAAGAATATGATGAGATGGATTTAGAGTTTACTTCAATTTTAAGTGAGAATCCACAAAAAAGGGACTTCAGCGTGTATATGGTGCAAAAGAATACTTTTTCAAAATTCAGTAAAAGAAGATTCTACCATGAAAGCCCAGATTTCACTTCATTATCTTGATAACACAATTACCCTTGAAAATCATCTTTACAGGCCTATGGAAAAGTACAGTTCATCATGGGGTCCAGTAAATGTGGCACAGCTTCCAATTTCTCTAGAGCAAGTTTTACAGTATGACCAATGCTGATACTAAAAATACAAAGCACTGCTCATAGTTTTTCTCAAAATGAAACCAAAATACAACAAAACTTATGAGAAAATAAAACTAAACAAATACCACATAAAGTAATCTTGAATAAAAAGGCTGTTTCATATGCAATAAGTCATCAATTAGTCTTCATTTTATTATACTAAATAATACAGATTGAAATGATTGCTTAAAATCTAATGACCTCTACAACTGCAGAGCATGTAGACATGGGTGTTTTTCCTAGCCAACGATTTCTAAGGCTTGACTAACACACTGTATTTTAAAACCATATACAGCAGTAATTTCCCAACAGTATTTTCCGAGGAGGGTAAAAAAGCACAGTTCACAAGAGTTAAATTCTTTAAACTCACATCTCTAACCTGCATGTATATATGTAACATATACCATACATAGCTAGAAACAAAAAATACCTAACTTTCTGTAACTCAGTTTTCATATTAAGAACTAAAAGTATAAGTTTATACTTGTGAAATTCCCCTCATTTTTCTTTCCTTTCTCTGTAAATTCTAACACTTGAAACATCAAAATATGAATCTATGAAACAGAAATGAAAAAAAATTAAGAAATGTTTTATCTTAAGTCCATGCCAGAAATAAAAAAATCGTATTACTGTATGTTTGTACTGTTTTACAACAAGGTTATTTTAGTCAAGTACTTTTTCTGACATGTCAAAATAACTGAAAACAGACTACTTCTGTTAATATCGTCAAGGTGTGATAAGAGTTTTAGTATCTAGAGTTCCTGAAACATAATAAAAACACCTTGTTCATTCACATAAACCCAGTCTTTCTTTCTCTGAATTAAACAGCAATTGATTCCACTAAGAACAGTTCAGAGCCAAATAAACAAAAATGATTTTTTAGTTTCACTTACCCGTAAAGATTCCATGTAGGATTTGTGACAATCTATGTGTAAAGTGTGACCACAAGTTTGTACATAAACACCTCCTTCCCAGCCTATTGACACTGCTTGCAGGCAGGAGCTCTAAAACAAAGCAAAAAACATGGGAAAAAAGAGCTGTTTATATGAAGTTATAAAGGTACTTGGACAACTTATTTTAAAATTTAAAAAATAGATTTTTATTTGTATGTTATCAAATCAAAAGATGTGGAAATGAAGAAAAAATTATTTTATAAAATATTTAAAGTATTTCATTATGCTAACTTACATAGCTGTCATTATGCTATTCTTTCTAACAAGGAGCCAAGCACCTAAGTTAAACTTCTGCAGTTCTTGTCAGTTAAGATAATGGCTTCTTTAAAGAACCTCTTGTATTACAACATGAAGATGGCTCTAACTCTATCAACTGTTTCAATGGTACAATTTATCCCATGTACAAGTGCAATGACCTGTTCCAACACACCTAATTCAGTTCTGTATATAACCAAAATAACACGATCACAGTTATAAAATTAAACCCTGATCTGTTATTAAAATTCAGTGTAAATGCTTGAAGTTAGTTTAGTAGGTTGTTGAACAATGTTATGTATAATACATGGTAAGGGGAAAAGAGAACAGACATTTGTTTAGTGAATTTGAGTTTTATACTAGGATTGTTTTGAAAACACTGGCCACATTCAAAGACTCTACTTATAGCCCTGGTATGAAAAATAAAGTTACCTCAGTGGCAGTTCTCAGAAAGTAATGAACTAAAAAAAACCAACAAACCCAGGCACCACTGCAAATTTTGATAAGGAATTCTAGAAACCTCTCCTGCAGAATTTGTAGCTGTAGTCAAATTATTAAATCTCCATGTCTCAAAAAAAAAAAAAAAGAAAAAGAAAAAGTTCATACACAGACTGAAATGTAGATTCTGGTTTTACATTTAAGGAACAGAAAAAGATTTAGAGCTACCAGAACTGGAAAACAATTTTTAGTGTAGACTCACCCTGAAATGGTCTTACTGTATGATGCAAAACCAAGGTGAATAACCAATTGTGATAGCTGTATTTTCTAAGGATGTCCTAGCACTGCATTTTTTTCTTGCATATCAGCAGGAAATTAAAACAAAATTACAAATTCAAGCCACAAGACATAACCCTGTTTACCCTACCTGAACCTGACATTCATAATGTGCGTGACCCTCTCAGGCCACAGAATAAGAAAAAACTTTCTCTTTTTTCCTGTTCTTTATTGCATGATTTAGTAAACTGCCCTATTTAGTAAGGTCATATGGTATACCTGGACAAACCCCACAGGACAAATGTTTAATTTGAGAAAACCTTTATTTATTGCATGTATCTAACAAGGCTGCTTAACAGTAGTTACAGAGATAAAAATACACCCCCAAAGTCATAGCAGGAAGACTTTTTCTCTATTCTCTTGAATTCAGAAATAAAGGAGAGCCCAAGCAAGCCACAGGCTGGGGATGAAGCGTATCTGTATCAAGTTACCTTGAATCACTGTGTGATTCTGAAAATAGTCCTATTGATATAAGTATATAAAATTTTATCTCCTAATCCTTAGTCATACATCTCTGTACTAAAAAGAATCACTTTCATTGATTTTCCTTTCATGTGTGAGAACTCTACTCTCTGACTGACAGTGAGCATCAAATATCAGCTTAGAAAGCACAAAAAGAATCTTTATGGCAAGAGTTGGCCTGCTTTGCCCATTCTGTAGGCAGCACAAAGCTTCCTGTAGAATAAGCTGTATCATGCTTCATAACTCCAAACTCATATCTAAGAGAAATTATTTACTTGCCTCCTGAAATCTGTTGTTAGAGGAAGGACATTTACTGAGAAGGACACATTTGATAAACAAAAGGACTTCTTACTGCTTAGCTCAGCTGAACAAGACACTCAAGACACTAACAGATGTTTCAATTTTTATGCCAAAAGAAATTTAAGGATTAGTTCTTTCATGCAGAGACATTTTTTTTAGCACAGTAGTGACCTGGAAACTTGCAAGCAGGTATAGTCAATTCAACTAATGATTATATTAGGACTGTCATTTTTGAAAGCAGGATGCATTTGCTCCTTGCATTACACAGTGTATTTTAGACTAATCTGCTGGTAGCATTACTGAGCAGAAAAAGAAACATACACTTTGGTGAGATCAAGTTTTTGAGTAATATTTTGCTTGGAACTGCATCCATTTGCAGTATGCAAACGTGAAAATAAAGCTACAGTATTGTTTCCATGTTTTTTATCACTTCAGTAGGGAAAACACATTCATTAATTGTTTGAAACTATAAACAAACATCCTCAATGTCAAAAGAAGAAAAGCTTGTCCACAGATTCTTTCTGAATTAAAAAAGTCTTTTGTTCAGTGTGGAGACAGTGTTCTCACAGGAGAATGAATATTTGGTACATGAGCTCTGAATAAGTCCGAGGAATACAGCAAAGCCATGAGAGGCCCAAGGATGCTTAAGCAAGCAAGATAAGAATTCACTGAGTTGAGAACTGTGGACTGTTGGCAAGCTTTTGAGGTCAAGTTCTCACACCTGTGCTTAACCAATTATATGTTAGTCACTAAGGGTCTTCAAGACAAGTATACAATCATGATATGCCAAATTGCTGTAGGTGTGTGTAAGCAATAGTATATAAGGAGTTAATGCTTTGCAATAAATGGCTTTTTGTCTGATCATACTGATCTCTGACTGAGTCCATTCCGCGGCAGTTCAGATGTTCAGAAAGAATTTCCTGCTGATATCTTTAAAACTTTTACTTCCTAGAATGGAAAACACCTCAGGAGAAGGTGCTCTTCTGAAAATGCTGCCCAAATTTTTTAAATGATACCAACACAATTACGGAATTTTAACTCTAAATTAATCTACATAATCTACATAAGCAAGCTTGGATGCAGTTAGCAACTTTCAATTATCTCTGGATGACAATTACAAGAAAGCTAGCAATTCTGTCACACAAAAAACTGTCACAGTTTTGACTCCTTAAAGCCAATATTTAAGCTTTTAAAGGCTCATTATTTAGTTAGATCTGTGTGAGAGTTGGTATGTCACTTGGAATTAGTCTATAGAAGCTAATTTAGGGTCTTGAGTTACATACTTTTCTCCCCCAGAATGATTTCTCAGAACAGCTATATATTCTTTTACGTAGCTGTTTCATACACTAGCAAAGTCACAGGCAGCGCTTCTACGAACTTCTACAACTGAACATGTCCTGCTCAGCAACAAGAGCTAGCTCTCAAAATTAAATATTAAAAGATGTAATGTGGCTTTGTGAAACAATACAAAACTCTACTTGGAACAGCTAACAGAACTTCCAACTAGACAGTGACATACCAACCAGTATAAAATTGAACTTCGCCAATGTTGTGCAGAGTTGAGGATTCACCAGAAGAGGATGAAGTCTTCTGATGATCCCTTCTTTCCATTCACTCATCCTCCCCTTCCCCTTCTCTGTAGCAGCTCAGAAAACTGTTACAGGTTAAAACAACTTTTCTCACTTACTCTGTGCTGCCAACAATACTTTTAACCGATGAAGAGTAATTCCTTGATCAGGTTCTCTCAACAGCCACAAGAAAACTGGTGTTTTAAAAATAATACCTGAGACAATAAGCTCACATCTCAATCTGTGGTCATACTGAATTGCAAAATACCTTCTAGAGAACATCTGTATGGGTACTTAATGACTATATAGCCTGTGTATATATACATATATATATATATATATGCCTATATGCCAAAAGTATAACTCTGGGAAAGCCAGCTACTATTTAAAAATATAGATCCTATCAAGTGTAAATACTTCATAACTACTGCAATGTGACACAGCACTTACTGAATATAGAAATGAAAGAAGGAGGACTCTAAGTTGTAATTTCAGTTACTGTTTTACACAGATTTTTCTTAAGGGGCAGTATTATTCACATAAAATACTTACATCTCTGAAGTATCGCTGTAAAGTTGTAAGCCTCACATCATGCAGTGCTGCACAGGTATCCCAAGGGTATATCTGCTCCTCTTCAGTAGTTGGTAGTCTCTTCGGCTCAGTGCTATTACGGCACTGTCCCAATACTGTATGAAGAAATGCAGCAACAAAACAATACACTAAACAACTAAGAAAACAACCAAGAAATTCTCATTTGTAACTACAATGTGCCTTTTTAATAATTTTTTTTACTGTTTAATATCAAAAAACTGTTGTTCTTTTGCACTTGTACATGAAGTACATGCATGTACACACATACACAGACACATTAATATCTATTTAATTCTCTTTTTCATTTAACACCTATTTTCCTGCAGTCCTACTATATACTTCTGGGTTTGCAAAGCTAACAGGAACTAAGAGATAACCCAACTGTTTGCTTTTTTCCCAAACATTTGAAAATTTTCTCAGTACCCTCAGAGCTATATATGTGCCTCATGGAGGACCATCCACAAAAAAAAAAGAGGACACACTGTTCTTCCAGGCTGCATGAGACACAATGGCACTTATGCACACATTTTAAAAGCTGCAGAAACACTGCTTGTCCAAGTAATGTATTCATACCTGAGGATGCTTGTAATAGAACAACGAGCCCTGTAGGTCTGTCTTCAGTAGAAGGCCCACTTTGTCCGCAAATAACACAATCATATATGGCCTCAGAAACATGCTGTTCCGATGTAGCTACCTCCATGGCAATATCAGCCTCTGGTGATTCTAAAAAAGGATAAGAAAATTCATATTAAACAGAGGGAAAGAAATCCAATTGCATCTGCACTGAGGCAGTGACAAAAAACCCCTTCAAAATAATTCCTCTAGTTTACATATAATCAAAATACTTAAAGTAACTTGAAACTAACCTTGCTGCTTAAAACAGAAAGATACTTGTACAATGAAGTACAAGTTTTCCCATATTCAAAATTATTCCCAGTGGAATGAAATGTTTAGTTCAAGTTTTCTATTAAAGCTGATCTCTTTAAAACTGATATAAAGCAGAGACCTAGCTTCTAATTCATTAGATACTAAATTGAAAACTGTGAACACAGAGAAATGAAAGGCAATGAATATGAATCTCTATTAAAACCAGGTTTGCTCATAACCGATTGACAACAACTGTAAGGAAAAGGTTAATCTGGAGATGTATGATATAATTTTAAGATGCTTAGAAAAGGTGAATTAAACATGAAACTAAAAAGAAAAGATTTTTTTAAATATGAAACTTGGACAATCTTTAAAAATTAGGGGTCATTAAGAAACCGATCTGCTGCTATGCAAGATGCCTCAGAGAGCTGGCTTTCTAATGCCCCACATTATCACTTCCTAGGTGCAAAGACAGAAACTTTTGACGCTAAGGACCAGCTTCAAATTACTGATGCAACTGCACTTGATGCACAATTGCTGGTTGCACTTGGTCATGCTGGTGTCTGGGCAGGGGGCTAACCGAAGCACAAGCAATTTTATTTTATCTTACACAGGTAAGAATTCCTTATTGGCTTGAAAGAAAAGCACCACAGGACTAAATGATCCTCTCCTGACTGCTCAGGAACACATACAGCCAGCCTCTCAACCTAGAATATAAGGGTGCTTTGTTTCTTTCCTAGAAGATAATTTTTCCAAAACAAAAACACTTCCTTCCTATCTTCAACTATGCCCTTTATACCTCCTTGATTAAGTAGGCCAAGGTGATGGACAGAGAATCCTCACACAGAACTGTTCTTAGGGGAACTGCTCTCTTCTTAAAGTCCATGAGAAGTTCAGCAGTTCATGCTGCTCAAGGAGAAGCATGCTTGATGCCAGGCAGCATCTTTCCTCGCTATGAAAAACTCCATGCTATGCTCTCACTCACAGGGCAGTATCAAAATTACACAATTTTAGTAACTACTTCCCAGTCAGTTATTGAGGGTCACATGAAAATGATCTTCACTGACATGCAGTTATTAATATTGTACACACGTCTATCACCATCTAGTGGCAGTCAGATGTACACTGACAGAGCAGAATGCAGCAACTGCACATCATTTATTTTTTAAATTCAGGTAACCCGGAAATCTAGGAGCAACTGTAGAGCAGAAGGAAGTAAGCACTAAAGCTATCTTTTATATTTAACATCACCTCATAATAGTGTAATGCACACTCACACATACTTGTGTACGAGAAACACACAACACGAGAATGACAGGAGAGTTTCAGCCTTCTCGCTTCTCTAAAATTTGTCAGGACAACATCAAATACACATCCATTCAATACTTTTTAAGTGTAGAAAGACACTGTAGTGCATCAATCTGATTTTGAACAACTTCGTGGTAGTCCTCAAAACCAGTCAAAATTTAGTTTACAAAATACCATTCATTCATAGAAAATGGCATATTTTAAACCTGAATGAAAAAAAAAACACACATCGGTGTTTCAAAGGCTTTTCCAACCGATTCAGTATATGTAATCGACATTTCTATTGCCTATGTGCAACCAGCACATAAAAATCAGGCTAATTTAATTTTAGAACTTAATGATCTAATGCATGTTTCCTTCGTAAGTACTTAGACCAAGTGACAGGCTACTTGGCAAGCAATCAAATTTCAAGAACTAAACTTCTAGCATCAAGGAAGACTTCCTAATAAAATAATCTCCCCCAGAGGCAGTGAAAGAAAACAAAGTTAACTTACACAAAATCCAAGGGCAAGAGAAATTTGCAAGAATTTAAAATCTCAAATAATTAAGCAGACTAAATTCCAGTGAAACAAGCAAACCCTCCTCCTCCCCAGTTCTTTATGAATGGACTATGATAAGCCTTGATTACCGGCTTAAACCAGTTGTCAGCTTCTTCAGAAGATCAAACTCGGGCAATGGTTTGTTTGAAACTTTTTTGGCTGCATCATTCCTTGTGTGGAAAACATACTAGCGGCAGACCAGCAAAAAGCAAGCAAGCTATGCTTATAGCAACATCTCAGTCTTGCCTTTCTTCCCCTCCTGCGTTTTGCCTTTGTGGAGCTCCTGTGGAAACACCAGACCCTGCCACACCAGCTACATGATCTACCTACACTGGCAAGGACCAGGACAAATACTTTTCAACTCAAAATACAGTTGAAAATGAGAGAGACACTTTTCTGCAACCTTCTTCTAAAATGTTTCATTAATACATTGATACCTGTGAGTATAAAGTAGTTGGCATGCCTCCATCCCATTTCACTCTCAGCTATGTACTTCCTATTTCACATGGGGAAAAATAAAACTGAATTGCATTTTGCTGCAATAGTACTCATATGAAACCTCTAAATGCCCAGAAACAGAGCTCCACACCACTTTTTTCTTCCTCTTTCTCCATTTCATATAAAGAAAAGTACAGAACTGCTTTGTGTTTTCCACAGCAACTTACAAAGCATTTATTTTAAATGACTGAAGTTGCAATGCTATTTTATTAATTTGATTTATAAAGTACAGGTTCTTATCGATTTTAAAAGCATGAGCTAACATTTCCTAGCTGACAGGATACAATTATATAAAGACAGCTCAATAAAAATTATTATTTCATTAAATGGCTTTTACATTGATTAAAAGCCTTAAACACTGACTTTAATATACCAAAATTCCTTCTATTCTACCTAAAAAACCTACCCAAATCACCATCAAGAACTGTCACATGAACAAAGCTGCATCAATTGCAAATAAAAGCTGAAGGATAACCTAAATCTCCTTATCTTGCTTCCCGTGGTGCACAAACTCCCAAAATTTTTTGCTGACACCAGGGAGGTATCTCCATGAAAAACAGCACTTGTGTTATGTCCCAGAACAACACTGCCTCACCGAATGCCAAAGGAATCCTTTGCCACCTATTTGCTAAGATACTGATCCTGAGGCATATTACTCCTCCAAGTTTCAAACAGTTTTTGTAGGAGCCTGCAGTCTTGTTCTGCATGAAAACCAATGTCACCGAAAACAAGCCAACTCATCGCTCTAGTGGAGATTCAGAAGAGCAAGGAAGACCAAGGTGGTTTTAGTTGCTAAGCTGAAGCATGGCTTTACTAGCCAGGCAGCAATCATACAATAGAGCAAGCATATTTAATGCCAAGCATTCTTTGTAATACAATCAAGGATGCCCACAGTTACTTATTTGGCTCTTCATTTAGTTTTGTACCAATAGGAGTTAGAGTTCCAAAGTAAGAAAATCCTAGCAGTTCCCACCTCCTGGCAAATACTGAACAGCCTGGTAAAATCTGGCACACTGTTTTATTGCAGAATGCTTTGCTGCCTGAATTTTATTTCAGTTCTGTTATCCAGAGTGAAAAGATTCACTCCTATTCTTTCCTCTAGCCAGCAAAACCCCAGAACCAAAAGGGCCTTGTAAACACAGTAGTTTACAGTCTCTGTTGATGGTAGTCAACATTTTTCCTGCAGTAGACATTTTGTGTCAAAGTGGCCCCTTGGCATCAAAGCAACCATTAGTATGCTAATATTCTTCACCCTGACCCAGCATACATATTCTCTAGAGATCAGTACCTAATTTATTTTTCTATCTGGGTTCAGAAGATCGAGAGTTAGGAAATGTATGTCACCTTGCATTAAAACTCTGCACTTCTTTATAAGTCTAGCTAAGGAATTTTCTCTTGAAGGACAAAATAACACCCTGCCAAAACTCACATCATAGGAAAGAAACACAAAGATCCCACCACGTACTTATCACGAGCATTTAAAAAAACAACAGCAAAAAAACACCAACATAACCATCACACTGAGCACTTCAGAGACAGCAAAACTACTGAAGGAATGCAAGATATCTTAATTCACAAATTAAACAATTCACAATTCTTCACTAAGATATATTTGATTAAGTAGTTCAGCAGCTTGCCTGGAAAAGATCATAATATTTCGTGTTTATAAAACTTAGATCTCTGTAAATATCACTGTTATTTGTTAAAGGCTACTATTAACCTGGAGGAGAGGGATTAATTTTTGTTCTTATCAAGTCCTGCCTGAAGGCAGCTGAAGTTTCAAAAATCTCTAGCATGGAGTTCCACATCACAACAGACAAACCAGTCTCACACTGAGGTAAGTGATCTCAAAACGAAGATGTAGAAGTAGCTGTTAGTAGAAGACTAGAAGAACTATGACATTGACACTGTATAGGACTACATGAGAACACATTACTGGCTCACTAGACATTCTCCTTAGCTATTTCAAGAGCTCTATCTCTGCTATTAGAATATGTTTCTTGGTTTATTTTTCTACTTTTTACGTCTGTCCTGCAGTCAAACAGCTGAAGACAGCACAGTGGGTTCTGTTCCATCCTAGTTCATTAACATAGCTGTTTCTAAATTTCACTTCATTACTTCCAGGCAAGCTTGAATGGCAATGCAGGTCTGCAGATGTCACAGAATATAAACACAAATTAACAGTGGGCCCAAATGTAAAGGGCTACATAATTGGGATTATTTTTCTACAGTAATTATATGCAAGAAAATGTCATCCTTTACCTTTTAGCATCTCAGATGAATTTGTGAATTCCACTACAAATACATAATTTTTGCTGGTAAGATGAGACATTCAATATTGAAAAACAAACATGTAACCGGGTAACAACTTCCTTTTAAGCCATGTTTCACTGCAGTATCCCAACAATCAAAGTAGAAGAATGCCTCAGAGGATTAAGTGGCTCTGTGTATTTTAATAAAGACTTTGGAAACTATAAATTTTGTGGGGTTTTAATAAAATTATCTCTAAGCTTTGGCTATTTATTATTCTTGTCATCTTCTAGACACATTTGTTTTCAGCGTATTTTCAGTCAAGAAAAAGTTATTCTGAATTTTTTTTAGTACCATAACCAAAAGCAGTTACACCAGTTCTCACATTTTACTAGTAAATCACGTCCACATTTCATAAAGAAGTTTTAAAAGACAACGATGATGATAGTAATAACTTGCTCAAATGCCACCAACTGAATCAATGAGAAAGCCACGGAGCTGAGGCCTCATCATCCCTGCATTCTGACAGTGCTATTACTGTTACAACAAACAATCAAAATTCAGGAATAAACCTACTGCTGAATGTCAACCTATAATAAAAGTAACAGAGGTAATAAAAAAAAAGGTAACAGTTTGAATGTGTGAGAGGGGAATGCATTATAACTGACTGATTTTAGTATGAAAGGGTTTTTTCTTGTTTTCAAACAAAATACACACAGCTATAATACAATTCAGGGTAATCCTATTAAATATATTAGTTTTCAATGTAATCATTCCAGAAAGACTGGCTTTAGAATTCTTGCCATGTCTTGTGTATTAGCATTATAGCAACAATAGTTTCTGCAGCTTTTTCAAAAATTTGCCTTAGAATATCAATACTGAATTCACAGCTGAAACAATTAATCTAGGTTTTTAAATAAATCCCCCACACTATAATGGAACAGATACTTCCTTTCTGCCAGTCAGAACATAAAAGCTTATTAATACTGGGCTATAGTACAAATTCAGCAAACTTTTCATCACAAACTCAGAAAACAGTATGGCAACTTAGAAGACACTTAAAAAAGTTGGTTGACAAGAAAAGCAATTTTTCAGCTAACACAATGCCTGGAATTCTATTAAGCTGTTGCCAAGAAAAGTCTTCATGCAGAACAATTTTATGAAAACACACTCCATTGAGCTGATTCTATCTACTGCTGTGCATGACCTGGTACAACTGACACCCCACGCTACATTTTATGTTCAGATATCTGAAGTTATTCATTATTTAAATACTAAGAAACAAACAATTGCAGTATTGCATGCCCAAGAACCTTCCAATGCACAATCATAAGCACAAAGGGCCCAGGTCTGCCTGTTAAAGAAATTAGGGATTCTTTCAGATATCTGACATATGTAGTTAAGTAAAAGTTACCAGTCCTCCACATAAATAAATACTGTGTAATTTATTGATTCAACTAATCTAACTAACATGGTTCATCCACAAATCAAAGCAGTTACCTTAACCACAGCTTATAAAACTCAAGAATGGAGTATTTATGCAAGCATATGTACATATGAAAATAAAGCTATGACAGGTAAATACATATAGCTACAAATGATTTCATATACAAAAACACCAACTTCAAAGTTGCAATATCAAGACTTCGTAATATAGCTGACTGCAGAATCAAAGATTCCCAATTGCTTCCAATTAGCCATAACTGTAAAAAGACTTAATTTTCAATAAGTAGAACAGCATGTTTTTAATTCTCTTCTTTCTCACTTCAACTAATAGATTAATAAGAAACAGCTACCCTTTTAATAAGCATGATGTAAATTCATTTTTATTTGTGGATTTTGATTTGTACTGCACACCCTCCAAGCATAGCACTATACATATAGTCATTAATTTGCTGCAGAAATTTTAATGATGGCTTTATATAAGACTTTTGTAAGTATAAAGGAATAAATTTTCTCAGCAACTTACGAACTGGAGAGAATTTAACAATTTAAAAAATCAGACTTCTTCAGCAAAAGCAGTTGCCAGTGCTTAAACTCACATCAAACTACACAGCAGATGATATTTGATTTAAAAAGGGGAGGGGATTGGGGAGGAAAAAAAAAAGCACCCCAATTCCTGCTTTCTTTTTTTAATCTTTAAGAAAAGTGCTGACTTTCAATGAAATAATAATCCAAACGATTAAAATATTTTCCGTTCCTCAGTTAAACACAAGCAAGTCAATCAAGATTACATGCTTCTACACAGCAGAATGTGAAACAATCTACCCTCAAGAAAAACAAGAGCTGGTTCTGCTGTAAAGCCCATGCTTGAAATGGAATAGAATGTCATCATTTAAAGCAACTGAAATGATCTAAAAATTATGCTTTCCTTAATGCTATACAGAGATTTAAAATGAAAAACTTTTACCTTAAATTTTAAAACTTTAACCTTAAATTTTATTATTAAAGATTGAAGAAAATGCGCTCTTTAAAAGACAAACTAACTTTGGGACATTAAGTAAATACTTCCAAAAATACATCACTGTGTATTAAGGAACAGTAGTAATAAAATTATGCAAATATTTTCAAGATAATTTAATTTATTCTCTAGCAATTCTCTATTCAGTGTTATCTGTCCTAGAAAACACAACTTTAAGCCTCTTAAATATTTAGTGAGCAAGTGGATACAGTTTGTCTTTTTATAAACTGAGTAAAATCCTTACTGCTAACATGGGTGGAGGGAATAAGCAATCAGCCACACAAAAAAAACCTACCAACATCCATGGCAGTTTCCATGAAGCTTTTCTGCCTTGAAGCAAATTCAGCCAACAATTTCTGTTGCCTTTCCCTGGCCTTCTGTCGTCTGAGTGAAAGAAGCCAGGGGAAAGAGAGAAAAGGAGATGAAGAAAAAAAATGAGTAAAAAGAGTACATATAATGGAGGACAACATATCAGATTTTAGTCAGTAGTTTCAGGCTTATTACAGTCACCACCTTCAACAATGTAATACAAAATCCAAGTTTCTTTCCAAATAAAAGATTGATTTTTAAGCCTAACAGTTATTTTGAGTCTGAAAGAAATAAAACCCTGCTCTGAAATACCCTCCATGAAATCAAAATATCTTTTAATGGATTAGGACATAGCATCGTAAGAAAAAGAACCCAAGACTTCATTCTTCAAAGTTATTTTTCTGCTACAAGAGAAGAGTAACAGAGTGAAATGTCAACTGCCAAGTGTTTCTGTGAGCAACCAATGTCAACAAGATAATAGTAATCACAACAGTAGTAGTAATAATGATAGTAACAGCCTACCTCACTCACTTTTGATATGAAGCTTGATGCCAGGGGAAACAATTATGATTTATTTATTTTCCAGCTAAGGCTCCTTATACTGGTTCCCACACTTCTACCCAGGATACTGGTCACCAACAGCTTTCATACCTAAACAAGTTTGAAACTGCTTCCAGATTGAAGGCCTTTATTGGCCTGGAACCACGCTGACTTAACTTTTTCCTCATTGTTTAATATGGCTCTAGATTTATGAATGGAAGACATTAGACTCATTCTTGACTATCCTTACATTTAAACTGTATTAGTCATCTGTACAACACTGTAGGACCAGCTGTTCTGTAACTCTGTATACATACTGTAGCAGGTAAAATAATATTGATGGATGTAAAAAGATAAAGAAAACAGAAATTTATTTTTCTCTTCCTGAGGCACCAAGAAAGGGTCTTTACTTTGACAAGAGTTTACAAAGAGCAGAAATGGGGCAGTGCAAGTGGGAAAACCAAACAAAACTCATACCACAGATGCTCACCACATGGCACATACAAAGACATACATGCACCATGGCTGGGGCTTTTACACATCACCTTCCCAGTGCAGATAGGGAGTCTCTATCATAGCTACAAACTCTGTGCATCAGCATTTACAATGCACTCCCCCTGCACAGGGATGATTCAGCTAACTAACAACAGATTTAAAAACATTACTTGGCATCTGATATGCTGATGGGTAAGTCCTCTTTAGTGTCCAGCACTGTCTGTTTATTACTGTCCTGGCACAGGAACAGACATGCACAGGACCAAAGCAGCTAATATACTGTAACATGTTATCCCTAAGTGGCTTGTTTATAAGTCAAAGCTTCTAACTTGTTTTCTTAAAAGCACCTTAAAACCCCAAATACCTCTGGCCATTTATCTGTCATGCTTTACCGCCAGCATTTCTCAAAATAACTTCTATTTACAACAATCCTAAGATTCATTATTCTGAGCATCATACCAGGGCATTCATTAAACCGCTTTTTATTTATTCCTCCCTGGGAATTTCTCAATACATGCCTTGACTGAAAGCAGGGTGACTGTAAATAGAGGCCTTTAATAAGAAGACATAAACAAACTCTGACAGATTCAGTACAGCTCAGTACTGTAATTTTCCATGATGGCCCATGCGAGTATGACACTGCAATTGAAAAAAATACTGCAAACAGCTCAAGCTGCATTACAGTTTCTATGGCAACAACCCATTGCCTCAGTGATGCCAAGTATGTCGTTTTATGTTGAAGTAACCAAAAAAGGGTGATCACTGAACACCCACAGTCTACTTGGTCTTCACTAACACAAAGCTAGACTTGGGTGGGGGGGGAAAGAATAACAAAACAAGAATAAAAAAGAATGTAAAAATTGCCACGTGGTTATATGAGCACTGTCCATTTATGAGATTAGTCATTTCAATTATCACACTGTCCATTAATGGGTCCCCAATGCCATTATGAACTTGGGGAAAACAAATCACTCAGAACAATAAAGACCTGGAAACGTTTATTTTCATCATTAAGCTAGCCCCAGCACTTAACTGAAGACATAAAAGTGCCCATAACTGATCTTTGAAAATATCACATCCTTTTCAAAGAGAAAGGAATAACCTTACCCTTTCTATACGAAAAGTTACATGATTCATTGATTCCCATCCTTCTCGCACACATAAATCCAGCACTACTGAGTACCACAATAACAAGTAGGTGTCCAAGATGTAGCTGTGTTTTATTTAAAGCAGACATTCGGTCTGTCACTTTCTGAAAGAATTTTACACACTAAACCTTGACCATTTCTCTCATTTAATGAACTATTAGAAGGGATGTTGAAAATCATTAACTGCACACTTGCAAGAAAAAGGAATAATTTTACTTTGTATAACATGTAACTTATAAAAATACTAAATCTCCTTTTTATGTTTAATTTTCAAGTACAGTGTAGGTCTTGGACACAGAGAGAATTTAATGAAAAAAATATTTTCAAATAAGAAGGGCAGGATGAACAAAGGTAGCTAAGCTAGAAATCAGCTGAGCCAGATGACTGCATGTTTATAGAACCATAATTATAGTCTGGTTACATAAACCATTAATATGTCAAAATACTGCATGGACAAAGTATACTGTTCTTTCCATTCCAACTTGTTCCCTGCCTCCAGTTCATGTGGTAAACACTCTGACTTGACACTTTCTATACTCCAATGTTCTAACACTAACCACAATCCTCTGGCTTCAAATGCATTGTTTCAGTTACTAATTTCTTCCCACTCTTCTCCCCACCTCCAGCCAACTCTTCTTTCCGGCTGGCTCTACTACATCCTCCCTGAATGCCAATCTCTTACTTCTGCCTTCCAGGCATTTGCATTCCTGTTCCTCCTTCTCCTATCAACTCTCAAAACTCCTCCCCCATAGAGATTTGCACTAAAAATTGGTTCTTTCATTAGCCATTCCTGAGTATTTTTGTCCTGACACCCCAGTTCTTCCCCCATAATCCCCAACTTGCCAGCTTGAGTCTTCCCACATCAAATATTCATTTGACCTGGCAACTTCCCTTTCCTCACTATTACATCAACCAGAAGGTTTCTCCTCCCAGTCCCAGTCTTCAACTCTGCTCCTACCAGTCCTAGTTTTCACCTCTACTTCTCTGCTCTGGTTGCTGTCCTCTAGGCATTTGATCTGGATGAATCATCTTCCATAGGACTCACTTGCCACCACATTTGTTAAAAGCAGGAGAGAAGCAGGCTCTCTATATTCAGTTTCAATACAGCTAGTAATTTGGGTGTTCTCAAAATTCCATTATGCGCCAACCTCAATCTTGAAACTGTCTTGAGTTTTTTCACAAAAAAATTTCAGCCCAAGACAGGTACCAGGCATGCAGGTCTTCAGGCCACATCACGAGAAAATAACAATATCATTTTAAAAAGTTTAAAGACTATCAAAAATGGAAACCAGAATTTCAAAACTGAACATACAGAACAAGCACAAAAGGCAGAATTACCAAAGCCACATACATTAAACAAACAAAAATTATAATGGTGTGATGTGTCCATGTGAATGAACAGACAACATGAAATAAATGTCTAAAAATGTCTAACTCATCTTGAGGTTAAGCCTCAAAAGTTAACACAAATTTTATTCTTCACCTTTGTATATGAGTGGTATACATGGCAACATGAAGGGTGAGCAGGTATATAACATAAAATCATTATGAAAGTTTTCTAATGTAAAGATCCAACTAGCAAGGTGCACGTTCTTCCTCAATACCCATGTAAAACTCGTATATTCAAAATGGCTAAAGAAAAGTAGAATTAAGACATTCTTTTCATAAGCAATTCATGCAAAGGCCTAGAGAGAGATTTCTCAATAGAAGCATAGCACACACTGCACTTCTACTGCCCCTTTGTTATTAATGTTACCTTTCTTCTTTATCCAAAGTTTTCTTCTCTGCAGAGCTGATCTTTTTTGGTGGTACAGGAGGTGTCACCTTTCTGCATATCTCTTCAATTATACGCTTATTCAATCTGCTCTGTATGGCAGCTTTCAATAAAATTCTTTCTACTGCTGTCATTCCATCACCATGAGAGTATCTTGGAATTTCTGGGTGGATTAAAACATCCACATCATCTAGCCATGGAGGATAGTAAGAGTTTTGTTTTCCTGAGAGTTTATGATGCAATTTGATCAGCAAGGACAGAATGCTTTCCTTGACCTCGAGAATGGCTGTGGTCAGCTGTGGAGTTGCTCCAGGTGCAGACCATTTCATTGATGTTTTGGGCCGAACCACCTGATTTGCCTCGCTGGTGTTGCGGTTGATGATCTCTTGAAATTTCTTCCTGCGTTCTGCGACCAAACTGAACACTTGAGCTGTCCCCGAGTTCTTGGGGAAAAAAAATAAATTACGATGTTTAATTCTCAAAAATACAACTATAGACAATACACATTTATAAAACTATAAACAAATATTTTAAGCTAGGAGGAAAAGCATGAAACATTTGAAGTTTCCTTTCCCCTTCCAAAACGCACTGGGATTTGGTATAGCAAAATACTACACCCACATACCATGTTTTTTATACAAATCTCTAATAGCTGCATAAAATGCCAGGTACAAAATGAAAATGTCATTCATACCAGAACAATCAACAACTGGCTTTGCTATAGTCTAACTCAGAATTCTGTTTTCCAAAGACATATTTCCTTACTTTTTTTTTTCTAGAATATTCATAATTTCTAGAATTTTCATGTAATTTCAGTGTCTTTATTTAAGTGTACCGAGCTCTGCTGCACAATGCAACTCATAATCCACAGAGGTGAACACAGGTGAGCCCACATGTCCCCACAGGCACTATCTATTTTGTGTCAGTTTATTAGCTGAGATCCAGAAGCTTGCTGTTCAAGACACATGAGCATGAGTGCAGTTACATTTATGACAGAGCCCTATTCTACTATACTAACCTGCTTTCAGTCCCAAATTAAGGGCACATAGAAGCAATTCACATATATTGAATCCCTAGCAGAGATGTTTCCTCAATATTTTGAACATGAAATTCAGAATGCTTTACATCTTACCCTTTCCTTCTCAGGACCATGACCATACCAAATTCTTCAGAGATCAAATATAAAAATGGGATTCTGACAGTCATCTCACCTACCTTATTTTCTAATCTATTTAATCTCAGCTACCTAAATTTTGATCTATTTTTCTAACATTAGCATGCAAAAGAAATATCCATTACGTTCCACTACATCTGGCATACAGTAATCGGAACTGCCATATACAAAAGTTGTCCTGACACAGAGGTTGTATTATTGACTGGATATAATTTTTTCAGGATCCCACTGTTTACATCTTCATTTTGTTTTCAAAAAAACAAAAAACCCAAACCAAATAAACTTGCCCTTAATAACTTAAAATGCACTTTCAATGTAAGGTTAAAAGTTCTCTAAATGCAAGAATGCTAAGACTACTCTACATTATTAAATGTTAGTAATATGTTGGCAAGACAAAACAGGCCTAAACACAAAGCTCAAGCAGTAAGCTATCAATGACATTTTATATTTGATAAAAAACTTTTATTTCAAAATATGTATTAAAAATTAAGAGCATTTTGTTGTTTAAAAATCTACTACCTAAGATTACACTCAATAAAATGAAAAAAGCACGGGTCCTTGCAATATGAATTAAGAGGAAATTCAGGAAAATTAGATTTCACTGAATGTTAAGGTGAGCACAATTAAAGCCATGTTGCTAAGCTGATTGCTTAGGAGAACAAACTGCACACAGATCTACCTCTCTCTGGAGGCTCTTCCGCCTTGAACTCTGGTAGATTGAGGACAAAAAAAAAAAGTCATTAAATACATCATTTGCAAGGAGGCATCATTTGAAATAACTTCTGTTTCTGTTATCAGTACACTCAAAGATTACTGAAGAAAAAAAATATCCTAAGCAATTCATAAAAACAGTGAAAAAATACTCTTAACAAAAAAGACCAAATAGGAAATAACTTAAACTACTCTGGGAAAAATGATTGGTATTTGTATATACTTACTTGTGATGAAGCTAAACCATCAGAACTTGTACTTGCAGGTGGTTCCCTCTTCACCTCTGGAGCAGTTTCTGGCACTCTTACTCGGACATAGTTGATGAAGTGACGCATATTAGAAACCAAGTTACTACCTGGAAACCAACTATCATGGCAACGCTCCTGACCACCTGCAGATTCCTAAAATAATAATAAAGAAAGACGTATACTTGCTTTTATGTGTTACAGTAGGTGGGTTTTATAATTGCATTACAGAGGCCACCACCTCTCAAGAACAAGAATGCAGAACAGTATGTATCTCACTAGAGCTGATACACCTCTTCAAAATTATATGACTGATGCCAACCATGAGGACTACAGGTCTGCTAAGTACATAAATCTGTATGTTTGGTTTTAATATAATCAAATCCAGACATCAGACCTATGTAACAAAAGCAAAAGGAACTGCTTGGAGAAATAAGACGCTGTACAATCTACGATCAATAAAACAAAAATCCAAACTATACAAAGTCAGTCTCTGAAGGGGAAAAAAAAAGTTGCAGATCTGTAGTCATAAAAGCAATGCTAAACAGCAGGAAAAATTAAAGCTATATACCATAAGGGAATCTGGAATCACGAAAATAATGGCTCTTTATATCCAAATTCTCATCAGAGGCATGTTAAAACTTTGGCTAATTGACATATTTTAGAAGATACAGACTTCAGCAATAAAATGCTCAGTGATAAATATTTCACTTGAAAAATCCAGACATTTTAAGCAAATTTCCTAATCAATAATTTTAAATATTTTTTGCATCCAATTTCATGTATTAATTTACACAGTAGTAAAGATGTAACCAATCTGTGTTACCAGGTTATATATACAGAAGCTGTTGAAAGTTTCCTCCTGCTTAAGATGTTTTATTCCCATGGTAAAATTATAATTTTAATAAACAGCTATTTCTAAAGAACACTGAACCATTAGACAATACTTTTATATTTTAATGAAAAAGACAGAATTTATTCTTACCTCTTCATCTGACTCCTGTTCTGGAGAATTTTCCAGTCCCAGCTCAATCAAATACAAAACCATGCAGAGCACGTGTTCTGATAAATTCTGATGATCCATTAATATCTAGGGAGGGAGGAGGAAAAAAAAAAAAAGACATTCACTTGTTAGAAGCTTTCACCTTTGAGAGTTTCACAATCCCTATTACAAAAAACAAAAACCAAAACCCAAAACTGCTGAAAACCTGATGGACAGCTCTAACAAACTAGATGGCAAAGAAAGTAGCTCAGTATACTACCTACAAATAGTGCCACAGAGCATGACCTTCCAGGTTAGCTACACTAGGAAAGGTAGAAGAATGTCTTGAGCCACATATATTGATTTTTGCCTGGGTTTGTTTGGTTTTGTTTTGTTTTTTCTTTCTATCATGATACACAAGTATCAGTTAAAAAGAAAAGACTGGACAGGCAGAACACAGTAACAACACTTGGAACCCCAGTGTAGTCCGGGTTGACATTGAGCACCAATGTCAGCATGTAAAATAGTTTTCTTTTTGTTGCACAGTAACACTTTCT
Source organism: Melopsittacus undulatus (assembly GCF_012275295.1). Classification (NCBI taxonomy): domain Eukaryota; kingdom Metazoa; phylum Chordata; class Aves; order Psittaciformes; family Psittaculidae; genus Melopsittacus; species Melopsittacus undulatus. The sequence continues at coordinate 42,851,888 of NC_047534.1, forward strand.
GAGCCCTATCATATGCACAAAAATAAGGTTAGGAAAAAATTATTTTCAAGAGCAGTGAATTTCCTATTCAATTTCCTGGAATACCTACTCTGAAACATCAGCAGGATATTTTACATTTCGCTCTTGTTATGACCGAATGCTCCAGCACAATACCCGATTATTGCATAGGATTAAGAAAAAAAAACAAATAAAACCCCAACATAAACTTCCAAGTAAGCCAAGAATAGTAAGAGTAACAACATTAATATAGCTCTTCGATAATAGCAATGGAGCACTACTACAAAATAAGATGCAGATGTGACAGATCAAAAGCAGTGCTGTATTTAAAAGACAGGAAAACATTATTCCACTCAACCCTTTAAGATTCGACTATACCTAACTTACAAAAGTTTTCTGGATAACATAATTCAGACCCCCAGGTTATATAATTTTTTTTTTCTAAGATTACTAAAAATTATTTTGAGGTTTAGAAAAAACTGACCTTTGAGCATCACCACAAAAGCAAAATTTAACTTTACATCTTTCCAGTCAAACAAACTTGTACCTTCAAACTGTTGCTAGTTCAAGCTGCAATTTAATTTAACACCAAACTGCCAGATAAAGCCACACAGGTACCTCTACTGTCAGGTACAAGCAAAGAGGTGTCCCCAGCCTCCCCTCTTTTTTTCACCTGACTAGTCACCAGAAGGCCTCATGACGTCCTAGTCCTATAAGCAATGTCTAGATAACTGGAAACACCAGCAGGGTTAACATTAATTTAGTTCACAACCATCTTCACATAATCCTTTTTAATTATAAATACTAAAAAAACTTATCTTTAAATTAATAAATGTCCGTATCTTTCTTCTAACACAGCTTTCAATATATTGAGAGAAAGAAGCAGTGCTGCTGAAATTAAAAACCCAAACAGCTTTTCTCTTGATAAAAGCTTCTGATTAAAGCGGAAGAAAATGGCAAGAGCCTGCAAGTTGCCAAAAAAGTGGATGAGAAAATATGTTGAAAATTTCATTGTAGACAGGCTACTACAGAAATGAGTATTACTCATATGAGGATGGCATGTAAGGAGAAGGGAGAATTAGTAGTAAAATAGTAATATTTTTAGACATTTTTAAGGGAGTTTTTTGAAATTACACTAGTTACAGTTAAACCTACAGTTTGCTGAAGTAATTAATGTGAAAACAATAGGAAGCTCTTGAGAAAAACTCCTTTTCTGACATAAAGGTGAAATCTATTGAACGAATTCAGGTAAAATTTAAGTCTTCATTCATTTCAACAGCATACTGACAACTTACAAGATACTTCATTAGAGAAAGAAATCAGCTGTAACAAATCATGGGAATAAGCACAGCTTTTTATAAATAGCACATTTTTCCTATGTTTTACAAAAAATATTTTCTATTCAACTGAAGTTTAACAGTGAAATTAAATGAGCGTTAGGGGAGCTGGAGCACTTAGGACAGCACAAAAGGAATGTCTGCCCAGGAAAAGTACTACTCAATCAAACCACTTCTTACAGGCTGTCATCTGCATTTGCAGCACAGTGCTGCAAAAACACTTTCCAAATACAAAGACAGATTCAAAGTTTTCTGATTAATGTACTCTTCAAGAAGTATGTCCTTCTCTTAAAAAAGGCAGCCAACTGCCAAAGGCAAAACAAACACAGTTTAAAGGCATCAATTAGTCCTGAAAAACAAGTGCTATAACTTTATCAAGAGCCATAACTGTGCCTTGGAAGTGAAGTTAGAACCAACTGCAGCTATGAGGCATACCTGCCACTGATGATCTAAAGCCATCAAAACTGCATATATTTGAAGAGGCTGCTGATGCCCTAAACCCCTGCAGTGGGAGCCAAAGTAACACTACCCACAACACTATGCTCCCTGGAACTATCAAGGAGCAACAATCCACATAGTAACTCTGACAGTTAAGATAGCTTTTCAGAGTAGAACTGCTAATCCACTGGGGTACCTGATTTAGTGTATGTATATAAGAAATAATAATTCATGAAATCATGAAAATGGTCAAAAAAACATCATCATACTATACTCAAAAAATAAACCAACCAACAAACCCTTATATCAATTTAAACTTGACTACTCCAAATGATCTATTCAAATATGCTTCTAAGAACTCCTGCTCTGAAGAAAACAGATACAAGATACTGAACTTAATGAAAATCATGACTGTACCTTATAAAGAAGTGTGAACAGTACAATGTGCAGAGTTTTACAGTGCAAAAGCTTTATGAGACCTTTGTAACTTGGGTGCAATGGTGTTCTCTTCTTGTAAGGAGGCCATGGGTTCCCAGGGAATTTACCACTTTGCTTTAAACTGTTGAAAGAAATGAGACTTATGTTAAACACTACAATAATGTAGACAACCGCCACCACTACAGATAACTATCCTGCATTCTTTTTGTTTAGACTAACTTTAGAATTGATGAGCATTTCTAAGGCATTTATTCAAGCAGCATTCCAAAACCACGAATATATACACAAACTGAATCCATTCTTATTTTTCTGTGGATTACCACTGATTTAAATGACCTTTATTTATAAAGTGAAATGAATTTTCAATTACTGCTATTAAATTAAGTTATGAATTTAAGAATTCCATTTTCATTCTAAGAGGTACATCAAAGAGGCAGAAAACTTTTCACCCATATCCACATGTTAGTCAGACACTGAACATAGAAATCTCACATCTGTAGGAATGGATTACAGGCAATACTAGGAAATTCTAAACATAGAAATCACAGAATCATATCTAGTTCTAACACCCCTGCCATGGGCAGGAACACCTTCCACTAAGACCAGGCTGCTCCAAGCCCCATCCAACCTGGTCGTGTACACTGCCAGGGATGGGGCAGCCACAGCTTCTCTGGGCAACCTGTTCCAGCTCCTCATCAACCTCATAGAGAAAAATTTCTTCCTTACATCTCATCTAAATTTACTCTTTGCTAGTTCAAAACCAATTCCCCTTGTCCTGTAACTGCATGCCCTTGTAAGAAGTCCCTCTCCAGCTTTAATATTAGCTATAGCTGACAGTACCAGTGCTACCATATCTGTGAACTTAAATGTGTTAAGTTCAACATGGACCCAAATTTTTAATAACGATCTGGAATCCAGTTCAGTAAATAATGCAGTCATTCAATAGAACATTACTTCATTCAAAATTACTTACAGTGTACATTCATGATGACCCTTTGACTTAATGAAATGAGCACAGGGGCAGAAGATTATTTCACTAAGTTTATTATAAGGGCTTTTTAACCTTGTTTTTTACTCAAAAGGTGTGCAAAAAAGGAGACAACCAAATTAAACTACCTGAAAACAAAATCTATAAGGATAAGAAGCTGTAAGTGATGGAATGTTAAGGAACAGAATTAAGGCCAAATAATCTTGCTTATTAGAACTTACGAGAGTTCCACAAATGTTTTTTCCCTGTATTTAGATCAGTATTTAATTCACCTATGGTTTCTGCAATGGGGGAATTCACAGAAAACCCCCACACTGTCTTCAGTATTATTTCAAACAACAGAACACTGTAATACTGTGCTTTATGTACCTAAATGTAAAATAAAAAAAACAGATAAGGCTGCTTTCTTTAAGTAATTTGCAACTGATTTTTAAATATTAACTTTTGGTTAGGTATTTCAACTATGATGACATTCACTACTTAGTCTGTGGCACCTCCTATGTATTTCTAAATATTTATGGAAGAGTAACAGACTAAGCTAACCGAAGCCCTGATACTACTTTTACATTTATAAACTATTTACTCAAGGGCAAATCTGAGGCCTGAAAACACTGGTACATCATTAGTGCTACCAGACAGTGAAAACAAAAATATTATTGTGCAATGAGCAACAATAGCATGTTACATTTCTAAAAGCGATCCAACTTACAATGCTGTGTATCTGTCCATTGCAGACTGCACATCTCTACGGTAAACCGTTCGAAGTATTACCATGACCGGGTCAAATTCTTTATCCCAAACTTCAGCTGTTGTTTGAAAGAAGTTACATGTCAAAATTCTCTTTAAAGACCTTATAACTTATTCTAGATTCTCTTCTTCACTAGCTTTTTATTATATTGTAATTTCTGAAACAAAGTACAGTAATATTAATAATTCTTATTAATAATACTTACTGAACTAGTAATTACTAGTATTGATGGTCAGAACAGTATCCTTGGTGAAACTTTTATTAGTTCCAAAACAAACAAACAAAAAAAATTTAACAATCTATTAAGGCAAGAGATCTTTTCTGTTAACAAGCTTTATTTTACTTTATCTTTTTCCTTTCTGTTACGTAAAAATTTACAACGTGGGATAGAACATAAAAAGAAAAGTAAGATAGTTCTGGTAAACTAACAGTTGCAATATATGCTGAGGATATTAAAAAAATTAAATTAAATTTTAAAATTAAGTGCATTTATCCAATTGTAAGTACACGAAGGCAGTACCAAAAAACACCTTTCAGTACGCATCTTGTTTTGCTCTTTTTAATTTCCAAGTACAAGTAAGAAAAGGCTTACAACATTTTTCACTTGGTACTTGATAAGCATAAGCCCCCTTGAAAACAGGAAGAGTGCAGAGCAGTTAGCATGTAGGTGATATTTAACTACTAAATGCAGTGAACCAAATGTCTACAATTCAATTTTTTGTTCAGTCTTGAAAATGGCCAACCTTCTTCTCCAAAAACAGCTACGACCAATCATTTACAAACATGCCTTTGTTTTAAAACTGAAACCTATGCATTATTTTGGCATTAAAATCTTCATTATCTGTTTAATTTGGTAGCTCTAAAGTAACATACAGAGTGGCTTTTCAGAGCAATCACAAACAGGGAAGTTGAAACAGACTACAAAGATATCCCGTTTAACTGATTTTTTTATTTTATTTACAAGTTATTTAATAAAATAAAACTAAGTTTCCAACCTAAAGTCAAATGAAGACGCTCATTCTATTAATTGCTTTGAAGTCCTTAGCTCCGGTAGCACAATTGAAGGCAAGATTCAATGACCCCATAAAGGAAGAAGAAACCCAGTAGATACAGAATTTTAGCTCCACCAGCAGGCATAACGCAAAACAAGTGCTTACACCATTATTTAAAGTTTTCACAGGCAAAACTGATCAGGTTTAGCAGCTTCTGAGATTAAATTCCCCCAGGTGAGAAGATAAGCAGTCTATCCTCCTATTAACCCCTGCTATTGTTAGCAGTTGTGCAGATACACTCATATGATGCTGAGAGAGAACATTTAGCATAGTTTCCACTATGTATGAAATACAATCAAACTTAGCTTGCAAAAACATTTTTTTCTGGACATACTTTACTACTGCAGTCTGAAACACAGACCAAGCTTGTCTGGGCTGCTAGTGCACAACTAGGAGAAAGGACTAAGTGACCATATAGGGAGTATTAGAAATGCACACTTAGCACCTTCAGCATACAAATCCACAGATAACAGGAAAAAACTATGCCCTGTTTTTTAAACTGATGGTTAATTGAAGGAGAAGCTGCGACTTCAGTGATCATAAAGTAGATTTTTCCCTTAAATTTGGAAAGCCAAGGATTAGGAGAAATGGATCTCTACGTGCCTTGCTTAAAGAGTAACAGGCTACAAACTACAATTCTTAAAAGCAACTGGAGTATCAACATTCTTTTTGGGAACCTATATAGTCTTACAAAGACTGTAAGACTTAAAAGGCTGTAATACGCAAGAAAACCATACTGGCTTTATTTCTGCAGAAGCTCTTTCAGTTTTGTATTACTGTACGAAAAAGAGATTTTACATAGTATTACAAATTACTTCAGTATTCACTGCTATAGATGAGATACTTAAAAAAACACTTTAAGATAAACAATCTACTCCAGAGGTAAAATATGTTAAAAGAACCCAAATACAAAAATAAAGAGAAAAACCCAAAAATCAAACCCAAACCCAACTATAATGCTCCCTAAAGTTTTATAGTTGAAAACCAAGCTTCTTTTTTTTTTCCTTCACAAAAAAAGACCAGCATGTCACAAGCTCAAGAAAAAAACAGACACCACATTAGGAAACACAGTTTACATTACATTAAAATAATCTTCTTTTAAATACATAGGTGTTAAGATACCTAACTACACATCAAGGAACCAGAACAAATTAATTTCCAAAACTGGAGTTTCACAAAATTACCTCGCTTGTGTACAAAGTGAGAGCTTGGCTGACTCATCAATTTCCCAGTACAAAACTAGCAAACAAGTTAGTCTGAGAACTAATACTGTACTAACAACAGCAAAATACACAAAAGAACAGTCTACAAACCAAATGGTTTCAAGACTGTCAGACCAAACCCTGCTAGTTCTCAAGAGAGGTATGAAGGAGAGGAAGGAGTTAATCCCTCTTCAGCTTTGCCATGAGCTGAAGCACAACCAGAGCACATGGAGCATTTCAAATTCCTACAGGCTTATCTGCTCAGTGACAGGAAACAGTAATGGAACACTGAGTTGCTAAGTTTTTCCTCTCCTTTGATATACCAATATTATGTTGAGTCCAATTTAGAGGATGAGCTGGATGGGGGAAGAAACTTGTCATTTTTGCACTGTATGCACTGTAGAATTACAGAACAATATTCTGCAACCAGTCCAGCCTAAACTTTGTTCTAGACCCTCACTACTGACTAGGAAAAATGTTACAGTATACCAAGATAGTTTAGCAGTACAAAAGAATGAATTATGTATCATGGTACCTTTATTAATGAAAATGCAGAGACGTTCAAAGACAGTATCTTTGCAACTGACACCTCACTAGTGTTAACAGTTGTAGACTCTGAAGAATGTAAATCGGACTTTTTTAAATCCCATGAGTAATGACATATGCAGACCAATGAAATATAAATAACAATTTTTCAGTTCTCCTTTTTTCCCTTGTTTTCTAAGGATATTCAATTAATATGAGATGTTCATTTTCACTCTAGATCAAAATGAAATTATTAAAACCTACTAACAGTCTTTAGCAGTGCTTTTCAACAAAAGAGACAGACAATCGTGAAAAAGTCAAACAATTTTTGTGGGGTTTTGGTGGTGGTAGGTTTGGGGTTTTTGTGAGGAGGGTGAGGCACAGTTTTTATTCATCAGCTGGGCTTTTCTACTTGTTTGTTTATTTTCCTAAAAAAGAAACCTCTGGATAAGCATCTTACCACCGAGTATTTTACAAGATGACACTGATTACTGTACCTTTAGGCGTATACATTCCTTGTTGCATAGAACCTCCCGGTTCAAAAACAGGAGCTTTAAAATCAGCAACTGCTGACAAGACCGATTCAAAGCTTAAGCTTCCTGGAATAATGCCACTTTTAGGATTGGGGTTTTCTGGAATGTATTTGTGTTAAGGAAAGCAAAGTTAACTTAGTTGTGGTACACAGCATCTTACTCCCCTCTTGACAATTTCAGTCACTCATTTCAGAGGCTACGTTTCGGCAGTGCTCTGTGTTTACCACAAGAGGTCTGTATGCTCCAGCTGCTACGGAACAATAACTATTAGTGAAGTGAATCAAAGCGCCTTAAACACTAAACTTTTTAAAGAAAGCCAATTGCTACATGCTTGGCTGAAGAGAAGTATTAAATGAGAAATAAGAAGTGCTATCTGTAGTATATATACATTTTTTATACTTCCCATTATTTACTAACACTTTGGCTCTCTTCATAGCAAGAATACTTTACATTTACAGCCAACTGCAGTAAATAGTTTGGGATCCATAAACACACTAAGTAATTCTCCATTTTGAATTGGTTGTTTCTCATTTTTGAAAGCAACACTCAAGTGACCTACTGGCATTACCCCAAATCACAAGCAGAAATTACAAATAAGGAAACACGATTGCTTGTATAAATTATTCACTTATTTTACATAGTCAAGTGAATCACTTAAGTGATCTGCTTATTTTATGTACTTAAGTGATCGAGTCACTAAGTGGTATTGCACTAATAATTCTGATAACATATTTTTAACTATCTTCTTTCCCACCTTTATAAATTCCTAGTATTTTGCGCTGCCTATCCCTGGACTGCAAGCTCTTTTGGTCAATCACCACAAGCCATTTAATTTGCCTACAAAGCCTAATACACTAATAGCAGTTAAGACCCGAGCATTTGTATTCAACTGTTGGGAACATGGACCATATTTCACTGTGCAGAAAGACTTCCTAGATTTTGCTATTCTTCTAAGATGCTTCCCCCCATGACATATGCATTTCTCTCTCATTTCAAAGTAGCATTCAGAATTGATATTATTTGCATTTTTAGCTACTGATAGCAAACATCAATATAGCACAGAGTGGCTGCTTTTTATACTGTCATAAAATTAGCAATAAACGAAGGCTCAAATCCACATAAAGGTGATGCTCAGTTAAACTGTAAAAAATACCATTGGAAAACAGACTTTTCACCTCACACCTAAAAGACTTTTGTACTGTTTAAAAATAATTAAAATAAAAAGAGCAGTTCAGAATTTTGGATTAATATTAAAACTATTACAATCTACTGCATATTTTGCAAGAAAAAAAGTTGGAGCAAATGCCTTTGCTGATAAGTACATGCAAACACACCTTCACGTGATTTTTTATAATTACATAAGCTGAAAACATGTTAAGGTCCAAAAACCTGCTACTATCCAGGCACCTGTCATTCTCATGTGTGTACATTGATTAATATATTCCAAGGATATAAGATCCAATAATGAACTGTGTGTCCTGTCATTCATACAGAGCTGGGCAACCATCTCTGCTCTGAGGATCTCATCATCTGTCATTCCTAGAAGAGTAAAATTTTAAAAGCCGTTAAAAGAGCATGATTTTAAAACACACATTCAGCATACGTCTATCATAAATGCAAGTTAAAATTGATACAAACATTAATAAATTCTCAGTCAAAAAAGACAGGCACAAAGTAAACCTGCTGTCTTTCTGAAAAGGACACAGAATCTTCATGTGATCATATATATAAATAGCCCACTTGTATTAAAGTTTTTTTCCCCACATTTCTATGTGTTATCATAGAATGGTTAGGGTTAGAAGGGACCTTAAAGATCATATAGTTCCAATCCCCCCTGCCATGTGCAGGAACACCTTCCACTAGACCAGGTTGCTCCAAGTCCCATCCAACCTGGCCTTGAACACTTCCAGGGATGAGGCAGCCAGAGCTTCTCTGGGCAACCTGTGCCAGTGCCTCACCACCCTCACAGTAATCCAGTAACTGGCAAAAATGAAACCAAGTATCAAATGCTTTAAGTTACTATGTGATTAACCAGCTTCATGGTAGCTACTAAATGTTGAATATAAATGAACAGGCATGTCATTTACATACAAGTATTCCTAAAGCAGCAATTCTTACCTAAATGTAAACGAAGACTTAACAAAAGGACCAAAAACGTTAAGGCTCCTTCCAACATTGACCTTTCATGCTCTGAATCAAGAACTGTATTTTGATGCTGTGATGCCATCGTTAAGAGATCTACCACCTTAAATCTACATAGGAAAGAGTGAAGTCATCATTCTCCAACATTAAAACACCAATATGAAATGTAACAATAAACTCAGGATTCCATTCATTCAGCAACCCCTAATTAGTACAAAATGAAATGCGTAATGCAATGTGTAATATAAACATACAAGAAGACCCTCTTTTTTAAATTTGGATTTTTTGTTTAACTATGGAATGAGCCATTGTGATACTTATTCCACATGAAAACACATTTATGAATATATGAAAGCTAAAGCAAGTAAATCTGTTCTCAAACCCTAGTTTTATCCAGAATCAAAAGCCAATCCTGTACCATATAAAAACAAGGCTATACCTTGAGATACCTTTTTCAGCAGAGTCCTTAAGTGTTAGTTTTGGCTAGGCAGAGTTGTACCACTGAAGATGTGTATCAGCTATGCAACTTTTCTCTCACATGGCATAAATTAGTCAACAGTTCGCACAACACTGAACAAGATCATTCATCTTTTAACCCTACCTTTCAAAAACAGATGAAATAAAATAATCTGGGTCCAGCCTAGACGCACAGACCTGTGGAAAGAGAATAAATCCATTTGATTCAGTAGTTCATTTGTAAACAAGCACTGGCTTGGCTTCTCAGAAAATGTAACTTACTTGTAGCAGATAAATGTCAGGATCAATCATCGAATTGCAGAAATGAGACTGTACGTAAGTCATGGCCTGCCCTTTAATTTGTAGACCATTTCTAACCCACATATTGCTGTGAATTTCAGAAAGACTTGCCTGTTGAGGTAAAATAAAATAAGAAGTTACAAATATTTCAGGGATATTCAGCTATTCAGGTCAACATTAGCAAATCATCAATATATATATAGTGGCAAAATCTGGGAGCAGATTCTCTTGGAAGGCATGCTAGAGCACATGAAAAACAACAAGGTGCTTGGTGACAGCCAGCATGGCTTCACTAGGGGAAAATCCTGCCTGACCAATTTGGTGGCCTTCTATGACAGGGCTACAAAAGTGATGGACAGGGGTGGAGCAGTTGACGTCATCTACCTGGACTTGTGCAAAGCGTTTGACACTGTCCCCCACAACATCCTTGTCTCTAAATTGGAGTGTCATCAATTTGATAGGTGGACCACTCGGTGGAAAAAGAACTGGCTGGATGGTCGCATGCAAAGAGTTGTGGTCAACGGTTCAATGTCCAGCTGGAGACCAGTAACGAGTGGTTTCCCTCAGGGATCGGTGTTGGGACCGGTCTTGTTTAATATCTTTGTTGCTGACATGGACAGTGGAATTGAGTGCGCCCTCAGCAAGTTTGCTGATGACACCAAGCTGCGTGGTTCGGTTGATAGGCTAGAGGGAAGGAATGCCATTCAGAGGGACCTTGACACGCTTGTGAGGTGGGCTGATGCCAACCTCATGAAGTTTAACCATGCCAAGCACAAGGTCCTACACCTGGGTGGGAGCAATCCTAGGCACAGCTACAGGTTGGGCAAAAAGGAAATGCATGGTAGTCCTGCAGAGAAGGCCTTGAGGGTGTTGATCGATGAGAAAACGAACATGAGCCAGCTTCAGTGTGCACTCACAGCCCAGAAAGCCAACTGTATCCTGGGCTGCATTAAAATGAGCATGACCAGCAGGTCGAAGGAGGTGATCCTGCCCCTCTACTCTGCTCCCGTGAGAGCTCACTTGGAGTATTGTGTGCAGTTCTGGTGTCCTCAACATAGAAAGGACATAGAACTGTTAGAACAAGTCCAGAGGAGGGCCACGAGGATGATCAGGGGACTGGAGCACCTCCCATATGAAGACAGGCTGAGAAAGTTGGGGCTGTTCAGCCTGGAGAAGAGAAGGCTGCATGGAGACCTCTTAGCAGCCTTCCAGTTTCTGAAGGGGGCCTGCAGAGATGCTGGGGAGGGACTGTTCATTAGGGACTGTAGTGATAGGACAAGGGGTAACGGGTTGAAACTTAAACAGCAGAGGTTTAGACTGGATATAAGGAAGAAATTCTTTCCTGTTAGGGTGGTGAGGTACTGGAATGGGTTGCCCAGGGAGGTAGTGAATGCTCCATCCCTGGCGGTGTTGAAGACCAGGTTGGATGAAGCCTTGGGTGATATGGTTTAGTGTGGGGTGTCCCTGCCCATGGCAGGGGTTTGGAACTAGATGATCTTGAGGTCCTTTCCAATCATAACTATTCTATGATTCTATGATTATTACATATATAGATACATACACACTACATCTTCATACATACACCTTTTTTATACCAGCATACTTCTGGAGAGTGAGGGATGAAGAGGAACCACTGCAAGTTTATAAAACACATACTATACTTTCATATAAAAGCATATTTCAGACAACAGAAGTTATCAAAGCCAATGAACTGATTTATGCATTTTTTTAAATGTTGAAAAGTACTCCAAAAATGAAGGCAAAAAAGTCAGATATAAAAGCAGTGATTACAAATACTGCTCATTAACACTGACATACAAATAAATACAAATTGTAGATTTAAAAAAAGTGGTAGAGTGCATCCATTCCTAAACTCATTTTCAATTTGAGATAGGAAATTTTCAGCTTCAGGTTTCTTCTCAACTTGCACTCCTTTGGTAGCTATTTCCATAAACATGTAATTTCATGTTTTCAAAGGGTTGGTTCTCCTTAGATTTTTGAAAGTGCTATAGTGAGTATTATTATCATACTTGTCAGAGTATGATAATTAATGCCACATATTTAATTTTGGAAATAGGGAAAAAAATCTTAACTACTCAGTATATTCTAGCTGTTATTGTCACATATTGCTTATTATGATATTCCCCAATTAAGACATACTTGCCCTTGTTAAATACTTATAAATATGTTTAAGTGACTGGGATTAGAAGACTCAGACAGCAATTATTTTTTGTTGCATATCTCTACAGCTGCAAAGTCAGAGGTCTGCCTGTACCTGAATCTGAAGTGGGTGAATCATTAGTTTCATCAGCATCTCCTGATCCGGCAAGATTGTATCCAGATCTAGCTCTTGGCATTTGACAGCCTAGAAACAAAAGCAAGCATACACTGTACTGAACAATCACATCCAACAGGGAATTTCCACCATCTGCGTGACTAAAACATGTACTTACCTTACTTAAAAACATGGCAAAGTAACGGTGCAATGGCAAATGAAAAGTAACTTGGTTAGGAGCTGGCTGAAAGCAAAATAAAGATATTTTAATATCATATATTAAAAAGAAAAACCCACACACCTGCAAGTGTCTTTTCCCACAACCACCAAGAACAGTATCTCACGTCTATTTCATGGTCTTAGTTTCCACTAACTTGGTTCATTCCCTGCACTTTCTAATGATTCATAAATTTCCTCAGTCAGGCAACTGTAGTTAATCGCTTACTAAATCCCCAGTAGGTAACAATACTACTCTGATTGAGTATCACTTGTTAAAGTGGCAAAACTGCCTCCCACTACCGTATCAGAAGAGGACTTCTGTTTCGCCATTGCTTCAGCTCATTCACTGGAGCAGTAGTACATGAACGACAATGCTTTTAAGACTCACTATTTAAACTAGCACCAGCAAATCTAAATCACCAAGAATGTACAAGACACAATCCTAGGACATAACATTGCAAATATTAACTACAAACTCTAATTTCAGCATGGTAATCCCTTTTTATTCAGTACCTAGAACTATGATTTAATTTAAGGGGGGGGGGGGGTGTGGGAAAGCCGGGAGTGTATCATGTCTGAAGTTTAATCAGTTTTTCACAGTACTTCACTTAAATTCACTAGGGATATTTACCTCATCTACAAAGTTGATAGCATCAAACCAGTCCTGAAGCGCTTCAAGGCAATATCTGACAACATTTCGTGTATATTCCTGTGTTTCCTGCAGTAAGAGAAACCAGTGTACCACATGAGCCAAAACTGTTCTAAGTAAGCATCACTGTTTTTCTACTAAAAATGATTGCATCATATAACTCTCTAAGAGTGCCCTAAAACCTGTAATATATTTCAGATTAAATCATCAAATTGTATTTCAATACTAGAACTATACATTGTCCTCCAGGAGCAAAGCAGTGATATGAAGAACGGAAGGCTGTGTGGGAGCTAAAACAATTTGCTCTGTGAGCTGAACTTACAAAGCCTGACTTCTTAATGGACTTTTCCTTTAATCTTCCCTTCCCCCTAAACATAAGACTCCAGACCTGCCTCACAGTCTTAGGATATGTATGACACATTTCTCAATCAAAAGACAGCAGTGCTTTAGCCAGCCAGACACTGTGCAAGTGCTGACTGGCTCCGACACCTTTCTCATCAGGAAATACAACAGCTACACTCCCATCCTGCTACTCCACCCTCTATGGTGGCCAGGATCCACTCTCCTGTGGGACACAAACTGGAATCTCTTCCCACCAATCAGGCTTCACTAAACAAGTCCATTAAACTGTGAAATTTCTAAAACACTTTCAAATTTACTGAGAAAGAACAAAAGATTCAAACATGGTGGTGAAAACACATCTGACAAGCAGACAAGTGGAGCAAGGAATCATACAGGTTTTAAAAGGCAGACCCTTCCCAATCCTAAGCTAAAAATGAATGCTTCAAAAAGCTGAAGTTGTAATTCAGTTTTCAAAAGATAGTTTAAACTTTGAAATTGATATATTCATAATGTGTCAGCATAAATTACATCATGGAAAGGCTTCTGCAACTGCCTGATTTAAACTGTACCTTAAAAAGCTAATTTCAAAGATAAGTATTGATTTCATAAAAATATAACCAATAAGAAGTTTTTTCACGTTAAGTATTCCTGTAAGCTAATGGATTTTCACTATAACTCACTAGAATTTACAGTCTAGCAAACAGTAGCAACTTTGTTTTAGTTGGACCATGAGATGTGAGAATCTATGAGGCTTTCATCTCAGGTTGTTAGTAAAACACCACAGACCCATAAAAACTGTATCTCCCATCATAATGGAGCACCTATTCACAGACATAATCAATATTAGAATTGCCTTAGGATGACATATATATCTCCTTTCCTACTAAACAAAGACAGGATGACTCAGAGACATCACATTATTCCATATATACAGTCATACAGGATAACTGTACACATCCTGAACTTGTAGTCCCAGTTCTGAAGACAACATATTCAGGTACAAGCACGAATTCTACAGTCACTATACACAGAGTTCCTGCTGATCACAGTATATTTGGTAGAAAAAGAGAGCAAACCCCAAGTCCTTCCAAACACAAAACACACAGACCTTTCAAGTTCAACAACTCTAGAGTAAGCCACGAATAAAACTAAGAATAATGACAGAGAAATGTTGGTCTTACCCTAACTTTGCAGTGTGACAGAAGACCCCACATTGGCTGCGCACAGGCTTCCAGCTCAGCAGCAAAGGCAGCATAGTATGTCTGTGATTCAAACTCCACATGCTCATTTAATTCTCGTTTATTTAAATTCATACCTTCACAGATTTAAAGCAGAGTTATACAACCAAAATATTTAACTAGAGCTAAGTGGAATGCAGTATAATGCATTCACACACACAAGACAAAAAAAAAAAACAACCAAAGTGTAACAATCTATCCTATCTAGCAGTAGAATAATGGATAAAGTATGAGAACAAGCATCAAAGTTTGAACAGAAATAGAGCAGAAAAGAGAAACACCTCTCAATTGGCTAATCACTGCAGTCCTTGCTGCTCAGGTGACATTAACATGCACAGATTAATTTACTAAATATTTAAATTTAGAACTTCACCAGTAACACACTTCAAGCACAAGTTACAATTTGCCCTTTAGATACAACCTGAGAATTCTGACACCATGCATCTCAGTCAAGTGTGATGCAACTGCTCTTTAACTAGTCCACACAAGATAAACATCCATTACATCATTTTCAAATCTACCTGCTTTCTAGAATATACTGTTCCTTGCAGGAATAGAGACTTATAAGAATACTAATGACTTGCATATTTACATATAGGTCATTGTAAGGATTTTGCTACTGCATACACTAAGCTGTCTTAAGATCCTTGCGTTAGTACTGATTATCAAAGTCACATACCTTGAAAGAATGATACAAAATTCATCCATGTTACCAGAAGGCCATGGTCTTCCAAAAATTTCTTTGCCACACTTTGGTGTGAAAGTATGTTTATAAAATCACTAACCAGGGGCCAGTAAGTATTATTCTTCAGTAGTGCTTCCCCACAATTTACCACAACATGTAAACTATTTTCTTCATCTAGATTCAAAAAAGAAAAAAGAGAAAAAACCAAACCAAAACAAAAAGTATTTATTTTCCTTCTTGTAGTTTTTAAATAAAGTTATTACACCACATAATGCAAAAACTAACAATTAGAATTTACTGTAACATTGTGATCAGACACACAGAGAGAAAACTGCAGAAAAGAAGAATGGTTGTTCTGTGGTACCTGAGGCTGTTTTCTCATCATGGATTCATCAACATAGATCTACTCAGTAGGAGACACACACACTTTGAACAATATTGCAACCTTGGAAAAGCAGTGCATTAGTAAAACCATCACAGCTATGCCTTCTTTGAATATTCTCAAGAAGTATAAAAAGACCAAGCAATACAATTCCTATTGCAAACATCTGAAATGTATTTTGAATTTGACACACTTCCAGCAAGCAAGCTACCTGATAGCATCCAGACAAGAATCTGGTATCAAAACCTATACTGGCATGTTGAGTCTGAGAAGAAGAGCAGAGAAAAGCATTTCCACTCTGAATCTGGAACACAAAGAGGGTTTATACAGCCTTCCAGAGACTAGGGCAGGACAAGCTTCCCAAAAGAAGAGGAAAAGACATGGGTGGTGCAGGGAGTAGATATCTTTCTTCCCCTCAAAGCACAGAAGTACATTCTCCGTGGCTGTCAAACAGATCTCTTTATTTGATTTTCATAAGAGGGACCCTTGCAAAGATCAGATGGGCAACAGGACTGGTCCCAAATTCACAGTCCAAGAGAAAATATCTTCCAGCACCTATCTGTCAATTGGTATTCTATTTCAAGTGAACAGAAGCAAGAATCTTGCATCTGATGATCAGTCTTGGGGATGGCTTTTGCCCAGCTGAAATACACTGAAGGACCCTTGTAGTTACTCTTTACACAGTGAAAGGGTCATAAGTACAGCACAGACACAGCTAAAGGACTGTTAAGAGACTCCAGCCTCCAGCTGATAAGCACATCTGTATCTGAAGTAGCTCCCTTTGGTATATATGAAAGCTTTTTTTCCTGTCCTTTGTTGCGACTACTGAAGAAAATACTTCTTTTTCCCCTCTTTCTCTGAGTTTATTTTGTTGGTTTACTGCTAGCAGGGGAAAAGAAAAACCATCCCAACCCAAAACAACAACCAACAAAACAAAAAAATCACAAAACCAAATTCCTCTCTTACCTATTAGGCCAACAGTTTTCTAACTTGAAGTCATACAATATTTTGATCTTGAGAAGTTTTACTTCTCAAGAACACAGCACAGTCTGAAAAATTAATGGGATTTCATCCCAAAAAACATACTGCCTGAGTTGCACACAACAGTGAATAGATACCTTCTTGTTACCATAAGTTAATACAGAGCTCCAGGTCTTAAGACTGACTCCTGTCTATTACACTGAAGCACTGGAAGAAACAGGAAGCCAGAAGTGCTCTGCAGAGCTTCTCAAACTTCTCTGACACAGTTGATCAAATACTCTTTCATCTCTCTTGTTAAGTGGTACATCTGTGAAGAAAGGAAACTAGGTCTTGTTGCTGAACTGCCTGGTTCCCATGTGCTCACACAGCCTGTCCAAGAACAGGGTAACATCTCGGCTGTCTTCACTTGAACCTGCTGAAGGACTCTTCAAAGAGCCAACAGTTACATGTTGCTGATTCTCTGCCTGAGTATAGGCAAGACAAATCCAGGAATACTTCAAATTGGCAGTGGCATTGCCTCTTATCCAGAGTACTCTACAAGCCAGGGTTAATGTAAGGTCAAAGAGGAGGGTTTTTTAAAGGATGAACCATTACCAAAACAACTTTTTCCTTGAGACAGAAATTCTTCTCACATAAAAAGTTCAGGAGAAGTAAAATGCTGGAAGAGTGGAAAAAATCTCTTAAGATCATAAGGACATATCTCTTCCTAGGGAGCCGGTTTTAGCATCTGCACCATATTTCTCCTCCTCATCCTTTCACACCACGTGTGAAAGCAGTAATCTGAACTAGTAACACTTTCAAAGCTGGTATCAATGCAGCTCCTAAGTCAACTCTGTTTCATAAAAAGAGTTTGTCTCTTAGCATCCGTAAATATCCTTCACGCACTGTATACTTTTAACACGTGTCAGCTATCCAAAAGACAATTAGGATCTGTGAGTAACACAAACTAAATTGGCTGTAACAGATACAAGCCCAGCTCCATGTTCTCCATGTTCCTCTCCAATGTATTTTCTACACCTAACCATTGGTTGGATTTGTAAACTTCATCTCATTCAGATACTACTTGCTTGCACTAGCTGCACAAACACAGTTCTTCGCAATTTGATCTCACTAGCACAGACTTCTAACTATTTCCAGCATCATGAGATACCTTGAACTGAACACAAGATACAAGCCCACAGAACTGCAAAAGAAGGACATTGAGAATAAGAGAGCAGAGGGAAAACCAATAAAGTATTTTACTAACTTTTTTCTGTCAATTTACAGTATGTCCAACCCCTTCTATACAAAGTAGTAAGGAGGAAGAGCTGTGAAAACGCTGAAAACATTGTACAGATTCCATTATGGAGACTTAGCCAACAAAAGTCACTGGTGCTGGGGAATGGAAACATGTAGCTTCATGTCTTGGGATAGCTGTTCCAGGGGTCTTTTCTCACATAGCTGTCGCAAATATACCTGAGATTATTTAACTCACCAGCTCCAGCTTACAAAATTAAGTATCAGGAAGTTTCTTCAGAGAATGTCTAATCACAGTCACAGCCATTTTTTACTTGGCTGCAAATTCTGATCCATTACAGAATCTTACCACCATGCTAGCAACATCCCATTCTGACCAATGAGTAACAACCTGTATGTGTTTAAAAGTACTTTTAAATTACATTCCATCAATATGACATCACTTTAGTGAAAGTCACTTCATATACAAACTGTTAAAGATTCAACACTTCCCTCTGAATACAGTAAAGCAATCTATGTTGAATTTCCTGCAGAAGTTGATGGTACCTATTTGGAAGCAGCAGTCAGCCTATCTAGAGAGTATTTCTAAATTCAAACTAGGATAAAGACAGCTGAGAGGTATGCGTTCTATTAGTGTCCTGGTACATGAGAGCATGAAAAGCAGAAGTTGACGAGATTTGTTATGCCATCATTTTCAGATAAGGACAGCTAAAACAAGGAGGGTAGAAACAGGACAGCTGTTTTCACTAGTAAAGTTACACAGTGTACACTAATTCAAATTGCCACTCTGTCAACCCAAGTATTAAATCATTAATCTCTATTAAGTTTCATTAAGACAAGCACAGGTGAGAAGAATTAAAACAACTGTAAATACTTCAAATACCTGGTGAAATATCTTGAAAATGTTTTTAAATTAATAAAGGGTCTCAAAGTGCATATATAATTTCTTATTCAAATATGAGCTTCACAAAGAATGTTTATGCACTTTACCCAACAAATGAAGCACCTGCAAGATAATCCTCTGTCCCTGCCAATGGCAGGGGGGTTGGAACTAGGTGATCTTAAGGTCCTTTCCAACCCTAACTATTCTATGATTCTATGATTCTTAACTGTGTAACAGTTTTACAAAAGAAAACCCTACAAAACAAAGCATAAAACATCAGGGTCACTCTTGATAACTGTATTTCTAGGAAATTTTGAGACGCAGCCTCTATCATATATTGCTAGATCCTGTGCATTTTTGGGAAGAGGTTGAGGGGATGGGTTGACTACCAAAGAAAGCAATTAAATTGCCTGTACAATCAATTTTGTTATTCATAGAAACAAGCAAACAAACAAATCAACCTACCTTGCAATTCACTTTTAATAAGGCAACTTTCCATCATATATAACAGAACTGTGACCATAATATCCAGCAGCTGACATTCTTCTGTTACTTGGCGTGCTAGCTCTTCATTGCTGAACAACTGAACACTGATATGCACAATTCTATTAGACATTGTGTCGGATTCATGGCTTTTCTTCAGTGTTTTCATAATAAAAGCATAATGCTGAACAAAAGTTTTTGTAAAAGCAATCTGTAAATTACAAAGAAATTTTGATGTTAACAAGCGCCATGCAAAAATCACAGTTTTCTTTCATTATAAAATAATCCTTTACAAAAATACTATTGGCAAACCCTGGGAAACACCAGTTCCTATGACAAACCAAAACTGATGGTCTAAGTAACCCATGTCTAGTTTCTACAGTCCACGTGAAAAGACAAATCTATAGACAGGGATAACTTATGCCTACAATTTTACTACCTTATCACAAAATCTTATCTTCTCATTCTATACTTTCCACATTAAAAAACCCAGAGGTGCTAAAATCAGGAATGTAAGATCTCAGCATACCTATGAAAGCAGTAAAGTTTTAGGATGTAAAAAATTAGTAACTACATATGCTGTATATTAAAAAAAATATCAAGCTTTGCTTTGCTATTCTTCAGACAACTGTTCAGGGTTTTTTAAACCAGGTATTGAAATGTATCAATATATGCAGATATAAATCTACATGTATTTAAATTATATACATGATATAACCTACATAATTTTTTGTCTCACTCCATTAGCCTCAAATTGCATTGTAAACCAACCTTTTGCACTGCATATACATTGTGTGCGTATCTGCCAGCTATTAAACCATTCCTCACTTAGTACTTTTAAGTTCTGAATTAACACCATCTGGACTTGCTTGGCTTCGTCAGAAGAGATTATACAAGCTGTGTAGCTATGAAAATTTTCAGCCCAAAGTCTAAAATCCCCTGCCTTTTCCTTTTGGAAGTACTAACCTTTCATAAGCATAAAATTAGAAATTTTAAAACCACCCTCTGGCAGCTGTATTTTCACCAGACTGCATATAAACCAATATTTCATTTTACTTGCCTCAGGCCCAGTGCTCTCATATTTTTATTATAGCACTATCACACTATTCTCATTTAGAAAATATTTCCAAAAATATCATAATGCCATAACGCTGCTCTTTGTCACAAGGACCGCTTCTTCCAGCAAATATCCTCAAAAATAAAGTTGCTCATGCAAAAACCAGACAAGGATGGTGACAGGAATGTCACTGCAGGAAACATGACAACACATCTTAACTTGCCTTCCTTTAGCTGGTCCGCAATGATGGAAAATACTATAATAACTGTGTGTCTTCTACATGGGGCACACAGCTCAAGGGTAATTATTTTCAGCTACAGCTTTTTTGGAACAACATATTCTCAATACTTTTACACAGTCAATACAGTATCGTTCTGGTATTCCAAGGCAAGATAACCTATTATACGATTTCTTTTAAATTAAAGCTTGATACAATTTTAATCACTGGCAATGACACTTAAACATTAAGATGTTTATGCTATTAATGTTAAGTCTCTGACACAAATGATATACCCGATATTTTAAAAAGTTAGCATATTAATGCTGCTAGTAAAAAAGTATACTTTATTTCTGTATTACTTCTTCACACTGTATAATGTTTAGATAGGATTCTTAGATTCTGTGATGAAGGAACTACATTTTAGTTGTTAAACACAACACTCAAGATTACTGTAAAAATATGGCCCTCCTCTAAGGACAAATTTTGGATGCATTTATTTAAAGTCAGCACACATGAAAACTTTTTGTGCCTCACTCATGTATAATACTGAATTTCTGATAGTACTGTAGATTCACTATCAATATGGTATAATTACAGAGATTCCATAATACACTTAAATAAATGACAAGCATTATTCCTACATTCGCTTTGAAGCTAAACAAACACAACCTTTCAAATTTTGAGTGTTGTGGTTTAAGCCCGGCCAGTAATCCAGAACCACACAGCCACTCACTCAGTCTCACCCTTTTATTCCAACCCCTGCTCCCAGAGGGGTGGGGGAGGAGAATAGAAAGAATGTAAACCCCACTACTTGAGATAAGAACAGTCCAGTAACTAAGGTACAATACAAACCCACTGCTGCTACCACCAATAATAATAATAATGATAAAGGAAATAACAAGAGGAGAGAATATAAAACCAAAAGGAAAACAAAACAATAAACACAACTGGTGCACAATACAGTTGCTCACCACCCGCCAACCAACACCCAGCCATCTGGGCCTTCCATGTAACTCCCCCCACTTTATACACTGGGCATGATGTGCTGTGGTATGGAATACCCCTTTGGCTAGTTTGGGTCTGGTGTCCTGTCTCTGCTTCCTCCTGGCTTCCTGTGCCCCTCCTCACCAGCAAAGCATGAGACTAAAAAGTCCTTGACTGGGGTAAGCATTACTTAGCAGTAACTAAAAACATTGGTGTGTTATCAGCATTGTTCTCGGACTAAAGTCAAAAACACAGCACTGCACCAGCTACTATGAAGAAGAAAAATAACTGCTACAGCTGAACCCAGGACAGAGGAACAAACTAAACTTCTTTCCAGAGTTAAAATGCTGAAATACTGTGGTAAGCTGCATTCCATATATAAAAATAACCATAGTAGGTCAAATCAGTCCATCCAGCTCAGTATCCTATCTTTGACTGGCCAAAGCTGTATATGTAACTAAGGAAAAATGAAGAATGGAGCAAGAATGCATATATTTACATAACATGTCTTTCCAAATACTTACTCAGCTTGCAGCCATTTGCAAGAATTTAGCTTCCTAAGGCATGTTTTCTGTACATTTAATTACCTTCACTAATTAACACTCTAAGAACTTGTGCAGCTTCTAAATTTCTAGCCTATGCAAATACAAAAGATATTTCTTCATCTGGCCTTTTGTCTTGGTGGCCACTCAACCATCCCAGAACTTTTACAAGCCTAGCATCAACCCCATGTTTCAGTTAGAACTTCCATCTCCCAAATTTATCTTCTCAATGCAAAGAAAAAGCTAGTTCTGCCAGGTGACATCCATAATAGAACTAAATTTCCAATGGAAAAACTTCTACAGAATCTGCAGAACAGCATATCCAGGAGTTAGTGAAGTCCTACTGCTATAACAGCTGCTTCAATGTTCACTATGGGAGGGGCCTGACGAGGCAGTGGATTTCTGATAATTGTTTATTCATTTTCTCTACCAGATGCTTTTGCATTTCTCTACTTCCAGTTTTCCAGACTTCAGCAGGGCTCTGCTCTTAGATGATCTACACTCTTCCATCAGTTTCCTCTTTATTGGCAACCCCTTCTTTGCTTTCTCCTTGGTCATGTGAAGGTCAGGTCTACTTCTCTGGTCTTTTATTTTCCCTCTTGCAGCAACCTTGTTCATGCCGTAACACCTCTATTTTCCTGGAAGCTCTGGTAAAAGGCTTCTGTTTTCTTTTTCTTCACTTGTAAGTCTTCAAAGCTTCAAATGGCAGAGAGTGATGGAACAGATGCCTCAGGCACAAATCCTGTAAGGAAAAGACCACACTGTTTTGTGCTGCCTCTCTCAAATGCAAAAGGCAGGAGGGTGGGGAAGTTAACCCAGGGTTTTAGCCCACCCCTTTCAACACCTCTTTTCGATACTGGGAACCCTAAAAAGAAGTTTTTGTTGCTATTTAAAAACTAATCTGTGCAACAGAGATTGCTGGTGGCTCACTGAGTGCTGCTCAGAGCATGGTGGATTCAGTCAGCTCTACCATGTTTATGCCAGAGATTTAAGCAATTTCAGAACATACACAGATAGCCAGCTCTGTGCTCAGTGTCTGGCTAGCTTACTCAGTTTATCAGAAAACCTACCTAGCAGAAGTCTGTTGATTTAGCTCATTAAATCATGATTGGAAATTATTTAATGAGCTGAATCAGCTCATGAAGAATCAGACCAACTGCATAAGCGCAGATACAAAAAAATAAAGTGGTGTAGATGGGATGCAAGAAAGTAGCCTCTTGGATCACTTGGAACTACCTATATCCCCATATCCCCCTCCAGGTGTTCCTACTGTTTTGAGAATTCATCATGATTAAACAGAAAATAAGCTTTTCCTTCATAAAAGCTAAATAGAAGCTTAAAAGACAAAGCATTCTTCTAATTCATGCCAAAATGGTATGTTCTCTCTGTACACTAGTAAGAGGCAGAGCCAGTCCCTGTAAATGAGCCACAATCCTCATAGACATGTTTAGAATTCATGCATCACTGACACAGTTTTGCAACAAAGCACACATATCTTGGGAAAAAATTGTGTTGCTGCTTCCCAAGTATTGCTGTGTGATACATTTCCTGCTTTGACTTTCCTTACCATTGAAAACACTTTTTAGTCCCAGCAATTAGAATCAACACAGATTCTAAAAGATTTCAAATGCTTAGGATATGTGCCAGTAACAAAGGTTGTACGTAAAAATTAACTGTTTATATCAAACAAAACAAAATGGGTAACAAAAAAATATTTAATTATTAAACATTATTGTACTGATGGGTGCAAGACAGATTGATTTCCAGATGAAAGTGGCAGCCAGTAGAGAAACTAAATATAACACGGTCTCTTTTTCTCAGTACATAAGGAAGAAAGATTATTAACACAATGAAGAAAATGACTGAAGACTGTGGCTTATTGTCTAAGGAAAGAAGACCTCATGATCATTAAAATTTGTTATTACACAGTACAGTAAATAGGTAAACATAGGAACACTTACCAGATTCCTCTGCATGCTACCAGCAGTACAGGCAGGAGTTTAGTTGGCAATGGATCAGGGGAACTGGATGTCCACATGCGTCTGTCTCCAAATACCAAGCTTCTTGGCAAGAGATCATCAGTTAAGATAGTCCTCATGTCTCCTCATGTAATAGCTGAATCCAAGATCAACATGAATCTGTGCTGGCATCCCAAATCAAAATGCTGTCTTGACCTGGACAGAGTATTGCTGAAAGTCTGTATCTTTTCTTTTTCTTCCTTTCAAGTTATCTTCATACCCTTTGCTTTGATACAGCAAGGTTTTAATGGGCCTGAATACAGGGCTGTCCTATTATAAACAGACATCTCTGAAGAAACCTGCATGCCTGGACTTCAGGATTTCTTCATCTTTGCAGATCCCCAGCAGGGACCGAGAAGGTCCAAAATATTTGCATGGCTTAAAGGTATGACATGATCAGAGCAAAATGTTAAGCCTGATTGCTATGTATACTAGGTCTCGGGAACATGTAGGGAAAACAACCAAACCTGGCTGCACACCAAGATTTAAAACAGGAAGATGACATCCAGTATCCATGACTCCAGGCCAGGAGACACTCGGTATGGACAACTGCAAAACTCTGTAAAGAAGCACTTGGAAGGCTCCCAAAAGCACCTAGGGCATAGCTGCAGCAAGAACACTCACACTGTAATGGTCTATACAGAGAAACCACTGCCTACGACAGCTGCAACTGGAACAAAGTTGCTGCGATTATTTACCAATCATACCATACTCCGGAATCATTCAGTGCTGGTCCACATCTTTTAATTGATAAAAACCTAATTTACAAAGCAAATTAAACCAAAATAAAGTCCAACACATGCAAATACATACTAACAGCCAAAAAGGAAAAAACTGAACCGTGAGGCCAAAATTTACACTGCTGCTCCAGAATTATCCATCTTGTTTTGTTTACATCTCTCTTCAGATACTATACACTTTAGACCTTCTAACAGAATATGCAAAACAAGATAGAAAAAAAAATCTGCATTTTACTGCTTATTACTCAAATATAAACATCTGTGGTCTCATGCAAGGTGCAGTAAGTATGAAAATAAAGACACTTAAGTTTGAATAAAGTAAGGCAAGTACCTTATAATCTTGATCCGGCAGCATGTTGAGTAAGAAAGTCACCATCTTCTGTGGAAACTCGTATTTTATTGTCCAAAATAATAATTCTTCTAGAAAACATTTATGCTTCAAAACATCCATGATAGATTGATCTGCATAAAAGGTTGAAGGAGGGGATGTATAATGTAATAATCATGAAAACTAAAAGCAGTGATAGTGTAGTTGCACTGCCTTATGTAAAATTCAGTAACAAAAATTTAAGAACATCTTTGTGCACTCTGTAAATAATTTTTTTTCCTCAGGAAACCCTGGGAAGATGAACATGGCCAACACTGCAGTGTCAGTCTGTAACAATATAAAGGACCTCCCAGAGAAACCAATGAAAGTATTCAGTACGATTCTACCACACAGAGCCTAGACTTCATTGTTTGCATTGAATCACATCACCTTACTGTAACAGCTCCACTGACTGTAACAAATCACAGCAATATGCACAATATTTACAGAGCCACTTAACTGAGGGAAACTATTCAGACTACTATTTAACTGAAGTTAAAACAGCAAAACAACAAAATATAATTTAAGGAATGAGTTCTATCACCTAAGAACACATATTCTGCTTATAAAGCTCTAAACAAACAAAATGGAAACAATAATGTATCAGTTATTCTTAAAGCATCATATGTTCTGACTGACCAACCACACAGTTGTTGGTTGGCAGTTGTTTGTTTTTTTTTAAATGTAAAAATTACTATAATCAGATAATCAGGCACTAGCTCCTGATGGTACCAGAAGAGAGTCTCATCTTTCCCCATTCAACTCCTGGCCATTGCCTCTGACCTCTACTCACGCTGACAGTACATCCCTGTAGGATACCTATGTAGGAATCAAGCCATCTTTCCATTCTGCTGGGTGCATTTTTAAGCATAAGCTTCCCAGTTGCAGAGCTGCACAAACTGACCTCTGCTAGAATAAACTGTTCATGAAACTTTGGCTTTGACAAAGCATAAATCATATTAAATCCATTTAAAAAAATACCCTAAAATATAAAGTCTTTATCATCATTCTTCTAAAAGGTTATTTATGATTTAAAACTACAACAGGTATTGTTCACTCCTGTAACATATAAGGACTAAAGAAAAATAATTATTATAATGCTCCTTTATACCTAGGAATCAACTAGGCCTGGGACATGCACACAAACACATGCACCCCCTAAATGCCATATTCCAGTGGGACTATATGAAGTGTTCCCATCAGCAGAGATTCAAAAACACTTAAGCTGAACATCATCTAGCTTTGAAGACCTGACACTTCTCTGTAGTAGGACAGCTTCAGGAACTGCACTAGATAGCATCTTGCCTATCCTAAACAGGATAGGCATTTGAGTATTTCCTAAGCAGGAATTACCTCAAATTTCTACCATTACCAAAGGCCAGAGTTCCCCAGTCAAGTGACCAATCAACCCAAAGCGTATCAGGAAATTGCAAAAGATCATAAATAGTATCACATAATTTAAGTTTTAGGGTTCTCCTCAAGACTCTAGCAAGCCACACAAAGACAAGAATATGTTTTATTCAATATATTCTGTAAGCATCAAAATAAAAAATTACCTTCACAGAATCATGAAATATTTTAAAGTGTTTGTAAAGCATTACATATCACCTATTGCAGGAAACATACAATGATCATTTATGCTCTCTTCCTTGTCTCTTGCTAAGAAATTGCGTAAGAGATTTTACTGCCCATGAAAGCTTGGTAGCCAGGCAAACTGAAGTCCTCTGTCCACAGAACAGACAGCACCGGTTTAGGTACATGCCAAATACCACTGAGTAAGAACACCAGGTATGGAGACAAGTGGCACACCACCTCATTTGTCACTCACATGCACCTTTCTCTGACATGTATCACAACTGAACAGCACGTACACATTCCTTATGCAGCAGTTTCAGGCAGGGACAGAACATATATACACTTATACTTGCTACAGAATTTAAGTAGGCAGAATGCTCTTACTCAACTTGGAAAAATTGTCAAGAACCTGGACTCATGTCCCTGCTCTTGGGAAAAGTGCCACGAGTCTGAATTTCTTTCACCAAATAATAATTAAAAAAAAATAAGTCAATAGTGCCTGTGGGTTTAAAATTACCTTAAACATCTGGTACTTCAAATGGATGCAGATTTTAAAAGAGTAAAATAAAAATCCTCTCAATACTCAGTCCCATACCTGTATCAGTGAATCTCAGCATAAAACCTGAATTTTCTTTGATGACACCTTTTGTTCTTTCCTAGTGCCCCACAAAACCTCACAAACTGTTGTAAACATCTCTCTGGAACACAAGTCTTGCATTCTAAGATATTGCCAGTATATAAATAAGCCTCTATGAAGACAGTACCACTAGAGAGCTAGGATGGGACTGGGAGTCTGCTCATATGGAAAAGGTAAATCTGTTTTTATTCAATACTCAGTTTTCTAAAATTTTCTTTTCATACTCTTATTTTATACCCTATTGGACATAAAATATGAATACTGAAAACTTCAGAAAACTATTCAATATTTAATAAAAACAGATACTTACCCTTCCCCTATTGGCAGACTCCCTCCTCTGGGGCTGATACTAGAAGCTATCAACATCATGAGCACAGTCCACGTTGGGATGCCTCAGAGGGGGAAGACTATAACCCTGGGGGGAAATCAAATGTTGAATTAAAGTATCCTTTTTCCTGAAATGCCATTGCTGATACTGGTTTTCAGATCTGGTACCTTCTAAACCTGAACTTCCTCCCTGCCTGTTTCCCGTAACTGGTTAGTTATTATGAATCAGAGAAACTCAACTTTTTTTCTTGTGTTACCTGACTCTAATTTATCTTTTAGACAATCCAACTGCCTCAAAAATTCAAGTAAGAGAGCTTCCCTTGGATGTCTGTAAGTTTCCTGCATTTCTCCAAAACTACCATTTCTTCTCCATTATTAATCTCTGCCACGATATTTCACACACCATTTCTAAGATTGCCTCTTAACACCATTGTTGCAAAAACAATTAGCTGTTTTTCCAGCTTCCCAACCTTTTTCCTTCAATCTGAAACCACTAGAAATAATCTTACTTTCCCATACTCCTCATAACACTTTCCAACCTCTTTACTGACCTCATGAGACCTTGCATTTCAAATTCAAGTTCCAAGCCTTCAACTCAAAGCTTTTCCAGAAGTTTAATTTCAACTTTCACCTGAAGATTTTCCACCTAATGTTCTTTTCTCAAGACTTGCAATTTCTTTGTTCTGCCTTTATCAGTCTCTTCATACTCATAATTAAAAACAACAAAACCCCCACAAAAACAGAAAATGCTTTAATAATAAAAATAATATTTTAAATATTATTACTAAAAACTTTAGCACAAAAAATTGACAAGGACAAGCACAGGATAGGGCTACCTTGCCTCTAGCCTGTGGCCATTATTGAATTAGAACTTGCTCTGACCTCAATGTAAGTGCTGCTCATGTTGGACTAGAAATTGTGCAGAGGACTAATTTCAATCTAGGAAAACAACGGAGTGGTTTCAAACAGGACCTGATTCAAGTATCTTTTCTTAAACATCACTAGAAGATCAGACAAAGACCAAGCAGAACCAGAAAGAACCACTCTTGCCTGCCTGAGAACACAACAGTACTGTACAGGGGTGTAATGAAAAAAGTAATAGTTAAGAACAAATACACCAAAAAACTTGTTTGCTAAGCTGCACTGCAACCTTGCCAGCCACACAGTGAAAATGGAATGAATTTTTAGAGGTTGACTTACAACATGAAGGTGACAAAATGACTGGTCAAATAGAGTCCCAGATAGTGGTACTCACTCACGGGAAAGTTGCCAATTACCACATTTTCATTTGCTACTTTTTTTTTAGATTTTGTTGTGTTTAACACCTGTCACATGCAGCACTCCAGCGCTTGGGAAGTGAACAGATATCCCTAGATGATTTTTAAGATAGACAGAAAGCAAATATAAACTGAGATCAGTACTTTATAAATACCTTTGGTGGTGCTGCTTAGTTTCACCCTCTTGCGCTTGCCCACACCTTGGCTACCATCCTGGTCCTCCTGAAGAGTTTAAAAAATTGATAATGGTATATTTAGAATGTTATTGCCAAGAGATGGTATGCTCTCAAAATTCTGGTTTAACTATCAAGCTAAAACGAAAATACCAAATATACCAGAAAACTACTTTTATTGCCGACAGGAAGCAATGGACTCCATGCAACTCCATAGAAAAAAAAACCCACATTTTTTTAAAATTGCCTTTTTTTTCCCTACAGGCAACATTACTATCTGCAAGTTCAGACAGCTTCATCTATTTAATTAACTTTGTAATGTTTCTTGCTTTGATTTCTGAAACTGATTGCTACAAAAACATTTAACGCTACAAAAATCTTAACTTGTTGCACATCCAAGGTTTCACCTCATTCATCTCTAGGGTTCGGGGTTTTCTGTTTCCCAAAAGAAAAAGCAGCCAACATGTTGACTATTACAGTTGGCAACACAGGCATTTAACTATACATTTTCTAATCAATATAAAAGTTTTCATGCAAGAATAAAGTATTTTTGACACCTTTAAGAGGTCAAGTCTAATTGCTGAATTCTAATTGCTTGCTCCCTACAGAATAAAGGAAACACTTTACACAGGCACTTGTCATCTGAAGCTTTCAAGGCACTCTGCCAACAAAATAGTAAAGGTTTCAAAATGAAACGCAAGTTAAAATCATCGTCACCACCACTTTACAAAATCTAACACTAGGCATTAAAAAAGAAAAAAGAATGTGACATTACAAGACTATATTAAATGCCACATGGATCTTTACCAACAGTGGTAATAATCCAAATGCAACAGTGGAAATAAAGATTCCTACTGGATCTAATAAAACTAGAGTTAATTGATGCAGATATCTACTACTAAAACTAAGTCATCAATGTCATTCTCCTCTTAGCAAATGCTATATTTTATGACCAAACTTCACTATAATGATAAAGAACCTATACTCAGGAAGTTACTCTCCTTCACTGGGAAGAAAGATTATTCATATTTTAAATCCAAGGACTGACCAAAAGTTTCATATTCATGAAAAGTCTGAGTTTGCCTATCCTTTCAGTACCTCAATCTGAAAATTCATTTTAAGATGGACAAACATTTGAACTCTTAGGTGTCCTATGGTCTTTGTGAACACATCCAACTATTGTACTTCAACTGGGAGCCAGTCAATTCTTAAGATGTTGCCACTGCCCACTCCCCCTCAGGGGGGATAAAGTACTCTAAAGCAAACATCAGACCTGCTGGTACACTACAAGACTCTACAACTTAAGTCTCCTGCCCTGAAGAGGCATCTAAATTCCTGTAGCTAGAAAGCCGATAGCTGGAAGTCTCAAGACTGCTTCACCAGGCTCAGTTATTCAGAGAATCGCTAGAGGGACCTTAACCAGAAAACAATGCATTTGTGTATACACTTTGTGATTAATGTGTTGGATTCTAGCCTCCAGCATCACTGCTCCGGCAAACAAAATGCAGTATGAGAAAAATGTAAACATCTAACAGTCTTTATCGCAACTTTTGAAGTGATTTCAATAAAAAGAAGAAAAATTGAGTGACTTATGAGAAATGCTTTCTTTAGAACTCTTTTTTCCCCCTCCATAATGTTAGACAGTTGGCTTCCATTGCTTAAGTAAGGTAGGATTACATCTCAATGTCAGTGCAGGAGTTTTAACAGCCTTGAGATTGAGAGTGCTAGGTCACATGGTGTCTGACAAGCTCACAGATAAAGAGTAAGAGGATGAGTAAGCAGAACACCTTATTTTTACCCATTGGACAATGCTAAATATACCTGCATAACAGCAAAGATCTATGTAGGTGTACTTAACATAATATTTAACAATATGCGTATGGTGTGTCATATCTGTTGTAAACACAAATAATGAACTTTAAATATTATATACCATACATGGATTTTTGTATGATTACACTAAACAGCAATTGGAGCCAACAAGTATATTAACTGAGTAACATAGCATTCGGTGCTCAGTAAACTACAAGGACAGCCAAAAAGAGATATCAAAAAGGTTTACTTGTCACTTTGGTAAAAGTGATTCCTCAGAACATAAAAATTTCTTAAGTGGGAGGGCAGGTTTAGACAGGACTTTTTTTCTCCTTTTGCACAAAAGGAAAACATGAGAAAGAAAAGCTAACAAAAGAAACTAACAGCAAGTTCTCTACAAAATACTATAGGATGTAACACAAACTATTAAAGAAATAGAGCACAAGTAAACCTATACTACTGGTGGGGGAGGAACAATCCATAACAAACTCAGGATAAATCAATCATTCAGATTTATTTTTATCTTAGATCTACTATTGTAGAAGTGAAACTAAATATCAAACTATGTAAAACTTTTCAAGCTGTTTAGTACCCTGCAGAAGCACTGCTCTAATTTGTAGCCTGTGTAAATTTGGTAATCTAGCCTTTCATCTGTGAAGCAATGCTACTTTTAAGACTTACTTGGTAAGAAAAAACATTAACCTTTCTAAATTCATCTTAAATACCAGAGGAAGAAAATCCACTTAAAAGCGTACTCTTGCCACACTTTTTAATTAGAACACAGTTTTATTGTGTTGTAAAGGAGTACAATAAGGCGTTACAAAAGCTTTATATGCCCTTTGTAACTTACAAGGGAGGTCCAGGTAGAGGAATAGAAGTCAAAACAAAGTAACTTTTTTCTCCTTTCGCTAGTAACATCATTTTTCTCATCAGCATTTCAGCCTCCCACCTGCAAAGTGCTGTTTTGGCTTTTGGATGAAAGGACTGGATTTACTTTCAGCAATTCATATTTGTCAAGCAGACCATTATTAGAAAAAATACTGTAAAATAAAAAATTCACTTTCTCCAGAGATGCCACCAAGGGTTGACATTATTTCTAATTGCATCCCACGTTGTATCAATGTGATTTTATTGAAGATATGAGAGGAAAATTCAGAAGTGAAAATACACACTAAGAAACACATAATTTTTTGAGTCCTTAATGTTTTAGCTCTATGTTACTTCCTAATAATTTTTAAAAATTTTCTAAATACAGATTTCAAAACAGGCTCTCGTGCTTCTTTACAATGTATAATTTAATTTACATCTTAAAACTGATTCCAGGTATCTGAGTATATGCAGAATTCCGATCTAGAAAACTCACATCTGCAGTAACATAATAAAATACCTTTATATCCTGGAGATCAGAAAGAAAAATCTCTACCCAACAGGTATCTTTTAACTAGCAAGTTATAACGCAGAGGTTGTAATTCCTCCCTTTAAGTATTCTCAAAATATCTTTTCCTTGAAAAAAAGTATTTTCCCTGTAAACAAATATATTCTCCCTAAAATACACCTGTTGCCACCTCCCTCTTGTAGTTCTGTCACAAAAGAAACATCAGCAATATCCAATCTCTCTTCAGACTCTGAACAACTTCAGTTTATTCCCCTCTCCTCATCACTTAAAGGAGTAAAACACAGAGAAGCATGCTGAGCCATTGAAAGTTTATTTGAAAATACTACATGAGGTTATTAACATTAACTTGAATTGCCTCGCTCTTTCATAGTCCTTATAAGGGATAGTCAGCAGTCTTTTGTGGTTGGTTTTGGGTTTGTTTGGGTTGTTTTGTTTGTTTGTTTGTCAAGTGATGGTGAAAAAACAGTAAGCAATACTTTGAAAAATGCCAAATTATAAATAGCACTGCAGAAAGCGTAACAGATGCTGTTGTGCTTGTGACAGAGGCAAACAAGTCATACAACTGTTTTAGACATACACAAACAATTGGTTTGACTTCAATACTTGCTCACACAGAATTAAATATAAGCAAAGATCCTACAAAAACTACATTATTTAAAGTTTGCTATATGGCTCTACAAGAACAACTGCTAAGACTTACTAGTTGAAATTGGGTTTTAAATAGTAGGGGGAAAAAAAAAAACAAACTGAGAATAAATTGATACAGTACCTCTACCTGAATTAAACTTCCCTCCTTAAACTTCATGTATTTATTACAGATCAATCTTAAGGGAGATTCCCTCCTTTCCACTCCCACTGAATGTATTTGTTAAGTAAGGTCAAGTCTACACATGGGAATTTATCTACAGAGAAATTCTCACTGCCGCTATCACCAGTTCAGCTGGATTCTCAAGTGTGAAAAAACTGCTAATACCATTCACAGCATCACATGCTTTAAGTTAGCTTTAATCAAGCCCAATTTACTTGATAGTGATTTCTGAACTACCTATGCAAGTTTCTTCTACATTACATACATATATTAAACTGAAATAGTATTAGTAAAAATAAGGATTTTTCAAGAGGTCCTTAGTAAATCAAAGGCATAAGATCTATTCCTTTACATCTCATTTATTTCTACTTATTAAAATGGAGAGAATATGTGGTAGATGGAAGAGTTAAGGTTTGTGGGATTTGGCTGCCAGCATTCTCTCCATTCAATACTCCATTGCAGTTCATATAGTCTTTAAAAACAGTCTCACCTCATCTGAAGAATCCCCTTGTCCTGATGTTGCTGTAGCACCTGCTAAACCTTTTGAAATAAAAAAATTCAGATATTCCTTTTGTAAGTCTTAAACTGAAAAGAATTTATGATATTCAATGAGCCAGTATGAAATGAACACTACATTAACTTTTTTTAAAAGATACACAGCAGTGGACTGAGAAGTTGGAGTAAGATTTCCAATCAATACAAAAATCAATACAAACTTCACCATACTGAGTTAACAGAGATGTGTTCTTTCAGAAATTGCAGAAAACTCTGATGGCCTTCAGTGATCAAAAAAAAGAAATCCACAGCACTTTTGTAAGAACAGGGGGTTTAACTCAGTTGCCGTGACAAAATTCCACTATGAGCAATTTCATCTTGCCTACTCAAATTCCACTAATACTATGACTGGGAAATGATGCTTAGTATATTAGGGACAAAAAGTTAACATGTTTAGCTTTGTTGATAGAATTAAAATGAGTCCTGTAATTTGGTGGTACACTAAATAACAGGTAATTCCTTAAGCTTTATTAAGATTTGGTTTGGGCTGTTTGTTGTTTTCATTTTGTTTAATAAACTAAAGAACAATTTATATAAAAGCAACAATAGTAAAATCTTCTCTTAATATATTTTTCTACACAAACCTTGAACTGCTAATGTGCTAGTTCCAGCTCCTTGTTCCTGCATACCACATGCAATTTTATCCTCAGGAAATGCCAGTCCAGAGCCTTTCAAAGCAATGAGGTACTTTTCATGACTTTTCTTTGCACATGCATTCTCTCCAACACCTTGAATATATACGTAAAACAGCATTAATGTACAACAGCTACTTGGTTCATATACTCCAAAAAAAGCAATCTAAAAAATGGTCCACAATGTTTTAATAAGCTGTATAATTACAAGATGTAAAAGCTAAGAAGTTTTTTCAACTAATGAACTGAAATCCAAAAGACTAGAAACCTCCATAGTTTTTGCCCTCCAACACAGTGTTTCCTTCTAAATGATGTACTTCATTTCTGTTTTATCAGCATTGTCATCATTAACACTAAAGCAAAAAAATGATTTAGTTGGTTTTGGACAGAAAGGACAGGGACCTACAACTTCCCATGGGAAAAAAAGAAACCAATAAAAACCAGTAATGGTAATACACCAGGTATGATTTCTAATATTTGGAATTTTTCTCTCAAAGTTCAAGTTCTGGCAGCTGCAGTTAACCAGATTATTCATAAAGGTAACAGAATTGCAACTGTTTGATGAAGCAAAGTCACACTGAACACTCAGGATATAAATTTTCCCACAGAGAAATGGACCAAAAAAAAACCCAACACATTTGTTACAGAAGGAATAAATAAACTTTAGAAGAGCAAATTCTGCCAATTGTTGAAGGAAAACATTAAAAAGATGATGGCATCTTTCTAACTGCACTCCTTTTGCATTCGAAGCCAAAAGGATAGGTTTTGCTCCAAAATCCCTTTTTTCCCTTTCCCTACCCAGAAACTGTACCTACTCCTGCACAAATATTCTCCATTCCAGAAGTCCAGATAAGAATGCCTTACTTCCCATTGCCTCTCTACTCTTCTATCTCAGGAAATTCATTGCATATAGCAAAAGAGAAGTCATTAAATTTCTCTCAATCAAATATCATTAAACAGGAGAGAAAAAGAGGAAGGAAACAAAGACAACTGTCCCTGAGGCAGCATTCCCAAGTATTTCTCCTTCCAAATAATGATTTGGAGATTGCCTGTTCTACAACTACCTGCTGCCCACGCCAGTTACAGCAACTTAAATCTACAGTAATTACTGTTTGTTTCACACCTATGCAAAGGAAGTATGCAAACGACTCAGACACTTTCTAATTCCAGCAAAGTAAGATGGAGTTAATTTATACTAGGTGGTTTGGAGTTAATAGTAACTGCCCATTTTTTTTCAGATTAATTATGATTTGGTATAGGATACAATAAATAATTTGGAGGGGGGGTGGGGGGTGGGGGAAGGAGGTTTAAGGAAGAAAAGAAAAATTAAAAAGCTTTCCACAGGAGTGCAGGACACACAATGGCCTTTTGCCATTCAGGTCTCCTCCTGTAACCTCTGTGAGAGCAGATCCCAAAATAAGTTAGACATATTCCACTTTGAATAAGCTTGATATGCCTTATTTGGAGGATCTAAGCTGCCGTGTTCACCTCACTTTGAAGATAACTTAATTATAATAACTCTTTTGAAATTAAGTATGTTTATACAGTTATCTGGGACACAGAAGATAAAAGGTTTGCTCTTAATAACAGATGTTTCTAGTTGCTCCTGAAGCCCACCCCCCTTCTGTCAACAACTAAAAAAGTATCCTTAAAAACATGCATTTTTCTGGGTTTTGAGATGTCAAATAAAAACATGCAGAAACTGAAGTGATAAACAAAATTTATGCCCTTAAATTCTTCATAACTTGAAAATTTAGTTATTAGAAATAACACAAACATACCAGAGCTAAGATCTTTGTAGAACTGTTGGCTAGTCAAAACCTGGGTAAGAACTGATCGCATTGCTCCTCCCATTTTGGTCAAGTCTTCTAGAAAGGAAACATGAGGCTCCAAAACCTGGAGGATTTTATGAAGGTCTTTCTCTGATGGCAGATCAAGAGCTGAAAACCACACAACAAGAACTCTTGGTGTAAATGTAATGTAATTTAATCAAGACCTTCACAAGGCAGAACAGCTATGACCACCAAAAAATAAATTGTACTAACAATGCTCTAAAATCCACATGTACAAGTTTCAAATTAATCCCAATTTCATTTTCTTGAAGAGCTCAACACAATGCTTGGTAACCTTTAAAGTATTTAAGAAGCTCTTCAGCAGAGAACAAAGATCAAATGACCTAGCCAGGCAGTAACTTTGTTAGGAAAAGCAGTACAAAATTAAGTACTATTAACTATAGATAGCATTCATGCATTCTATACAGTATTCATGTACTGTTTCTTCACAGACTGCAAAGCAAGAGACAGCAGCATGGTAAGATACGCTAGACACATGCAAATTGAAAACGTACCAGGCTCATTATACCCCTCTCTTAAGTGCTGAATAAGACTAAAGATGAACTGTGGAAGAACTAATTCTGACATCATCAACAAGTCTTTGGGGACACATGGAACATTTGAATTTGACTTAATCCGGTGTCTTTTACAAAACCTACAAAACAGATGAGAAAAATGTTAGCTAAGCACAGCTCAGCAGAACATGTACTAAGAAAATCATTACTTTTTTTTATATTTTTCAGATATTGTATGCATTTACACTAAAAGTGGGGCAGAAATTACAATCTGAATTTCCAACTAATATGTTCAAACCCATTTTGTTTCCGAGTCCAGAAAATTATTTAGGCGCCACTTTTCTTCCCCTTATCAGAGTCCACACATCTAACATCCCAGTTCCTTCCCAAACATGCTAGAAGCTTCTTCCACTGAACAATTAAAATTTTTCTGTATCAAGACATAACTCCCAATTTCTAAAGAGACTAATTGAAAATATCAAACTAAAACAGTTCCTCCCCTTTCTGTGAAATAGTCAGGGGCTGGCCTGAGTCTTAAAGTCCTCATTCAGCTACTGACATTTTTAATGTCTTCTGACATTAAATAAAAAGAATTCCCAAAAGCTTAAGACATTGCAGGATCAGTATTTATTTCAAATGTATAACAACTAAGATTGACTTATCAAAGGATGATAGAAACAGCCTACAAAAATTGTGCAAAGTGTTTCATTTAAAAAGAAAACATTTCTTCTTTGGCAAATTCCTGTATGGTAGTTGCTGAGGCTTGGCTAATGCACAGTGACATGAGGTTAAGCCAAACCCCGTTAGAGCAGACAGAATGATTTCCCACTGACTTAACATGAGCCTGACTCAAGAGTCACTGAATACTTTTCAGCTCCAAATCTATTTTTAGAAAGAACATTTACCAGCATCAAAGAGTTATTTACCCGTGTCAAAGAAGCAGCTAACAAGGACTAAAGAGTCTAAGCCACACCACTTTCACTGGAAAGATTCACTAGATTTTACCAGTAATTTTGCATCAAAAGTTCGGAAATGGGTTCAGCTTTAAATATGAAAATCGTTTTCATGTCTCCACTATATCTGCTATGCCACACATTCCAGAAGAAGCCTGCTACTTTCTACAACATAAGCCTTTCTTCTTTGAGGACCTTTCTTCACCTTCAAAAGAAGGAAACAGAAGACACAAAGCAAGAATCTGAATTTATGGTACAAATTAAAAGAAAAAAAACAACAACAAAAAAGGGTGCGGATGCAAGTCCAGCAGTTCAGATGGCATCTTCACAAGATTAAAGATTAAGAGCTTCTCCTTTGCTAATTACAGATTACACTTTTTAATTAAAAGGTAAGCAAGGGCAGTACTAGCCAGATAATTTGCAGTTTGTACATACAGCCTAAGCATCCTCGAGGGGGGAAAAAAGCGCCTGGCAGAACAAGCTCAGTGATGACTGGTAACTTTCTGCTAATGCACAAATGGATGGTTGTCACTTTCATCATTCATCTTTGCAAATGACATTTACAGAAGTTATGAAAAGTCATTCACTTTTTCACTTCTGTCTTTCACTTTTGTCTCATTCACATACAGAAACCTGAAGTGCCAGAAAACCACAAATCTGGCCTGATCTATGCTGCAATATGGTACCTTGTTTGTTATCTTAAAGGTATTTGGCTTCCCTTTCACCACTATCCTTATAAGAAAGGATCAAAAGTAAACAAATTCTTAAAAGACACACAAGGAAAGAATTACTATGCAGGGTTTTTTAATAACTTCCACTGGTCCCCCCCAATATATTTTGCATTCAACCAATGTTTTTGCTGTATGATCACATACATTCTAAGGGAGCCACAGTAATAAAACTCACTCGTAGTCATTTTGAATCCCAGCTTCTGCTAAGCACAAAGCTTCCTTCCTCAGAAAATAAAAAGCTCTACTCCCCAGAAACGCTATGCCAGCATAGCAGTTGTGAATCAGCCCATGAATTATCCCAATTTTAACATATCCTGTAACTGAACTTTAAAATCATGTCTTCTCCTGATATTCTCAAGAAAGCACTACTTACTTACAAAGTGTGCTATTATTACTATATTAATACAGATTCTGAAAAAAATCAACACAGAACCCAAATTCAATTTACTACAAGGAAATTCACTACATGTCACATGCACAAACTACAGCAGTTCCAAACATGTAATGGTTTCTACATACCAGGCCCTAAAACTTAAAAGTAAGAATGCCAGTATAATTTTATAAGATGAGCCATATTCTATATTTATGATTCAAAGGCTATAATATTAAAGTATTGTTAAAAATCACTATCCTATTGTAGCTGTTAACTCACTGAACACCTCCTTGCTGACATGACTTGCCACTGGACAAGCTATTGGCCACACTGAATTTCAAGGACAAGAATCAATCTAATGATCAAGAAAGGCAATCCAGACTGTATTACTCACAAATCCAGATGAAGAAATCTTACTGAGCCCAAGTTTATAACATTTGCACCTGAGACACTGTTTTGTGCTGAATTATGGAAAACCAAACCTTCCACTATTCTAAAATACCAATATTCTATTCTACTCAAAGCACTACTGCCTCCACAGAGTGCTGTACAGTTCTTCTACAGATATTGACCAAAATGCCAGACAATGACTTAGAAGATCTTCAGAGTTAAAACAGCAGCTGTTTTAACTTTGGAAGAGCCAGAATCCCAAGCTATGCCTAGAAAGAAACAAGCTGAAACTTCTTACACAGGCAGAAAGAGATACCTGTGACAAACTTCTCAACGGGTTACACAATCACGGGATAAACAGCAGCCAAAGCTATTGCATAATCAATACCTTATACTTCTAGAGGACCTTCCTTACCACAGTTTCAGTTAAGGAATCGTCTGTCTACGTAAATGTACTTTAAAAATGCTCCCGAGACTACTAAAATAGCGATTTAATAGCAACAAAAAGGAACATCTCCCAGATCTCTCCTGGTAACATCAAGCTCTGGAAATACACCACTTGAAGCAGGCAGAAGTCTCAAACAGGGGGGTGTTAAAAGGTGAATATAATCTACATAAGAAACAGTTTTCTAAAGAAGCTAAAAAATAACTATGGAGAGGAAGACTGACTAGACAAATAACAAATCACCTTGAGTTGTTAAATCACCTAAGCTTTATTACATTATTTCAATATTGCAAAATACTTTTTTACAAGCATGTAGTTTCTATTCAATTTGTAGTACTTTGCATTTATTGTGCTATACAGTCTTCCTTGTGAATATTTTTACTATTATACTCCAATGAGCTTTAAGAATAGTATTTCAGTGAGAGTGCCAGTTCATTAGCCGCAGGTATTCAAGCCCTATCTCACTGAAGGTCTAACACAAAAGTACTAAAATACAAGTCTATGGTGAGAAAAAAGGCATGATCTTTTCTTCCATTCTTCTTTTCTCCAGTTCAAAAGTTTATTCTGTTGGGACTTTTTTTTGTTTGTTGGGGTTTTTCTTCTGTGCACTTCACTACTTCTGAAATTCCTTTTTCACAAAAAGACAAAGCTAACTATAGCAAAAGGAGAGAATAACAAAAAAAAATTACTATTAAATGAAACCAGCTTTGATAAGAGGTCTTGTCCACACGTCTTCCAAATAATTCCTGAAATTTCTTATTCTGCATCGGTATGTTATTTGTAAGATGTAGAATATTAATGACATCTACATGACTAAGGAATACCACATATTACTAACATAAGCAGCATTAACATCTTCTGAGCAATCCTCACTGTAGGCTTTCCAGATTGATTCCATTCTCTCCTACTATTTTTCCATCTTTAATAATTCTACTGTGAATTTCCAACATGTATTTTGCAAGTGCCTGCAGGTAAAGTAACTCCTTTCTTTCAAGCTACAGTTTCACAACTGCATAAATTGAACTAGGTCCGTCCTGCCACAGCCTGTCTTTTACCCTCTTATTTGTTCCAGCACTGGCACTTGATTGACCCTGTATTAAACCAGCTCAGGAGCTAAGCTAGCAACAGCAATTTACTTTCAAAATAAAAATTCATCGGGCCAGCTTAAACTCACCAACACTCACAGACCTGCCTTCTTGAAATCACGCTGAAATCCCTAAATCATCCTGCCATCATCTCTTCCCTTGTTTCACATGACAGGGAGCAAAACAGAGGACAAAAACCCAAAAACCCAGCAATATAGGAAGATGCTGTCCTGGCCAACCAGCACAACAGGCAGATAGAACACTCCCTGTGAAGCCAACTCCTTCACTTCAAAGGAGAAATTTTAAACTTCTCCAGTTATTGCAGCAGCTGATAAATGCCTTCAGTCCCAGCCAGACCACACCTTTACAGCTTTTGAACATTTGCTCAGCTCTCCCTTCCCCTACATCCCACAGTGTCTCATGTTTCAGTTGCATTCCAGAAACTTGACATAAGTTCATGTATACACAGAGAGACTATTTTTACCTTCACTTTTCACTCACTATTTTGTCCTCTGCCTCCCCATGTTTAAAAGTTGGATGTTTTAAACTGGATTGTAAAGCTGTCAAAAGAAGGCATCCCATTTTTACAAGTTTTACGGTACTACAGCACTATGAGTACCTGACTCTGCCAGAAGCTTTTAAGGACAAAAATCTGATACTCCCGTAACAGGACCTAAATGAAAACTACTGGAAATCAATTCTTAAGCAAAGAAAGTAAACCTCCACTTGATTCTTTAATTAAGTATCAACATGTAAACTGAGCATTTAAAGACATTACACACATTTCATATTGCATACCATATGACTGACAATGTCATATAATGTTTCATAAAGGAGTCAAAAAAAACCAAGCAAGCTTTGTAAATAAGAATTCAATAGATACTTTAAACATAATACACATTTTGTCCCTATTGTAAACCTAACAGGCCAATACTATTCTTATATACACTGAATCTACAAGATAGATGCAAGATGTGACGTATTTTTTGAGTGGTACAGTTGTCTCTCAGAGCTCTTGTGAATTGATTTTTCATTCTTTATGTACTGGCAAAGGGTGTTGAAATGATTTTTTTCCTGCTTTTGCAGTTCACATATTAAACCAAATCTTCATGCAGAACAAAATATAACTTGCATAATCAGCACTGAAAAATTATCTGGATGTAAAAGGGCTTTGATATATTGTAGCCTTGCTTTATGTAAATCCACTGTCTTGAACAACAAACACAATGGTAACTCTGAAAAAATGCAGAGAAATAAACTAACTGCTCCTCTGAAAAAGAAGTTTTGTATGTTTCCCCCATACACCCTAGTAAATAATTTGAATAATTAAATTGCTTTCACCTACAAAACAGACTTCCAAAAGTGATTCAAGGTCTGAGGAATGACAGCTCTTCTGCTCTTTAGGAAAAATGCAAGCTACAGAGGAGTTGAGACAAAACTGAATGGTTGCATTTCTACTATTAAGGACTCCAACAAAAAGCAAAGCCAACTGGAAAGATGTCAGTTTAACCCTCCTAACCAGGAAATCTCCAAAGTAAGGGCACTAGAGTCAATATTGAAGGACAATGAAACACAGCAGAATTAATGGCTCCAAGGAGAGGGGGGAAATCCCAAACAAAAGCAAACAAACAAAAAACACCACAACAAAATCAAACAAAACAACAACAAACTCAGAACTTTAAAGGACATCTTTCCAGGCTCTAAGCCTTCATGAGAAACCTGTTTGGCCACGCTTGGAGGCTAGAAATCACAGGCAAGACCTGGAAATTATTCCAGTCCTTGCAGAACTGCAGGAAAAGTGGTAGTGAGTCACCAGTAGTTCCCTTGATGCTCACAGCTACATTGAGCATCCTTCATGAAAGCGAGCTCTCCAAAGAAAAAGCAGACAAAGAAGCTCTGCAGAAGAGCATTTCTGTTAATCTTTGTTAGATCTCAGATAGAAACATCTTGTATAGTAGATAAAACTACAATGAGTTTCATTAGGATACAAGTACCCGCTATCAATCAGAAACAGTAGATTTGGCAACTTCAGTCGCAAGACCTTAGGAATACAGTGAGAACGAGAAGGAATGGAATTCTGAGTAGCAATCTTCATTAAGGTTAACATTAAAGAAGCTCACAAGAAAAATACCTAAAGGATTTTTTTTTCCAACTATGGACCTAAAGATAGAGAAACAAAGACACAATGCAAACTAGATCTGGATGCTTAACTTCATAACTTTTAGGATATGATTTTTCAGTATTCTTAACCTTACATAGCATTCACAAAGGAGAATTCCTAGTTGACTTCAAAAATATGCCTGAGAAGCTGAGCAGCAAATAGAGTATCTGGTCCTAGCTCTCACAAGAGCCACCTTTGCT
This sequence comes from Melopsittacus undulatus, assembly GCF_012275295.1. NCBI lineage: Eukaryota > Metazoa > Chordata > Aves > Psittaciformes > Psittaculidae > Melopsittacus > Melopsittacus undulatus. The sequence continues at coordinate 42,895,222 of NC_047534.1, forward strand.
TGACCCTGACTCTTCCCAAACCATTAGTTCACATGCAGCCTTCCTGTGCAGTTGCTTTCAGCGTCACATCAATTTCATATTCCATTTGAATAACAACAATTAAGTTTCCAAAATAGTTAACAAAGATATTTTCTCAAGTAAACTTAAACAGGTCAAACATACGTACGACAGGTATTATTTTGACCCAAATACTTCATCTAACAAACTTCTAAGTGACTGCAGAGTGCCAGACAAATGTAAAAACTACTTAATTTCATCAGGATTTGACTAAGATGTGCGGATATTAATAAAGACTATCAACTTAAGCTGAAGATACCAATTTGGTTGGGCCTCCAACAGACATGGTAGCTTGCATGTAGCTTGCAGCTTTCTTGGAAAGGGAAGTGTCCATGTTCTTTATGCCAGAGCCATAATCACTGCAGGTGCTGTGAGGAAAGGAAGAGATGAATCCTGATGAAGGCAAGAGAGTTCATTATATAGTCCTTGTTACTGCAATACCCCAAAGGGCTCTCTCTGTTACTTCAGTGTGAAGAGCTTACTAACAGAATACTCTGTACCGGAGGGCACCTAGGCATACTACTAAAAATCACCTGCAGTTGTCAGGCACTGTTTCAGGATTTTTTTTTTTTTTTACGTAAAATTCCTGATATTCTGCAGGTTATAAGGAAGAATGGCCTGAACTCTGAAACAAACGATATTATTTGTCATTAAGAGAGATCTAAGAAACAAAAGTTCTTTTGGAATGCATTCTGCAAACATACACCCTACATCACTTTTATTGTGTTGCCAACAGATCCATCGACAGCCCCACACAGATCAGATATACACCAGATAAATAACACTCCACCCTGACATAGCAAACTTAGAACCCTGGCAGCTGGTAGTTTCACAAAAGGGATAAAAGAAGTTTAAGAAGTTGGTGGGATCAAAGCAAAGGAACTGAAAATCAACACTGGTTAGCCCAAATCTAAACAAGACTGTTTCCAGAGACCTCCAAAACACCAGTTCTTCTTAAGTTGAATACATACCAAGGTATACGACAAAGCAATAGACAAGTTATACAATAAATAAGCCAACTTCAGACAAGGCAAGAAGTAGTTTATCTTGCAAGCTCAATTTTCACACTACTGTTCTGTTCTTCAAACCAGACTGGCCCTGCTGGCAAAAGATTCAGAGTAGAACTATCATTGAAGTTTGTTCAGTGACTAACACATCAAGATTTAAAGCTTCTAAATGTTTAAACTTACGTATATCACTCATGTATACCGATATGTTTGAGTATCTTACTGATGCCTTCGAAACAAGTGCACATTATGCTTCAGCATATATAAAGCACATGGCGTCTCGTCAGGCCACAGCTCTAAAAGCAGTAATACAAAATTATCACTTGGCTGTCAACCATTTGGAAAACATCACAGTGACTAATGTAGAGGCTGATGTAGCCCTAATTAGAGACATTAAGAGAAATCAAGACAGGCAGGTCTGTGCGCTGACTGTATGCAACGATGGACGCAATCAACACAGCAATCTGCAATCTTTTCTGCTTTCTAAGGATTAGACCTAACATGAAGCTCTGTGAAAACCACTGAATGCTACTTTGGAATCCTAAGCAGCAATACCAAATATTGAGCTTTATGTATGGGGGAAGTGGGGAGTAGGGCAGAAAGAATCAATTATTTATAGATGCATGGTAACTGTGGTTCTTTGAAATGCTGATGTCAGTGTGAAACCTAGTATGAACTCCTGTACCTTGTATGTAGAAGACCAGATACTAGAGTTTTTGTTCTGAAGAGTCGCACCCACCAGAAGTACATGACCATGGGTTTATTCAGACTCATGCCAAATTAACAGGCAGTACAGCTCAGACTTCCCTATTAGCCCAAAGTTGACTTCAAAAGCAGAGAAACTGCACAAAACTGATAGAGATCCTACAGAAGACGACTTGTACCAACCAAACAATCCTGAAAAAATCTGGTATTTTTATGTAGACTCATAACATTCAGAGGCTAAACTCCTTGACAATGTCTAGGCTCTTAGCCTGTTGATAAACATCCATTTCAGAAAATTCTTAAAGGGTCCAAAAGAACATCCTTCCCTCTTTGAAGCTGCATTACCAAATCTAACATAGGACCTGGAGAACTAAAACCTTCTTGTCTACTGTTAAAGAATACAACTGACAGAATCACACTAGAAGGGACAACCTTGAAGCAGCAACATACAATATGTATGCTAAACAGGAGACTCGCTGTTGCAAGAGAATCCATAAGATAACCACATAGTCTACTTAATGCCAGGAAAACAGTTATTACCTGCATGCCCCAGAAGCCAGCTGCAAGAAGATCTGACTTTTCTGATCTTAAGTGGATCACAGCTGCTGCAACCCAAGATGATAGAGACCTTGCCTGATGAACAGGCACAGAATCCATCCAGAGGTAACCATTAATAATAGCTTTCTCAACAGCAAGCTGTCTTTTTTATTGTCATTCTATTTGTTAAAGTTCTCTCAAGTCTGGAATATGAAAAAGGTCCTTCACTCTTACTTGGCAACAGAAAGTAAAAGAAATAAAGAGTATATTCTTCATAGCTTCCAAACAGCAAGGCCATTTCTATTGAAATGAGTCTGTGAAAAGGGATAAAATAAGGAATTGAGTGAGAATGAAGGAAAGAAAGATACGGAGACAGAGTAGTAAATGTCATCAATACTAGGTATCCACTGTACAAAATTTAAATTTAAACTAAAACTGTTCAATACTTACTGGGTGCGAACATTTTAATGCATTGAAAAAACAGAGCCAATTCTAAACAAACTGAAGCAAAAAAAAAAAAATAAGCAGGCTAGAAACTGTGAATATACTTCTCATACTTTCTGGCAGTGAGAGAAGACAATTCCCAAGACTTTTCATAAGAGGGCAGAAGAAGGTGTCTGACACAGTGTGTAGCTCAGAGAGGATGCCCATGCAACCTACAGTCATGTACACCCTAAGACACAATGCTAAATGGAAAGATAAGTATGGATCATCAGAACTAGGCCTTCAGAAAGCTTATAGCTAGGAACCTGGAGGTGCTTTTGAATATGAGGAATACAACATCAATTTCTAACAGTTACCTTTCTTATAAGTGTAGGTTTTGGTACTTCACACATGCCTACTGATAAAAAAATGGCTCACTGTCACAAGTGGAAATTGATAATTTCTTAGACCCTTTGATAAAAGTCGTAAGAGAAGGTAACACACTTTGTCAATGAAGCCATTGGTTGCCATAACTACCAACAAATGCACAGGAAACATCAATGCAAAGCCTGTGTAATGAAATTCTTAACCTGGCTTTTTGTCTTTCAGGATATGCAACCCTTGATGAAGATATTATTCTCTTTGTACTGTAATGCTGCACTAAAACATCTGCTTCCCACATGATTAATTTAAAAAATAAGTCAACACACAGCAAGGCATACTCAGAAACTGGACACGGAGGGAATGAAATAGCCAAAGCACAGAGGCTCTCTAATATATCAGGTTATTGTCTACAGACTTAAAGGGGAACCTGAACAAGCCAGCCATAAGAAACAAGACAGCACTCATCAGTAACAGATTACTATTTATACTCTTATTATAACCACATGGCATATTGCCTGCTTCCAGCTTATTTTATAAACTATCAAGTTTCATTATAACACAATACTATCTACCAACCAAAAAATACCCCAGTCCGAATTTCTCCCTAACTGCATGGTTTTTTTTTTTCCTATAACAGATGAACTCACCAGCTGAACTATGAGCATATGTCTACTCTAAACACTTTAGAACTGAAGATTTTGCCTTCTTCGGAACATTATTAATTATCCCTGATGGAGCTGCAAAATTGCATTTGCCTATGGCTAGATAACATATGGGTGATGACTACAAACTACTTTCTCCTACTGATGTATCACTGGATCTTAAAATCTATTAAACCTTGTCCCAGCTAGAGCTTTTAATACTTTGACAAGCATCTATGTTTACAAACTTGGATATTTTCTGAAGTCTAAATTACATTTTAATAGACCAATTAACTTAATCATCAAAACCTCTGAAATCTGCATGAGGATCTTAATGCTCAAAAGTGGGAAAATCTGATTTTTCCAAAACAAATGAGAATTACACAGGGTACCTAAAGCAAATCAGCATCCATCCATTACACTATATTCTATATTCCTTATATAAAGGCATAAGAAATGAAAAATTAGCACTCAGTTATCTCTAAAAAGCAAATTATAGATTTAAATAGTCATAACAGATTAACACACACATACTTGTACCTCAGACCAAACCATCTCTAGATTCACATTAACCACCCTAAAGGAAATGAAAAGATATGCCAAATGGTAAGCTGGAAAGATTTCCTTTACAGCAGACTAGTTAAAGAATACTACTTCTGATGAAGTTTTAGTTAAAATGCACCAAATAAAAAAAACTCGGAATATGGATTCCAGATAACAAGAACCAACAAAAACAAATGACTATTATTATAATATACATACACAGTATCTACACAAAATTGTATCTGAGCAGGCAGATGATAGATGGAAGATCCTAAGTAGGCTCCACATTTGATTCCCTTGCTATTAATAGAAACTTAGGCTGTTATGGCCAAGGTTATATTGGGCTAGACACTCCAGTTTCCTGGATCTGCCATGAAGGCCTCCTAACTTTAACATGCAAAGCATTACCTTTGTAAATATGCAATTGATTTGTATACACTGAGTTAAATCGGTTTATCTAAACATTCTGCATTGAAGCAATTCAAGTGAACAGGCAAAACTGTATGCTTGCATGCATTAATGTTTTTACATTGGCATAAGCTTAACTTCGCCTTGCACAGCAAACAAGGCTTCTACCTCACTTAATTGTGTTGGCTTAACACCAATTCTTTAGTTAAGTAGGAGAGACCTCATGTTGAGTACAGGCACGCCTCATATACTGTCATGTATTGTCCTCCTCTATGCTCAGGATTGGAAAATCTACCACTCAGCTCAAGAACACTGTTTCTGAACAAGTACTATGGAATTCTGTAGGAATTACCAAACCTCCTGAAGGGACCCACTTCACACTCAAGATTATATACTTTCAAATTCTACTTTTAAGAGAATATTCTTTCTCCCTCAGGCTATACATCTGTTTTCGCTGCAAATTTAACAGTGGCTTTTATTTCTTCTTTATTAAACCATCTTTTTTCAAGGAAAAAAAATGTTTAAAATAGGAAAAGACAATTGTGAAACGTATAAACTCTGAGATGAGAGCAGTATCAGAAGTTATTTTAATATTTACCTAAAACAGCTCAATTTGTCTGTGCTCTATTGAAATCCAAGCACCATGAGGAACCCTAAATCTATCCCACACTGAGCACTGAGGAAGTGACATTAATTTTGTTGCCTCACTTCTCAGGATCAAGGGGAACTATTATTTCAGTGATATTGAGGAAAGCAAAATCATCAGAAGTTGAGAAAGAATGGACAAAAAAAGAATCACTACAGGAGTAGCCCCTCAAAACCACTAAAGATCAATGAAAACAAAAGTGAAAAATTCTTCACTTGAAGTGAACCTACCAATAAGAAAAGATTCTGCCAAAAAGTTAAAGTGAAGACATGATAAAACAGATAGTAAGAGAAACAAAAGAATATTAAAATAATAATGAAACTCAGAATGAAGCTACCTCAAGGCACAGAAGAATGTCACTACAGACAAAAAGAATCAGAAACAAGAACAACCTTCAAGCAACAGAAAAAAGTAAACCAGTGTAATCTCTAAGTAGAAATGCAAACAGAGAAGGAATCTCAAACAAAGAGTAATATAGAATTATACATTTTAAATGTTAAAAACATTAAAAAAGCAATGTTTTAATATTCCAGTATGTTCCTAGTGTTTGCTGCTGGGTGCAACACAACCCAATGTTTATGAGGAAGAGCCAAGATGGCTCTTGTAAGAGCATGCCATCTCACCCAGGCTACGACAATTAAGACAGACTATTCTAGAGACCTAGGTAGAAGAGAAGCCTCACTCAAGCACACCTGACTGCTTTTTTGGTGAAGTCTTCAGCACTGGTGAATGAACACGAACAGGTTATTCCAAAAAGACACCCCGTTGAGAAATTTGAAGTTTATTGGCTATGTTTCACCACCACCCAGTAACTGGCTGACTGCTCTTTCCTTTTAACATTGACTACAAAAGGAACAAGGGAGGGTACAATGAGGAACCCAAATCCCTTTCTTCTGATCAGGTACTTCAGTCTTGCCTTCAGCAGGTCTACATGCTGACAGAATACAAATGACATTCAACATTTGCAAAATGCTGCCATTCTGTACCCATCCAAGAGTTAATGAATTCTTCGTTTTAAAGACAAAAATAGTGAAAACAGAATGAAGTATTAACCTGTATGATTTTCTACACTAGGAAAACACACAAAAAAAGGCTCCCTCTCATTCAATCTGTTAATTTCAGCATATTTGCTCATGTGAAGTCCAAAAAGTATTTGAACACACTTCATGGTTTGCTGTGCTAGGCCAAAGCAGCTAGCTGGAAGCTGACAGGTACTGCCTCTCATGCACTCTGCCTTACCAACTTCCCTGAAGGCAGGCACTGGTGCAAAGGCAACCAGATTCTCATAAGAGTCCCCCAAAAAAACCCAAAGCACTGCAACAAAGGAGGAAGCCACCTCCCTGGACCGCCGCTGGGACTGGCGGCTGAGAGGCGGAGCTGACCCCCCGCCTGCCCGCAGTTTCCACAGAGCCTCGTCCGACCTGCAGCCAGCCGCGGAGGGAGGAGAGCGGCGACCCAGGCGGAAGCAGGTGCCCCACTTACCGCCCTCGCCCGGCAGCGGGCATCCGCCAGGACCGGCACACACCTCTGCCACCGCACGGGGCCGCCCCCGCCGGCAGGTGCCCGCCCGCCCCGCCGAGGCCGCCCGGCGCTCACCCTGCCTCCCGCATGACGTTGCTGTCGCCGCAGTCGCAGGCGCCCCCCGCCTGGCTCCGGAACATGTTGTAGTCGTGCCCGGCGTGCTCGCCTTGGTGGAAGCACTCAGCGCACAGGCTCATACAGGGCGAGATCCCGCACGTCCGGCACCGGTAGGCCACGAAGTTGGCCGTCCACACCAGGCCGCACAGCGTGGCCGGGTCGTAGGCCCGCACAGCTTGCACGAAGCTGTCCCACGGCTCCCCGCCCGACAGCAGGCAGCGGCACCACTCCAGCGCCTCGGCCGCCGCCTCACCGCCGCCCGTGCCCGCCGCAGGGGCCAGCACCCGCTCCAGCAGCGCCCGCAGCTCGCCCGCCGCAGCCGTGCTGCTCTCGCCGCCCAGCTCCGTCTTCAGCCGCGACGCCGTCGCCCGCTTATCCCGGCCACTGGCGCCTGTCCCCGCCATGATGAGAAACTGAGGAGCCCTTACGGCTGCGCCGGGCTCCCGGCTCTGGGGCTCCCCCCGCCGCCCTCTCTCCCCTCCCAGCGGCGCCTCTCGCGATAGCCGCGGAACCGGCGCCCTCCCCTCCCGCTCCCTCCTCCTGACACTGTCTCTCCCCTCCCCTGACATTACCCCTCCTCTTCCTTTGCTCACCCAGCTGGCCCGCGCCGCTCTGTCAGCGCGCAGGTGCACGGCCCGCGCCGCCGCCCCACAAAATGTCGCCTCCCACCGGCCCGAAACTTTCTTCCAGGATGAGGGGTGCACCGCCTGCCATTGCGGTCCCCGTCGTGCTCAGCGCGGTTGCGCCCCCGGCAGGAGCCGAGTCCGCTTTGTTACTCAGCCGCTCCGCCGGTGGTGGGAACGAGCTTCGGGGGCCCGCCGGGCTGAAGCGGCGACGGCTCTAAGGGCACGGAGAGCGCCGCTCTCTTCAGCGGCCCCGCCAAAGCCGGCAGAGCACAGCGGGCAGTAGTTCCGTGCCTGGGTGGCCCGAGCTCTGAGGTACTGGAGTGTGTCTGCACGCTCCCACCCGGAGAGTGTGTAGGTGTGAGTTGCCGTACCTTATATACTGACCGGCAGTTTTAGATCTCGATAGATAGCTTTCCGGCTGTGTAATGGAAAGCATAAACAGAGAAAATCTATCGCTAAAAGAAACCTTTTTTTCTGGCAGCAGCAGACCTCCAAGTCCCCAAGGTGGCCTCCCTCAGTTGGCTTTCCTGCTCTGTTCCCTGTAACCATCTTCTGGTCTCTGGGGAGACCTTATTGCAGCCCTTTAGTTTTTAAAAGAGGCCTATGAGAAAGGTGGGGAGAGGCTTTTTAGCAGGGCCTGTTGCCACAGGACGAGAGGTAATGGTTTTAAATGTAAAGAAGGGAGATTCAGGCTGGGCTTAAGGAAAAAAATCTTTGCAATGAGGGTGGTAAAACAATCGCACAGGTTGCCCAGAGAGGTGGTGGATGAACCATCCCCCTTAAGACATTTAGGGCCAGGCTGGATGTGGTCCTGGGCAACCTGATTTAGTTGAAGGTGTCCCTGCTCATTGCAGGGGTGTTGGACCTTTAGAGGGTCCTTCCAACCCAAACTGATCTACGGTTCTGTGACTGCATGACTTGTGTTGAGGTTCCTTTAGGGCAGGGAATACTGGGCAGTATGTCTCTCCCTCCGGGATTACATGAGAAAACTAAGTAAACCGGTTTCTTTTCTCTCGGTGATTGTCCTTTCCACTGAGGAGACCGAAGCCCATTTCGATGCTTTTTTTCCCTAGCTGCCCCCACTGGCTTGGGTGCTGGGGAAGTGGGCGGGGACAGGCCTTGGAGAGCAGGCTTTTCACAGTCGCCGAGCAGCGGTGTCACTTCGGGCTGCAATAAACTGTGTTATGTCTATGACACACGTTAGTCAACGCCAACGTTTGTTAATTACAAAAAGGGAAAGTTCTGTAGCCCTCCATTCCCGCAGCAACCCGGAAGGGGGCGGGCGCTCCGCGGCGGAAGTGCGCGGCGGCGCTCGGGCCGGCCCCGCAGTTCGCTCCGCCGGGCCAGCGGTGACTACAGGCGGCATGAGGCTGCGGCCGGTGCGGTGCAGGTGTGTGGGGGCCCAAGGCTTCGCGGGCTCTGTCGGGCTAGCAGCCGGTACGGATAGTCCCTGGGACTCGGTTCCTGCCCCGCTCCGGGCTAGGCGCCGCTCTCGGCGGGGGGAGCCGGTTGGTAGGAGCGGAGCTCCGGGAAGCGGCCGCGGGAGGAGCAGAGTATTGACGGTGCGTGAAGAGAGGGTCTGTGGCGGTGCGGACAGGCCTCACGTTAGCCGTGCCTGTCCCTGTCGTCGTCGGGATCCATGGCAACCGCTGCTGGAAAACACCTGGGAGATGCTGAGTACACCGAGGTGTGAAGATAATTCGAGACAAGATGTGCTTTATTTATAGCATTGTAACTGATTACACGTTGCTTTCCGTAGGTAAACTACAAACATGAAGAAATTAAAGCTTAAAGAACTAGAAAGCTGTCTTCAACAAGTTGATACTTTTGAAAATCCAAAACTACTCCTTGAACAGTATCCAACAAGACCTCATATTGCAGGTAAAGGTTACCCTACAGCACTGTCATCCCTTTGGCTACTTGTCGTCAGCACTGAAAAAATAGGGAAAAAAACACAGGAGAAATAAAGTAGGGAAAAAAATGTTTCTACTGCATTATCTCATTTGAATCCTTTAAACTAATAGTTGAGAAATTCAGCAGAAATGTTAATTAGTTTTTAATTATCTGATAACCTTTTTTTATTAGAAGTATGCTGCTAACGTACAATCAAACAATCAAGTTAAATGGATTTAAAATACAGTGTTGTGATAGAAACATCTTAGTTGTGATAAACATCTTAACCTATAAATGAGAAAACCAAAATGGACTAATTTCATGACACACAAAACCCAGTAAAAGTGTGTATACTAAGACAGTCAGCTTAGTTATGGTGTTTTTTTCCAACATTTCACCTTTGATATACCCCAAACAAACTGAGAATCATGTTTCCCACAAATATTCACAGCTCTGCTTGTAATGTCTCCAACAAAGATTTGGAGTTCTCTAACTTGTCAAAATGGTTTTGACTTGTTTTCACATATAAATGAAAAAGCCAATTACAGGCAGTGAGAACATAGGTTTAATTTTGCATGACAAGAAACCTTTAGTTCAGAGTTTTCTGAAGAAAAAAGTAGATTTTCTTGGTTAATCAGATCCATATTTGATATTACTAATCTTTGTGTGTTGGTTTTATTTGTTTTTCCCAGCATGTATGCTTTATACAATTCACAATACTTTTGATGATATTGAAAACAAAACAATTGCAGACTTAGGATGTGGTTGTGGCATGCTCAGCATTGGAAGTGCAATGTTAGGAGCAGGGTAAGTAATACTAAGTTCTGGATATGTTTTTTCCTGGTATATAAGAGCAGAAAGTAAAACATAGTAATGCTGAACTAAACTCATTTTAGCTATAATACCTGGTGCATAATGAGGCTATTTAATCTGTTTAGACAGTCAATAACCATTCAGATAGTGGAAGAGATGGACAGTTGACATGAATTTGGAATTCATAATGTTAGCTTTCCCCTGAAGCACTAAATGAACACATGAACATCCTTCACAAACTTGAAAAAGGATAAGTGAGAAAGGGCAACAGAGCTACTCACATTTTTATCAGGACAGAATTTATAGTGCCTAGGTAAGGCAAGTTGTCTACGCAGATCCCTTTCAAAGCTTTACTATAGAATTTAGAATTTAAACACCATTTTAGTTAGCTGGGGAGTAATATGTCACACTTCTTTTTTAATAGGTTCAGTGTGGGGTTTGACATTGACGCAGATGCACTGGAAATATTTAATAGTAATATTGAAGACTTTGAGCTCACGAACATCAACATGGTTCAGTGTGATGTCTGTTCTTTATCTGACAGCATGTCAGAGACTTTCGACACAGTTATTATGAACCCTCCTTTTGGTACCAAGCATAATAAAGGTTGGTAATTCTGAAAGTTGTTAGCAGGAACGAAAAAGCAAGGGAGACACTTCTGTGAAACACCTCCCTTCTTTATTACAGTTACCTATTGTAATTACCTAGACTTTTGTTCATCAGGAATCAGTTTTCCAAGTACAGATTAAAAATTTCAATGTTGTAACTAACAATTACTGGGTTTGAAATAAACAATACCAGCTATTTCGTAGCCATATATTTTTTCTCTTTTAATAAAAGTAATTGGGTTTTAGAAATACACTCTGTACCTTAATGCATTCAATACTGTTTCTCAAATAGTTATTACTGCAGAAAAAATAGAAGTATGAAGCAGATCTTTAAATCCTCTAGTTTAAGTTTGCATTTATCAATTTTAATAATTTCATCAATCTTTTAGGAATTGATATGATTTTTCTGAAAACTGCATTACAGATGGCAAAAACAGCTGTATATTCCCTTCACAAAACTTCAACACGGCAGGTAAGTCCTTCATTCTAATAGGGCAAGCAAAACCAGGCAATGTTGTCTATAGCTTCACTGATGTGTTCACACACCCTTTTATGGGTGTAAAAACTGTTCTGGGGAAATACTAATCATGCCAAATAACTAATCTCACATACATCAAGATAAGTATAATATTTCAGCTTGAAAAACAAAAGCATAGGAGACTTTTGGATAAGTATAAGGGTGTAGGTGTATATAAATAGTACAGAAATGTGCTCTTAAATTTAGTTGTATCTATTTTCTGTTGTAGCATATTCAAAAGAAAGCAGATGAATGGGATGTGAAGATGGAAGTCATAGCAGGTAAGACCCCAGCCCCTTATGGCAGGGGGCTAATGTCTTAACAGCCTGATGTAAATTTTGAGTTGTAACTGAAAATGACGTCTTTTTACGCACTCCTTCTGTGGAGGTTTTGGGTTTGGGGTAGGGAGCGTGGGGTTGTTGGTTGGTTGTTTTTAAATACTTGCTGCCTGGCTAGAACACAAGCAGGCACTTACTAAGTTCTGAGGAATACCTGTTCTGTGCCGAAGTAGAACTGGATTTCTTCCTGGACTAGATTTTGCCTTCAAGCAGAGGTTACTTACCTTCTTGCTTCAAAAGGAGATTGTTGCTGAATAACAAAGGCAATGTGCAGGTTAGTTCTCACACAAAAAAAACCCAACCTGTCCTAAGTACTTTTCTGATGGTTCAAGTGTCTTCCCAATACTTAAGTCACCAGCTGGATGTGTTATATAGTGATACAACTTGAGACATGGAAGTTGCACAAATGCTTGAAACTGAACTGCATTTCAGCCATCCACTTACTGTCTGATGCAGCTGGCTTAAATGTTCAGGCACAGTCTAGGTCAGAGGTCAACAGTTACATAGGGGCAACAGGCACAGGTCATAGAACATGGGTGTAGGGTGTAAGTCAACTAATGCTCATTCTAGTGTAACAAATATTCTTTGTACTATTCACAGAACTTAGATATGACTTACCAGCATCATACAAGTTCCATAAGAAGAGATCAGTAAGTATAAAACCTAACATAACTGAGAAAACATTTTGTACAAGTTAATTCTACTTAAGGATGCTAAAGTTCTAGGGCCATATATACTGGATGAGAAATGCTCACAACACTGTAGAGATGTTCACAATTATGGCATCAAGTTCCATTGCTTACTACATTTTGTAGTTGAACAGAGAAAAGAATTATTGTAATGCAAGTCAAAGCTGTATGCAAAAATTAGAGCTAGCACTGCAACTTGATGTGGAAAGCTACAGGTACTTGCTGAAAAGTTATTTGCTTGAAACTTAGTTTGAAGTAGTGAAGGCCAGAGCAACAAGGACTTTACAGCTGCAGCATTATTTCAGTACTCTACTTTTCAGCTCTCTACCACAAATAGCTGCAGCCAGGGAAATCCCTCACAGAAACATCTCAGAGAGGGCAGAAACAAGCTTTACACTGCATCCCAGAACAACATCTAGCCACGATGCTGCAGTATGGAAGCTTAACCCCACAGGCAAGCTCCTGAGAGAGGACTGCTGGCCTAGATGTGTATCTCACTATCACAGGGGAATTAGAGGGAATCCTAGAGTAGACCAAGCTAGATTTTAAGACTGTTAGGTATGTTGAGTAGCAAAGACAAGTTTTGCTTAGCTGGATCTATTGCCTTGGTGACTTGAACTGAAATTATGTCTGTCCTTAAGCTTTGCTACTTCACATGTACAGCTTCATACTACAGTAACATCCAGGCTTCAGCAGTAAGCAGTTTTAAGTTCTGAATTTATTGGCAGCTACTATTTAACATAACCGCAACATTACAGAGTCCAGAACCTTTTACATTTGAGTGGGTTGCCAGAGAAACTGAGAGGATCTAACAGTATAAACAAAAGTATAAATACAAAAGTTTTCCAGGGTGGTATGTTAAGAGTAAGCATGCTTCTTAAACAGAAAAAAAAGCTGTAACCCAGCAAAATGAAGCTTTCCTCTCATTGTAGGTTGACATTGAAGTGGATTTCGTTAGATTTTCTGCCAAGAAACTCCTGAACTGAGGCATGTCTTTTAAACCTATTGAAAATGGAACAATAAAACAATGATTTTTTTCCCTAAACTTTATTATTCTAGTATTACTAATCACCTCCTCCATTTTCTGTTTTCAACTGTTTTGGTGCAGGTTCTTCTTTTTCCATTTCTTCTAGTGGTCTCTTCTTGGGACTTGCTGGTTCTGCAAGATTGAGTATGCAGTCATTTATGGTAAAGGAAAGCATTTCAGTACTGCCTGAAATCTGAAAAAAACAAATCCTCCCTATCATGTAACTTCAAGGATGAGTCCTAGTTTATACATTAGGCACTGCTAAGCTAGAGGGCTTACTTATTACTGAGTTACAGCTTTTAGATGTCCTGAAAGACCAACTTTAAAGAGCTTCTTCCCTGTATAACTTCACAGCAGGAGAGCAGGTAAGATGAAGGAAGACAATCTAACAGGACTAGGTATCACCGGGTTTTGCTTAAGCAGGTGCCATATCTAATGAACAGAAGCTTAGCTCTTTCTCTTCTCCAAGCTAAATACCAGTATGCAGAACTATTAGTCTTCTCATAGCCTCAAAGGAAAAAAAAGGAGAAATCACCATTAAAGCAACTGGCTCTGCACAACTGTGTCATGTTGCTTACAACCACCATCTTTCAATGCAGAATGCTATGAACAGCCATGCAGTACATGGCTATCTAGTATTTTTTTTTTACGCTTTTTGGGCAGTTCTGGAAGGAATCAAGCACAAGACCCTTATCTTTACATAATTTACTGATGGCTGACAAGAGGGCAGAAATACTGCAGTGTAGGACCAAATCCCAAACACTTCTAAAAACGTAAGTACTTCTCCAGAAGGTAGCTCCATGTACTAAAGAAGCGGACTGCAGTGCACAGAATGACATACCTGTTTTAGCATCATCTTCACCACCTTCTTCATTATCAAACTTGATTTTCTTGCCCTGAAACTGGATTTTTTCTTTCTGTGCTCCTTGAGGTGTCTTTCCCCCTCTTCCTTTTCCTTTATTTTTGCGTCCTGTGGGGATAGAAGATGTCAGAAACTTTGTCTTTTAACTAGCAAGCTCAAAAGAATGCTTTACAGTTAGGCAGTGTTTAGTATACATTCACTATTTACAGTTACTTTCACCACAGTGACACTTCTGGGACATTATAAATGTTTAAGCCAATAAAAGGAGGACCTTTTGTTTTCTGTTTCAGCAATTCTTGCTGGTCTTCCAATATTTTTTTCAGAGCTTCTTTCTCTGCATCTCCTTCTAGCAATTCCCATGTAACATCCTTGTTCCGAAGCTGTAAGTTTCCATTATGTGCTGCTTTTGCTTTTTCCAGAGCTTCTTTTGCAATATCCTTAAAAAGGATAATTCCCTTAAAAAGAAGAATGGCATTAGCATTTGAATCTTGCTGCAAAAACATTCAGCTAGGATGGTGAACAACACATTCTGTTAGGTAGCTCAGCAGGTTCATCACTCTTGCCTGATGTAAAATGTCTAGACTGAAGCAAAACCCTCAGACTGTCCTAACAAACATTCTCAGTCTCAGGTTTGACCTTATTAGCTGAGAAGGCCAGAAACTTTATCTGTTTGTAATTCAGTTCTCTGAATACTCTGCAATTCCACAAGCCAAGTAATTTCTTACTTGATTATGTAAGAGACCAAGCATTTAATCATTCAGTTTAAAACTTTACTACAGAGATCTTAACTCCTTGTCTAAGATTCTACTGACCTCCTTTGCACCTCTGACAAAGTGTATCCATTTGATTTCTCCGTGATCAGAAAATACATCATGGAGGTCTTCTCTGCATGTTTGATCATCTAGATCACCAGAAAACTTCAAAAGACATCCCGTCTTCTCTTCCAGAGACTTCTAAATGAAATAAAAACCCCCACATTTGTGTTGAAGAATCAAGCCTGAATATTCATTTCTGCCCCTCCCCCAAATCCTAACACTATTAATCATGGTAGTCATAAATAAGCAACTGAAGTCAGCCCCCATTAGCACCATCAGTAACCCAAGTGTTCTTGCTCTATAGCTTATTAATGCTGATGTTAAAGTCTTGCATGGTATATCTCGCCTTTTTTTTTCTTGAATTTTCCTTGCTTACTCTGACACATTTATGAGAAACTTTGGACTCTTCCTGTAAGAATTACACTCTTTAAATTCTACAGAACAGTTTTTTGAAGGCTGACACCTCAGACTGAAAATCTATATAATACTTATTAAATCCTTACTAGATCCTTTAAATGCCACAGAACTGTCATCTTGGTGATGCATTTAGGATCACTTCTCAACAGATAAATGTGCCTAATAATTTAAATTCAGGATATGATCCTTTAAACAAAATCAATCATTTGAAAATAAGATTAAATACCAGGACAACACAAAGTCTCACCATAGGTTAGTCTGAACAGCTGAACTTTCTAGAAAGTCCTCTGTGTTACAGAATTTCAAACGCTTAATGTTGAATGTCAGCTTTACAAAATGTTGCTGCAGGAGCATGTTTGTTATGTGTGGATTGGAAAATCCATAGAACAGCAAGCACTGCGTAGTTTTCAAGTATAGAGATTTAAGAAGCCCATACCATTTCAGCATCTGCTGCTTGTTTCTGTTTTTCTTCTTTTTCCCTGTAGAAAGGTTGAATTAGTTAAGAGTTGGTTCCAGTGTGATCAGGTGAGCAAAACCAGGCATTTCAATTGATAATGACTTACTGTTTAGCTCTTGCTTTAGCTTCTACTTTGTATTGTTTCCTTTCTTCATTCTTCTTTGTACAGTACTCCTCCCTGCAACAGAATATATGCTAAGTTAACACCCCTTAAAGTATTCCATTATAATTGCTTTATAAGGCAGCAGTAGCCAAGAAGCAGTTCAGATTATCTGTCATATCTGAGATGCTAGTGTCCAAAAGGTATAGTTATCAGTACCTGTGCAACAGTGCAGAAACTTAAACTTATCTAGTCAAACCAGATTCTTGTCTAAATCTACCTTTGACCATTACTAGTTCATACATTAGTTAAGTGGACTTACTTGAAAAGTATTATCAGCTCTGTGTCTTTGTACTTTTGGTTTGGGATCTCTGTGAACTTCTTAGCAGATTCAACACTATCAAAAACTGCAAATATTGAGCCCTGTTAAATGATAAGAGATATTCAGCATTAGAGCAATTGAACAAAATGTTGTTCAGGGGGGATCCCTGCCCCAGGGCTAAATTTTCATTGCAAAAGCTACCTTAAATGTTTTCTGCAATGTCCTCCTCATTTGAATGTTTTCAACTGGACCTTTATCCTCAAGCCATTCTTTGATATCATCAAGAGTTGCATCTAGTGGGAAGCCTTTCTGCAAGAGAGCAACAAGCTTCAATTATATGCAATAAGCTGACACTTACAAATTATAACCTATCTAGTGTGAGTTAATTCAGGCTTTCCTTAGAAGGTTTCCAATCAAAGTCATGCAGAATGGCACAGAGCTAAAGAAGTTTACTTACAACATACACAGATCTGTTTCTAATTGCAGCCTTATACTGGTCATTTAACTCAGGGAGGGGTTTGTTTGGAGATCTTCTGATTTTTGTTTTGTCTTCACTTATTTCCATTAAACCAGTCTTGGATTTTCTTAATGCTTCTACAATAACACTAAAATCCGTTGAAAGGTGACTTAACCTATATTGAGTAAGCAGACACAGGTTATTACAAATACACTGGCACAGCTGAAGCCAAATGTTAAAACACCAACAGGAGTTAATACATGCTGACCAGGGACATTTGGCCCCAAATAGATCTAAGTAGCTGAAAGTCACCCTTCCATCCAGACTCCAGACTAGCTGTACTTTGGTTTTACCTGTTGAATTTGATCATTACTTCTAAAGGCACCCAGCCATCATCTAGTTTGATCTGTTCCTTCAGGAATTTGTCTCTTGGTAGATTGTGATTGCCAAAATAGTACTGAAAAAAAGGAAGGGGAGGGGAAGTAGGGAGAGATATTTTTCTTTAAATATTCAGTCTTAAACACCTCACTGTGGTGGATTGAGACACACCAAAATTCATTAATCTGAGCAATTAGAAATTCCAAAATTATTACTTCCTGTTTTAATGTGATACTTTCCAAGAGTTACCTGCAACACATAAGCTGTAAGAAAAACCCAGTGCTTCATATCCAATAGGACTAATGAGGCACTGGTAGACTGCAGTTTTGTTTAGGAAAGGCATAAAGCTTGTTTTGTTAACATAATTACTCCTCAACCAGATTAAGCTCTGCAAAGTCAACAGTTAAGTTTTTCACTAAGAGATTCAGGTTTAGCCCTTATTTAAGGAATCTATAGGCAAGAATATTGTGTTTGCCATACTGAAAAATTATACTGGTATACTAGAGTTTCTAGATCTCATTCAGGAAAATAAGGTTAAAAAAAATGGTTTTACTTTAATTTACTTTCTTCTTATTTTGATCATATCCAGCATGGGAAAACAACTCAGTACAAGACAGACAAGTTTAGATTCTTTTGCTTACTGGCAGTCATTTTACTAGGGTCAAACACTTGAAGCCATAGGGTAAATTGGAGTGTTTCCAATTTACCCTGTGTAAATTGTGCTTTAAAAAGTCAGTGTAAGCTTTACAACAGTACCTTTTCCTCTGGCGTACCTCAAACTCACATTACCACAAGTCTAGCTCTTTTTCCTCAATCTCTGCTTTGGGGATTTTTCACAAGTAATGGCTACAGCTCCATATGCTGATGGGGATTCACATGCAGCTACATTTTTGTCCTTCAGGAAAAAAACTTACGTTCTAAATGTCATTTTACGTGATGTGCTCAGTTTTCCATTGTAGAGCAACCCTTCAAACCTCTGAAGTAAGAAATAGTTAATCTAAAGTAGGCACATAAGTTTAGTTGTAATTTGTAGCAATAAATTACAAAGCACTAAATCAGAATATCAAGTTACATGATGTGCTAGTATTTTGACCAGCAGAGATTTCTCAATAGGAGGATTCCCCCAGCTCCCCAAATTAAGTCATACAGAATTAAAATGCATCTTCTTTTTTGCACAGACAGAATAACCCCAGTGAACAGAGTAATAAATCATTTAATGATACATTCACTTGCTATAGCACCTAAAATGCTAGCAAGTTGAACACTTGTGTTTTTAAATTGCAGTCTTGCATAATTTCCAACTTAGACTACAATTATGAATTACCTTAAAGCATTAAATACTTGTCATAGACCAATAACAGACATTTATAAAGAGCTAAAGATTCAAGTCTAACTCCCTAGGAAGTTAACTTTCCATTAGCCAAGTCCCTACCAATGAACGTCTCCAAAACTACACCTCAGTTCAGACCCCAAACAATAAGTTGAACTTACTTCAATTTGCTGACATATTTTGTTTTCCAAAAGGGACATGTTTTCACCATCTCCATTTTCAGCCATTTTCACCAGCTCTGTAGAAAAGAACATAGAACAAAGGCAGTAAGTACTGAACAGTACTTTTTACAGACTTACCTTCATAGTGCTGCATTTCACTGCAGCCTCATCTAAACAAGGTGAGAGACAAGTTCTTTAGCCATACATTTATACTCATGAGCCAACTTTAAACCTGACTACAGAACTCCCAAGGGGAAACTATGAAACAAGAAAGTAAAATACTTTGGTTGCTATGGCAGCATTTGGCATCCTACATTGAATGTAAGCAAAGAAACATGCTGATACTTGTTCTAGGCACAGATCCTCAGTTGGTACCTAACAGCAACAAACATCAGAACCAACAACATTTGTTCTTTAAGTCAAATCCAGCTTTTCATCACTAGGCAAAACATCAACAACCATTTGTCTAATATTCCTAAATAGATATAACTAGAAACTTCTCTGAAAGTTTCCACCTCCTAATATTTGAAACTTACTGGAGGAAGGAATGAAAATATCTGTGTTCACTACTACATCCTAAAGATGTCTAATTCTCTTCTTTACAAACTTACCTTCCCTGCAGTTCTCCCTGAATACTGAATCAAGCACCTTTGCTATGAGGCAAGATGTCTTATCATTAGAATAACTTCTTCCCTTAGCTGGCATTAAGTGTATAATCCCAGTATACAATAACTACAAGCACTAGAAGGTTGGCAAGAAAGCAGCTACTGGCCAGAAGGTTAATGGGGATCAGAAAATGTCTGTCTAGATAAAGAATAGTGTGTTAAGAGTAATCCGTGAAGAAAAAATGCAGCTTTATAAAAAGCTGTCAGAAATTGGTTTGAACTCAGTTTTATACCATGAAGCACAGACTTCTACCTTTGCGTCCTAACACACTGGTTAAATCCAGCTACAAAAGATGGCCCCAGTTCAAAGAACAGCCATCATTAGGACTAGTGGTGAAAATGCTTTTGCCCTCACATCTCGCATGGTTTATTGGGAGATTTAATTACAGACATTCTGCTCTTTTGCTGTCCTACAAGTAAAATATCTTTTAGAGCATCAAGACAACTGACAGCAAAGCAGCAGAGAAAACTGCCTTGACACTCTCTCATCACAGGAAATACTGTTCTCCATCAGAACACCCAAGTGCTGCCCCACCTTCTTATTTGAGTAGTTTAATTCATTGTTCGGCCTACTGCAATCTGCAGTATTCCCATTTCCCATTTCTTCCTCTTCCTGATCTTGAGGCTACACTGCTTCCTTTGACTTGCTTGTAGTGCTTTTTAATCTAGGCACTTACAACCTCAAAATCTGCATCCTGACCTCTGCTACTGGACTTGCACCGGTATCTGATGCTGTGGCACTTTCTAAAGCATGACTTCCACAAGTATTCTTTGACAGCTGTGTCTATAAAGTAGCTCATAAGAATCAAGGCCACAGTACACAAGCTGACAGTTGCAGTTCCTTCAGATGTCACCCATTAGCCACTCTGACTACAGGAGACTGATTCAGTTCAGTGTGCTCAGTTAGGTGTTGGCACTATCTTAATGCTCCCTTGCAATGCTATCCCCAACACCTGAACTGTGAGAGAAACCAGTGTTCTATTTTATACTGTATCTAATTTGGTTTCATTTAATGGCAGTCTATGGAGTAGTCTCAGCTTTTTCCATTGGATCAGCTAATTGACATGTGTGCTGCTGTAACACCTGACCCCACAGAAGAAAGGGAAGAACAGTTCCATTAGATTAAATTTATCACTGTTTCAGTTCAGCTTGTAGAAAACGCCAGTGATAGAGCTGGGCAGGGAGCACAACAGAAGAAAAAAAACCGATCAGAACCTTTCTGTGGCAGCAAGTAGTTCTAGTGGGCTAGGTTTGACATTATATCCTCAGGGTCAAAAATGGCAACTGTGTGCATCTTCATGAGATGCAAGCCATTGCAAAGTCTCTTCTCCAGGCATGGCAAACTTTTTTAAGCATTAGGCAACATAGTTATGTGAACTATTGTCTTATAGGTGCTCTTCACAGTACAGCTCAATTAACGTGTAAGACAACATAAAAATTACTAAGAGATGCAAAAGTTTTTCTCTTTAGCATATTCTGATGAAAACAAATTTGTATTTTAGTCATGTACCCCATTTTAAGGAAAACGCATTAACAATGTGACCTGGGTTCTAGAACAGAGACCGTCTGCTGGTGTCACTGGGAGTGAGCTGAGTGAAGACAGCTGCTTTGTACTCTTCTGCAGCATAAAACATAGACCAGCATCCCAAGAGGCTGTCTCTGTTTGCTCCTTCTGTGGTCATTTTGCTGTTTCACCTGTCATAAAAAATGGTCCACGGATTTCTCGGAGCAAGTTCTACCTTAATAAAAGTTATAATAAAACTTGGGGCCTTTTGACTGCATGCTACCTAATCACCAGCAGTTCCATCCCAGTTAATGGGCTGAGAATCACACAGAGGCAGCATGTCTGAGACAGTATGGTTACAGGAGAATCCATTCATAAACCTGTTGACTTCAGTTTGGTTTTCTCATTTAGAGACTGCTCACCCTCCATCTGTGCAGGGTATCCTGGCTCTTCTAGCCTCTCCAAAAACTACACCACTCTGAAATATGCTGGATACCCAAGAAGCCATTAAGAAATGCCAAGGTAATAGTGCTGTGAAGCTTAATGGAACAACATAGGCTTATATCTTCACCTAGTTTCTGCCAACTAAACTCTTTCAGCCTTGTTTTATCCTTGAATGCCATCTTTCTTGTATTTCCCCAGCTCTCACAGCGCACCACTTGCCCATCAGCCTCACTCCGGGTACCAAAATACTCAGAACCAGCAACCTGCTTTACACATAAGGAGGCTCAGCTCTACTGCTAAGAAGAAATGATGGAGTCTGTCCTTAGCAGTATAAACCCAAACTGTAGGAGTGTAAAACAACACAAAGCCTGGCACAAGTCCTCCAGATTACAGCTACCACCAGGAAAAGTTTTTCTAAAAAGCACCCATTTGGCTGCAATTAACAAACTGAAGGCAAGATTTAGAAAGGCTTGAGCTTTCCATACATGGAATCAGTTCAGACACTGACCAACCTCTAACCTATTTAAAATAAAACAGAAGGAGCCTTCTAATTTAAGAGAACCTCTAGTCTTGCTGCACATGCTCACTTCAGGCTCCTTAGCCCTGTCATTTGGCACAAGCTAGTCTGGATCCAGCTTCCAGGAAGATCAATAGCTTTCAGTTGCTGTGCAGCAACATGGACTGATAAAAAGCTACCTCCACAAGAACAGGCATAGTCTGAACATGCAAAATCCCATGTAAGATTTTATTTTAAGTGCTTTCTTAGACCACCCTGACTTGTTCCTTTGATGTGCCAACAGTCTGCATGAGAACCACTCAAGATGAAAACAAGTTAAAATAATGCAAGTAGATATGTGATTTAAATTATAAATGGAAAATGACAGTAGTCAAGCCCTGTAATTAGAAGAATTTGATGCCACACCGTATTAGCTAAATCACCCCAGAAAAACTCTCCAGTTAATTTCAGTCTTACCAGCCACTTAGTTTCAAGGTCTGGACAAAGCCTAGTTGCAGGCTAACTGCTTTTACTGTTACTGTAATAGAATGAAAAGCTTAATTAAAAATAAAAGGTTCCCCAATAAAGTCACACGAACTGTTACTCATCCCATGCCGTGTGCGAGAACCTGCATGTAAAAGGCCTGGGCCTTCTGACCAAATTCTTGTATCAAATTGCAGCATTTTATTCAAGCCAAGGATTAATTGCCACCACTCATTATCACGCGTTATTTTCACGATTGTTTTTTTTAGTAGAATCAGTTCAATATGAGGAGTTTCTTGTAATAAGTATTTCAGTGACAAGAACGCCGGCTCCTGACCCTTATGGCTGTTTGTTCCCAGACACTTCCGTACTGCCACAGCCACCGCAGCGATCCCGCTCTGCAGCCCCTAAATCCCCGTGTCCCCGGTTGCTGCCCTGCGGACACGCGGGCCTGGCCGCAGCGCTAGCGCAGCCCTCAGCCCACCCGGCCCCACCCCCGGGGCCCTGTCCCTCCGCAGGCACAGCGCGCTCCCCGCGGCACCCCAGAGCCAGCGGCGAACCGCCCGCAGCCAGGCTCTGCGCGAGCCGCTTCCGGACAGGGCTACCGCGGCCCGGACACCGGCACACCCGTGTTCCCGGGCACCGGCACTCCCGTGTCCGGGCACCTGCACACCCGTGGCTCTGCCGCGCTTCGGCCCGAGCCGCACGTGCTTCCCGCGCCGGCAGCGCGCGCCTGCCCGCCCGCTCCCCGGCCCAGCGGCCGCTCCCCCGTCGGGCCCCACCACCCGCCGTGCCCCGGCGCGGCCCGAGGCTCCCATGGGAAGCCCCTCCCGGTGGAGCGCAGGCGCCCCGAGCACACACCTGCCGCAGCCCGGGCCCAGCGCGCACGCTGCTCCGCTCCGCCGTTTCAAAGGCCGCAGTCGGCACCGCGCGGCCCAGCAGCCCCCGCGGCACCGCCCGCCCACCCCTCACGTGGGAGCTGCTTCCGGGGCGGACGGACCTGGGCTGGTGGCGCTCACCGCCGGGAGGTGTCCGCCCCTAGCCCGGGCCCCCAGAGAGGGGAAGGGGCTGGGCGGGAGGGGGTGCAGCTGGTGCGGCCGTGGATGTGCCTCACCCGCACCTGGGGGGTCGCGTTCAGAGGCGGCTGCACGGGTACCGAGAAAAGTAACTGAGGAGCCTGCATTTGTAATCTACTGCTTTGTTTATGTTTATTAACATTACAAACGTTCACTCAAGTACTATGGCTGTGTTGTAGACATCTACAAGTGTGGGGATCACACAAGTAAAAACTGTAATAAATAGTACTGACTTAAAAATGGATTTGACATCTGTATTCGGTAATTTACAGTTTACAAGTGAAACAGTAAAACAGTGTCTACCATACTACAGGTGCAACAGCACAATAATGTAGTGTTCATATTCAACTATGATTACTAAAAATGCACCACAGATGCCCTGATCTGAGCTCTCCATTCCCACTCAGGTGCACAAGATGATGACCAGAAGCCAGAGTACCTGTTCCTCTCAATGCATTCACACTCCTGCCTGTGCTCCAGACCTGAGTGCTATACCCTTCCTTAGGATGTGCTACAGACATGAGCTAATCCAAAAGGGCATTGTAAATTGGTATAAAAAATAGCACCAGTTAAAGTACAACCACAAATCCGAACTCCTACACCCCCTTTACTCTAAGACATACAAGGACTTACCTGAACCCTTAGGGGTAATCTCACCGACTTCCTTTAGGCCACACAGCACACTCTGTCCTTTCTTTCTCCTGGCATGTGAGAATTAAAGGCCTTTTGTCACTCTGCAGTTACAATGAGGCAGAGAGGCAGCATCAGGCTCGCCTGCAGGGTGCCCACAGGGAGACAGCGAACCAGTGCCTGTGCTCCAGCTCTGAACAGCACTGTCCTCCAGCAGCGTTCAACACCGAGTTCAGAAGCAGCAGACAGGGAAGTTCTCCCAGCAAGCGCTGGGAGGCTCTGTTAGCCCTCACCTTGTTTTTACATTCTTTCACTGACTTAGGACTGCTGGTGACAGGACAGAGTGAGCCTTAGGGCCAGGAACAAACAGTTGTTCTATGCTCATATTTTCCCACAGACGTGAAGCTTCACAGGTATGTATTTTGCACTGAAAAATTACATATACATGTTGAGCTCACTGTGGTTTTGGTTCCATACAGAGATCACCTTCATGCTCTTGCGATACTGTCCTTCAAATCTCCATCAGCCTTTCAACAATTATTGGCTGTGGGATTGCCAGGACAAACAAACTCACTTTATTTCTTTTGCCCACCTGTCCAGCCCATGCATTTCAAGCATTGTCAGAGTTCAAACCCCCACACCTCTTCACAGCTTAGTGTCTTCAAACAAATTACATTGGATCCTTGATTAGCTCTCAGCTGGATTGATAATGAAGCAAAACACTGAACCCACATACCCATGAGCTTCTTACAGCAAAGTGACACCCTAAGACCTCAAACCGAGAACTATATATACACTGCAGAGCTTCACATCGAAGCTCAGAGCTGGGTGCTGCCTGCTACCAGCAGTCGAATTCAAGTGCATAAAAACATGAGAGAACAAACAAAATGGAAAATACATATCACCAAGAAAAGCATTTATGGCTTACCCATAAATCCAGCAAAACAAAAATTCCATTTTAGGTAGCAGTGCTGCTGCAGGAAGTTCCCACCACAGCCCTATTTCATCCCTGCTTCTCATGCCAATGCCCAACAGCTGTTCCTACAGTCTCTCTATAAGCTGTGCTGGCGAACTGATCCCAGCTAAAAGAGCCTTCCTGCTTCCCAAGGCATTTCTTTATTTGGATCACTGCTGTCAGATCCTGTGGCCCCAAAGCAGCTGAAGGAGGACTGGGTGAGAGGCAATAAAGGCAGAAGAGAGATCGCTCCTCACAGCCACCTCTTCAGCACTTCCTAGATGGCTTTGCCATCTTGTACTTCTCACACAACTCATGCCCTTCCTTTCAGTCTCTCTTCCCCCCCCCTATTCTGTTACCAGTTTTCATAAAAAACCTGAACTGTGTGTTTTTAAGGCCTATACCTCCCTGTAGAACATGATTGAATCTAAACAAGGGAGTCCAGCATTAAAGAGGAGCTTACATACACATAGAAAGACAACACAGTTGTATCTTGCCCCCTCAAGAACCAGGCTAATAGCAAGCCCCACATTTTACACTTATCTATACAAGCTATAAGGAGAAATCACTGCAATAACAATTCAACCAAATGCATTTGTATTAACTACCTACATGACAACATGAGGAACACGGACTGGTGAGAAGGCTGAGGATGGCAGGGTCAAACCACAAACTTAAATACTCCATAGGGACTCTGCTTTCTGCCCGCATTGATACTGTCATGCTGTGCTGGGAGCCTGCCACCTGTGTCTCCCAGTGAAGAGGTGGCCAAATGATGATCTTCCTGCCCATCTAAAGTTGCTTTCTAGACAGACCTAAGACCTCCTATTCCGTTTTGAGAGAAATAATACATAAATCCAGTAACCACCTGGCATTCAACCTCTTCATATTCTGACAAGTTTCTTCCACTTGTCACCTTTGCTCAAGTTGCAGTTTAACAGTTTTAGAAAAGACAAGATGTTATTATAAAAAACAGAGAAGTGTGTGTCTTGGTAACCGGGTAATGTTAGCAACTACCCAGTCTCTCTCATTTCCTCCTTTCAGTCCATAAAAAGACACATCTTAACTTTGACTAAAAAAAAGTTACCATGGTAAGGCTTTTTTGGGGGATGGGAGGAATCCCCAATACCTGTGCATCAGCCCAAGAGTCCACTGCAAAGCCATGCAGAGTCTTCAATTTCTCACAGGCCCTGCCAGTGTGAGAAGGGCAAAGTGAGCATTTTCCTCAAACTTCCTTGAAATGCAGAGCACTGTTTTCCCCGAAAACTAATGCACACTTTCAGCTTGTGCTCTGGGGCTACTGTATGACATTTCTTCCCTCATTCCCAGCCTGTGCTCTTCTCCACTCTGGCATCTGTAGGTAGGATTAGAGGCATCCTATAACTGCCTGATTGCTGGATGTGATAACCCAGCTACCCACATAATACTGCTCTGTACGTACCACACACTTAGCTTGTGGCAATGAACCACTCCTATGGCTACTTTTGAAGTATCAAAGATTTCATCCTAAGCTCAGCAGTCCATAGAAATGCAAAGTATTTTGTTTGGCTTTACTCACCTTAGCACCAGATCATAGTTCCACGCAGTGATGAATGAACACAGATCTGGTTTTCACAGTAGCTCCTATCCAGCTGCACAAAGTATTACAAGAAAGTCATTTGAAAACTTTCATGAAAAAGAATGACTGGACTGAAAAATATATGGAAATCTTGTTACCACATTGGTATTTTTGAACAGTTTAAAACAAAGACAAATTATACCTAGTGTTTACAATTATGTGCATTAAGACACCATATTAGACATCTCATTCATGAGCCATTCAGTACTGTTATGGATACTGCATCTGCTGTTTTCTGTAACAGCAACATGAGAATTAAATGTTTACACATTATACACACAGACACAGCCGTGTGACCGCATAGCGCTGGGAAGATTCCCTACTGCTTCCCATGTATTCTGTTCAGGGTTGTATTTCTCAATACTCTGCAGATATGTTCCTTTTGAATAGGAGTATCCTCCTGTTACATAAATACATCCATTCATAACCACTGTGCCACACTCCATTCTTCTCTCCATCATGTGAGCCATCTGCTTCCACTCATTTTGCTCTGGATCATAGCAGTCCGTGATCGTGGTCTGTCCACCCACAAAATAGATCTTGTTTTGTAATGTAACTGAGCACAATCCATATTCTTCAGGAAAAAAGGAATACAGTTCAACTCAGCATGACAATGATAACTTGAACTACAGCTACCTGACAAACACTGGGCACCAGTGAGGGCAGCTGAGTTTCTTCACTGAGCTCAGAAGGCACCTCAGAACTTTCTGCTAAACTTGGTAAAAGCAAGATCAAGATGATACAGACATGCCCACCAGTACTTAGTGAGAACTGCTTTGAAAATTTACTGTTAGCAAGTGGAGAACATAGAGAAAACACATTTAAAATTCATATCAATTACTCTCAACAAACTTCTATGAACAGATTTTATAGAAAGTTAGAAATATAGAAATATTATTTAATAGAATGCAGCCATTCCTTAGTTCAATATTTATATAGTGATTTCTATAGAACTGATGCTTGAAGAGGGTCTTTCCCTCTCAGAGTCTGGAAATGGGAGATGATCCCACTCTGGCCCTTGCTGCCCTACAGGCACTGCTCCTTTTATTAGAAACATGCCAGAAACTCCAAAGTGAGCTTAAAGACTCCCAGATACCAATTACCAAATCAAGCTCTACGCTTGTTACAGAAATTATTGTTTACCTGGATGCGGACTCGTGGTCACTATACTCCACTCATTGCTACCTGAATGGTATCTCTGGACTTTATCATAGGTGCAGCTTCCCCTGTATCCATAGTGACCCCCAGTTACGTAGATGACGTCATGCAGGACACAGGCAGTGGCATTCCCAACACCTGTACACAGTGTGAAAGTCACAGCACACCTTCAGACTGCAAACAATAGCTACAGTCACTCCCAGCCATAACCCTGTTTCAAATAACTCATTAATTAATATTTTAGGGTGAAATTACCCTGCAAGCATTTAGCTGAATGAAGTTTGTCGAGACACTTTACTTTAGCAGCATAAGAGCAATTAAATAAAACTGCAGTAATGGAAACATACTGCACGTAATACAGCCCATGCAGGATTTCACAGAATTTTTATGCAGTAATTGAAGACAGAGCATCACACTGGGTTTGGAATATGGAATTGCTTTCAGTTATTTCACTAAGTTACAGAGATTTGTAAAAGTCATTGCTATGGCAAAGACAATGGGAGCTGAGATCATTCAGTGTCTTGGGATACCTTTTCTGATACATTTCATCTTTCTCATGGTATTATTAGTTATACTATTGTATAAACAAGGGTACAAACAGAATGGAGCCATGTTAACTCTGTCTCTAGGAGAACAAAACTAAATAAAACAAGGGATCTGGCAAGATAAAATGGACCAAAATTAGGCAATCAGTGTGGGAGTTTTAAGCATCTAATAAATTTCACACAGAAAACGGGATAAAACAACTGCACAGACTATGTAACTGCTCACAGTACTAGCCTATCATTTGTTTTTAAAGGGAATAAACCCAGAATATTAGCAATGTTTGTGGAAAACACACAAACAATGAAAAAAGTTATAGGAGCATAAGTGTTTTTTCTTGTTACAGATACCTCCAAAACCTCTCACATGTAGAAAAATACTATGTTGCATCAACTTACAATAAAACCGTATCATTACTTGTAAATGACTGCATTAATTTATAAAAATGAATAAGTGTATAATTGTTTATAAAGTTTATAACAAAATAATACCATTTAGTTAGGCTGTGATCCAAATTCATGCATTTTTAATAGATCATTATGTTGGCTGCTAGAAACAGGCATTAATACTTTTAATTATCCTCATACTAAAGATTAAACTGATGATCCTGAACAGATGATACACTGAAATATGAGGAAACTGAATGGATGAAGTTCTAAACGAAGATTACACCCTTGTAGATGATTGCACAGAAAATCTTAGTAATCTGGTTTTATATTAAAACAATAAAATCCTCTGCTCTTTGACCATTTAGTCTAATATACATTGAGCAGTCTCTATAGACACTATTGAATAGACTCTAATACCTGGTAGTTTTCTGATTTCTTTTTAATTTGTAGAGAAATTTCACTTCTGAAAGAAGACAAAATTTAACTGAGACTATCATTTGCCTTTTCACCGTAGTGTTCTAGCACAACCCTGCATAGTGTTTGGATGCTTGCAGTTATTTGCCTAGTAGAGACCTGCACCAAAGTCCACCAGCATTAACAGGAGATTCCAATGGACATCACTAGAACATATATCAAACCCTAAACATGCCCATGGCATTAATAAGTAGCAGATGCAGAAGGACTGACATTTGAGGCAGACATCATACAAAAGACTACCTACCTTTGATCATGTTTGCAATAGGAAGCCATTTCTTTTTTAAAGGGTCATAGAACTCAGCTTCTTGCACTGGCGCTCCCTTTTGGTATCCACCCAACGCATAGATGCAGCCATCCAAGGAAACAGTGCAGTGGTAATACCTTGCATCAAGCATGGGGCAGCCTTCTGTCCACTCATCTCTCTCACTATTATATATCCACACGGTGTCAAGGGCTTCGATGCTCTCCGTTCTATAACCTCCTGTCACATATATATCTGATCCCAAGCTAGTGACCCCGTAACACTCTCTGGTATGATCCGGCATCTCTGTTCCCTGAACCCATGTGTTTGCTAATGGATCCCAGACATGCACTTCTGATAAGGGATGCCAGTAATATCCTCCAATCACATACATGGCTGCTGTAGGTCTTCTGGAAAGACTTTTGGGACTGAGGTTCAGGGCATTGTATATGAGTGACCTTATCTTAGTATCACTAAGTCGGCATTTTTTTTGTAGGCTTAAAACTGACCTCAAATACACGTTATCTAAGTCTACCCTGACGCAGCTCAGCAGTTCATAGATGTCTTCCAGTCTTTCTTCCACATTGTGAGCAATCCACTTAACGACAGCTTCGATGACTGCCTCTTCTTTCCAAACATTGAGATTATCTCTGGAGAGAATATATGAGAGCTTCTCCTTGCCAATATCCAGAAACTCTTCCTGAGTCCACACTTCTTCAAACTGCCATAACAATATTCTCCTGGACTCTTTCTCTAGCTCCGAGCAATTATGATACTCGGCAAAAGAGTGCATCCCTATACAGTTGTCAGTATCTAAATGCCTCACCAGAAACTGTTCACAGGCTTTCTTTACTGACAGGAACTGGAGGAGGTCTGCTGCCTGGAGCAGACTTTGGACATTTCTCTTTGTTATCTGGATCTGCGATGTGTATGCATAATTAACGAGAGCTTCCAGTACCGCATGGCTGAGCCCGGGAAGTCTGATCTGGTTTTTAGATTTCTCTTTCATATCGGCTGTGAACATGGCTTTAAAATAATTGCTGCAAGCTGCTAAGGCGGCTCTGTGGCAATGGAAGATGACTCCCGAGGCACACTGCAGGGTGATATCGGTGAACAGCCCGTCCAGGTAAAACGTCCGGAACGCCTCCAGGAAGTCGGCGGGGTGAGAGGGGTCCTCGTAGAGGTACGCGTAGTCCTCCTGGCCGGCCGCTGCCATCGCCCTGACCCGTGCCCAGTAGCGGGGCCGCCTGCCGGGCTCCCCGGGGCTTGACCTCGCCGCGCCCGCAGACCACAAAGCCGCTCCTCCAAGCGCCCCCGCCCGGCCCGCACAGTCCTGGCGCGGCGTTCACGCCCGGGCGGAGCGCGGCCGCGGCGGCCCCGTGACCATGTTTGGAAGAACCGCGGGAGGCGGCGGGCCCGGAGCGGCAGCGGCTATTTTGGTGCCCCGCGGCCTGCCCAGCCCCGCGGACCCCTCCGCCAGGTCAGCGGGCTCCGCCCAGGGAAGCTCCGGTCTGAACCGCTACTGTCAGCCGGGGCTCCCCGCTGCCGGGGCTGCGGAGTATGGTGCCCACTGCGAGGAGGACAGAAGGCGCGGCTGTACTTGGGGCAGAAGATGATGCCCGGGGAGAGCCGCCAGCTCGGTGGTACTGAGCCGCACAACAAAGCGGCAGGGCTTCGGCTCCCACGAACAGGGAGCTGGAGCTGCCCCGCTGTCCCGGGCACTAGAAGAGAGATGCTGGGAAGAGCAGCAAGTTCCTGGGGCTCTCCCATTGTACGAGGGCAGGATTCCAGAGGGGACGGCCAGAGCTCTCCTCAAACACCTGAACCTGTCTGGGGGCAAAGGATGGTCACAAACTGTGCTGACAGACTGTAGCCAGAAGCAAATTATTCAGGAAGAACGTTATACTGGCTATTAACACTTCTGAAAATGCTTCACAATTTAAGACTTCTTTTTCTTCTCTGCTAGCAAAACACTTTCTGCAAAGGAGACCTTTAAAAAGTATTTGAAACACAGCATCCTCTGGGTTTAAGCAGCTGCCAGTGGTTCACTGCCACAAATGCTTCACCTGCAGCAGGGTATGGATCCTTTGGATCCTGCAGCTGGGTTCCCCCTACCCTACCAGAGCTCTCCTGAATTGAAAAGACTAGCAGCAGTTTCCCCTGCCAAAAGGAGGTGGATAATCTGTTATTTTTAGCTAAGTGCCAGCAATACCCAAAAGGAGAAATTAGGAGAATTCCTGCTCAGCACAGATTAAAAAGAGTAATTTTTGTCTTCCTCTGCAATACCCACCAGAAGCATGAGCTGAAAAGTGTATACAGACATACTTCTCTGTGATCCTTCCTCACATGCTAATTGCCCAACAGGACTCAAACTTGCCCATGGCCTCTCTGTAGTAAGAAGAGGTATCAACAAGCTGATCCAAACAAAAAGCAACAAACCCCTCACACATCTTTGCCTTTGGTTTTTCAACCACTCTTGATGCACTGTTAGCCCAGGAAACTGGAGTTCTGTGGTGTAACCCAGAAATTCACAGTAGCCCTGCAACTGCCAAGCCAGGCCTGTCCCTTAGCTCAACTACTCACTCCATTTTTTTCTCTGGAGCATTCCCTTGTATAGGCCTGAGTCTGTTTATGCATTCCTATGCCAACAGCTTTGTTTTGCTGTGGTTTTGCATTTTCCAGCTCATCAACTTCCCATGGACAAGCAAGAACTTCTCCCAGGCCTTGGACCAGCACTTAAGACTTAGGCTACATCTACTTCACAGTACATGGGGTACAACAGCAGATTCGTTACCATATAGAACATTTCCCATACACACATACACATTCCTTTATGCATTTATTTTCATAACATCCTTACCTAATCATCTCCCTCCCAGAGGGTACATTGATTTAACCATGCTGAATCAGCAAGTCTTGTGGTCAGCAACACTTAGTACTGCACATGTATCCTTCAAGGAGCTTTTCCCTTTCTTTTTTGGCTGGGTTACCAGCTTAAATCAGCTTCATCATTTGAAGATCCTCATCTCCCCTCCCTTATACCCAAATGTGGAAAAATTTGGTAATTCTAGTACTTCGGAAAAGTTCTCTCTTCTATTAAGAGGAACAAAAAGACCTCGTATTAACAGCTTAATAGTCTATCTACTGGAACTGAAAAATTTCTTCTGTCTCCAACACGCACTTTGTCTGGAAAACAGCATCAGCTCAAACCTCTACTTGAAGTGATTAAATCATAAGTGCTAATATTTCAAGTAGCATGCTTAATCTACTCTCAACGCGTGCATCGTTTTTTTCATCAAAACCACAAAGAGCACCCCTTTTTGAGCATGAAGATGAATTTCTCACTCTCAACACAAGCTACAAGGCAGGTTACTTAAAGCTAAAAGAACAACAGTTAATATGAAGTGGGTGAAAAAGCTGAATAATTACTTATAAATGTTTTATGTTTGTTCTGAAAAGCAGAGAAGGGATGAACACAGGACATGGAAAATTCAGCAGCACACCTGGAATGAAGGAAACACAGAACTTCAAAGAAAAAAGTACCCATACAAAACTGTACTATACAACAGCCACTACCATTCTGTTATATGGCCTGGAAATCAGAGAGCTTAAACCTGCCACAACTTGAGACCCACCAGTTCTTCAGATGCTGTCTTCCTGCCCTTGCACAAGACAATAGAATAAGACCTCCAATACAAATATCTCAGGCACCTATCAAATATCCATCACTAAAGCAATGCTCCTGAGAACTCAAGTATATTAATCCGGACATTGTAGACAACAGACAGTTCAAAGCAACCTTCTACAATTAATTGAAATAGGTGATGGGCTAAAAACAGGACTACTTACAAGTAAGTATTCATAGGAAATCTTAATTTATATACATTGTCAGCCTGAAAACAGGCAAGACAACTCCTAAAAGTCTTCAAGTGAGGAAAAGAAGGCAATGACAATATCAAATGTCAGGAAGAAAACAAGAACAGTGCTGCACACAAAACAGGAGAAGACAGCCACAGCAACTGCAGGCTGCTGAGCTACAGCTCAGACATCTGCAACCAAAGTGCTCCAGAAGTTGGACTAATTTCTCAGGTATTAAGGCATGTAAGCTTAGGGCATTTAAGCTTGAACAGATATCAGTTCAATGGCAGACTACATCATCATTTTGGACCTTTTGTGGGACTGTAAGAAGGAAGGCATTTGGCATGAAAATACATTATTTAATTTTAATGAGACTTTTAAAAATATCTCTATACACATGGCCCAACTCTTGAGAGTCATCTCACTGTGAGTGGTAAACAGAAAGACTGCGTATTCACAAATGATTCCTTAAACTATTTTAAGGGAGAACAATCCTGTTACAAAGTTAAAAGAGGATTATACTGTAAGGACGAGAGTGTACAGGCAAAAGTCAATATAAACATGTATATACGTGCACCATTTATGGTCCTGTGCAGTGCAACAGAAGCCTGACAAGAAGAAAGCACCAGGCTGTCTCAAAGGTGTCCGCTGCAGGCAAGAGAACGGGAGAGCGATTTCTTTGAAGAGAGCAGTAACATCACTACTGCTCTCCAGAAGAAAAGGGGTCGGACTGACAAAATAAATGAAGGTATTATCCAAAGATTGACAACCTACACTGGTGTACACTGTACACTTTAAAAGAACAGGTGCCTGATGATACACAGGCCAGAATACATTACACAAATGAGGTGTGTTGCTTTTGTAAGTGACAGTAACTTTTAATTGTCTTTACAATAAAAGATAAACTATTAAAAAGTTATTTTGTTTGATAAAATATTTAGTATATTAAAAATATAAATGCATCTTCAGATCAAACAAGATTACAAGCATACCAAATAATTTACAAAATTGAGCATTTATCCTGATCAAAGAAATGTAAAAGCCAACAGTTCCAGAACCATGCTCCTGGCACCGAATGTTTTGTGAGTAAAGAATTTAATTCTTTTGTGCACTAATCCTACTTCTTCCCCTATGCATGTGGGACAGAAAAGGTCAGTTACTTAGTTGGTAAAGGCCTGGGGAGAGGGGGAAGATTAAGAATAATGGCAGTTCCCTTTGCAAGCCCCTTTTTCCACTTATGTTGGAATATGTACTAGGTCAGAAAGCCATTTTAACTTCACTTTCCCACTATGGCCAAGATTAAACATAAACAGTTTTATATTGTGTTTAAAAAGGTATGTTCAGGTAACAGCCCACTGTTACAATTTTGTGCTTTTATATGCATTCAGGGTTTTTTCTCTGAGGAAGATTAAATATAACTGCATTAGTTTCCTTTTATCGTTTAAATTATTCCTTTATAAGCAGTTTCAAGTAAGACATAATGTCAATAGCAGAAGACCAAACCAGAACAGAACACTCCACAGGACTGAGATTCTGGGCCAATTGAGATATCTTTTTCTCCAAGGTATAGCCCTGCCTGGGCATAGCAATATCATCCTTCTTCAAAAACATTACTGGACATAAGTCGTTCCCACCATCACCTATATATACAACTTGTGTGTAACTTACTCCTTGCTCCAATTGTTTATCCAGAAATTCTTTTAAAACTTCCCTTTTGCAAAGGTTTTTAGGGCACTTTGCACAATGGTGAGCGTGAAAGTCCCGTACAGTCAGGTAGCCAGTACTGCTGAATGCTGCAGGGTTTGTAAACACTTCATCAAACACCTTATGGAAGTCAGCAGCTTTCAAAATCCAGTCAATAAATACTGTATTAGAATCTGAAACAATTATACAGTCAAACAACTCCTTGTTCTCACCAATAAAACCCAGAAGATCTGCCATTCCTGCAGTGAAAGGGATTGTTGTCATAGTTCTTTTCATCACATCTTCTTTGACGCCATTGTCTCCCAAGTAGACAAAGACTCTGCCCATATATTCTGTCCAATGTCCTGGTCGGTAGGAGTTCCTTAATCCATTAGGAAGCTTTTTCTCAGGAGCACATTTCACAATCCAGGTATCGCTATTTTCATCTATGATTGTATGGTCAAAATCAAAAGCCAACAGAAATTTCATTGCTGCCAGAAAAGAGTTTCCAAAACAAACAAACAAAAAAAGACAATTATTTATATAAATAAAAGTACTGAACTCCTACCCTGAACTTGTGCTCAGAAGAGAGAAAATCTGTTTCAAGAGAATGAGGACAAATATCTAAACAAAGTAAACTATTTATGGCTACTACAGCTATGGGAAGTTTTGCTGAAGCTAAAAAAGCCATCTGTAACGGTCAAAGTTCTAGGTCAGTACCAAACTTCTGTTTAAATTAGAAGAATGTGAAAGTATCTAAACTGATGCTGCATTTTTACTCATATTTGCTAACATAGAGCCAATCTTGAAGTACAGGTGAACCATCAGTTTGACTAACCAGCTCTAAGTTTCTCCATCAGCACTTGCCAACACACCCCAACTGAGATTTTCCTAGCAAAACACCTTCACAGGTATTTCAAAAGGAAACTACTACTGAACAGATGTAGCCAGCCTTTTTAACAATGACATGTTACATCAGAACAGCCAACATAAAGACATACTGACATTTGCAAATCTGGAAAACAGACACACGAAGCTTGCTTGCTGTTGTCCTACAACTTCAGTACCTGCAGAGCACCTCTGGGCTACGGAAACCCCTGGGAGCAGGAGATACTCAGCTGGAACTTAACGCCGTTCACCTACAGGCCAGTCATCCCACATGGGCATCGCCGCCCCAGCCCAGGGCGTCTACAAGGCCAGCTCCCTGCCAGCAGGCCGCGCCGACACATAAACCGCCCGCCCTGGGCGCAACCACCCGGCCGAGGGGTAAAGCTGAGCAGCCACGGCAGCGGGGTTGGTCTGGCCGGGGTGCTGGGGGAGCCGGGCAGCAGACCGATAGCCCTGAGGGAAAGGGCCAGAGCCAGCCTGCCTGCGCCCAGCCGTTATTGCCCAACGGCCATACTGCCACCGACCCACCTCAGCGCTCGCCGCGTCCCCCTCCCTCCGCGTGAGGCCAGGCCGCCGCGCGCCTCAACCCCACGCCATCACATGACTGCCCCTCCGCCGGGTTGCCCGGCAACAGCGCGCGTCCACAGGCGGCGCGGCGAAGCTCGGGGCCATGGCGGCGGCGGCGGGGCCCAGGCTCCCCCGTGGAAGGCGGCACCAGAAGCAGCTCGCCCGTGAGTGGGGCTCTCATGCGGGGACTCAGCACCGGGGGGTACTGCCGAGCCCGTAGCCACAGCCGGTTATACACGGCTCCGGGCGGCTGTAGGGGTGTGTCTGTTCCCTTGTCCAAACCACCCACTCTCACAGCTGCAGACAGCAAGACAGGCCGTTTCTTCTTAAGAACTGACTAGAAACAACTACCCGGAAACCAGTGGAGGTACAGTGTCATCCAGAGCTGGAGTTCAAGAACTAGGTGCCTGGCAGTTCCCTACCTGCAGGGAGCAGCCTTGTCAGCGTACAATTTTAGCTGCTTTCACATTGGACAGAGAGAGAAGACCTGGCCTGGTCCCGATCATGAGGCAAACTGATTAGTAATTGCACGTGAAAAATACTTTGATGTCAGTATCACTGAAAGACTCCTTACATTTGAAACACAGCATGTCAGCCTGCTGCAAACCAGATGAACAAGAACTTCTAACAGGATGCTACTCCATAGAGTGCCATTTCCTTTAAAAATACTGGCAATGGTTTGAAAGGCATTTCACAAAACCTAGTCTAAGTTACCACAAGACAAATAGACAAGGGGACATACAACAGTTAAGTCAGTGCCACAGCCCAAGTACATGCACTAGCTGTAGTTAGACTACAGATACCCTGTCTTAGCTCTGGGGTACAGAGATGGGGAGAGTAATTAATACTAAGGATATCTTGATATCATTGCTATGAAATAATTCAAATCCTGATATAGGTTTGGATATAGAATTTTTTGATATCAAGTAACCTACGTATCTTTTCTTCCCTCTGCACAGCACCACACCATTTGGAAGAAAATTACATTCTAGATGGCTGTTTACTTCCAAATGAAATAGATCTTCGTCAGGTAATTATATTGCCAAAAGCAGAATGGGAAAGGCTTCAAGACAGCCTTGGCAGCAGAACCAGAGAAGCTGCACTCATCCTCGCCGAGAAGAAAGAACGGGAAGAAATGCATTTACGCTCCAAAGCTGCTGTAAAAGACTGGCCCAATACCACTATGGCAAGTACAACACACATTTGTAAACAAAGGGATTCATTTTCATACATGCAAAGCCACTCATAGTAATATTTCTAGCTGCACTCCCTTTGTTTAACATTTGCTTTTAAAATGTAAATATTTTAACTAAAGACAAATATATTTAATTTCTAATATCAACTTTTTTATCAAAGGTAAAATACAAAATTAATAAAATACCAAAATATAGAGTATCTCACCTTCAGAATGGTTTATACATTTCTAATCCATGGGCCTTAGATGTAACTTTTAATTTTATCTGCAATATAGGGCATGGCACAACAGAAACTAAAAGCCAGAAAATTACGTGAAGAAAGGGAAGAGGAAGAAAGAAAGTTAATTGATTTGGAAGAAGCAAAGTTCCAAGCAGCAAAACGGAAGGAGGCTATTGATCGTGCAAAAACCTACCTAAGCTATCAGAACGAAAGAATTAAAGGGTTTCATGTGTGTTGACAGCTTTTTAAATTCAAGTTGTACTGAATGTCTTTAAACACTGCTGAACATGCAAATTATTCTAAATGTTTTCTTGCAGAGTGCACTTCTACTTACCAAGGTCCTAAAAGAAAGAGATGCTCAAGTTGAATTTAAAAAGTTAAAGTCTGATGCTAACAAAAAGAAGGACGAAGAAAAGGAACATGAATGTAAAGAAGCTAATTTCAGGGATCAAGAAGAGGCACGCCAGCGTTATATGAATGAACAAGCACTACGCAGAGATCAGCTAGAACAGTAAGTAGTAATTAAAAGTAACCCTAAGGTTGTTTACTCTTCTCACAAATACTTCATACAAAGTTTTTGCAGAAACTTACTGAAGTCAGGGTGCCACAAAGGACCTTGCACAAATGGGAAAAGCTGTGATATTGCACTCTTTTACTTGCCAAAAGTCTACATGTAAACAGTCTAGCAGGCCTCAATAGGTTTTAGACAAATCACTACTCAAAAGTTGTCACTGAAAGTGTATTTTAATTCACTTTCAGTTCCAAAAAAGGTTAAATCAGATTTTCCATTTGCCCATAACTGGAATCCAGAGAACACATCAAGAGAACACATCATTGCCACCTCCACTGGCATTGAGAGAATACATCATTGCCACCTCCATTCTTTCTGCAGGGCTCTTCCAGATACCTTAATGAAGGAGTCCCCAAGGGTATTTATAGACACCTGGCCCTGGTGATCTGATAGAAGGAGTCAAATTTCCTGAGGCAGAGGAAGGGTTCAAAGACTGATCTCACATATTCCAGGTCCAACACATGAATCCTTGCAGAACTTCTTATAGAACACTACCAGCTTAAGCTATTGCTTGCATGCCCAGGGAGAGAAACATAGATACAGTGGGACTTGCTGGAGAAATCTTGTCAGTGAGGATGCTGCAGAGAAAGGCCAGAATATTATTAATGCAATGGTGCTAATGAGTCATCCAGATAAAAGACTGCAAATGGAGCACAGCATTACTTCATTTCTGGTCAAAGGATTTAGAGCTACCATTACAAAAAAAAGATGCCATTTTTCACCTTTGATATTCCCCCCATCTTCAATTTAAAGTGTGACATTCTTCAGTGCAAGGTACCTATGGTTATGCAGAATCCACATCTGTTCATACTTTGTGCAGTCCCTAGCCCATTCATTCTACTTCTTTTTTTTTTTTTTTTTTCCAATTCAGAATAAAGGAGCGCAAACATCAGGCAGATCTGGCCAAGCTAGAAGACAAAAGAGAAGGGGAACAAATACAGTTATCGAACCGATTGTATCAATTGGAAATTCAAAAAGACAGAGAAAAGGAAGAGAAAGAGAAAGCTGAGCGCCGGAGGCAGCATCAGGTAAGTAACAGGAAGTCGGAGTTTAAAATGCTCCTTTCACCTCA
This sequence comes from Melopsittacus undulatus, assembly GCF_012275295.1. Lineage (NCBI taxonomy): Eukaryota > Metazoa > Chordata > Aves > Psittaciformes > Psittaculidae > Melopsittacus > Melopsittacus undulatus. Next base: position 42,934,755 of record NC_047534.1, read on the forward strand.
GCTGCCTGGAGTGAAACTTGCATTTGGCCCACAAAAAAATGGGCCTCCTGGCAAGAGGAGGTTTGCTTACAGCTTCAGTAGCAGTGGATCATATGCCTACCCTGCCAACTGCAAGCTGTGTGTTTCCTCTGTGCCTTTTGAGAAAGGCCTCTCATATGTACTAGTGGGGGTTGCACAGTCCCATTCCTCTCAACATCCCCCTCTCCCATGTGTGTGAATGGAAACAAGGGATAATGCTCACTGCATTGCATAGCAATTTGTCTGTGTAATGGGCTGGAGAAGCAGCTGGTCAATGCTCAGTTACCCTTCTCCTTACTCATATCTACTATCTCCTCTTCATGAATGAACAGCGAGGCAGAAAAGAAGGTACTAATAAACTATTCCCTCTCTTCTTCGAAACAAACATAGAAAGAGAGAATCAGGAGTGATTCTTTTAGTTGCTACCCCAGGCCCAGATTTTCTCAACTTTCCTTGTTACATCAGGACCGTTTTGCCCCTGCAGGAGCATGTAGCTGATCAGGAAATAATCAAAGCAGTAGAGAAACAAAAACAAATGGAAGATGATGCTCGGATCAAAGCTCATTTTAAAGCAAAGCAGATTATTGCCAAGATGACAAAAGAGAAAGAAGCTGAATTGCGTAGGTAGGTACAAAGCTAGAGTATTAATTGCAAATAAACTAAATATTATACTGTAGCCATTTTCAAATCTTTCAGGCTGATGATATAACACAATCTACAGTTTTCTAAAAATTAAATTATGATGGAGAGGGTAGGAAATTCGGGAGAAAAAGGAAATTCTGTCACAGGTTCCTTAGTAATAGGGGTGGGGGGAAAGCAATCTTTCCACCCTTTGAAGTACAAAGACATACAGAATTGCAAAGCTCTACATAAGTGTGTTTGGATCAGTGATTTTCCATATCACCTGCCAAGCCTCCACCTCCTCAACAATTAAAGACAATTAAAATCCTCAACAAAAGTATTTTTGGACATAAGCTATATTTCCCTGAACCAGATAATGAAAAATAATTAAGACTTTTTAACTAGGCACCTGTATTAATTAATTACATTGGGTTATTATTAAGGGAAGGTGGTTTATCAACCCAGGGACAGCATGATGATACCATTGAGATGATCTAAGACTTTCCTTCTTTTCTCGTTTTGGGCCAATAGACCCAACATTTCTCCCCTGATGGCAAAATGCTAGACAGACTCCGCACTGCATGATCCAACTCATTACTGCGAAAGAAAGCTAGTGTTACAAGAATACAGGGAACATTTATTAAAGCAGACAATTAAAAACAAAGAAACAGGAGGAACACTGGAGATTGAGAAGTTGGGTGGGTTGGGCTAGACTGTGTGGCAAGAGGAGAGAAAATAAGAAGCAGAACTGCTGAGTTTGGTATCAGTAGTGCTTCAGGTAGGCCCAGGTGTGTATCCTGATATGTTACGGTAGCTCATATTCTTCTGCAGGCAAGTGCAGGAACGTCAGGACAAAATCGTTAAACAATTAGCTTTACAAATGGCTGAGGCATTACAGAAGGAAGATTGTCGTCTTGCTAAAGACATTGCACAAAAAGAAGCTGAAGAAGAAAAAAAACGCAAAGAGAAAGAGGCAAAGCAAAAGGCTGCGATTGAATCTATTGCTGAATACAGAGCCACTGCGGTAAGAAACATAGCCTGTTCTTATTCCTGCTTTACCTCAACCAAGGAGCCTGGTCCAGATCACATCTGGTGGTTCTGGTGCCCTGCATAAGCATGCTCCATCAGGGCCACTGACATCTTTTCTGGCCTTCTCTCTCCCTCTCCAACTTCTCTGTTGGGTGCATATCTGCCATAGCTGCTGAAAGCCATTGGCTTGGACACTGGCCAGCCACAATGACCATGCTCATCAGAGTGCTGATATGGGGCTGCTTCTGCTAAAAGATACGAGTTCCAGCTTAGCAGGCTAGCTCCTTGGCTATCCTTGTTTGTGTGTTTTGTAAAATACAGATGAAGATGAAAGTGGAAAAGGAGAAAGAAGAAAAAGCAGAGAGTAAAAAAGAATATAATAAAATAATGGAAAATTACCGCATTTACCTGGAAAAGGAAAAAGGCACGAAACAAAGACGACGTGATGCCAGTGTGGAAGTACAGAAATTTCAGATGCAGCAAATGGTAAACAGAAGAGCTGTAACCCGAAAGAAACATGCATCTAAACCAACAGCACTAGCTCCTACCTGAGAGGAAGAGAGGAAGTTCACTGTCTTTTGTTGGGGGGGGGGGGCGGATGTTTGTTGGGTTTGGTTTTCTTAAATAATTTCTTAAATCATTTATGCTCTGCTTACACAGAGTACCCTCCTCCAGAGCAGTGGCGCAAATCTAGGTTGGTTGGTTTACAGTGACAGCTCACCTCCTGCAGTGTGCCATTATGTACTACTGCCGCCCTCTTGTATTTTCTGGGCAGGTCATCAAAGAGCAACCCTAACCAATGCTGATGTTCACTCAGCTATCTAATGTACCATTTTTGAGGGGGTACGGCAAGGGAGAAGAGTGGGGGAAGATTATATGTGACAAGTATCGACTAACATCACCGCAGATCTTCTACTAAGCTTAAGTTTTAAGGGATAGTTATGTTGTGAAAGAAATATTAAGCTTTGTTATTCCATTTTCTTCATCAGGCTGAAAAGCAGACAAGAAAACAGCAGGAGAAGCAAGCAGACTTGGACTATGATGCTCAGACAGAGCTTATTGCTCTTTGTAAAGAGCAGGAATTTCAGAGCTATGCAAAGCAAGTAATTGAATCAGAGGCCAAGACTACACATCATCTTTATCCTCTTCTCAAAGCATCTGAAGATGTAAGAGGACTTGGACTCAGGCCATTTGCCAGAGAAAAAGAAGAATCAAATGGTTTTCAAGCACAGGATGGTGCTGGGACCCAGTAACCTTGTAGATGTACTACTGCACAAGAAGTTAAAAACATGAAGTAATACAGAGACTATCTAGCAGAGAAAGACAGAAGCAGTCTTCATGTGGTTAAAAAGAAGATATCTTTTTGAACCTTACAAACAAACATCTATTATATACTGTGAATCACAGTCTATTTGAAAACAAAAAAAAACCAAATTGCCTGAGAACTCGTTATATTCTCAAAAATAAAAGTTAGTTTATTAAACTTGAGGCAGGAATGCATGATATATAATTGACTATCCATGCAACCCATTCCAGCCAAAACTTCACTATTACTGTTATATTTTTGTTATTCACTGTTCTAAAAATTCACTCTCCCAGGTTTTTCAGGCCTGCAATACAAATGCCCAGTACAAAAGGTCACATTTTTCACTAGCTTACTTCCAGTTAAGTATTCCCCATACTTTACACAATCAACAGAGGAAGAAAAAACAACCTTATACACGTGAAAGTCATAATAGTACTGCAGTTTTTATAGAATTTTGTAACCACCTCTGTAAAACAAATATTCCACTATAAATGAGTTATATTCTATGAAAAGAGAATGTGATTTGATCACAGCCCTTAAAAGGTCACCTAGGAAGCAAATACAGGTCCCAATGTAAATCTCAACAGCTGCCATGAAAAGAGCATGGCAACGAGTGACAATGTCATTGAGCTGTTCCTTACAAAGACTAATAATGATTCAAGCTGCAGCAAATAGATCTGATCTGAAATTGCTTCTCAGATTCCTCAGCTGATTTACTGTCCAACACCCAAGTCACCCACACATCTCACTCCTCAAGCTTAGTTGCTTTGCCAAAATTTTACCATCCTGTTCCTGCCTTGGATAGAGCTAAGGTTTCCTGTAATGACCTAGAGTCTAAATAGAGTATCTCCCCGTTCTGGATTTCACTGGAAACAAAACCCAAGAAACCTGAAGCTTTGTTTTGTTGCACACAGACTTCTGTCCCAGCCCTCCAGCTGCCTGTCTCTGCTGGATAAACTAGAAAATTATGCAATTTCTAGGAAAAAAACACAAACAAAACCAAACAACAAACCCAAACCTAGTTTTACACAAAGGATGCTTGACAATATTTCAGCTTGGAAACAGGTTTTTTGTGAGCCTGGCTGCAGTAGCAACAGGCTTTGAAGAAAGCACAGGACTTCGAGCAAGACATGAGGCTATCCCGGGTGAGGTCCCTCCTGCAAGCTGAGGGCCGGGCAAAGCTGGTTTTGCTTCCCTTACAGTGTAAAACATCTGGATGTAAGATGAATGTACTCCTTCCACAGAGCAGCAGCCACCTCCTCCCTCGAGGAGTCTCTTCCACGCAGGGCAAGGAAGGAATTTGTCGAAGGAGGGTGAGGACAGACCCCCTCATCCAGCTCCCAGGGGCGCCAGGGCTTTTCCTCAGGGAAAAGAGTGCCCAGGGAGCACTTTTTGAGTCCAGATAACGGGTAAAGGCAAGTCTCCAACAGGCAGCTACAGGCAGGCCTATCTGGATGGGGGTTACATGCGGGAGCGCCGCACCCCCAGCCGCGCAGAGCTGAGGCAACCCGGGGGGAAGAAAACCCGCCGAGCTCAGAGCGGAAAGGCGGGGGCAGAGCGGGGCGTTACAGCCTCTTACCGGGTACGGGCTCGTACAAAGAAATAAGTGTTTCACGCACCGGCTGCGGCCGAGGACGGCTCCGAGACGGGACAGGTCACGTCGCGACCTCCGCGGTGACCGCCGCTGCTCGGGCCGGCTTTTCTGCCCGGCCCGGAGAAAAGAAAGGAAGGGAGACAAGCACCTCAGAGGCCGAACTGAGCCTTCCTGCCTGAAGGAGCAGTTGGCGCCAGCCGGCAGCTCCCGGGCGGGGCGGGGCCCTGTGCTGCTATAAAAGCTGCGGCACGGTCCCCGCCGCTGTTTCCGCTCTGAGGTAACGCTGTTCTCTCTTCAGCATCGGGCAGGGCGGCTCGGGGCCGGGCGCTCCCGCGGGCACGGAGCGGGGGAAGGGTGGTGGCCGCCGCATTTGCTCCCTCTCTGGGGGTGGAAGAAAGACCCCCGACTCCCCGGGACACCGGGCTGTCGGTAAGGGATACGGCTCTCCCTCAGCAGGCGCTGCCGCTTCCCGGAATATCGGGCACTGGGCCGGACCGCGGCAGAGAAAAGCCGAGGATGGACCGCGACGGGCCTGACGCTGCTCGGCGGGAGGCGGAAGTGGAGCGCGGGCGCTACTTGGAGCGGCGGGCGGTGGCCCAGGAGCAGCTGGCGCAGTGAGTCCGGCGGGATGCAGACGGGAGCGGGGCTGGGTTTCAGCATCTCCCCGTGACCAGCTCCGTGCTGGCGGCGCCCGCCTACACCCCCGGCGGTGGGGGTCACACAGCACGGGCGGCGACGCGGCTGAGGCAGCCCTGCACCAGCGAGGCGGGAGCGGGTGACTCATTGCTCACCAACCATTGTTTGATTCAGCATCTCTCCCTTGTCAGGCTGAAAACGCGTCACTTCTCATCACCCCCTTGCTCCTCCGTAACTCCGTTTTCCACCTTCACAAACGTCTCTTGCTTCCAGGGACAGTCCTAGTAAGTTAAATAAGACTGTCTATATCCTGGCAATGAGAGCAAGTGGCTTGTTTCTCTAAGGCAGAATTCCTTATTGCCGATGCCCCCTGCCCGGAATCACTCACAGATCCCACCAGCACGGCCGGCCTTGCACAGTGCTGTGGCACTGCTTGGAAGTCAGCTAGCTGACAATGGCGCAGCCTGTGGCAGTGAGTGGGCTGACAGTTAAAACAGGCTAACCAATTAAATCTAGTATTTGAGTCATTATGTTGGTCATACTTGTTTTTGCTAATATGGGCTCAACCAGCTCCCTTACACTAGGACTGAGCTTTAGCCAAAGGACTTGCAGCTAGCTGCATTTGAAAAAATGTGGTTTTATTTTTGATCTCTAACATTCTACTTTCACTTCAAAATACTAAGGTTTACTGTTAAACATACCTGTAGCTGTGCAGAATCTGCACCTGTTCATTACTTTGTGTGGTCCCTAGCACATTTATTGAACTTTTTTCCAATTCAGAATACAGGAGCGCAAACATCAGGCAGATCTGGCCAAGCTAGAAGACAAAAGAGAAGGGGAACAAATACAGTTATCGAACCGATTGTATCAATTGGAAATTCAGAAAGACAGAGAAAAGGAAGAGAAAGAGAAAGCTGAGCGCCGGAGGCAGCATCAGGTAAGCAACAGGAAGTCGGAGTTTAAAATGCTCCTTTCACCCGGGCTGCCTGGAGTGAAACTGTTGCATTTGGCCCACAAAAAAATGGGCCTCCTGGCAAGAGGAGGTTTGCTTACAGCTTCAGTAGCAGTGGATCATATGCCTACCCTGCCAACTGCAAGCTGTGTGTTTCCTCTGTGCCTTTTGAAAAAAGGCCTCTTGGAAGTTGTATTATGGCACCTAAGCATTGACTGGTCTAAAATGAAAAAAGTCTGCTACAGATATTAAGGAGATTGTCCTTGACTTGAGAACTGAATTCAGGTTCCATATACCCATTCTTTAAGGCCACTTTTCTTTGTTGGCAAGAGGGAATAGCCTGAGACTGAACATAGTATCTTTTCAACTTGTCTTTCCCTTTGTGACTGGAGATGTTTAGAAAAATCTGTCAAGACACCCTTACCACATCCAATATTTCCCTCCCCATGGCTGCTTGAGCAAGGAGATGTGGCGGTACTGTGATGATTCACTGGCATGTGAGAGAGTAAGAGGAGAAAATTCCCATTGAAACTACTTGCTTCCCCCCACCCATACTCTTCTCACCCCAGTTACACAACTTTTACCTCATTTGTTCCCAACTTTTAATACACAATAAAAGCTGTATATAACTGCCATTTCTGCACAATTACAAAATGCCTTGTCCTTTACAGTTTAGTGGTTCTACAAACTCCTACTCTTTGAGCCCTTCAGAGCCTGTGCTGTGATTGATGCACATGATGGGAGCAGTACAGTTGGAGCCAGCGGGGAAGTAAAGGAAATAATGTAACTTACAGATACTGTGCCATGAGGCTGCAATCACATACTAATTTTACTTTTGTAGTAGTTTGTGGTAAGTAGGTCATGAGAACGCTCCTCCACCTTTGGGTTTCTATTTTCTATAGCTTCACCACTGCTACAACCAAAGAATTCTTACTATAGGTTAGGCCTGAAGTTTTTGCTAGGTTTTTCTTTTTCCCTCAATTCATGTTTTCAAAATCTCATTCTACATAAAGGATGTTTTCTATGTAAACAGGAGTATGTTGCTGAAAAGAAAACAATTCAAGCTGAAGAGAAACAAAAAGAAGACAACGAAGATGATCGGATTGAGGCTTATATTAAAGGAAAAGAAATGATGGCTGATCTGACAAGAGAAAAAGTTGCTGAGACTAATAGGTAGGTCTAGGGCTACACTTTTCAGCATTAAGATTCAAACTTGCGATTATATTTTGTGACAAATGTTACTCAATTTTGTATCAGCAAAATTGAAACTTTGTGAAGCAGGCAATCTTTCTGTAATTAAAACTTGAGAAAGAAGTAGAAAGTACAGAAAAGAAATTACAACCAGTTCCAGTAGTAATTGGTGCTGTTGGGGGTGGGATTGCTGGCTTTGGTAGGAGCAGTGCCCCAGGTAAACTGAGCAGATATCCTGGTATGTTACAGTAGCTCATGTTCTTCTGCAGGGTTATCCAGGTGCGTAAGGACAAAGCTCTTGAACAACTAACTGCACAGATAAATGAAGCATTTAAGGTTGAAGATGATCGTCTTGCTAGAGGAGCTGCAGCAGTAGAAGATGAATACCAAATAAAAAACAAAGAGAAAGAAGCAAAACAAAAGGCTGCCATTGAAGCTATTGCTGAACACAGAACCACTGTGGTAAGAAACCCAGCCAGTTCTTACTCCTTTTTCTGTCATGTACTTCTGAATACCTTTCGGAAACAGGCTCTAGAGAAACAAGTCAGAGGCACATGCAGGTTCTCACTTAGCAGCTGCCTCTCAAATTTACCATGTGTAGTTTCAGAACGAACTTCTTAAAGAAGGTGGAAGCAGTAGATGTGATGATCCTCTCTCAAGAGTTGGTTCCAGTATTGTTGGCAATGTGTGCAGACATTTTCCAGACTCTGCACTGCAGCTGAGGAGCCTGGCCCAGATCACATCTGGTGGTTCTGGTGCCCTGCATCAGCATGCTCCGTCAGTGCTACTGACATCTTTCCTGGCCTTCTCTCTCAATCTCCCACTTCTCTGTTGGGTGCATATCTGCCATGGCTGCTGAAAGCCCTGGGCTTGGACACTGGCCAGCCACAATGACCGTGCTCATCAGAGCGCTGATATGGGGCTGCTTCTGCTAAAAGATACGAGTTCCAGCTTAGCAGGCTAGCTCCTTGGCTATCCTTGTTTGTGTGTTTTGTAAAATACAGATGAAGATGAAAGTGGAAAAGGAGAAAGAAGAAAAAGCAGAGGGTGAGAGGGATCGTAATCAGCGGATGACAGCAGATCGCACCTACCTGGAAAAGGAAAAAGACACGAAACAAAGACAACATGATGCCAGCGTGGAAGTACAGAAATTTCAGATGCAGCAAATGGTAAACAAAAGAGCTGTAACCTGTCAATGCCTTCAGAAAGAAGCACGCTTCTAAAGCCATAGGATTAGATTTCCTGAATGGGAGAAAGCAAGCTTGTTCTGGGTGTGATATGCGTGTTGTTTGTTTGGTTTTACCCGTAAGCACTGCAGGTGCTGAAGCTGGGTACCAGCTTCCTCTCAGAGCAGTGAAACAGAAGCCTCTTCCAAGCTGACTTGGCCCATGCTGGTCAGGGAGGATGACCTGAGAGGGCTAGTAATAAGAAAGAGATCAACAATGACAGATCATATCCTGTCCTATATCATTATGTCATTCTTTCCAACCATGTCACTGTTTTCCTTTTGTATCTTCTGGAAAGAGTAGCACTCACTGAGCTATTCAGTCTACCTTTTTCATGGTGGGGTATGGCAGGGGAAAGAAGTTGAGAGGGATGATATTTGACAAGTATCAACTAAGTATAAACTAACATTACTTCAGAAATCCTGTAAGTTCATCCTCTCGAGTTTTAAGGTAAAGTTATGTTGTGAAAGAAATATTAAGCTTTGTTACTCCCTTAACAGGCTGAAAAGCGGGCAAAAAAACAGCAGGAAAAGCAAGATGACTTGGACTACAATGCTCAGAGAGAAGCTGCTTTCTGTAAGGATCGAGCATTTCGGCGATAAAGAGTGAGTAACTGACTCAGTGTCATTACTGGATCTAATTTTTATTCTCTCCAAGCTTCTAAGGAGGGACCAAGACCCGGGCTTCTTAACTAGCAAACTTGCAAGACTGGTAGAGTGTATACATATGTAGTATTACAAAACAACTCAGGGGTCAGGGGGAAGGATGATTGATAAAGAGGATTCTCCATGTTCCTCCTGCCAAACGTATGTGAGCCCCCAAGGTTGCTCAGGGACTGAGTATTGTGCAGGAGTGTTACAGCTTGTGTTGCCCCCTCAAAGACCTGCCTGATGACAGGGATAAGTGCTCTCCTCCGAGTCCACACACACCAGGAATTGTCTTGGTTGGTCCATCCTGCTGTGGCCTGCGCTGCTACTAGGTTTTTGGACAGCAGGACATGGCTGGGTGGAGCTGATTGGCTCCCAGTACCCATGTCAGTTAGTGTGGCCAATAAGGGGCTTGTTTGTAGAGTGAGGAAGTTGCTGCTGAGAACTTTACACCCATGATGTGTGTTTTTCAGAGGTTTTGCCTAGAATAGCTCTAGCCGCTGCTTGGAGCACATCTTCCTATTTAAGTTTCATTCAAAAGAGTCGAGATTGTGATCACTCTGTAATGTGAACCAAAGCACAGTAAGTAGAAACAACCAAGATACTTGTTTCAACAACTCAACTTCTGATCTAAACTAAAATGCTAACATTGCTGAACTATCAACTAAAAGAGACACAGTTCTCTCTAATAATCTTGGAGTAATGTATTTTTTAAAATTACGTATTTTAAAAAAAAGACATGGCAATTAACTTGTGAAACTGTCTCTAAAAATTTTTTCTTTTACGTAGTTCATTAATGAAAGATATATTTCCCTTCTCTGAGCCACTGCTCCTTTTACTACTTCAAGCTTTTTTCAGCAAGCAGAAAGAATGAAAACTTTTATTAAAAGCTCTTGATCACAGAAGCTGTGGCCTCGAGAAACACTGACTACAGCAGAAGTGGCGCTGAAACCTGCAGAGCTTGGTAACGCTCCAAAGGCATCCTCAAGTGCATATTTGCACGTGCTCACTACCATGCAATTGGTGAGTTAAATGGGTTTTAGTCTATCTCTACAGCAGCAAGAACCAAGCTGGACTGCAGCCTGATTTCCTGCTCTGCTTCAAGAAATGCCCTGTTCTGCAGATTATGTATGTCTGCATTTGAAGTCTACAGCCTGCTTCCATGGGGTTATACCCTTTGTATTGTGAACATCTACAGAAATACCAAAATCAACTACCAGAAAACAACTCTTCCTTTCAGTACACCTAGAGTGAAGTATTTTTTTTAAAGCACATTGGCTAAATACTGATTTTGTTGCCCAAATTCAGCATGGAAAAAATCCAGCATGAATCATAGTATCACTTTATTCCATAGTCTGAGATGCGCATGCTTTGTGTGCCTGCTTTAAATGACAAGCTCTAGTTAGTAACCCTCTATAAAAGCCAGCAAAAAAAATCTTCAAGGGTTTTAAGAACATGAAGAAATGCTCCAGGTTCTAAAATTTTCAGTGAAAAGGCATTTTAGTAACATTTGATTGTCTTTTACAGTTTTCCTACATGAAAGGCAAGAATTGGAAAGCTGCTTGCAGGAATAATACAGAAGACTAAAATCAGTTTGTTTATGGTATGTTGAAGATGACAGGAAGAAAATAGAGGAAATAAGCTGAGAGAACAGCTGCTTGTACAAGCAAAAGAAAGCTATTCAGCAAATAGATGAGAATCAGTGGCAATGAAAACACTTCTTAAGAGCCAAACTCTTCTCAGCAGAGTCAGGTGACTGATATAACAAGCTGTGACATGGAACATCAGGCTGAGTAGTCATGAAAGCCTGCTTCACCAGGAGGCGGTGGAATCACTACTTGCGAAGGCTTTAAAGATGTCCCATGTAAGGCAGGAGGCTGGTCTAGCTGACCATCAGAGGCCCTTTTCAGCTACCATTTAAAGATGGCAACAAAATACATAGAGATCAACTGCAGCTGATAAGTAAAACTGCTGACCTCGAATAATCTGAGAGGTACCTCTGATCTAATGCCTAGCATCACTACTTATATTAGTTAATAGTTGGAGTTGAGTCACTATCCTCAGAGGTACTTAAAAGCTGCATAGATGGCAGTGGACTCCAGTGGTAGGTTAATTTTTAATTAATAGCTAGAAAAATCAGAATATTATTTGAGAAATTATTTTACTGGTAAACTTCAGTTACTGTTTTTGCTCAACAAAGCACCCTGTCTGATGGTGTGCTACTTTAGGAAGTTGTAGCAGATGAGAAACATAATAGGTGTGTTGGCCTTACTACAAGGCCAAGATCTTAGAAGTGCAAGACAGCCCTTGGAGGGACTGAAACAGACCTCAAAATCAAACTGCGTATTTTCCAAACCCAACTCTGAAAGTGGAGTAGCAACTGAAGTTTGAACATGCAGGACTCCAGGGTCTAAGATGGTACTCTCCCACCAGTAACAACTGGTTCCTGTGGCTGTGGTACCCTTGTAAGATAGTGCTTTCATCATGGATCTAATAAAACTTCTACCTAGGAAACTAAGAGAGGAGCTTTCTAAGATGCCTCCTCTGCTAAGGGAATTTGAGTTGACCCACTGTGCAGCTCTTTACTGTTAGGTAGTGTTCCAGACTGGAGTTGTTACTTCTGTTCAAGTTCTTTTTAACATGACAGCCTTTGCCACTGCTCAGCTCTGAGGAAGTTTGAAGAGAATACATACCTGGAAACAAAGCTACCTACAAACAGAAGAGTTGGTGCTCCAAGAGCTGGGACTGCTAAGGGTGGACACTTTCATGTCCCAGTACAGACTGGCTGCATACTCCTGAAAAACAAAGATTTTTTATTTATCTATTTATTTTTTTTCCCAAAGCTCACTGGTCATGTTAGAACAAATTATTTGTTCTGTTTCAATAGGTATTTTTTTTTTTCAGATGCCTGTTATTAACTTACACCTTTCTGGTATCTCTTGAACAGAAGAGTGCTACAGCTAGTCTGTAATCTTCCTCCTTGTTCTGGCACTGCATCTTTGAGAGAAAGAAAATCTGGTACTTAAAAATAGCTCTTAAAACCTCCAAAACAGCCCTAACGCAAAAACAACAACCCTCATCTCTGACAGCTAAGACTAAGAGGCAGTTGAAAGCCAAAGATGTGACAAGACCACATGAGATGTCATCTCTGGAATTATTTCAAAGGAATCCCTTTCTATTAAAAATAAGCTGTGCTATAGGCTTTGTTAAAGTTGTAATATACATAGTCATTCCCTTTACATTCCTGCCCTGCCACCATTACAATTTAAGCTTTTTCTAGTTCTGGTGCATCATGGTCTTTGATGGCAAGAACTAGATACCCAAGTGCACATATGATTCAAACCCACCCTTTAATCTGTTAATCTCTAGAAAGCAGTTTTTTAGCGTAGTTGTTCATAGCTGGTTGAGCCTGCATTGCATAAACCAGCATGCCACCTTTTTTCCTGTAAGTTTCCTCATCTCCAGTATATTATCCAGAGAATGCACAATTCTGTTGGGTGATGAAGAGTTTAAACATCAAAACTGCAGGTTTCAGTAAAATTCAACATTACATTTCTGTTCACATAATAGTAGTTGCCCCTCTTAAATGAGTAGCACCTGGTCTGACTCCTTTTCTATTTAAAGGGAAAAACTGAGAAAGGTTAGAAAGCAGCAACATGTACTGGAAGAAGCAATAGTTACTGAGCAGACCAGAGACAGGACTGAAGACGAGATCACCAGTATATCTAGGAAATACAGATCCAGCAACTGGTACAGCGGCATAGTGGAAAAGGAAGACATTGGACACTGTTTGGTAAAGCTTAGTAGTATATAGGACAAGTATTTCTGCATTGGTTTCAATTACAGATGATCAGAGCATATACATATAATTGTACAGTAGTTGCTAATTATACAGCAAAACTTAAAACTCTGTTTCTTCTTCAGAAATACATCTGGTAACTGCAGAATTATCTACCAAGGAATAAGAAGCTAGCCACCGTCTCCTTACAAGTTATATGTGCCTGCAAAACCTATCAGTGCCTAACAGCTGGAGCAAGTTGCAAGGCATGCTATTTGCCAAAAACCACCTATACTCAACTTCAGCTCAACAAACAAGTGCCACAGCTTGCAACTGTATCAGTAACTGTTCTAGTTTTATTATGGAACAAAGCAGTAGATTCACCTTCTCTAAGTCAAGAGGTAACAACCAAAGGTAAAGTATCAATTTATCTGCACTGTATTCAGGTATTGCTGGGCCTCCAGGTTTCATTCAAAGCTTATGCTTTGACTTAAAAAAAAAAAAAATTCTTGCTGAGCAAATAATAAAATTGAGTAAGCTGTTTAAAAACATCTGCCTGTATCAATAAGATCAATGGTGAGAGCACCTTTTATTTGTTACAGTTTTCTATTTGTGACTTTGGAGAATGCAATGGAAGACAGTATTCCTATCTTGAGAAGGTTGTGGCACTGACTGAGTCTAATCCTTTACAGGAAAGCGATGTTTGCAATAAGACTATGTATATAACACGCAGGTTTCTGAAAGGACTGTAGGGAATTGGAAAAGCACGTTGTTGCTTTCTCCTAAGCACTGCTCCCAGCACAGCCAGGTTGCCAGGCTGCCAGTAGGTGATCTTTTGATCCAAAATTGTTCTTTCACTCAGTTCTAAACTGAATGTAAGCCATCTTACCACTACTTTTGAATGCACACCATGAACAGGGAGTTCTTCTGTAACTAGCGAAAGCTATTGTGCTTCATACACAAGACATATTTGTGTAAGTACAAGATCAAAGTTTGCCACTAACAAAATATCAGACAGTCGATCAGTTACATTATATGGCTGCATTTTTACGTATGTTACAATATATAGTGAATAGACTGTCATTTTGTAGTAGACAACTCACATCTCAAGTAAAAATGAACAGACTGTGGTTTAACTGAAGAGGTAGTGCCCTGACATCAACTCACCATACTTTGTATAGCTGTACAGATAGTACTACCACTTTAAAAGGCTGGAGATCTGACACTCTCACACACATTTACACACTCACATATGACTCAGAAGTGAATATTGCTTTAAATACAGAAGATGCTAAGTAATACTGCAAGAAGCACACATGGCAGACATATTGGATATATTAACAAACATTCAAAAAGGCATTTATTTAAGAAGTGTTTTAATACACAAGCTGTACATTCCATATCAACTACTTATTCTCCCAGCTGAAAACTGGATCTTCCCTGTCTATAAATTACAAAATGTCCAAAGACTGAGGTTTCCAAATACTCTGCTAAATACTACATGCACAATACTGCCTCTGTGATTAACCACAATTCTTTCAGTTGGTAAAGGAAACCAGTAATCAGCTAGTTCCTCTTACCACTGAACATAAATTAATAGGCTTAACTTCTTTTCAATCCTTCCAGCCATTTGTTTCATTAGCAGTTATGGCAAAAGCCATACACTGATTACTTTTTATATACAGTTACAGAGATATGCACAGGATATGTAGGAATGCCTAATATATGTACTAAAAGTACACATGCAACAAAATGGAAAGCTCAAGTTTTAAGCTAGACAACTGTGGAATTGTACCAAACTCAAATTTGGCAAAATGCAAGAAGTTCAGACTTCCGATACGCATTTTCTTAAATAATTTCATTAAAAAGTGCATTAGGAAAAGTACTATTTTCAGCAAAAGAAGGAAAGTGCAAGTAACCGTTCTTTACATTTCTATCACATTGACTCCAGCAGCGTGAAGATTAATTTTGTCACTGGTATCCTAAAGGTTAAGTTCATACACACACACACAGACAGAGAAAACCCCACAAAGCAACTCTGCTGCTAAAATACTGCCTTTTCTCAAAAAGCTATTCTTCAAGTATTGGAGAGAGAATACACAGATGATTTAAAAGAGGGATCTTTGGTAAAGCATAGCATTAGTAACTCTAGGTTTTCTATTATAAGGAAAGTCAAAATATACTTCATTGGCTCCAAATAAATAAACATTTCTAGGAAAGGTGGCTAAAGGACTGCTTTTTTTACGTTTACATTAATATAAAATCCACTTGCCAGACTGACACTATGACAAATTAGACATCGTATGGGGATCACTGCAAATTCTTCAGGGCATCTGACACAGACCACTGCAAGAAAAGTCTGTAGTGTGGGATTTCAACTAGCAAGTGAGAAGTTTTAGGTTAAAATTTTGACAAGTAGATAAAGGTTTTAAAAAATCAAAGCAAAGCAACAACTGCAACACTATGGCTGTGTCAAAGAATTCACAGACAGCAACGCATCTTTTACAGGCAACAGAATCTACACAACCTGATGTTATATCCACCCACCCCCACTAAGAATCTGTGCCTTCAAGTACCCAGAAAATCAAACACCAAATAACAGTCTCTTTCTGCTGAAGTTTGGAAAGCTACTGCCAATACTAAATTCAGTATTCCATGTATACATAGGCTGTATGGTACTAGTTGATTGTCAGTATCGTCAATACAAAAGAATGCATGTCTAATGGGAAATTTTATCAAGCCTGTATATACACTTAAAGAACTGTTTACAAAGTTAGTTCCATATGCCCTGCCCTCATTTCACTGATTCTGCAGGTTCACAAATTCTCTGGAGTAAGGTCAGTTCCAGGGTACTGACAGAAAAAGCTGTCCTCTCAAAGTGTTATTTTCCACATTTTTAAGGAACAACCACAGGCATTGTTCTGATTACCTCTCGTACACATACAAGTATTGCTTTTAAATATGCTTCCAGTCCAGTTCTCTAAGCCAAAAGCCAACAAGCTGTGACACAGCTGCCAAACATGGCATTGAGCCACACTGTGGCTACAGCACAAGGCTATTACTGTGAATCTGGGAACAGGAAAGCTCTGCCAAAAAGGGAAACAGTTCCTGGACAGCAAGAGCAGCAGTCACTGCCTCAACAAGGCAGCAAGAGCTCACTGGTGCTTGGGATGTCTGTGGGATTGTGCTTCAGTCCCACTGAATTTTTATCAGCATTCTCAATTTCCTGGAAAAAGCACAAATCTGGTAAATCCTCCCTCTTACAAGGGACGGAAACACAAGTACACTTGTGTTTCAGTTTAAACAAAGTGATTAGCACCAAACCAATTCAGCACCAAGTATGACACAGGCAAAGACACGCACCATCAAGAGATCAAGTGTATCCCACAGCGTGCAATTAAAAATAATCAACTTCTCACAAAGTACATTAAAACCCAAGAAAATCAGCTTTGTGATACCAACTCAGATGAATTTTAATAAACTATGAAATAATTTAGAGCTCAATTTGTACAAATACTTTTCAGAAGTGTAACAAAGCAGTCAATATGAAAGGGCATACAAGTGCATCTTCTGAAACAATTATACACAACTGTAAACTATTATTGGATATAATCTCCATTTTGAGATTTTGAATTAAGGACTTTGCAACTTACTTTGTAACAATTCGTATGGATTGCCTTATTGCTGCTTTTTCCCCTCTTCTGCAGTAGTCAATACAGTTGAAAGATTTTGCCTTTGTCTGCATGCTTATATGAGCTTCAGTGGTATTGGCAAGAATATTAGCGCAAATGTACTTCTTCAGTAATAGTTTGCTTGTGGGTCAGCTCCATAAAAATAATGAAAGCACACTGCAACAAAGAGCTTTTCAATGAGACTCTGAAGCACATGGCATGCACAGCACCAAATAAATGCACCAAGGAAGTCTCTGTCCAAGCTGACATACAGTTCTGTAAGCTTAACTTCCTTTTCCTTACTAGACTCCCCCAAAACAGGACTACATCTTCTCCACAGAGTTCAGAGTGGCTTCACATGGAATAGGACTACTATACAGGCCTTTGAGTCACTACTATAAGCGGTTTTAACTAACAGCTGTATCCTCCAACCATGTGTGGGCTTGGGAAGCATTTTTACACATTCTATGTAAAACAACCACTGCAATGTGAAATTCGTACTAAAACACAGGAAAAAGTCAATAGCCAAAACAGCTCCCATGTAAGTATTCTGCCAAAAAGTAACACTACACACTTCTAATTTTCTTCCCTTGACAAGGTTGCTTATGTGGTTCAAAAACCTGGATTTCCTTTTGCTTTCCAAACAGAACCATTTGTTTTCCTTTAGAATAACAAATGGCAGGATCACATCAAGCCAAGTTTCTGCAATTCTGCTAATCTGCTGTAGACACACACTGATCACAAAGTGGGTTATATAGCAAAAATGTCAACTCATACAGGAAGAACAAGTTATGCCATAAACTCAAAGATCTGCCAAAAACAAAAATCAATTTTTTAAGCATTGTTTTGCTTCAACAATCTTTACATTAATGCTCATCACTTCTGAGGAATTTCAAGATTTGCCAACCTTCAGCGTGACTAGTTGAAAGGATCGAAAAAGTGGTGGGGTTTGTACCCAATCTATCTTCCTCTCAGACCACTACCACATCCCAGCTGCTTTGTTGATGAACGTGGGCACTCCTGTAGCAACATAATCCAACCTCCTTCTCTTTCATATGAAGATGTGGAGGTGAGAAAGAAATAGGTGGATCCTAGAGGCAGGAAAGAAAAGCAGAAAAGGGAGGGAATTGGTTTTAGGAAGACATGCATGTAGTAGGGAATGAGGAGGGATTGAGAGTACAGTCTTCAGAATGAGGAAATGTAGGGAGGAAAGTAAATTTTTGTTTGAAAAAAAACTAACAGCCTGTCTTAAAACACCATTTGAAATTCTGCCCCAACTACCCCAAGCTCCACTACTTGAGAACTGTAGTAGCCTTCTCATGGGCTGCAAAGAAGCAGCAAGAGTAGAAAGGATTTCCTTGTTCCTTATTCTGACACCCACTGTGAATTCTGGTAATCTGCTTCATCTCTGTGCATCCATTAATTAGCAACTGAAGCAGGGTAGTCTGGACCATCCAAGCTGAATTTTCTGCAGCAGACAAACACAGAAGCATGGAACAGAAAGAGAAGGTTACAGAGGAAATAATTACATTGATAAGCACTTTTTTTTTGTTTGTTTAGGACAAAGAAATAACTCCCAAGCACAGATGACAGTGACAGAAGTACAGTGAAGATTTAAGTAAATTAGTTCACTTCATGATTACAAAAAACCCCAGCCCACCAATGTAGTTTTCCTCTATAAATTGTCTTCCTTAGGATTTATACCTACTGAAATACAGATGTAGCAACAGCAGTGATGAGCACCTTGCAACATCCTCCTAGCTTTAAGTTGACATGTAGTATACTTGCAGCTTTCTTCCCCACATATGGATAAGCTTCTTCACAGGCAGTCACTGTCCTAAACTAAGTTCATCAGGTAAAAAATAACTGCAGCATAGAAGTTAACTTTCTAGCTGCCAACACACAAAAAGGATACATAAACCAATGAAATATTTAAAAACACTGCACACTGTATTACACACAGAATTCATTTTTCATTTCAAGTTTATTAAAACTTTAGCAGTACAAATGATCCAGGTTTTAGATTATCAAAAGACCAAACTGAAGTCCACATCTTAAAAAAAGGCGTTCCCCAAGATGTCTCTAAAACTTTGAGACAATGGAAACATTAAGTCCACACACTCATCCATGCCTGTCGTCATCTGTTCCAGGACTTGTTTCATGGTCAGACTTTTTATCCTTACTAGGGGCATGATCTCTTTCCTGACTCTTTGATTTTTGGTTTATTTCTTTTTCTGCTGAGGATCTGGTCTTTTCCTTTTCTTTACTGCTGCGTGAATATGATCTTTTTGATTCTCTCTCTTTGCTACTTGGTCTCTTTTTTGAATCTGGACTTCTATCCTGATCTCTGCTAGACTTCTTATCTTTACTGGATTCAGGACTGCTACTTTCACGGCTTTTTGAACGCCTCTTCCTTTGGCTTTCAGAATCGTTCCTCTTATATGAGCTTCTACTTTCTCTATTTGAGTACCTCTCCCTGTTTCTGCTTTGACTTTCTTCCCTCTCTGAGCTTCTCGATTCTCTCCTCCTCCTATTTTCTCTTCCTCTGTATCTATCTGGTGTACCTCTTCTTTCTCTGCTTCTTGATCTTCCTCTTCTTCTTGTTTCTCTATCTCTATTCCTTGAATAGTCTTTACTTCTGCTGCGATCTCTCTCTCTGCTTCTTGATCTTCCTCTCCTACCCCTATCTCGGCTTCTGCTGCGATCCCTTGTTCTACTGCTGGAACTATGTTTTCCTCTAGCATGCTCACGCTCTCTGCTTCTTGACCTGCGTTTCTCCCTGTCTTTACTCTTCCTATGGTCTTGTTCATTACTTCGTGAGCCTGCCCTTTTACTTCTCTCCTTGCTTCTACTTCTTTCTTTATCCCTCCCTCTAGAATCATAACGTTTTTCTTTTTCTCTACCTTTCTCATGGTCTCTCTCTTTGCTTCTTGATCTTACTCTCTTTTCATCATGTCTACTGTACTTAGAGTCTCTTTCTTTACTTTTTGATTTTTCTCGGCTTTTACTATGGCTTCTAGATTTAGCCCTTTTCTTGGCCTTGCTTTTGTTATGCTTGTCATCTTTTTCTGAATTCCTTCTTGTCTCCCTGTCTTTACTGCTGGATTTGTGATCTTTTTTCTTCTCTCTTTCCCCTCTTCTGCTTGGGCTTTCAGAAATATGTCTGTGGTCTGATATTTTTCTCTCTTTTCCTCTTCCTGGGCTTTTTTGATTATCTTTCCTGTTTTCATGTATTTCACTCCTTGGAGAGAAAAAGATACAATTATTTAAAATATTTTGAATTCCCTCCACTCTGAAAAATTAAGTCAGAAGCAAGACAGCTTCACAACTGAAAATTATATCACATTAAGTCATCTATATCAATAACTATATATTTACAGTGGCATGACTAAAATCAGGCACAAATAATGGGATAACCAAATCAGCGCCCCAGGTTTTCTTTTTTCCAGAAGTAACTATACTGGAAAATCTGACAGGTATCACTTTAAATATGTAAAAAAAATTCAATGCATATATTCCAGAAAGAAATAATCTTACTTGTCCCCTTTTATCCATCTTTCTCCACTAGATACTCTCATTCTCTGAGCTCTTTGCATTTCTTGCCTCCAATGTGGAGGAGTTTCACTGCGTCGGAATCGATCTCTTGACCTGGATCTGGAAGGTGTCCGGTAACGCTTGAAAGGAATAAGAGAAAATTGGGTGCAAGTCTGAATTTCACAGGGTGTGAGAGCTATGCGAGATTTTTAGCCCTGGCATTCGATTCTACATAGCACACAACATGACACTTCATATGTATATAACAAGTTCACATTGCAAGTTATTAACTTACTGAAAAATACATCTGGCATTCAGCTAAAGCAGGAATATAAAATGTCTTATAAATAACTGTTTTAAAGGTAACTTTGATTTTTGTACTCTGCTCAGAGGTCTTCTCCTGTTGCCTTTCTAAGAATGCAAATTCTTCTTAGCTCTGACAAGCAACACAAAGACAGTTTTTAGTAAAATTTGAGGGACAGAGACTTCCGTTACTAAAAACATTTTGCTACAAGTACTGTGTAACATATGGTTTCACAGAATAAGAAGAACCAATCTGACAGCTCCCCCTGCCAAAAGGTGGAGAAGTCTTCCACACATTCCTGTGACTGATGTCATATTGCTTCTGCTAATCACTAGGACCATTTTTGAGCTAATTCCATTCACAAAATCACAGAAACTACTACAGTAATACGAAGAAAGCACGTTTTTGTTCAAATAAAGAAAGTTCTCCTTCAAAGAAGCCTGGTATGCAAGCAGGAAATTAATTTAATTTTCCTTGTTGTCTTCCTTCAAGCCTCAGTCTCCAAATCAATTACAATGAACCTTTTCTATTTTACATCAACCATCCTAATGAAAACGGTTCCTAACACCAGCTGTAAGACTGTGCTACCACCTTGTTTATTCTGGGGAACAGATTGTAATCATTTACCCTTGGTCCTCTTCCTTTTATTTTCCTTCCAGATCTGGTCACTAACAGCCTCCTCTGGTACGTTGACTGTGAATTCGATAGATTACTGAAAGTAATTTTTAAAAAGTTATATTGTTATTAACAGAAAAAAGAAGGAAAGAAAATTAAAAACCAGTTTTAAACCATCTTCAAAAATTAAACTAAAGGAAAATACACATGCAATTTTATATTTTATAATCAGTGCAGATAGTAACAACCACACAGTAAATCTTCGGGTTCTGTAACCACAAAATATTTGACAACGTTTCCAGATTTTCCCATTTTTTAAAGAAGACTTCATAGATTCAGATTGGGCATGTTCCAATAAATTCTAAATGAAACTGTATCGCACCTTCCTTTCTTTTTCTTGGTAATTTTACATTTTTCATCCACTAAAACCATTTTCAAAGCCTTTGTTCTAGGACAAAGGCAACAGTTGCCAATAAACTGAGAAATCCTTTTTCACCCAGCAGCGCTCACAACATGGAACGGTTTAACAGGGAGAGGACTCACTTAACATTAGAGTCCTAAACCAGTAACCTGACCATACCACTGTCAGCGCATAGTCAAATTCAAAACATAGTATGTTACCTTTCCCTTTCCTTCTCTCTGCTTTTCCTCTCTTTTTCTTTCTCTTCTTCTTTAGGAGGACTTTTCCTCATCAGGAACCGGTTTTCAGGTACAGGAGGAATTTCTTCAGGACGGACAGTAGACACTGGCTGTGCTTCAGCATTTTCACCTTCACTTTCACTGGAAGAGCTTTATTTTTGTTTAAAGAAAAATTATACTGGAAGTGAGTTATTAGGATGAGAGAAACCCTTTCAATCCATTTAGATAATTCAGAAATTCTCTCAATTCAATACACAATGATGCCACAAGGAACTTCAGAAACAGCTACTTCAGGTGGAACTTGTTTCTCCCCTATGGCATCTTTGGTCTAAAATAAACAACTACAGTAGATTTCTGACCAATATTTTAAAAACCTATGAATTCCAGTTCACATTGGAAGAAAACTGGTGTAACACTGAACATCATTTACTCTCTGAATACAGCTTTTTTTATCTTAAAAACACTATCAGGAGAGTCAAATTCAGATTTTACACTAGCATATATAACTGTGGCTACAAACTACTGGAATTCCAAGCAGTTGGAATAAAAAAATTTATGTGAAACAGGCTTAGTCCCACTGAAACAATGTTAAGGCAGCACTGCCCCATGTAAACATGTCTTACATTTTGCTACCAGCTTAGAAAAACATGACTTGCACTGACACAACTTGTATCTCAAGTTAACTATAAGTGAAACTATTAGACTAGAAATAACGTTTTCAGAAGCAAGAGTGCCTTTTGAGTTTTACCACCTTTCAGTGACATGGCAAAACTTCTGGCATATCAGACCAAAATTATGTTCATTTATTCATTTCTCATTTAATTTTGCATACTACATTTTCCTCATTCTCCTAAGTCCCACTGCATATAATTTAAATTGTATCATATAGAAGTGAATTTAAGGAAGCAAGTTATCACCACCTATTTCAAACCAAGCACTCCTCCTGCAACTTTTCAAGCCAAAACAACGTTAAGTCTTAGTCCTTTCCTTCACTCCTTTACAAGCTGCTGCATGTATGCATATGGACATTGTCCTTTACCATCATATCAGAAAAATTTAAGCTTGTACATGGAAACAGACTCTCTCCCAGACTTCAAAATACCTAAATTCACTAGTTACAGAACACTATTCCGCAGTGATAGGACAAGGATATGTATGGTGTACATGTAACAAAGCAAAGTTTAAAATTCACCTTTTCTTGCTTTTCTTTCTCTTTTTCTTTTCTTTCTTATGTTTCTTGGAATTTTTCTTTTGCTTCTTTTTTCGTTTTTTAGACTTCTCTTCTGAAGCACTCTCAGAATCCGATGATGAGTCAGAAGAGGATTCTGAATCACTTGAACTTCCCGAGTCACTAGAGGAGGAAGATGACTTGTGCCTTTTCTTTTCTTCTTTCTTGGCTTTAAGTCAGAATAGCAAAGACATATTTTAACATTGAGCAGGAAAAGCAACTCATCTAGTATCTGCCTGAAATTCTTATAATTGCATCATGAGACTACTTCATCAAAATCCCTAAGAACAAATGGCAGTTTTGGAGAAAACACTGTTTCTCCCGAGTACAGTAAGGGGTATATCTAGAAAGACATCAGAAATTTACAACATTTTGCATTTACGAAGCTCTAAACTATCAAACTTATACTGTCAAGAACTTGTAGAACTGTGCAAGTTTTCAGATGATGTTCTATTCGACATAAACTACATATGAAGAATTACTTAAAATTTACAAGAAGTTTATAAAAACAAATAACTCTTCAGCTTTATGTTTAACCTGATTTCATATAAAATCTGTTCAGATCACAAACAAGAGAAGTTCTGAAACAGGAAGTTAAGTGTCACAGACTAAATTGATTATTCATTGAATTCAGCTCAGAGGAAAGATTCAAATAAGCAACCTTCCTGCTAAGTGAAACCATGCTCAGAGAACAGTCCTAAGCCTCCAGTTCATGTGTTGTGGTTGGGTTTTATGTTTGTTTGATGGTTTCGGGGCGGGGGGGGGGGGGGGGGGGTGGGTGGGAGGGGAGGTTTTTGGTGGTTTTTTTTAAGTTATTAACCATATGGTATGCAAAGGAACCCTGGTAAAGAGCAGACTAGTCCTTAATTACGCAGTTCACCATTTCTCATGTGGCTGCTGGAGCTGCAAACCAGCAACTTACAGGCAATCTGGCACTTGTCTGACCGGAAATAATCCAAGCACATAGCTTTTCATGTCCTGGAACTGATCTGAGCCTTACTTAAACTATTAAAAGTGATATAAGTATTATTCCAGAGTCACAGTAATTTGAAAAAATATATACAATCAAAAAGGGCACTATAAAAACTTGACTAAAGGAAATCTAGGCTTCGGAGTTACAATGCTTCTGGTAATCAGTTAAATTATACGAATACTCTTGAAATGTGTTATGAAATTTGTACCAGGTTATTGTAGAAAAAATTAAAAGTTCTACCCAGAAAAATCGAGAAAAAAACACTGGCTGACTTCAGACTGCTGTAGCTGACTTTTCTAGTTAGCATCAAATATCATTTTACTTTGGCATTGCAAATTACAAAGATAGCTCACCATTCATTACACAACATACTACAGCCACAGACAAATGAAACAGAACCTTCACCATTAAACAGAAGAAAAATATACCAAAAATAAATACTGATGTCACAGAATCATAGAATCAGCTAGGTTGGAAAAGACCTTTAAGATCGTCAAGTCCAACCACTACCCTAGGACTGCCAAGTCCACCGCTAACATTAAACCATGTCACTGAGGGCCTCATCTACACGTTTTGCTAACACTTCGAGACGATGATTCTACCACTTCTCCTGGGTGGCCTGCTCTGATACCTGATTACCTTGTCTGTGAAGAAGCTTTTCCTAATATCCAATCTTGTTTCCTCCTCACAATAAACAATCCATATTTTAGTAGAACACTTGTTAAGACTTTAGAACAAGCTTCAGACCAGAGACAAAAATGAATTTTAAAGTTGTGTATGAACCCTAACTTAAAAGTATTAGCTTTCTGCAAAGCTTTTAAAGCCTGCTCTATCCAAAGAATTCATGGTTTAGAGAGATATTGTCTGAGCTACATTAACATGCAAGCAAATTAAATGCAACTTCCCACCCCCTGCACTTCATCTGCACAAAACAGCTAAGGGAAAACATTAGGCACCAAACACAGGATTATGACTACACAGCCTGTCTGCATCTGAAAACAATTCAGAGAACACAATGTCTTCACATAGCAGAAAACAGAGATGTTTCCCTTAAGAGCCCAACCTTTTTCATTTCTATTAAAGACAGGGAAACTAAAACTTAGTCTGGCCAAGCATTTCTTCTGTTGGTTTCCACTTGTGCCCATTAAGATGATGCAATCTGAATTTAAGTATTATATATCAGTCATTGTTATAAAATAATGCAAGAAATTAGAAAAACTCTTGTAAAAAAGGGGGGAAAAAAGGTAAAAATGTTATGAATCTGTTACATGATTTTTGTCCTTGCTTTACAGAAAACAAGCCCTCGTGGGCATTACAACAACTCAAGTGTCAGAAGAGAAAAAGATTTCCAGAACTTCAAAGAATACAGGTGATGGACCAGTTATTTTTTTACTTACAAACAGCTTTGATTTTGTACATATGGATGGGAAGAAAAACTCCGTTTCACAATTCCCTGCTACCAGTCTCTAAGCACCACACTTACAGGTGTGTATGTACAGGAAAAAAATGGCAGCAGTACCAAATACTGAGTAGTATATATTAACAGTTACTCGACTTCTAGAATTCAGTTATTTGGAAAATGGATTCTTTTAATTCTGTATACACAGATTAGAGATCAGAAGGCAAAAAAAAAACAAAGGTGATACTCACGTAGAGAACTTTAGGCAGTGGAAACATTCTATGAAGAATAACACATCTGGTAACTGCCCTTCTGAAAACAAAAGTGGCTGTTTAACTGTTTAATGCAACAGTGCATCCATTTTTTGGTTTATCAGTATCAGATATCCTACTGCTTAGCAAGTATTACCACACTGACTGACTCTTGGGAGGTAAAAGTAGGTATTTGCAACTGCAAACACAAGCTCAATGTGGAAACTCTGAAATTCAGGACTAACTTCACCTATTTTTGCAAAACTGCAAGATGGGAAGTAGCAATTTTTCAAGGATGATGAAAAGCAAAAAAACTTACATAAAACTCCTTGCTAAACTGGTCAGAGAAGAAAAATGTATCCTGGGGATAATGAGCCTTAGTGTAACAATTAGGGATGCACTATTTGTAACAGTAAGCTAGTACCTCTTACCAACTTTTCATCAGAAAAAAAAATTCCCGTTTGGGCTAGAATGGTAAAAATTAGCAAGGACAGATCCACAGTTGCCCAAAACACATCTCTAGTTGCAGTTCAGACAACGTCTCTGTGACTGGTGATGTGCTGTGTGAACTCCATATTGCCACTTGGAAAATGGATATAACTGGGTATGCTTTAGAGTAGCAGAGTTGAATGTGTATGTTTTATACCACTGCAGAGATGGACAATGAAGGGTTCCTAATGGAAAAGAGTCATAATTTCTCAGAAAAGCATCAGTTAAGCTTTCATTCACAGCATCATCTCTTAATACTAACTTTTGTTCTGCATATTGTTACTGAATGTGAATTCAAATGTATGAAGTTGTCATATTTTACTCCCATCAATCCATCTTCTCATCTACCATATCCTGCCCAGAAAACACCTTCTGCCTGTAGGTGATGCACTGATGATCTATCAGCAGCCTTCAGTATTATTCTAATGTTATTATTACACCATCCATAATGAAAGCTAATCATACAAGGGACCTTAAAGATCATGTGATCATCTACTTCCAACCTCCATTTATTAGACACTTTTGGCTTTGGCTTACTCAAAACCCCCACTATATTGCACTATACTGTTTCCCATATCCCCTCAGGCAAAACAAGATGCTTCCAAACTCAATTTCAGAAGTTGCTGAACAAGGCATCAATAAATGTACTTATTTTCTGTATTTTATCCCTCCTGCATCTGTTTTAAGCATGTCAAAAACTATCCATGACAGATTTACCTGCATTATTGTAACAAGTTTAGGTATGTTATAGTTACTACTTTAATAGATATAAATGGAGGTGAATTAGTGAGCAACTACCTCAGCAAATATAATGGGATCCTTACGCAGAAAATAACACCAATAGCAGATGCATTTGGGAAATCATGTGGCAGGTAGGAAGTGAAATGACAAGGGGAAAAAAAAAACCAAACCCCCACATAAAAATCAAAACAAAACCCCCAAAACAAAACCCCCAACAACTAAAAAGCCCCAAACTGTTTATACAGCAAAGGCAGAAACACAGAACAGTTTAGGTTGGAAGGTCCTCTAAAGATCATGTAGTCCAACCCCCCTGCAAAGAGCAGGGGCATCATCAACTAGATCAGGTTGCCCAGAACCACATCCAGCCTGGAATGTGGCACAGGTTGCCCAGAGAGATGGTAGATACCCCATTCCTGAAGACACTGTGCCAGTGTTTTACCACCCTCATTGTAAAGAATTTTTTCCTCACATGCAACCTGAATCTCCCCTCTTTTAGTTTAAAACCATTACTCCTCCTCCTGTCACAGCAGGCCCTGCTAAAATGTCTTTCACCAAATACCCTCTTGTGGCAAGAAGTTTTAGATATACTTTCTGGTGACATCTAACTATCTCTGTCCAGCAGAAATGCTATTTTGAATACTGAACCAACTTGGTGCTAGCCAATCACAAATCACAATAAATGAAACCAATCCTGCAGCATGAAGGTCAGCAAGAAAGAAACAGAGTTCTATTTACAGTCCAAGTGTTCCAGTTCATTACCTTCAGGATCAGGTTTCAACTTATGACCACATCTGAAACAGATACATTGCTTCCTACTCCATTCACTGTGACCTATTGGTATTTGCCAGACTTCATGAATTACATGATCATGCTGCATGGCACTGCCAACAACTCTCTGCATCTCAGCTTCTTGTGACCTGCAGCAAGTCCTACCTGCAGCAAGTCTTACGTTAGCCCCATCATACCAGACTCCTGGGCTTGAAATGAAGAAATGAGCTGGCCAGAAAGCAGGCAGGTTCAGGCACTTTCTTAATGTCAGAACAGGTGATCTCATCTTGCAATTCACAGCAGTGACACTCAAAAAGTTACTTTACATCAAATCCAATAACCTGTGCTGGCCTACAGCAGTGCCCAAAAAGAGGGTTTCTTTAGTTCAGGACATTTAGATAGATATTTTCCCTGATCATTTTTCCCTGTGTTTAACTGCACTGCTCTTCAGACTACCAGGTCTTCTTTTTTCCTATTTCATATGCATCTTGCTTTGATTATTTGCCACGGGTTCCTATTATGTCTTTCACTGCTTAAGGACCAACTGTATCTTACAATGAAAATTATACACAGTAATCACATAGGGAATACTGCTATTCTTGATTCCTGTTGATCAGATAACATTGCTACTGTGAGGAGTCCTGTATCAAAAATGCCCTGGACACGGATGTTTCTGTAGACAAGCAACCTACCACTAGACTGCAACAGCGGCGGGGGGGAAGAAGAAAAAAAAAAAGTCATCTCCAGCTCCACTTTGACAAGCTTCAGCTAAAGCCAAGCCAGTTTATACCTCACTGCCAGCTCGCTAGAAGGAAAAAAAAATAAGCTGGAACAGAGAAGTCTGAAGTCTAGGTAAGATGTGACTTACCATAATAGCCACTTTCCAAAATTGCTCTTATTCCGTATGTATTCCATGATTCCTAAATGTGTAATTTTGTACTGTATCAGTGCTTGAGAATTTGCACTGATACTTTTTTAAAGGAAAAAATACTGATAGAATGACCTAATTACAATATTGGTCTTTGATGAATTATAAAGCAGACAGTCTGCCTTAATTGCAGAAAGCACACTTGCACAAGCAGTGATTCTACAGGGACATTGATGTTGTCATCAATGAAGATCATGAATCAAGCCTAGCACTGCTCTGTGCAGAATCCCCCAGCAATACACTTTTCATGACAATCTTCATTACAAGCTCTTGTTAAAAACTACCTAATGCACAAAACCATTTAATTTTGTCATCTGTTTTTGAACCAGGATGTCAGTGTCCCACATTCTTGAAAATATCCAAGATATACCTTTGATTAGCTAAAGTCACGATCTCAACCAATGCAGCCAGGCTTGTTTGACTAAACCCCCTTCTCAAAAACTTTGTCTATTAGTATCAAAGCCCCCCTTTTTTCTTTAAGAAAGTCAGCATTGTGTTACTTGTTCCACAGTTTTTCTTGAGACTTGCATTAGTTTATCTAGTCCATAATGACCTTTCTAAATACTCACTCTATAGTTACCTTTCTTCTTTTATTCCCCCTCCACCCTTTCCCCAGTTTTGAAGGTTTTTCCTGGAACTTTTTAAGTTTTTCTAACAATAGCATCACTTGTGTCGTGGTTTAAGCCCTGTCAGCAAGTCAGCCACACAGTTTCTCTCTCACCCTTTCCCCCCCCCCCCCCACCTTCTAGCCCTCCCCCTGCCCTGGAGGGATGAGGAGGAGAATCAAAAGTATGCAACTCCCACAGCCTGAGATAAGTACAGTCCAGTAACTAAGGTATAACACAAACCACGACTGCTACCACCAATAATAAGCATGATAAAGGAAATAACAAGGGAAGAGAATACAACACCTCACCACCCACTGACCAATAACTCACTCCACCCCACCAGACTGAGCACTGACTAATACCTCCTCCAACCCCACAGTGAACTAGCCCTTCCAGGTAACTTCAGTTACATCCTGGGCATGATGTGCTGTGGTATGGAATAGGAATATTTTGGTCAGTTTGAGTTAGGCGTCCTGTCTCTGCTTCCTCCTGGCTTCCCCTGCTCCCTGGCAGAGCATGAGACTCACAAAGTCCTTGGTCAGTCTAAGCATTTGAGCAGTAACTAAAACCATCAGTGTTATTAATGCTGTTCCCAGGCGAAAGTAAAAAAAAACACAGTGCTGCACCAGCTACTATGGAGAAAAAATGACTGCTACTGCTGAACCCAGGACAACTTGGCCAGAGAAATTATTCTTCCATAATTTAGCTCCTCTCATTCATTTTCACTAAACCCTTCACCTTTAAGGAGCAAAAAGAAAAGTGCATGGCAGGGGGGGGAAATGAGAGAGTGGCATGCATTTCACTTCTCTCGTTGATCATCCTCTCAAATCCCAGATGAAAGTTTCTGATCTAGGCCTCTGCAATATTATAATTGTGACTGTTGTGTTATTCAACTCATCGCATCCAGTAAATTAGCTCAGACAAGTCACCATCCACTCATGCCTAAATAAATCCAATTCTTCTGTACAAAGTGATAACATTTGCTTCCTTCATAAAGCATTTCATCTGGATATTCATCATAATACCCCAAAATCCAACTGCCTTTCCTCAACTTTAACCTAAGAAACATTCATAGCAAGCACCTACCTTCTACTAATTACACTGTCTTTCATGCTAAACCCAAGAAGTATCAGTTCTATTTTCGTGTCATAAAGACTTGTCAATTTTTTTTGTCTTGCCTACCAGACAAGCTCATACAATAAATATTTCAGTATAAGCCTCCCTTGCTATCATAATACACCTTTCCCCCACAGAAATTCACTGTTACACTTCCATCACTGGAGATCTCCTTATACCTTTGCCTTAACAGCAAATTCTTAGAAGCAGTCTCCTCTGGTAACTGCCTCATATTTCAGAGTATCAGCTCCCTTTTGCTTCCCAAAGTAATGTGCTACAAACAGTACCACTATTTGATGGCTCTCTGTTGATTATTCTCAGTGACACTGCTTGCCTCCACAAAATGCACCTCCTGCCTGGATTTTCTGGCCTCTTCCATATATTGACAGGTCCAAAGGCCTCTCCTGCTCCACTTTTCAGCTTTGGACTGCAGCTTGGCAAGTCTACTGCTGATATGATGACAAACTGCCCTACCTCCACTGCCTCAGGTCAGCCCATCCCATCAGTAGTTCCATCTGGTGCACGTAGCAAAAAAACAGTTCCAGCCATGCTATTATCTCTCACAGTAGAAATACATTTGCCTTTGCAGGCTACTACAGACAGTCTTTCCCTTCCAACAGCAGGATTCTCCACCCACCAGGATCTCCCATCATAGTCTATCAGGCAGCACTGTAACCAGACTGGCTCTGCATTAGTGCCCATTAGGGCCCACATGTCCCCACTCTCAGCTCTGTTCTCCACCTGCCCAATCCTGGCGCCTAAAGCTTCTTGATCTCCAAACACTCTTGCTGTCCACTGTTATCTAGGACAGTGCCTTATAATGAGCCAAGAGGGCTATCCCATTGCCCTGGCATCAATTTCCCTCCGTGGCACACCAGAACAGCTACAGGATGCAGAATGCCCAGAATCCTATCAGGACATAAGAAAATTGATAGGACCAGACAGATATTTCCAAAAGCCTGTTCTCTCTTAGGAGAAGTTAAAGGAACAAAAAAACAAAACCAGAAAACCCAAACCCAAAATATTTTGTATTTATTTTATTCACTCTTTCAATGACATGTACTTTAAAGCCCTGCCTAATAGCTTTAAGTCATCAGACTGCTCAGTGCCAAAACTTTAGTCATTTGATTTCAAGTATTCTGGACTGGACTAAAAATGGAGTGTGGCAAACCAAGGCAAATGTATACTGACACATAAACAGGTATCTCACCTGCTAGATTCACCCATTCTATACCTGTATTGGTTTATTTTGTAATCTACGCCATCTGTGCATTTTCTAACAGATACTATGCTCCTGAGTACTGTCCAGAGAAACAAAATTATGTCCTAACACACAAGGTGACTTATGAGTTCATCTGAGAAGTTCCAGAACCTTTGAGAAGTCAGAAGTCCTAAGATACTTTGCTTGGAATTCTGAGGTATTGAAAAGATCACTTCAACTCCAAAGTCATTTTACTAGACATCACAACAGGTGAACACAAAACTATATCAGAAAGGAGAGGAAAAAATAAGAAGCTCAAGTGTGATTGCTTGTATTTTCCTCAGGCCAAAAGAACAACTATTCTCTTATCCTTCAATATCCCTGATGCAATCCTTCACAGTACACAGCAGCAGAAGATGCTATGAATTGAAAAAGCATGATGATCCCTATCACAGATCCTACCAAATATGCAACCTGGGTTTCCTCTAATGAGATTCTCAAGAGTGACACCAACATCTTAGATTGAGCCTTATTTTGTAAAAGAAGCAGAATCCATTCTCCAATACCATGTTCAGCTCTAAAATGGTACAGCAAGACATCCCTTCCAGAAAGAAAGACAGGTACTGTCATAAACCTTTTTGAGAGTATAGTTTACAATTATTGAACTTATTCCAAGTTTCTTCCAGGCTTTACTAGTCTTCAGCACCTGTTCTGAAGATTTACCTTAAAGAAAACTGAAATAAGTTCAACACCTACCTGCCATCAACCTTAACACAGCACTATTTTCTATGTGACAAGTGCTTGCCAGCATTGTACTAAACTTTAGCTACTATAAGGAAATCCAAGGCAGGAGAATTTTTAAAGAAAGCACACAGGATGTTTCTTTAATGCCTTTTGCATCAACACAAATTGATGTATCAATTAGTTTTTTTTCAAAGACAAACTGTACTGCAAAATTCACCAACTGCCACACCATCCATCACAAATAAGTTTCTAAATATTTTTATAAGCTACCAACAGGGAAGAAAATGAGCAAAATTACCTCACAGTTTGCATCCATGTAAAATGTACAGTTCAACTTTACCTTTGGATTTTGGAATTAACTCTCCACAACTCAGTATGCGTACTTCAGCATATGGTTTACTAGATGCATCTGTTTTCTGGTTTTCAATTTCTCTCACAACTTCTTGACCTGAGATGACTTGTCCAAAAACAACATGATGTCTGAAGAATTTAAACAACAAAATTCTTAGTACTTCATTTTCCCAGTGCAGTTCCCAAACAAACATAAGGAGATAAGAGATATTTACCCATCCAAGTGAGGCGTAGGTTTAGTTGTTCTGTTGTTTCCAGGTTTTTAAAGAGAAAAACAAAGTCAGTATTAGTGGAAAACAGTCATCATTTGAATCACGTCATATACACATATAAAGGTACAAGTCTGACTGAACTAACACACCCAGTATATATTATTCTGTGTGCAGTTAAAAGTATTTAATGTTTTATACATTAAACTACCTGTTCAATTCATTAATTGATCACATTTTACTGAACAAAATGTGCACATAATTTTTAGACAGCACCCTCATACAGGATAAGTATTCTATTTATTAAATGTATAAATAATACCAAGAACAGATAAAAATTAAGGCAAATGCCTCAGAACCAGAAACCTGCAAATAACCCTCTATACATTAGAAAATAATCAGAAATCAAAGGAAAAAAATAACTCCATGTACAGATTATTCAACTTCGAAGTAGAAGTTAATTTCTCTCAGATTTCCCCAATACTAGCCCTCAGATATACCAATGTCAGCCATGGCAGAAGTAAAAAACTGGGATAGTTACAGTAATAACCAGTCAGAAAACGCAAAATAATGGCCTAATAGCGAGTGACATCCACAACTCACCATTTAATTAAAGCATGAAATGTGAGTAAAAGCACTGTATTTCAAGACTGTTTTCTGTAAATAAATTAAAGAAGAGTCTACTGCAATATATTTTAAGAATTCAAGTTTTAACTGTAAATGAGACTGCACAGGAAAGTTATTATGTGACCAAAAAGCCCCAAAGCTCTACTGTTTTTGAGAGCCCCCAGAGCTGTTCTGCCTTCTTCCAGACAACACGTACTAGAAGAAAGTGGTAAGAATTCTACAAGGAACTATCAGGCTTGCTTTATTGGCCAAGTTAGAACATGAGCTACTGAAAATTATCAAAAGGTCTTCTGCACCAAATAAGCACTAAACACGAAAGTGATAATTATCAGGTTCCCTAAACAGTATATTAGGAAAATGTCTATTTCCATGCAACTCTGTGACAAAACATCAACTTTGGGTTTGCAAAGCATCTAGTCTTCAATATTTAAAAGGATTACCTTTACAACTTACAGATGTCAAGCCACACACACATTTCAGGACAGTACAATACTTACATAAAGAACTGTGAACCATTTGTATCTTTCCCTCGGTTGGCCATTGAAAGGAGAAATTCTTTGTTGTGCTTTACAGCAAAGCTTTCATCTGAAAAAGTGTTTTCAGTTACTTTAAATATATGACATATGCTTAGATAAATGCTGTAATCTAAGTATACTCATCCTTATTAATGATTAAGAAACCCCTCATTTTCAGGCAGTTCTGGTTTTTCTTACTTTTAATACACATAGATAAGCAGTTTGATAGCAATCCTAAACAGCTTCTGTTTGTCAGACACACAGATAAAACTATTTTCTTAATGGCCAGCTTGGCAAGTTCAACTTAAACGAATATTATTTCTGATAAGCAAATCACTGTAACAGTTCAGACTAAATTCTAATGAAACTGTGATATGCAATCACTATCTACAAAAAATTATCTTGTCTCTCTCCCAAAACAGCATAAAGGCTGCTTTGACATAGGAAGTTGACTCAATATTGTGTAGGTACAGTTGGCTGGAGCAAGCATTAACAAAGAACTAAAGAATACTACCTGCAAGGATATGGTTTCACAACACACTGTGTCACTGGAAGCAAAAGGGACAGTCCCACTCTGTTCAGTCACCTGTACAATTGCTATTTGGCATACCACTGTGTCAATCTAATCCTATAGTGAGTTGGGTAAGGGATCCACAAAAGCAAAAATTCCTATGAACTAGTTTTCATGCTGTGGATGAGGTGACCAGCCAGCCTGCAATTGCCAGAATGTGGGTAGAGGTTTTGCTCCCTCTTCCAGCTCTCCCAGCCATACTTTTCCTCAGACCTAGCTACTCATTTATGTTGGTTCTGATGCTTGCCAAATCACTGAATTGGGGCCACTCACTAATATGGAAATAAATACTTTCTTTTTTTTTTTTCCCTGCAATAGCCTTTGGGCATTTTAGCAAGTTGAATCAGCTGAAAGTTGGATCTCAGTGAGAGTCAAGGCAATGTAAGACCTCCTTCTTTTGGCAGCTGCAAACTGTTGAGTCAGCACAAGGTCTGATACAGAACTGTAGCTTGGTCCTGCTAAAATAGTGAATAATTCTTTTGCTTGTTTGCTGCAAGCTCAGGCAAAAAACAATGTTAAAAGAAAAATGGCATGGATGAGGGAGGAGCATAACCACTCCTGCTGGTGACAGCTAGCCACCACATGGGGTTAGATCTAATACAAAAACTGCTCCGCAGAGAGCAGAGATACTTCACAATGTTCTGACCAAACACACTGGAGTGCAGAAGAGATACTTCTTCTGCAGTACTGTCTGAAAAAGAACTAGGTCCGTGAGGAACCTGACAACCTCTATTACTAATTCCTCCTGGGTTCAAGAAAGGAGGGCTTTATGCATTCTTTCAAATAAACATTTGCAAGGAAACCTGATTCCATCATGCCTTTCTCCTTTCACTTGAAGAAAGGACAATCCCCAATTTTTATCTAGCTGCTCAAGACAAAAGCATATGCTTAAAAACAGTTAAAAACAGGTGAATCTGGTAAAATGGGCAAATACAAAAGAGCCTGGTTTTAGTTTTCCTTTAGTTAAAAGGTTCATGTCTTAAAACAAAATAACTTGAACTGAACAGTCAAATGCCTCCATGACCAAACTAAATCTTAACAACAATGGAATTCAGGTTTACAGAACAGAGACAATAGGCTGTAAAGGTGATTGCTTGTAGTAACCCCAAAATAAAGCAGACTGATAAAACTCACCTTCAAAAAAGCCACCGTAGATGGATTCTCCTCCCCTGCCATTTCCTTAAGAAGAAAAAATAATCAGTTACAACTTCAAGTAGTGATTAAGAAAGTCAAACCATGTGGGAAGTGCTTCATCATGCAAAATACTAATCCAACTGCAACCAAGTCACTGATATTATTCTCCAAGATATGCAAAGACAACCCAAGACACATCTTCGCAGTCCCAAAGCAAACCTGAAAACCAAGGTATTCTCCCCAGTATTCTGCTACTCTCCCCCTTTTTTTCCCAATTTCCCAGCAGCAGATATTTTATCCTCACATTTAAACTTTTCAATAGAGCGTACTTACTACTGAGTAATGAAATAACTGAGCAAAAGTGTGTGCATGTGTGTGTACATGTGTAAATTTACAGAAGTTTATTACTTGAGTTTTCATATAAAGGTTCTTATGAAGAAAAAAGGGGAAAATAGAGGCTGAATCACAGAATAATTAATATAACTAAATGATGCTATACAGAATTCCTGCAATATCCTATCACACAAGCATTAAAGTTTTCTTCAAAGATTCACATCATACCTTCACTGAAGTCACCTCCTTGGATCATAAAATCCTTCACAACCCTGTGAAACAGACAACTTTTGTAATGCAATGGCTTTTGGGTGGATTTTCCTGTACCCTTTTCACCTGAAGGAAAAGAGGGGGAACAAAACCCAAAATTACTCTTGGTATCTGTAGAACTTCCACTACAAAAAAGTGCTACTTAAGTAAGCACTTGATCAAAATCATCTACTAAGCTCTGAAAAATTAGCTTATGAGGAAGACACATACCTGCAACACCAATAAGAAACTAGCATTTAGGAAAGCAGAGCAGAAACTACCTTCTGTCTCTATGGTTACACCAGAAGAAATCCTTACTTATGTTAGTATACAACTCTGGTCTCTTCCATGCAGATGGACTGAAATTAAACAGCTAGTTTAGGTTTAAGATAAATGACATGGCTCACAAGCATTAAAGAAACACTCAGATCTTCAGTTACAACATGGCATGTTTAAAGTACCATAAAAGCTCATAACAAAAACAAAGAGCCAGGTGGAAGAATAAGGAATCTCATTTCCCACTTTCACTCATGATTACAACTGTCATCTCCCTTCCTTATGTCAGCTCTGGTGCTCAAGACCTGTAAGCAAACTCTCTGTTTCAACTACTTTCTCCACTACCCTCAAATAGGTAAGGTCACTGCTGAACTAGCAAGATGAATGGTTCATGGTGTGTTCTGTGAATGGCAGAGCCACCTCAAGGTAATAGTATGGTAGTCAGTGGTATATGTTGGAAGGAAAAGAATCTCTTCCTCTCAGTGCTGGCAAAGTGCTGGTCTGCTCCTATAGCTCTTGCTCTGAGCTATTAAAGTGGCAGCTATTGTGAAAGGCAGTTGCCTTTGAACTTATCTGTAACAGACTGGTGTCTCCATATGAATTTGACCAGCTAGAAAAAACTCTTTTGATAGAAACTTTGACAAATGTGAAGCCGTATCTGTTGACTACCTTGGCATATGTCTAACACAGGTATGCCAGGAAAATACAGAGCTGTTGAGAAGTACATGCCATTTTAAAAAAAGGATCAAAACTGCCTGAAAAAAACTGCACAAGGAAAACAAAATCAAAATTTGAATTAATCTGGTGATAAATACCATAAACAATCAGCCCGTGTATTTTCCTCACTATTCTTAAATATGTTAAAGCAGCAAAGTAGTTCAGCATGTGAATCTGATTTTGAATGTCAACAACTAAGTATGAACTTAGGAGTTTGCATCCACAATGCTGTTGAAAGACTTTAAGTCAAAAATTTGAAGCAGTAGCACCTTTATGCAATAAATCTGACTTTTGGGCAGATCAAGAATGCCATGACCACATAAAAATATACTAGCAGCTATTAGGAAGAACCACTATAAGGTTCAAATTTGTTAACAAATTTTGATAATCTGATTTTGTGCCAGTAAACCTCATGTCACATCAAGTAATACCTACATTCCTGCAGATATGCATGGTGCATTAACTAATGGTGTTCTAGCTAACTTGACATGAATGCAATTATGCACCCACACCTGATTCATGTAACATTATTACTGCTGAGTGATTTCAGTACTAACAGCTACAAAACCTTGACCTGAAAAACAGAGCTGGAATGAAAGGAAGCAGAAAATGCTAAAGACAAAAAGCAAAAAGCATGTAAGCTATTTGTGTACTCACAGAATTATTCTTGGGATAATAAATTTAAGTCTTGCTAAACTGTCAGTATTTTCAACAAAAGCATGCAGTCCAGAGGACAGTAATTTTGTTTGGAAATGCTTTCAGGATAGAAGCTTCTCAGTATTATGCTCAAAAAAATCATTTGAATTTTAAGTAGGAGTGAATATCACCAGTCTCCATCAACAAATTAAGGAGAAAAAAAAACAAAAAACACTA
Source organism: Melopsittacus undulatus (assembly GCF_012275295.1). Taxonomy (NCBI): domain Eukaryota; kingdom Metazoa; phylum Chordata; class Aves; order Psittaciformes; family Psittaculidae; genus Melopsittacus; species Melopsittacus undulatus. The sequence goes on from NC_047534.1 coordinate 42,972,817, forward strand.
ACGAATACAGCAAATACTGTCAAATACCTCAAAGGATCGTAAGACTGAAAAGTTAAGTCTGCATGGTTGACCTCTTACTGGCTACCTTTCAAGACTGGACAATGTTATATAATGTGAACAGTAATATCTATGCTAGTAACAAAATCAGCTTACTGCATCTGTATTTAAAGTCGATTAGTATATAGTCCCTGCAATATACTAAGCCAAAGCTACAACTGCTTTGATTCTACATCAGATGTATTTGAAAAATTAGACAAATCTCAAGAGATACCATGAACCAATGTTTTATGGATTTATTTTGCATGTAAGAAAGTGTCAGAAAAATGTAACAGACATCAAACTAGCTAACATGGTATTATATTAAAAATTCTAAATATATTTAAAATCTACAAACCTGTGCAAAGGCAGCGAAAATTTTCACATGTCTTTGGACACACATCTGAAAACAGTTCAAAGACCACTCTTCCAGCTAGAAAAAAAAAAAGCCATATATTTTATGCAATTAACTCTGTATTATTCTTCTGTATCTCGTACGAACATCATGTTTCTGAATGGGTATTTTAATTTTCTTACCAGGTACATTGTTGATGGCTATGTCAAAAAAGCAACGAGGCCTCTGGACCTTTACTCCCATGGCTTCAAAAGTTTAAATACTGCAAGTAAGAGAAATAAATTTAGTTCTTCCTTTTGTATAGGGAAACTGTAAATTCTTCTACATTGACTTACATAGACAACAAAAACTTCAAAAAGCAAACCTTAAAAAAAAAAGAGAGCAAACCAAAGTATTTTTAAAGGTTCAGAAAACATGAAGTATTCTAGGTCATTTCTATGTTTTGTAGACCCTAATGAGTTAGGGTTGTGTTTGCTGCATTAGTATTAAACTTAAGTGCTATACTTCAGATAAGGAAATACAAAACAGAAAGATACTCTAAAATACGGGGATAATAAAGCTTGACATCTTGCTATTCAGACAGTATAGATAATCACCTAAGTTGCCTACTCCTGGAACTCTATATCCTAGATAAAATAAGCTCTAATGCTTATTAGAGGAAAAAAAATGAAGGGGGACAGGGGGGAAACAACAAAAAAACAACCCAGCAGCTTGTTTCAGTGCTCTCAAACAGCTTTTTGCAATTGCCTGTTTTAAAAATACTAATTTGCAGTTTCTGTTAGGCTCAGTGTTAGCAGCTGAGGAGGCTGCCACCTCCACATGCCAAACCACCCCTCTGGTCAGGGTTACCAGCTTCAGGGCAGGCCTCTTCTTCTCAGAAATACATCAGCTGTTGCGGTCCACAACCCAGTTCAGCTCATCTCAGTTACTATTAATTACCTGGGCCATGAACTACAGCTGCTCAAGAGTGAACATAAAGCTTGACTACAAGCACAAAAAGGTGAACAGCCTAGAACAGTGAACTTAACTGCTGCAGGCAAGCAGCAACTGCACAAGTCAAGTAGGCATACTTTCAGAAATACACAAACTTTTGCTACAAACAGAATGGTCTAAGAGTAGAAAATAACTTATGATTGTTACAACTTTATAAACCACCAACATATTGTTATGTTAAAGACTTAAGCATTCAATTTCTCAAGAATACATTTCCCAGATTCCTACCACTGCAATTATCAGGAGCTGCTCTAATTGAGAAGGAAACCATTCTACATTTAAAAAAATTAAAAATACACTCTTCCAGCTACTGTTGAGTGAAACTATTTTGGCTTTTTATTATTTCTTTTCCTCCTCTGAGTCATCATTCCTAGAGGTATTTAAAAGACATGTAGACATGGTGCTTAGGGACATAGTTTAGCAGCAGACTTGACAATGTCAGATTTATGGATTGACTCAATGACCTTAAGGGTCTTTTAACGAAATGATTCTATGATTCTTTGTCAAGAATTTTAATGCAATTTTCCCCTTTTCTTTGACTATATCCCTTTGGTTTATGTAACAAGCACTATCTTAATCCTATTTGTATCTCTGACCTTCCAACATTATGCACAATCACACTATTTTTTTCCTTTTCTGAAGGCATATACTCTGAATTACTTCAGAGAAAGAAAAAATCCCCAATGACAGCAACAGGATCTGTAAGACTGGAGTACCTCTTCCAGAAGTTGGAATATAATACATACATTTTCAGTTAATTATTTTTATTGCCAGAAAACACTACTGAAATCTAGCTGACACGCTGCATACATCTCTCCAAAAGCTTCACTCATAGCTGTGCCACAGAACAGCCTCAGAAAATTCAATTGTCACCATCTGTCACTCTCAGTTTAGGAACAAGAGGCTGTAAGAAATCAAAAGACAGCAGTGTAATCATGTTAGTCTATATTCTCTCACTTGTGCTCAGTGCCACTCCTAACATTTTGCCAAGATTACACAATGAAAAATCACAAGAACAATGCAGGACTGATTTAAGTTAAACACCACCCAGTAAATTAACTTCACGTGATTTTTAGCATGACGAGACTTTGCAAACACACAGAATCGCACTAGATATCTTTTTAGCTATGTAACTACATTAATTCATACAAGCCAGAGACATATCAAAAGCAGCAGGCTCACTCTGCTCACTCCTCTCCCTGAATTATCTATTTAACAAATTCTGTAGCCAGTCAGAGGAACAAACAGAGAAAAATGGTTAGCAGAAGGCTGACCAGCTCACCATGCTATCCTGCACAGACTCTAGGACAGCTCCAGGAAGGTGGCAGTATTGGCAAGGAAAGTAGATGAGAAAGGTGGGAGGGGAAAAAGTGCCCACAGAACTGAGACCAGCCCAATGGACAGCCACCAACTCATACTGTCAGCAGCAGAACAGACTGTACAGCTGCACAGATGGGCAGGGTTGGGTTTTTTTCCCCTAGGAAACCTCTCAGAATAAATGCTACAATAAATAGTTTGCTGACAGAACTGACAGCTTTAACCAAACTGTGACATCTAAGAACCAGGAAGTAGTACCACAACTGATTGATCAACTGTACCCAAACTTCAGCCATTTAGCTGTAGAGCTTGAGTGAGGAGGGATTTAATTCCCACTTCACAGGCAATTTGCTTGAGAAATGTAGAGGTATGCCTTAACATTTTATATAGAGTATTTTAGCCAAAATAAATGAAACTATCTTTATATATCACACAATTTTTTATTTCAAGCATTGATAATGACTAAAGCCAAACTGTAAAATAAATGTCAGTATAGGTATGTCAGTCAATTTTTAACTCAGTTTTGTGGAAAACTGGGTGAGAGAGAGAAGGAAGATATGAAGAATTCTATCTGAATCCCTATTCTCACAACCTTTAACTCAATGTGATGTTTTTCTATCTCTCCATTGTCTCAAAAACATTAAACATATCAAGTTTAGTCCATGTTCTAAATGTTACCTGCGCTTTCCCTAAATCCTCCAATAAAATCTCTTAAGCACTGACTGCACTTGTTTCTAAATGACAGTTATGTCAAATGGTCAGTATGAACACCCTGACTGGTCAAATACCAGGCCAAGTAAATAAATATACCTAACTCTTGAGCTGACATTGCCTAGTAAGCCAGGCTAAAATATCAGTGATATTTATCCTACCTACCCTAAAGTCAAATGAGCCTTTCGTTTTCAATATACTTGAACATACTTTGCAAAGTTATTACTTCAGACAGACCTGAGGTGTTACCGAGAAAAATACAGAGCTACAAGTGATCCATAAACTATTAATTTCTATTAATGTAGCATTTAACACCAAATATAATCTTGTACATACTGATCATTTAAAACTTGTCTCTATTAAAAGCAAGTTCATTGGGTATGAATGTTAAATACAGACCCAACAAAGAAAAACTATTTGAAAATACCAAAAATAAAGTCAGAAAATTACAAGGAAAGCTGAATAACACTACATGTCTAATACATGACTTGTGTATTTATCTCTCCAAATTTGTTTTCAATTATAATGTGGATACCCTTAACTCACAATACTTCGCATTTTTTAATTGTGAACCTGGTGGAATTTTGCTAGTGAAGGGAATATGATTTTAAACTCAACCCAAAAGATGCTTGCTAGACATACACACAAAAATGTGCTATGCAGCGCAATCCTGAGAAGTTGGCTCACTTCTTCCTTCCAAAACTCTGTAAGGAAGGACAATGTATCAACCCAAGTACTATCCTGAAATGTTTAAGCTATTCATCATGCTCAACCACCTGCTGTTTGGGAAGCCTCTTTACTAAGTCTAAGTGGAAACTATGGAGAAAAAAAAAAAAAAAAAAAAACCAAAAAACCCAACAAACTAAAACCCCAAACAAGAAAAAAAACCCTGAAACAACCAAAACACCAAATCAGTGTATCAAACTAAAGAAGCCTGTTGGTTTTATTTCTGGAAGTGGAATTCCAGTTCAGCTTACAGCATATTTGTGTTTATTGACAAATTCACCAACAATATTTAGTCTTTTCAAAAAAGCTGCATCCATAGCAGGGGCATCACTAGCTGTGTCCATGACGATTTGCATCCCTTCACACCTCCATTAGCTTCATCACTTTGTTCAGATATTTGCAGGATAAAACTGGCCAATTCACAGCCAGGCTACAGACAGCTGCTCTCCTTCAAAATGATCTGTACCAATGAAAAAAGATAACCACTCCAAACTGTTCACAGGCATCTCTCTGCCAGAGATCATCACTCAAATGTGTTGATGTGCTTAAAAATACATCTTGGGATTTTTTTTCCAAAGTCACCTGTGCTAGCAAGAATCTGGTAATAATACTGTTTAATATAAACTAGCTTCTTTTACTTGAAAGGAGCTAAAGAGCACAGATGCACACCAACTGAAGTATCAACATGTCATACTTCTCACAAGAGCTTATGGTAAGCAGCAATACAGTAGTATTTCCTAATTTTACGAGGGGAGGAAAAAAATTATTTGCAGCTATGCTGAACAACAGGCCAGAGTACTACCTAGTTGTTTCAGTCCCTGCACAGGACAGAACAATTATGGAATAAAGGAAACATGGAACAGCAGGAAAAAAAAACCAAACTACAGTGCCCTATTCCTTCACTTCTTTCTCTGTCATCACCAGCTCCCCACTATTTTTAGTATCTTCTTGACCTTACCTTTGTATTTGTTTCCTTCTATCAACTTACAATCTGCTCCATTGGTTTTCATTTAACATCCAAATGAAATAAATAATAAAAGAGCATAAATTCACATTCCTAGCATTTTGTTCTAGGCCATCTACAAATGCAGGAAGACAAAACTAAATTGATTTACATTGCAAAGATAGCCATCTGGAATCTTCAGAAGTATATTTTTAAGCAAAACTGAGTCCAGAAAATGAAAACGCACAAAGTGAATACTAAAAATATATCACATGTACTTAGGCTGTGGGGTTCCAGTCACCTGAAGCCAATATAAACATGGTCTGATACCAAAACGGAGGACTCATACATTCATGGGTTTGGCTTTCATGCAAACAGCCACCTAGCTGCAGAAAAACTACCCTTTCCTCCCTCCTCCAAGAAAAGATTTGGCAGTAACACACACCAGCTTACAGTGATAGTGGAGCCATAGCATAAAGACTAGAAATTAAGTTCTGATTGTGAAATGGGATACATGAAATTTTGTTCCTAGTTCCATTCCTATGTGGCAAATTTCCAGACATGTTAGGATGATACAATAAAAGGTGAACAACAAAAATCCAACCAGCCCAACCTTCAATTTCCATCATTTCCTCAGCATTTTCCCCAAACACCTCCATGTTTTACTATCAGCATGATTTTTTGCAATTATTAACATGAATTTAGTCTTCTTGTATTAAAGTACATAAGGAATGCAGAGCCAGTTATAATATCTCAGGAGAACGTAACATTCAGCTGAGAAGGTAGTAACATCCTCTCAGACTATTCAAACAGAAACGCAGGTTCCTACTAGATCATGCACAGTTTTATTTTCCTAGGAGACATCTACAGCAAGAAAGATGTTCAAATAGGTAAGAATACTCTTGTAAACTGCAAGCAAAAAGCCCTGTTGTCAAGAGTTAGTAATGATTTTTTATTATATAATTGATGCAGATGATGTGAACAAATGCAAGTGATTTCTCCCACAAATAAATGCCTTTGTTGGTGTTTACTGCTCTCCCAGAAGCAGCAAAGAAACGTGTCCATTCCAATTCTTCCATTCATAACCAGAAAGTAGATTAACATAGGTCTGAAATCATGAATTTATATTTTAAAATTTATAAAATGCTAACAAAAAGCAAGTTTCGGCATTGTATAAAACAAAACAAAAAAGCTTTTAAAGGGTGCAATGCAATCTCCAAACCATTTAACCAGTAGGATCCCCAAACTAAATTTCAGAGTGGAATCCCCTCCTACCCGTTATTGAAGATGAGAGCAACACAAGACCAACTGTAGGAGACAGTTCTTAATACTGACCCACATTTGCCAACCATAACAAAATCCCCTTGTTCTAACACCTTCTATTCTCATGCTCTCCTCCTTCCTCTAGCACTTCAGCTCTAAATCCCTTCCAGACCTCATCCCAGCCTCCCACCTAAACCTCATTCCATTAGAAGATGGCTAAATTTGCTCCTTGGCACTCACTGACTCTACTTCCAAATGGAAAATGGCTCCTAAATGCACATGGCATGGAGGATTGAACTGGTAGTGGAGACATCATGCTGCAGCAGAGTAAAATCCTCCATTGCAGTACATATTCTTTACTCCAAATTCCCCCATAATCCAGATTTTCTGAGATCATAAAGGGAGGGGGGGAATAAATCTTCTTTTGATAACAGCTTGATAACTGCTTAGCTAACTTAAAAAAAATTAAAAATGTTTGTTTCACAGAAGAGGACTGGAAAAATGTAAAGTCTTAGTAAGATATATAGTGCCAAAGGGTGCTCTCAGAGGACTACTGATGTTGGTATCCTTTGTATGCTCTCCTTTATGCCTACTTCATATACAGGAAATGATACCTTTTCCAAAAATCTTTATAAATAATTCCAAAAGCCAGTAAAACAAGCTCTGCAAGTTGAGATAAACCAAGCCTTCATAAATCATGTGTAGTTTCCATGTTTTTATCATAGTAGTACATAAAATAGGGGTTCTGTTGGACCCCAATGCATTAATGAATAGGAATAGTAAAACACAATGGGGGAAAAACATTTTAAAAACATACGTATCAAAAAATACACAACAAAACCCAATCCAGACTAAAAAACATTTATCCCTGTCCAAGGGACAGCCTCTTCTGCAGGCAGTACAGAGCAGAAACACGAAAAAAACCCCACCAAAACACTCTCTCAGAAGATACATCTTAGAAAACAGATTTAATGCAAAAGAAATGGTCTCAGGTTCCTCTTAAAGTAGATCTCAGACTATTACTAAAATTTAATTAACTCGCCAAACATTAGGCATCTACTTGCAAAGGTGACTTTATCATCATTATGAAGTTACTTTTCTAACTGTGACTGAACTGTAAGGCAATGTTTACAACTACAGTAGATAATTTGTCCAGTTTCAATAAACTATTTCTTTCTCCCCTATGCCTCTCTCCTTCAGAGCCTCCTCAATGACTCAAAGTCCAATCATATACTACCGTTTGGTCGTGGCTGCACACTACATGAGCCTGAAACTCCTTATTGATAAAAATCCCTTGCAGTGCCTTAGGAAATCCTTAGAAGAGAGAGGCAGAGGACTCTCCTGCCTGCCATGGTAGCTCCTGTAGGCTTCACTTCCCTAGGAGAGGCCTGCGGAGGGGAGGAGAACATGTGGCGCGCAGACAGCCCGGTTACTTCACCTTCTAGGGGAGGAGTGAGGACTCATTCAAACTCCGGACCAGGCACCGAGCAGCACCCAAGGCCGATCGGGCGCTGGCAGCGGGCAGGCAGACCGGCACCGTTCCGACCCGCGGCTCGCTGCGCTGCGGCGCAAATTCCCAGCAGCGCGGATCCTGCCACCTGGAGCAATTTTGGCCGGGCCCCGTGCTCCGCTTCACCCACCTCTCCTGCTCCCACCTGCGTCCGGCCCCGCTCGCAGCTCCTCACACCCCCTTTCCCCTCAAGGACCACCCTCACCTGGGATCCCCGGGGGTCTGCCGCCGGGGCAAGCGCCAGCCGCGGCCCGCCCGCCCTCCGCACACGGGCCGCCAGGCCTGCCGAGGGAACGTGTGTGTGTGCAGGAAGGCGACCACAACTACCCCACAGCCGCGGAGCGGCGGCCAGTCTAGCCCCCTCGACAGACCGGGGAGGGGACAGGAGAGGAGGAGTGGGGGCTCCCATCCCCATCCGTGACCGAGGCTCAGGCCCCGCGGCGATGCGACCTCTCCCCACAAATCCCCCAAGGCCCGCGATGCGGTCTGGGCCGCGGCTCTCGTCCGACCGCATGGCGACCGCGCCGGACCCCTGCAGCGACTGGCTGCGGCTCCGGCACTCACCCCGCTCGCGGCCCGCGTCGCCCCGCGCTCCTCAGCGGCTCGCCGCCATGTTAGAGCTGGTGCGGCAAAGACTGCGTCAGTGGAAGGAAAGGGCGGGAGGGGGCGACCCCGGGGGCGGTGCGGCGGGTTAGGTGGCGAGAAGCTGAGATGTGAGGAACGGCAGCCCGGGCCAGGAAGGATGAAAGAGATCGCCGGACACTGTGCAGCCGTGGCCGGTGGCGGGGAGGAGGCGGGGGCCACTCACAGCCGAAGCAGTTGCGGGAAGGGGCGCCCGCCTCCTCCTGCTCGTCAGAGGTGCTCCGCCCCCTCCCGCCGCTCAGTGCCCGCCGCCGCCTGAGGCGAGGACGGGTGCAGCGCGGGAAGGCGGTGGGGTCGGTGGAGCGGCTGGAGGCCTCTACCTTGTGTCTGCAGGTACACGGGTGCTCTTCAAGCAGACGTGTCCGGAGCTATTGTTGGCCTGCCCTGCTAGCGTGACACTGATGGGTGGCTCAGCGAAGAGCGGAGGAAATGGCCAAGGGATTCACAGAATTACAGGGCCCTTGGGGTTGGAAGGAACCTCTGGACGTTGTCTAGTCCAACACCCTGTCAAGGCAGGGCCACCTAGAGCAGATTACACAGCAACACATCCAGCTGAGTTCTGAATGTTTCCAGAGAGGAAGACTCCACAATCTCCCTGGGCAGCCTTTGCCAGTGCTCTGCCACTCTTAAGGTAGAGAAGTTCTTCCTCATGTTGAGGACAAACTTCTTGTGTTTTAGTTTATGGCCATTGCTCCTCATCATGTCACTGGGCACCATCGTCCTGGTGCCCACCTTTGAGATATTTAAATGCATTAATGAAATTCCTTCTCACTCTCCTCTTTTCTAGACTAAACAGGCCCACCTCCTACAATCTCCCCTCATAAGAGATGCTCCAGGCCCCTGATCATCCTTGTGGCCTCTGCTGGACTCTCTCCAGTAGCTCCTTGTCTTTCTTGTACTGAGGAACCCAGAACTGGACACAGTATTCCAGATGTGGCCTTGGCCTGCTGGCTGTTTCATTGCTAAAGGAAACATCCAGGGTAGTACTGGAAGGGCTTAGGGTTACTCCAGCAGTACCTGGCACATGTGGTGCTATGGGTTGTAAAGAACTAAAATGAGAATTTAGATCAACTGTAGGCAAAAAAAGTTCCTGTAATCCTGTCCTGTATGTCTGTATTGTCATTCAAAGTAAATTTCATTTTACCTTAAGAATAGGGACATGAAAGTTTATGAGAATGCATAAAGCTGTGAGCACCTTCAAAATCACTTAAGACTTATCCAGAAGTATGTACCTCCTTTGAAGGGTTTTAATTCAGACCAATGAGCATTGAGGTTAGTAATTATACATAACAGCAGGTGTTGAAAGTCCTCTCCTATGAAGATAGGCTGAGAGAGGTGGGCTTGTTCAGCCTGGAGAAGGCTCAGGGAAGACCTGACAGCAGCCAGCCAGTACCTAAAGGGATCTACAAGGAATCTGGAAAGGGACTTTTTACAAAGGCATGCAGTGATAGGAAAAGGTGGAATGGCTTAAAACTGATAGAGGGTAGATTTAGATCAGACATTAGCAAGAAAATCTTTACTGTGAGGGTGGTGAGGCCCTGAAGAAGTTGTCCAGAGAAGCTGTGGCTGCCTCATCCCTGGCAGTGTTCAAGGCCAGGTTGGATGAGGCTTTGAGCAACTTGGTCTAGTAGAAGGTGCCCCTGCACACGGCAGGGAGCTGGGGCTAGACGAGCTTTAAGGTCCCTTCTTAGCTTAACCATTCTGTGATTCTGTTTCTATGGCTAGCTGTCAAGAAGTCTGCTGAAAGCAGGAGAGCAAGTTTTCTCCTGAGTTTCTGGGGTAAAATAAAAGAAAAGAAAACAAAACAAAATAAAATAAAATAAAATGGACTTCCTTGAGTTCTGAAGTCCTGAAGAAGCTGCTGACTGGACTTGTGTTTAGAAAATGAACACTGACTTCAGCACAGCATGCTTTAATAAATCTTGTTTTCTTCCCCTGCATGTTAAAATTTAAGGTAATTTTGTCTAGCTTTTTAAAATTGTTTTACAGATTATTAACTGGTTTCATCCAAATGTACTTGATAAATCAGAAGTGGAAAGTTCTACATCTTGTAAATGAAAAATCTGTATGATTTGCGGAAGTCCCCTTCATCTGAATGTGGAATAGTTTTCCTCTTGAGTGGGAGATGAGATGCCCTGGATTTTTTATGTGAGTCTGCAATAAGCCTGAGGCTCTTGAAAGAGGTAAGCACCACCTTTTGAGATCACCGGGCAGGGTCTGGGTCTCACTCTGCCACTTGCACACCTCTGTAGACTGTAAGGTGATCTGGATTTGCTAGCAGAAAGATACAGGAGCTGTTCCAGTTACTTTACAGTTAGAAAAGTTGTTACAAATCTAGTTAAAGATTTTATGTACTGTTTTTCTAAAACACAGACCTTAGGAAATTAAGTAGGGGCTATATTATTAGCTCGAGTGAGTTCCATTTTCATAAGCATCCAATATATAAACAATAGACAAAAAGTAAAACACCCCCAAACCTTTGATAGTCAGCTGCAAAACAGCAAGTAAAAATTGGTTATGGTAGTAGTCTTAGCTGTGATTGTAGAATAACCTGAGGTTGTTATCATTCTATCTAAATATATTTATTATGATAATAACAAGAAGAAGGTGTATATGTGGGAAAGCAGTGATGTTTAGAACTGAAAAAGTGGGTAAACTCAAGCTTTTGAAAGGTTATTATGATGAGATAGGAAACTAGATGGATTCTTTAACTATTTTCATCTGCTACACTGAAAATTACCAATATACTGCCTTATTATTTTCTGTGAAATGATTTATACCTACTTGATTTTCAGTTGTTAAGTGTTTAGGTAACACTTAGTGGTGACAAAAGGTCCAGAAGTGACCTGGAGCTATATGCATATAACATAAGCAGAAAAATCACAAATCTTTGGTTTTATCAATATGACTGCAATAATCAAGATGACCTTGGAACTTTTTCATTATTATTTTTATTTGCTTTGGAAGGTCTAACTGGCTGGACTTTCCCCTTTCTCCCTGCATTTCCTGACATCTCAGCTCACGGGAGATGCTGGTCTTGGGGCACGCACATGGTAACAGTGCAGAGGCACACAAAAAGCTTGTTTTGAGACAGCAACATTCAGATGTGGCTTGAATACAGGGAGGGTCTTGTGAAAAAGTTAAGGACTCATAGGGGTGCAGGGAGGTCTCAAAGCTGCGCAGAGGAAACAGACTCATTCGTTTTCGTATGTATCCCTGCCGGGAGCTGGACGTAACCATTTCCGTAGCCTTCTCTTGCGCCAGGGCGGGCAGACCCTTCGCACGCCGGGGTGTGCTGCGCTAAGGCTTGCCGAGAGCTGGGCCGTGCCCGCCGCCAGGCCGCCCCTCAGAGGTCGCCGCCACCTCTGTGCCGGGCATGATGACGAGGCGGGCTGGGGCCCGGCCCGAGTAGTGCCGCCCCCACGGTGTTGTGCGGCGGTGGCTGCCGGTACTTGCGTTCGGAAGTACCCGCACGGCGGGAAGGGCAGGCCCGTCAGCGGCTGAGAGAGGCGGTGCTGGGGGGCCGGGCTCGGAGCTTCCTCGCCCCGAACATGACAGTGCCTTCTTCCTCCCAGGGCTTGGAGGGGTGCAGCCTCCGTTAGGCAAACGTGGCCGAGGAAGCGCTGGAGGGAAGCGAGCCAGACGCTGCGGTTTGGCTCCTGCGTGTGGGTGGCGGGCGGGCAGGGGGGGGGCTGTGGCCGGGAGGCCCGTGTAGCGGCCCCGGCCCCTTTCTCCGCTCCTTCTGAAGCACTTCTGGGTCAAAATCTCCCCGAGGGGAAAAAGGAGGCGGCCCGCAGGCGGGCTTTCCGCTGGAATCCGGCGGAGTCAGGACATGAGGTAGGCCGCTGCTGATACCCGTGTGACAGGGATAGCCCCATGGCACGGCTTACGGAAACAGGGGATTCTGGCAAACGGGTTAGAAACACCCTATATCGCGCAAGCAGCACACTTCACTCTTAGCTATTTAAATCTTTAATACTTTCTTATATGGGGAGTAGTGGGTGCTCACGTTTTCTTCTTGGTGGAAGACTTCCTGGCTCACTCTAGTTTGTAATGCAGCCTTGAAAATGCTTACTGTGTTTCAACTGATTGGAAGTGGTTTTAAAGAATTTTTTGTCCTGTTAGTTTATATTTTATAAGTAGAACACTTTAGAGATAGTTCTTTAAGTAGATATAAATTATGTATTTTTAATATATGTATTTATAAGCTTCAAAACATCCGACTTTTCCTATTGATTTCATCTTAATAAGATATTAGAATTAATTACAATTTAAAATTGTATAGAAGTTTGTGGTAAATCATATGCATCTGGTAAATGCCTTCCAGAAAGGTAAGTATTTGGAAACTTCGCGCAGACTGTTTCAAGTAGAGATGCTGGTTCCCCAGTCACTAGGATCAGGGGTGTGAGGTCCACTGCAAGGGGTAAGGATGTGTTACCTGGGCTTACAAGGAAGTTATCTAAGCCTGAAGTTTTTACATTCCCTTCAGGTGTCTACTTCATCCTGTCTTCTGTCAGTTTAGCTTGCTGGTACTGTGGGAAGTACATGTGAATTAATATTGTAACTATTTTTTCCATTGGATGGACATGAGTGTACAGAAACAGCAAGCAAGGCAAAAATACACTAATAAAATGCCTTTGCTTAATATTCTCTAATATGGTACATTAAATCTTAAAAACAAGTTTAAATATATCAGTATTTTCTTAAAGGGTGGAAAGGAAACTCTGGGAGCAGTTCATAGGGAGGGTATAGTAGATATCATTGTGGAATGCATAAACATGTAGAGCAAGAAGAATCCAGTGATGCCAGCTCAGAAGCTCTTGCCACCTCACTTTTACCACTAATGGCTATATTTTCTGGCAGTTCCCAGACCGCAGTTTGGGATTATGGAGCAGCCTAGTGAGAGCAAGCCTTGCTTGACTTAATCATGTAGTGCCTGCATGTTAAAAAGCTCTCTTGGTTGTAACACATATACTTTTAAAAGCAGGTTTCTAACTGAAAGCATACCAAATGAACTACCTTTTCTTAGTGCTTGTGGGCATGTCAGTGTTTATTTTGGGGGGCTTCTCTGAGAAGAATCCAGGCTATAGGCTCTTCTCAAGCTTATCTTACTCAGAACATTAAAAGACGAAGACGTTAATTTTTGGCTGGTAGTTATGGCTGCACTTAATTACTTTGATTCTATCTCATTACAGGTACCTCAGAACTGAATACAGTAACCATACAGGATGAAAAAAAACGGCGTTCTGTTTTGCAGATACTCGAGTTTGTAACAACACGGTTTACTGTGAAAAATGAAAGAAGAATCTTTCTGGACACTTTAACAATAGCTGGTAGGCATAGAAAAATGCTTTGTTTGAGGCAGGTTTGCCTGTTTACTCTGAAGCGTTACCAAGCTCGGACTCTGAGTAGTGATCTGCTTTTGAGCCAGATAAATAGCTGCACCCATGAAGATGAAGTGTTCAGCCTTGTTGGAAGGAACAAGGCCAGGCTGTCTGAAAAACACGTGGGAATTGCATTGAACATGCTGTGGCAATTGCAAAAGAAGAGGCCACTTCTCTTAAGGACTAGTGACTACGTAAGAAATCACTCCCAGTTTCTTACCCTTTGCATTTTAGCAGAAAACAAGGTGGAACACATGGAAGATGAGGCCATAGTGGACACCCTATATAGTCTTCTGAGGTGAGCAGCAATATGTTGAATTCCACATCTATGCATTTTTTTAATTTGCTAATAAAAAGAGATGGAATTATGACTAGAAAGCCATCCTATAAGGAGACTGGGAGACTGCTCTGTCCCAGCTTCCATAATCTGACCATGTGACACAGACAACTTGGTGTCCTGTGCATTGGTTCTTGAGAGGCAGGCAGAACTGATCTGCTTTGCACTACCAGTACATGGAGTTATGATTATTAATAACTTTGAAGAAAACCAAACTATTATGTCTTTCTTCTGAAGGCTCAGTGTTGAAGACCATGATTCTCTAACAGAAGCACTTGTTACAGAAGCATGGAAAAGACTAGAAAGGCAAGTAACATACTGCACTGCTATGCTTTGTGAAGGGTGTAAGTTGCAAGTGTGATGTACTTCATTTGAGGCTACACAGAGTTCTCAGTATTTATAAGATGTTATAAACATTATGCAAGTATTTTAAAAGTCAGCTGTATTTTGGAAGGTTTTGGAAATAATTTTTATATATATGGAGGTTTTGAGTATTGGTAAATTTAATGCTTGCAAGATTCAGATACTGCAATAATGGGGACTGGCTCTTAAGTTTTTGAAATATATTGTCTATGTAGATTTATGTGTTTAAAGTATGTTGCAAGTTTTGATATTTACGGTTTTATCTCAGTGCTTGCTGTCCAGCTCTTAAAAGGTTAGAACCCTGCTTATCTCAAATTTTACTAAAATCCTTTTGTATTAAAACATCAACATTTTCCCTTAGGGTGTGTTTTTTTTGGTGGTTGTTGGTTTTTTATTGGATTGGGTTTTTTTGGGGGGGGGTTTATATTGTAATTTTAATTCTTTAGTCTCAGGCTAATGGCAGAAGCTAGTATCAGCCTTGGCACCAGCATCACAGAATTGCCTCTCCCATCTTAACTAACACCTGGGGCATCTCAACAAGTAAATAAATTCAGTGCACCTAGAACACAAAATGAAATTCAGGTAATAAATTGCTCACAGGCTTTTTAGCTATTTCACATCACTACTTGAGAATATAATCTTTACAGATTTCTTACGCTGGCCTGGTTAAATGCAAAACTTCTGATTTTTTTTTAGAGATTCATATGCACAATACGCTCTAATAAGAAATACATAGGTGTTTTGCCTAAGTCCAAGGTATCAGTATAGGTGCCCAAATAGAAAATGTTTAGATATTTTGTTTCCTTGGTTTGTAATTTGAATATAACCTTGTCTTTTATGTAATTGTTGAAGTGGGTTTTTTCTTTAGGTATTTACTAGGAAGAAAAAGTAAATTGTCTTTCTTTATTGTCTTGACAGGCTTAGCTTGCCAGCTCTGTCTAAATTTGCACTGTGTTTATGCAAGCAACAAAGACATTTCAGTCCCATAACTGGCGAAGTAGCTCATATTGTGGACATGAAACTGGATTCTATACAGGATATAAGGTAAGTGTCAGAATGAAATTGGGTAGCAGGAGAAGCAATATGTCACAATTACTGAGCTGTCTTTGCTGGACACTTTCTCTTTTTCTCAGCCGGAGCTTGCTTTTCCTCACTTTGGGGTTTGTGGAAAAGAAGTATTTGTACATTGATTTTCATGGGCAGATCTGCTTGGTGAATGCATTTTCTCAATGAATTTTCAAAGAATTTCTTTATACCCAATTTAAACACTTGACTAAAACCGATGTTTTACTTCCAGTGGGAAAACAGCAGATACTGCTTTATCCTGATCCTAATTTTACATGGACTTTTTTTAAAGCTTAAAGGCTATTGACTCACCAGAAGATATTTTTCTTCCTTGACATTGGTAGTTTTTTTAGTATGACATCAATTTAGTTTACGATTGTGAGTAGCAATAAAGAGCCTTAAAGCAATGGTATTTTTGTTTATCTTCAAAGGACTTTTTTGGTCAAACTGAATTAATCAATTCTCTTGCTAGCATGTCTAGTACATTAATATTAAAATTATTTAAAACTCAGGCTGAGTCAAAGAAGTCCAAGCTTTTTCTTGCCTGTGTTCCCCCGAGGCCATTATAGCAAAGGCTGTGCTCTTTATACAACACCAGCAGCCCCAGCATTTATTTTGGCAGATAAGAAGAGCCTGCTTTTGAAAATCATTGAATGGGACTGCATTTCTCTACAGAAATTACTGTTCCTGTGGTCATAAGTTTTATTCTCTTAGGAAGGGAATTTTCCCTTGGGAGTGACAATGACTCTTCTCCCTATTCTGTCACTTGAGTTGCTTGGGTTTCTTTAGTTTCCATTGAAGGTTAAAGATATTTTTGTGAATTTGTATCGGACAAGTCAGGGTCTTGCCTCAGGCAAATGCTTTCATCACATACAAGTTTGTGAGGGATGGCTGAAAAAACTCAGTCATTTCAGAAATTTACCAAAAGCAGAATTTTAGCTGGAGAAATGGTTTCTGCTCATCTGCGCTAGATGTAAACTTCTTTTTATGCACAAGTCAGCAATACCCTGACTGACATTCCTTTCTTTACATAGCTTATTTCAGAAATCTAACATTTATTACTCGCTATGTTCAATGTGTAAGTGTAAAATCTTTTGGATTTTTTAGGGTCTTGTCAGTTTTGATGATCAGCATATCTGATGTTATCTCACAGAGTTTTCGAGATCGATTACTACAGAAGGCTGAGCAGCTCTTGGAAGAAAAGAATGAAGTCCACTTCAACTATGCCAAAAGAACACTACAGTTTCTACAAAATGTTAAACTGAGATATCATCCACTGCTAGAAAAATGCAACAAGATTTTCCTTACAAGTGCCTCCCATCTGGATATACACAGTATTAATTTTATTTTGGGGCTATACGAGCAGCTGCATTTTGACAATGCTGAGTTCCGCTTGGTTGCTAAACAGCTGCTGTCTGAAACCATAGATGATTATGATGATCCTGAAACCTTTGCAAAATTATTTTATAATCTTGGGCCTATGGCAGGACCCAAGGTAAGGGTGAGGTAAGTTTATTAGCGACTTTGTCTTATTTATGGTATGTGCTTGGTCTTGCATAGAAATAAATAATCTACTGGTCTTTGGAGGAAAGAGCTGAGTATTAGGTTTCCTAGTTGTAACTTTGTAGCAATGTATTATTTCATTATGGAAACACTGTTGTAGCAGTTAGCCTTAGAACAGTGGCAGAAAAAGCTGAATGCAGTAATTAAGGTGCATGTGAATGCTGTTGGGCAGGTCCACCTTGTAGCTCTGTCGCTTAGACTGTGGGCTTCCTTTCCCAGTGGATGGTAAGTAAAAAACTTTGTCTTGCACCTGAGAAATATATGCAGTGGTATGTGTTTTTCCTTTTTAAGACTGGCAGTAGCTGAAGCAGTCTTGTCCTGTCCCAGTTTGCTGTACATCCTATTCTGTTTGAGAGGTCATCAGCAGGGAACACTTCAGCATTTATTTAGCAGTTAGCATAGCATTGTGTGGCAGATTTTTCTCTGCCTGTTTTTCTAGTGCTACAAAATCCTATTTTGGGGTGGTATTAGTCATGGGTCTCTGAAAGTCTGCAATTTTAGTCAGAATTTGCTTTATTGATTAGAATTAGTCATATTTTCAGACTTTTCATCTTGAGCATTTGCCTCTATTTAGAGGTCTGTGTATGCTGCAAGGCTGTGTTGGTTTTGCCATAGCTGACTTAGTTCCAAAAGCTTTTTCTATATTTTTTTAAGTTGTTTTTTTTTTTTAATCAGTGTGAGGTAGAAAAAGCCTTTGGCTTTATTTGCCTCAGAACCAGGTCAACTCATGTTTGGTTCTGTTGTTTGTAGCTTTCTGGTTGACCATGAATTGTTTAGTGTCTTAAAGTTCCTTCCCTGCTTCTTGTCTACTTTCAGAATTATTGGACTTGCTGGTTTCTAGGATCAGAGCAATATGCAGTGATATAGCATACTCACATCTCTTAGCTGTGGCATACAGATCAACTGCTTAGAAGAAGGGTCCACAAAACAAAGGTTTCTAGTTTGGGGGAATTTGTTTTCCTGAAATAGTCTTGGTTCTTTCTCTCCTTCACAAAGAAAATGACACCAGTCTTCACTGGAGATTTTAAACTGTTTCTCTTTGAAAAATCTCTTTTCTTTTCCTCTTCAGGTTGTTAACAACTGCAGAGTACATGGCAGAAAAATTCAGCAGTTACCAAGTATTGCTAATACTGAAGGCGATGCAGAAAATGAACTGCAGAAATTCACATCTACTCAAAAAGTAATTTTTTTTATGCTACTAAGAAGTTCTGTTCTCTAAGTAAAGTCCTATCTAGGAGATGTGAATTGTTTCTTCAAAAGTCATTGTGCCCTATATTGAACTATTACGTCTCGTGCCTTTAAGAACCTGGGCCAGATTTTCTGCAGTTGTAAACCGATCATTTAAAGGGAGAGGTAATGTCTTTCATACAATGAAGGGAAGAGCAGTTGAGATTTTGGGCACAGAAGATGTAGCCACAGATATGTCACAAATGCAGCAGTTACATGCTGGTTGTGAGCAGTATCTATATAGAGTGTAGTTGTGTGAACCAGATAGATCCTGGGAAGAAAAAGAACAAGTAGTACTGTGGAGCAGAGTGATATTAAAGGGAGGACCAGGTGAATTCATGCTTTTTCTCATTGAATCTCACTGTCTAAAGAAGTTCTTAAGGTATTATCTTTCCCTACAAAGTCCCTCTTGCAGCTTTAGACCAACATAGCTGTATCAACCATTATTGTACATGTTAAATGAGCACAGTGGTGCTGAAGCTGGTGATGTTGTTCCAGTTTATCCCATTCCCGGTCCACTAAATTTAACTGACTGTAGAATCTGCACATTAATTATTAGAGTGAAGTAGCTGTTTTGCCGTAATGAGGGCTTTAATTTTGCAATTCACTAAGTGGAGACTTAGTGAAAATTGTCAGGACTTGGGTGGAGAGGAGTCCAGGTGTGCACAACTCCCCACTTAGGTACTGTGCATCAGAGGACACCCCTTCTTTATGTGCAATATCTTGTGTATTATCGTAACACCATGTTATCTTTTTTTTGTTTGCATTCAGAATGGCTTGTGTTCTGCATAAACACTTAGATAGCTATCATGTATTACATCTGGTAAAGTTAACACAGTACTTGGTGGCGTTGCATTGCCAAAATCTGGAGCTGATGGCCAAACTAAAAAAGTTACTATTTGGGTAAGTGTATATTCTTGGAAATGTAGCTATTTAAGCATTAAATAGTTGTGTACTTCATATTTTAAATAACTAACTTGTTTGTGGTTTTTTCCCATAAAATATGAAGAACTTTATGTGTATTTGATCTATTAAATGTGTAAATCAGAGGATAGGAAATGGATATTTTCTTGACTACAGACCCAACAATATTTGCTGCTAGATATAATATCTTTTAAAAATTGATTTTTTGCTCCTCTCCTGTTGACCATTGCAATTTATACTTTGTAGGAAGGGTAGGTGCTAATGTTTTCTTTAATGTTTGAAGGAACAAGTAATGAAAAATATACAGTAAGAATTGCCTTGGTTGGGACAAGTGCAAATGTGAAGCAGAAGTACTCTTTTTTAGATTGAAGACCTGTTTAGTTAGTTCTCAGGCTTGAACAGTTGCAACATAGAAAGGAAAACCATTTCTGGAATCATGGGAGAAGAGATCTGCCACTGTTGATACCATTCATTGCTCATTCTCCATAGGAATGCAGCACCCTGGCTGTACATGTTATGTGCAGATGACGCCTTCATGTTCCTCAGGCACCTCAGAATCTGGTGCTCCCTGGGACAGAAATCACAGAAATTATCCAGGCCCAGAAACGGACAGATTCCCTTAACAAAGATGGACCTTCTGCCCTTGCTAAGGATTTCTGTGTTTATCACTAACACTTGAAGCCTCACCAGCTGAGATGCTCCCTGTCTTCTCTCCTTTTTCAGTTCTGAATAAATTAGAAGATGCTAATCTCAATGAGAAGAGATGGTAGTGACTGAATTTCTGCCATGTCATTAATCTACTTATTTTATATTTGATATGCTTTGACACAGATCAAATTTGACTTTTAAAATAGAATTTTCATGTATGTGATTTATTTGTTTGGGTTTTTTTTTTTTAACATTTGCACATTGTCAGGACTGATTTTATTTCTGTCTCTTCCAGTTGTTTAAAATCTAGTGTCATACCTGCTGATACTGCTGCAGTAATTCGTGTTCTGGCCATGCTTCCTTCCTTTCAAGTGGAGGAGGTCACTATAAACAAAGTAGCAGCAGCTCTGCCTCAGTTCAGTCTCCATCATTTGAATTGCATTGCTACAGCTCTTGTCAAGTGGAATCATTATGATCAGCTGCACTGGCAAAACAGTTCTGAGCTATGTGTAAAGCTTCTGCAAAAACTAAATGACTGTGGGTTGCAGAGGCTTCAGAAAGCCAACAATCTAAATCTTCTGTTGGAAGAACTTACACATGTGAAAGGAGAGTGGTTAGAAGAAGTCATCAATGAGGAGACTGTGGCCACGTGTCAACGCTTGATAGACCAGATAACATGGGCAAATGTATTACCACTGTCATGTTTTCTCATAAAAACAAACTACCATTGTCCTTCGTTACTTGACAGAATAGCTTCTGTGACTGCTGAAAACATAGACAAGGTATAAGAGTTTTTCTTTCTATCTCCTCTAAGGTACTCAGTAAAGAAAGGACAGGTTAGTAGTTAATGTTTCAGAGCACAGTCCACACACTGTTTCTAAGAGTTCTCTTCAGTGTATGTGATTTGGAGCCCATCTTTCCCCATGTTCACTCAAAGCTTTTTTGCTTCCATGTGTATTATTTTGCATGTGCTTCACTTTTGTTATTCTGTCTTATTTTATTGATCAATCAGTATTGATCAACCATAAACCTTTGCATTCAGCTTTACATTTGACCATCTGAAGTAACTGGATTTTTAACTTCTTAACACATAGTCACATCACATGGTATGCATATTTTTACATTGCTCATTCTTGTGGGGATTTCCCCAACAGCTTGTCCTTTTGGTCAGAATTGCTGTGTTTTCTTGCTATATTTTTTTTGTTTTCTCCTCAATTTAGTATTTGTATAGATCTTTGATTTTATTCTATGACAGTTTAGTTTCTTTGAGAGAATTTAATGGGGGACCTTTTTAAAAGCTTCTTAAAGTCTTAAGTATACAGAAATACTTGGATCATCTACATGAAATACATTTTGAGTTTTGGCCATAGCTCCAGTTTTAATGATTTCTGCATTTGATTTTACAAATATTTTTCTCTAGGAAAAGTTGACAAAAAGAAATTCAGAAAATAGTTAATCTAGTCTCAAATCTTGCATTTTTGAATTAATTATAAACCTATTTTTTATTGTAAAGCAATATTGAGGTATTTTGCAATTATTTTATTTAGGATGCCTTTTTTTTTTCCAGATCCACCCCTCTGAAATCTATTTTATTCTCTTCCTTTTCTCTGCTCTGAATTATGATCCTCCTGCTAATGAAGAGTTCTTTGGGAGTTGTATCCAACATCTTACTTCTAACTTGAGTAAGTGCATTAGACAAAGATATTTTGGCACCAAATAAATTAGTGTCATTGCAAGTTATTATTTGTACTGAATAAAACTGTGAACAGAATGGCATTATTCTGTCTGTGTGTTACTACTAATACTCTGCCTGTAGGGGTTAAACCACAACAAAGTTTCAATGTATGCTTCTGTCGGGCTTTCTAGCTTCATTTCGCCCTTTAAAACTTACTGTTGCTAAGGAACTAACAAGGTATATTGAACAGTAGAAACCAAGTGAAAATTCTGATTATTTCACTGTGCTGTTATTGGGTAGAATTGTTGCGGTATTCCCCAAGGAATCATCATCTGGGGACAGGATACATTTTGTGGCTCGTCACAAGGAAATGCCTAAGTCATGGAGGAAACGCGTAGAGGCTTTTTTAATTATTATTTTAATTATTGATGATACAGCCTCACAAACGGTGAAAATTGTTCTCTGCTGAATTATTTTAATCTGCCTGTGTGTGCACTGAGTATGTTAAAAAGAAACCTGGATTATTTGTGAGGAGGTGAGGGGCATCGCAAATCCTTTCAACTTCATGTCGTGTTAATACGGGTTTCTGTCTATTTTTTAAAGGTTGTTTTGAAACTCATCACTTGGTACTACTTGGTCATGTTTTGGCAGTGGCTGGTTATTTTCCTCCAGTTCTGATAACTAAGATATTTAATGTTTCTTTCCTAAGCCAATTGGATGCTCAGCTTGAAGGTGCGTATCTACCTCTCTGATGAATTTCATTATGTAGCATTTGCTGTAAAATGGAATTGTGGACCTGTATATGGCTTAAGAAGTAGTAATTTTACTGCAAAGACTCCCTTGTTTAATCCAGTCATTCAGTGCTAAAAGGGAAGGAATGAGCAAAAATTTGTGCTTTGTTTTGGAAGTACAAACTTGTATTGCAGATGAGGGAAGCTCATTTAAAACAAATTTGATAGTCACAGGGAATCACAGAATCCCAAGGGTTGGAAGGGACCTCAAAAGATCATCTAGTCCAACCCCCTTGCAAGAGCAGGGTAACCTAGAGTACATCACACAGGAGCTTGTCCACGCGAGCCTTGAATATCTCCAACGTAGGAGACTCCACAACCCCCCTGGGCAACCTGTTCCAATTAACTTATTGCATTAAATATTTAATAATTCTTCAATTTTATTGGAAATAAAATTACCTGAGTGTGGTATTTATTGTTAGAAACAGCCATAAAGCTCAAGAAATAACGTGGGATTCTTGTCTGCAAGAGATGAATCCTATCACTCTCTTCTGTCTAAATAAGAGATTGTCTGTTTCTTTCCTCTCTACCTGTATGTTGTTCACTGTCAATGTACTGTTGCCATTTTGTTTTCAACACCTTCATTAAGAGTTAAATGATAGAAGAGAATTTACTTCTTACTTCTGTTTTGCTTTTGTTCCTAATATTGAGCAAAACTGTATTTCTCACTGTTTTCTTCAGGGATTTTGAGAACCTTTTTAAGATTCTGCAGCATGTATTTTATATATACCATAGTATATATACCATATTTGCATTTCTAGTAGAGAATTTGCAGGTAGACATTTAGTTTAATGTGTTGAACTGTTCACTTTTTAGTTCACACCTTTTTTATTTTGTTCAACTCAGTCCTGCCGACTTCCCTAAAGAAGAGGGTCCACATGCACCTCATGAAGTTGAACAGAGCAGTCTGTCTGGAATGTCCGGAGTTTCACATCCCTTGGTTTCATGAGCGCTACTGCCAGTGTGTGTATCATAGCCGTAAGTCAGTTAGGAGAGGAAAAGCTGCCCTTGTTACTAGTAGGACTCTTTTTTCAACATTCTGCCAGACATTTCTGCCTGTTGGCACTGGCACACAATAGAGGCTCAGGAAGGCACACCCCACTCTGCTGAGGATGTCTTATTAAAGGTGAACATTTTGCTGTCTCCTTTTAAACTCCCTGCTGTCATCTTCCTCAGAAGAATCAAGAGCCATCAAGGATGAGAGATGAAGAAGTAGGCTAGTTACCAGCTGAGATCTTTAAGAACAGTCATCAGTCCAGAAAACCCATCTAATGCAAATGAAATATCTCCTTCACTAATTCCCATGATCTGCTTTGAGACCCATCACACTCACATGCTTCATCTCTGAGACTGAAGATAATTAATGGAGCAAGGGAAGTGACAGATTGTGTGTGTGGTGTGCCTGTAATAGACTCAAAATAAGCAAATATTATTTAAGCAAACAATCCATCAGGTGAAACCTGAAATTAAAATATTTGTAATTTGTGAATGGGAAAAACCCTAGCATGGAAAGTCTGGGTTTGAAATTCACGCCTAATAGGCACTTGCCAATTTCCACCCAAAAGATTATGACATCATTTCTGAATTATGATGGAATAACATCAGGGATCTGTGTAAAAGCTTTAACTCAGTAGGCTGGCTGTCAAAAATGCAGTGTCACAAAGTGCTATTTTCAGAGCTTTGGCTGTGGCAGTCTTGATGTATGAATTCTTTATTTTGTCTTTGCAGGCAGTAGCCGAATAAATCCAGTGCGACAGCATGTTCACAGAATGCTGGCTGAGATTTTAGGAGGGAGCCATTATACAAGGATATCTGTTCTCACACCATACTACTATGAAATAGGTGAGAAGTCAGTCTTCTGGGGATTGTTGTGGAGAACTCTGGTACCATTTTTATTACCAAGATTAGAAAGCCCCTGGGCATGTGGCCACAAGATACTGCAAATAAGAAATTGCTGTATAAAATATAGTTTCTAAGCCGTTCTGCATAATATAAATAATGTTGGGTATCTCTAATTATGGTTATCACTTTGTTTTTCTTGAACTAAACACTGTACAGATCAAATTCTTTCACTTTTTTTTGGGTTTTGTTGTGCTTTCTTGCAGATTTTGAGTGCATTCTGGATGAAAATAAAAAGCCCCTTTCCTATATGTCTCAAACTATATCTTTGGATGATATGGGGGGAATGCACTTGAGACATGACTTCAAAGATGAAGGGAGAAAGGCTTTGCCACCAGGAGCTCAGAGGTTAGTACGTTGAATTCTTCACATTAGCTCCTCCAAGTTTCCAATTTAAATCATGTTTAGACCAGGTTTTTGGTGCTTATGTCCTGAGCAGTTGTTGCAACCCCTGGGCTACTTAGTTTTCTGTTCCCTTTTCCAAAACCTTATGAGGTTCAGCCTGACAGTGTGTGGTGGGTTGACTCCAGCCAATGACAAAACTCCCACCCAGCTGCTCGTTTACTCCCTTGCAGTGTGATGAGGGAGAGAGTCTGGGGGTCAAAAGTGAAGGTGGAAAAAAACCCCCAAACCTGGGTTGCAATTGTGGGAGTTTGATAAGTGAAGAGAAGAAAGAGGGAAAACAATTGATGCAAAGGCAGTCACTTGCCACCAGCAGACCAGTGCTGGAGCAATGGCTACTTTGGAAAAAATCCACTCCCTGCTTTATTGCTGAGCATGGTGTTACATGGTGTAGAGTATTGCTTTGGCCAGTTGAGGTTCTTGTCTGTGTCCCCTTCCAAGCTTTTGCCAGCATCAATCTATACACTGTGGGTGCAGGATGAAAACAGAAAATGCCTTGATGCTGTGCAAGCTCTCTTCAGCAATAGCCAAAATGTTGGTGTGTTATGAACATGGTTATGGCCTCCTGTGAAGAGATGCAACTCCATCCCAGCCAGACCCAGTACACTAGGTCAGACAGGGCATTCTTGCTGTGTGTTTTATGAGATTGGAGTACTGTTTTCCCACCACCACTTCAAATGTAAGCCTTTAAAATGCTGGTTACCTGTTTTTGCCATTTGAACTAAAACAGATGTAGGGAAGAAATGCTTCTTCTAAATCATGTGAAGTTCAAGTATGTCTTGATAAAAATGAGGAAAATGTTTTGTCTGGTTCCAGGGATTTGTTTATTTTCTGTGGATTGTCACCTTTATCTAGTAGTAGTTTTGCTGCAACTATCAATACTGAACTAGAAATACCACTTCTCGCTATTCAGGTGAGACCTGAACTTAAATGCATGCTTTTATTGTTTGCAGAATTGCTTTGGACTTCCTTGATTCAAAAGCTTTTAGCAAGGATTCACATCACCTGAAAGGAGAACCTGCAGTGAAGAAACGACATCTGGAAATGCTGGGGTACCGGGTAGTTCAGGTGAGCAGTCAGCACTGGTTTTTGTCATTTCTGAGTTGTATCAATAGTGCAGTGTGATACATTTACCTTGCAACAGATTTAAAGATAGTTCTAATAGTTAAAAGCACCTACTGGGTGAGAGCAATTTTTGTATTTGGGGAGAAATTCCAAGCTGCTCCCAAGATGGCGTAAGGATTTCATAGAACTTGCACCTTCTCAGAAAGTGGCTGCAGCCAAACTGAAGGCAAAAGCTCTCAGTCTTACCTTACTGCAAGGCGAACTGGCAATCCTGACACAGCCTCAGTAAAGGAGAAAAAGTGAAACCAGAGTTTCAGTTCAGTTCACCAAAGATTTCTGCAGTAGAAAAGGATGGAATGTACCCTCCTTGAGTGACAGACAGTTATGGCAGCTGCAAGGTGGGGTATGGATGCTGTCTGCCTGCTGCAGCAATAGTGCTATGACAGGCAAGGCTAGTGGTCAGAGAATATTCACAGTCACCAGCATAGAAATGTTTGGGTAACGGAGGCTCATGAATACAGATCCTACTGTATTTGTAATTATTCACCTACTCTTAATTTTAGCTAAAATCCTTCTTTAAGCTTAAATTTGTTTGTTTTTTTATTTTTAGCAGGATAATAATCTTTTCTCATATTGCACTGACAGTAGATGTTATGTTACTGATACACCATTCCAGTTTGATACATTAACATTAGAAACTATGGTGACCTGGGATTCTTCTTTTGATTTGGGTTTCAAAAGTGGGAGGTGTTGTAATGGAGTTGTCATAGCCTGTGTTGTGTGGGCATCTGCTTTACATCTCTGCAATGGTGCTGCTTTTTGAAGCAAACTGCACTTACATGAAGAAGAATCTTACATTGTGAAATTTAATCTTAGCATTGGCATAAGCATAGCTTTTAGAAAGACATAGGTCTAAACCAGGTGAAGAACAAGAGATATTAGAGAGTTGTGTCTTTGCTATAAGATAGTACGTGGCTTACACCAATGTTAACACTTGGAATGTATGATATTTTTATACAGATTCCTCACTTCGAGTGGAATTCTATGGGTCTATCAACAAAAGGTGAACAGGTAGAATATCTGAGAAAGCATCTGTATGGAACACAGTGATGTCAGACATGCAGTGAGAAGTACTTTTTTTATAAACACCTTCTGTACCATTAAACTTCTTTAATCCTGGAATACTTAATTTCAAAGATGTCTTTATCTGTGAGTCAGCTGGCCCAGGGCTCGCCATGGGGCATCAACTGCATGTCAAGAGATTTAATCCTCAGTTTGTTAGGGATTGCAAAAGGCAGGTCACAGTGGGCATGAAGATGTGGTAAGGATGCTTAAAATCTCCCATTTTCTGGAAGCTATTCTTTAAGTACATAAGTCTGTGACAGTTCTGCCATAAAATTACATTATTATCTCCTAAATAAATAGCACAGGGGCTTCACCAGGCATAAAACTGTCCAAAGAAAAAATTAGAAATACACTTGACTGTGAGAGGAGGCAGCAGATCTACTGGAAACTATGTCTGTCCTCCAGCATGTGACAGGATGAGCAATAAGGATCAAACAGTTTCTGTACTGTGAAACCAAGAAACTGAAATGCAGATTCGCTAAGAATAGGCTTGCTGTTACAGCCATTCTGTTTCCATCCTCCAGAACAGAGGTACTGTGGGTGACTCTGTTGGGGGAGGGTGTTGTGCAGTGAGGAACTTCCAGCTGCTTCTGCTACCCTCTGATGGGGTGTGTATGGCTGGACCCTTCTGGAACACCTTCACATACTTAAAAGACAGACTAGTCTGGCAGACCCTTGGAATACCTGCACTTAACTGGGAAGGGATACCTGAAAGTTTTATACAAGGAGCAAAAAATGCCTATGTCAGACATAGGCACTTACTATCAACTGGATCATTCATGGAATTTAGCATTATAGCATTATGCATTGGACCTGCCCTTGCTAATAGAAGTGAAACAAAATTAGACAAACCAGCTAACCTTCCTGGTCTGTAAACAAGATAATATGCAAAAGAGCAAAATCAGACTGAAAACTGAAACCAAGAAAAGTCTTCATAGTGACAACCACCTTGGTTACTGGTGGTGAAAAACACTGCTGGTTTATCATGTTTGAAAACCATCTGCCAGTTACCAGCTACCAGCTTCCTGTGACTGAGCCCAGACAGAGTTTGATTCAGGAGGCATGGAATACTGAGATGTAGAAGGAAAAAGTTGGAGTATCCAGGAAAGTGCTCATTGTAGAGCAGTAACTGCAGTGTGGCCCTACTTCCGCAAATCAGCCTCTTCTCAAAGGCAGCCATGTTGTGACTACAGCTGTGCTCATCTTCTTCACATACACAATGTGTGTATGTTTTCCCTTTTTAGTAGAAACAATAGACATTCTTTTTACCACTTCCTTTGAAACCTGGCAAAGATAAGCAATCGCATTCTAAATTGACCATTTGCACCTTCCTGTCACCTTTTTTTTTACCACTCAGTAGTAGAAGGAGATACTTTTTATTGACTGAACAGGAATAAGGACATTAGTGAAAAGCCAATAAAAAAACAACAGAATAGCCCTAAGCTGTAGGGAACTCTCCTCTTGAGGCAGCCCTCACATTTGTGGAATGACTGAAAGTAGTAGATGGCTGCTTATGGTTTCAAAAGGACAAGGGCTCCAAGACATAGAAGACAAGTGATTTGAGAAAACATCATTGAAGGCATAGCACAGAGAAAGACTCTATGCACATTATGTTTTGTAAAAAAAGGAGCAATCATACATACTAGCTAGGATCTCAGGTGGGCTGCAAGTCAGAGGTCTCTTGCATGACCTGGCTTCTGTACAGATGGCCTTCAAGTAGCAACTTTGGAGCATAAGAAAGGTGGCAGTGGTTGTAGCTGAAGTGATCAGTGGTCGTGTGTTTGAGCTGAGCCCTGCTTTTCAGGTATCTGGCAGTCATGCTGTGCCAAGCCAGAATCTTCAAGTCAAGTCATTTATGAATAAAGTTATGAGCTTTCACAATGTGAAGAGAATTAAAACTTCTTATGATTGGATTCAGAAAGGGCTTCTGTGAAAAGCACACTGTAAGAGCATTTCAGTAAAATGTCCTGCTTTGGATCCTTTGCATTCATTCTTAATTAAATCAGCAGGTGTTAGAGCAGATGTGCTGGTGTAAGCCAATGATTTAACTGAAGCCAATAAAAAGATGCTAAGATCACCTGAAGGTTTGGGTATTAAAGAGGATGATAAGACACATGTCCCACACACAGATCAAGTACCAGTCCACAGTAACATATTGAAAGGACCTATGATGGCTGCATCTTTGCCACATTAACCTCTGTCTCCTAGAAAGGCAGTGCAAGGGGTCATTTGGTAATTGAAATTGCTATTCAGTCAGGTGAGGTGAGTGGCTTTTCCAGTTTTCCTGCTACATCAGTTGTAATAAGATTTAGATTTATGACATCCTTTAGATTTATGACACCCGCTTTGTCCAATAGAGAAATCCTTCAAAGAGATCCTTTATAGAAATGATGGGTATGATCTCCTTCAAGGAAACTGAGTGCTCTGTTTTGGGCAATCTGTGTCCTGCCAATATGACAGTGATGATGAGCTGATCACTAAAAGAGACACCACCAAGTGATAGTTTTATAGTTTTAAAAACAAAGTTTAATTGTTAAAATTTTCAACATCAAAATGCATCAACTCTTTATTAGATGAAAAAGTCCTCTGCTGTGTTTGCTGATGATCTAGGACTTTTTCATGAATTCTTGTTAATGGCCTCAGATCTCTGAGAAAAACTTCCATAAAATATTTGCTTTGTAAATAAATATAAAAGCATAAAAAAGTGGAAAAACCTTGTTACCAGAAGCTTAAACAGTAGATGAGACAGTAGAGCTATTAATCTTGTGACCTCCACTCTCCTTCCTCTTGTCTGGCTACACTGCTCTCTTTGGCCAAGAATGGCATTTCTTAGGCCACGCAGTATTAGGCCATTTTTCAACATGCAACTTCAATTCCAGGCTAAATTATTTTTAGAAGGCTCTAATGAAAATATTTTCAAGATATGGCTGAAGAATGCAGGATTTACATATGTTGCTGAGGGGGAATATCAGGCTGTACAAACAGCCAGTGAGAATAGCATGAGCTACCTACTAGTTATATTTAACTTAACAGTTAATTCATAGGCATTGTTTGGAGGATATATCCTGGATTGTCTTAGCATAAGGAAGTCTTAACTAGTTTTACTGGCAATTCCATAGAGTGAAAAATGGAGTTCTCTCTGAAATCTTCATTTATTCTAATAGACATTAATCAGAACTCTTCTGGATTTCAAATGCTGGCAAAAATTCAGTTGTTGGTTAGCTAGTAAACATCTTAAGACTTGGACAAACAGATGAACTGTTTAACAGTCAACAGTATAACTAGTGTATGCTGCTACAAAACTCTGTACAACTGGGGACATTTCCATGCAATAAAACCAGAAGAGCTTATTGAAACTCCCTCACCATATCCTGTATTCCAGCATTTTGTTTACAGTTTTGATAACTTGAAGAGGTTTAAGCGAGTAGCCAGGCAGGAGGCTCCAGTGGCATATCGGATCTCTTTCAGTATGCCAATCCATTCCTTCTTTTCATCATCATACCTAGGTTTAACAAAACAAGGTCAGAATATAACTTCTAAAAATTTGGGTTTGATGCTTCATCACACATAGAATCACAGAATGGTTTGGGTTGGAAAGGACCTTAAAATCATCTCGTTCCAACCACCCCGCACTAGACCATGTCACCCAAGAAATACAGGAAATGGAGGATAGTCGACATGTTGCAAAGGCTTATAGCAACCATCTGTTGAAAGATGGCACAACAAAAGAACTAGAGGACATGTGAGTTGTCCTTTTCCTGGTCCCTAAAGCTTGTTGCTGGCCTGTCATGCTTCTTTAATTACTCCTACAAAAGCTTCTACCTTATGTATCCCTTCTGAATTCCTTCAGATTCTTATATACAAAGATGTTTTTTTCTGGGAATCTTTTCTATCCTTCTGCCAGTTAAACTCCTGAATCTACCTTAGCAACTGAAGAGTCACAGCCAAAGTGTGATGTTTCGTCACTGCCACTGAGATTTAGATTTAAAAAAATAATCTAGCAGATAGGCATTTCTGATTCTCTTGGGACAATTACTCATTTGACTATTGAGACATGACCACGTACAAACCCCTGTGTATAGAGGCTTTTCTGCATAAGAATATCACGAAACAGAGATTGTTTTTTTATGGTACTTTTACAAGGCTAAGCCTGCTAAGAGAGATTGGTAATTTACTCTTTTGAAAAGGGTAGAGCATCTGAAGATCATGACTCAGACTGTTTAAATTAGCAGTAGGCGGAACTAGATATTAGATCCAAATCTCATGTTTATCTCTTACTTTCTGACAAACTCAAGAAGTGCTTTGCAACCTGTGCTATGGTTCATTTCCAGAGTTAAACTGAAACCCTCTGTTTTAGATCTAGCTTTCCACCAGGAAAATGTGATTAAAGTGAAACTTACTTCCATATATCAGTGACTTCATTGGGTGCAAATTCTTTAGATTCAAGCTGAATCATTGCAAAGCCTCCAATAGCATACAAAGCTCCACTTAAGGTGACTAAACTGATGGAACTTCTCTCCTGGGGAAATTCAGGCATTATCTCCCACCTAAGGATGAAAAGAAAACCCTAAGTTAACTAAGACATGACAAATAGTCTACACTGAATTAATTAAAATACACCTCTGAGTTACAAAAATCCAGGTACTAAGGACGTCTTTGAGTGAATGGTTTAATAAAAGGAAACAAATCTGGCATTTAGCAGCAGTTTCAGTGTCTCCATCCCCACAAGAATTACCCACAAGTCTTAAGTGACAGAACTGCATTGTGATGACATCTCTTACTAGATATCCACTTCTTGCAGGTTTCTTAGGCCCATCATCAGCAATATGCGTTATACAGATGTTTTGTTCCCCAGCTACTCTCATTTTTTCTCTATAGTTTCCAAAATGCATATCCATGTCAAGTAGCATTGATATAATCATTTGAGCTTAAAAAGAGTCACTGGAGCTTATTAGCATCCTTTCAACTTTTCTGCCAATTCACACGTAGGAACATATAAACCATACAGACTTCCCACTGCTGAATAATGGCAAAATCAAAACTAATAGGCTAATTGGTCTCTCACTTGCGTGACTTGATTGTAACAAACCAGAGTAAACCAAAGCAAGAACCTGCAGTCAGCATCCTCAAGCAGAAGGTGTTTCTGAACAGTGGAAGAGAAGACTCTGGTAACAAAGTGACCTGTACTTCCTTTTGCTTCTATAGAAGCCATAAAGTCTGAAGTTCCCTCAGAATTACTTCTTTCATAATTCACATTTTGTATTGGTAAATTCTATAAGCAAGTCTCTTTGGGATAGTATACAGTTAAAGTTTTCATTGTGAGGTTAATGGCTGCAATGCCATCTGTCAGTGGAGACAGCACAGCCCATGTGTTTGTACAATAGAAGTGCTTGTTGATAAAAGATCATCCAGGACCACTTACAAGTCTGAGCTATCATAATAAAGCTTTATGGGTATTATTTTAAATGAAAGTTCATAAGTCAGATGATAGGAAGGAAAAATAGCAAAAATAACAAAAATGAAAATTAAGAGTAGAAAGACATACGGAGGGTATAAAGTCCTGGAAAATCATAAACATTTGAGGGGTGCTGACTGCAAAAGATCATCTGTGTTGTGAGGAAGAGCATTGGAAAGTTTCTGGACCAAATAAGTGAGCTAATTTCATGTATGACTTACTCTTTTTGTCATTACTTTTTCTTTACAGTAATTCATAGCATGCACTTAAAACTGAAAGTCTTCCTGGAGTTTTCATATTAAATAAATAAGCAGAATTACTTGCCAGTCAGTAACTAGTAGTAAACAGTATTTGCTGTGACAAAGTGCATGAACAGCAAGACATCACAAAGCCATACACCTGAAGGACATTCAGCTAGTCCTGCTCAGGGACCTGATTTCTCTTGCTGGGAGTTCATGTTTCATGTCAGTGCTGCTTCAACTAGATAGTGCGGCCCCTGCCCATCTCTCCCACTTTTCCCCTGTTATGCCAGCACACATAGCATAATGTGGCTGTGTGGTCAACAAGACTAGGAAAGTAATCAGACTTTAAAAAACCCAAGAATAGAGGGTGGGTTATTTTTGCTACATGAGCTCTTTGATCATGTTTGCAATATAGCTATACTAGCATAGAACATGCACATGGGGGCAGGAAAAATGGCCAGAGATACTGGTTCTTTAAGCTGCTGCTGCTGTTGCTGTTGCTATTGCTGTAGATGTGAATGTATACCAAGCGTGTCAGTGGGAGTATAGGCACTTGGAACACCTTTGTGACTCAGCTCAGGGCTCCTAGAAGTGGTTTTACCTAGATGGCAAAACCCTTGCTTTAAAATAGTTTGAATGTTGTACTCACTTATTGGTGGTCAGATCAAAAGCTTCAACAGATGCAGTAAGGCCTTCTTCAGTGACACCACCTGCAATGACAATCTTGCCCTTATGGATAGCTGTTCCAAACATTGAGCGAGCCACTTTCATTGGAGCCAGGTCTCTCCAGTCTCCTTTCTTGGGATTGTATACAAACAGTCTATTAGTACATTTCCTAGGGAGGAAAAAGAAAACCTGTATTCATTCTATGGAACTTTTGGCTTGTTCCAAGCGAGACCTAGTTGTAGTGGATTGTGTGGGTTTATTATCACACCTCTCTCCCCTCCATGAGATCCTTTCTTGTATCTCATCTAGGAATATTTGCATGTCTACAAAGCACTAATCACATCCATAGAACTAATACTTTCAATGAGGGTCCTCATAGCTATGTATTACTAATGTGTCTGCAATGTAAGTAAAATTTCCCTTGGAATAAGTAGGGTTATTTTAATAACTAGTTGGGATTACAAGTTATATGCAATTTTTCCTTATAATGAAAAAGATATTGTATGTGCCATAGCATGTTCCCCTCTGCCAGAATGTTAGCAATCTGAATCCAGAGATGTAAAAAAGAGCAACCCTAATTTGTGAGGGTGAGAACATATAATCTATAAAGACCAACCAAATAACATTATAAATCATCATGAAAAGACTTAGAAACTCACTTATCATCAGTTTTTCCACCAAGACAATATATCAGTCCATTGTTTGAGATAGTAGCATGGCCATATACTTTGATGGGTAGTTTTTTGATCTCACCCCATTTCATTGCACTGGAACAAGAAGAGTATCACCGTTAGGCTCTTTCAACTAACAATGGGCTAGTTACATGTCCTCAGTGGGCAGAATTAAATTGTCAACATACACAGGATCATAGCACAATCCTGAATCTAGAGACTCCTCTGTGCGAAGATCCTTGCCTGCAATTACATAGATCTTGCTGTCGGACTCTCCCAGCCCGAAGAGACACCTGGCTGATGGCAGTGGAGGAAGGGCAACCCACTCACCAGCGATGCTATCCAGCTGAAAGAGCATCAGAACAGGAAGTGTTAGGAAAGACAAATAGTAAAAATCCACACAATGAACACTGTTCCACAAAATTAATCTAACTGCAATCAGTGCCCCTGAACAGCTCATCTGCCTGCCTGAACAATCTACCCCTCCCTCAGTGCAGCTAGTGATGATGACTTCTACCCAACTCTGCTTTATGGTGCTGAGACACAGCAGTCAATACCACACAGCTCTCTTTGCATCTTCTCACCCTCACAGTTTTTTTGCCCCATTATTAAACTTCTTCCTTGTTTTAAGATCCATCATTCTGAGTTCCCTATCACATGTTGGAAAGAACAAATTGTTCTTCTACCACCCTGAAGAAAGTAGACACTCCTGCTATTCCACAACTATGCATTTAGCTGGTTGTGCTTGTTGCTGCAATGGGAGATGCCAGACATCCTCACGCCATTCTTAATCATCAGCAAATGTCACAGATGTTTATTCTGCAACCCCTACAGCAAAAGACATGGTGTTTCATCACAAATACCCTCAAAAGCTCCTGAGATCACTGAAGGTGCAATGAATAAAGACTTCATTCCTAAGCAAAAAGAGCAGGCAGTGCAGCTCCCTTGGCAATAATGTTGATGTAATCCCTATTGAAGTACTCCCACGGCAGTTTCGATTCACATTCAGTATGCTGAAAACACCTAAGGAGAAGCAGCAGAAGGAGGAGAGAAGAAAAAGCAGACAAATGAAACAAAACACTGTTTTCCTAGAACTGTGGTGCTCAATTTTTGTTTTGATCTGAGAATTTGCAATTGAACTTGAATGCTTTCTAAAATTCAAAAGAGTATCTACCTTCTCTCTTCTATTGCATATAGATTTGATTCATTATGTGCAGGAAGGGAAAGTAAAATGCAAATTTGCACAAATGTAGAGGCATTTGATAGAAAGCAAGAGAAAGCTCAGCCAAAGCAGTCAGGTCTGGGTTTAGCTCTGTGACAAACTTTTCCAGATATATGTTTCACAGTCAAGGTCTCCATGCTAAAATGCACCTCCCAGCTTTGATAGACCACCCCTACTGGACACCCCTGTTGTTTTATTGCAACAGTGACATTTAGTTCGTTGACAGGGAATACCCCAGCAACTGTATCTGGGTGGTTTAATGAGGAGAAGATGTACCCATCACAGACCATAGCATGCTAGTTAATCACTCTTGAAGATGACGTACCTACTGATACTGGCATAAACTAGTCATGCATTTTTGAGGCAGTAGCAGCCTTGTTTTCTCCTAGGTTGCTACCAAATAAAATGGTAACAGGAGCTTCACTGCTGGAGCAAGGGAGATCAGTGAGTGCAAATCGGTTTGGCACCACATTAGCATTTTAGAGGGAACAACAGCCACATGGGTAATGCAGACAAGTGTTTTAACTATAGGCAGCAGCAGCAAGGAAACTTAAAGATGACAAGCAAAAGATCAGGATTTCAGGAAACGTACATAGACACATAAAGTAGGATTCTGAAAACTTTATCAATTTTTAATATCAATCTTCAGGTTAAGTTTTTCAGAGGCCCCTTCCTAGTAGCCTGAGACATGGACTGTTTGTTTCTGGATATTATGACATCATATTACACTATGACATCAACACAGTATTTCTGTTAGAATAATATTTCTGCAACAAAGTTTGCACTTCAGTGGTCAGTGTTTCACACCTACATAAGGAAATGAAACAGTGCTAATCCCTCTCTAGCAAACTAAGACTTCCCTCTCATAGGCATAACAAATGCCTGAAACCAGCTCTTTCACTGTGTACGAAATTGTAGTAAGCCATACTCCTACAAACACTTAATATTTGCATTTTTTAATATCTGAAGGCTTCAAAATTCCATCACCGCTTATTACTCTGCTTTATTTCATATTTGAATAAGGACCTACTTTCATTCTCTTAGGCCTAAAGATGGGATGTGGCCAGTGGCATGTTGCATAATTTGTTGGCAGATAGTTTAAATATGCCCCCAAGCATGTAGGCAGGTAGCTCAAACCACAACAGGTTATGGTGTAAGCATGCCAGATTGTAGTTTTGCTCATTTTTCTGAAACATGTTGTACAAGTTACAGTTTGTATTAATCGGCCTTATACAGATTTACAAAGATATAAAATTATGCTTTTGGTTGAAAGATGGTATTTAGTTTACTGCCATTGACAGTTTGCCAAGAAAACAACCTTCTACAGCTAAATTCTGTATTTTTAGAATGCCCTCCTGTTTCCAATGTTGATGCGACAAAAGGACTGCTGGAATTTTATCGACAAAAGTGGTATTTAAAATACACACATTACTGCTGCCACAAAAATAGTTCAGATTCAGAAAAAATAAAGGCATCTCATTGGGTCTAAAGCAGCAAAACACTCTGCTGTCATGGAAATTAACAGGAACTCACAAAAAGTGTTTTACAAAAGTATTACTAGGCTTAAATTTAGGCATGTGTACCATGAAAAATCTGGGCCTTAAACAATGAAAGCCAGTGTCTAGATATAATACACTACTCTTACTCATCTCTTTCAAGATCTCACCGGGGCTTGATCTTGAAAGAGAAGATGCAAGTCCCTTGGTTTCATTTATCTCTCTGAGAAAGCAATAGCTCTTTACAGATACTTCTCTCCATTGACTGTGCAGAGAGACTAAACAACTCACAGTAACTCTTACAAGCACCTGTTTTTGCACCAGTTATGAAGCTTATACCTGGAAGAAGTACGACTGGAAAGGCTGATCCTTGTTCTCCTCTTCCACATACAGTCCTCCAACAATGTAGACCTGATTTTGTTTGGTGACTATACTGGAATGATTTCTGGGAATCTGTTCTGCCAGGGCTGCTAGGTAGCATTCGTTTTCAAGAGGATCATAAGCTACTGCAGCAGTGTCATTAACCAGAAGTATTAGGTCTTTGACAAACATGCCATGCCTGGGAAGGTCATTCAGGTAGCCAGGCAGTAAATCTTCATCTCCTACATCGCCGTTCACCTCCCCTTTGGTTGACTTTTCTGTACTTTTGCCAGAGTCAGGCAGTTTTCCAGCAAAAGCATCCTTAATAATCTTTACTTTTTTCTGGAGGTCTGAGTTGCTTTTGATTATATCATCCTTCTCAACATGTTCTTTGAAATATTTTTCTGGCATCAGACGAAAACGTATACAGTCAAAAATTTCCCCCAGGCTCTTTACTCGGTTCTCCTTATCTGTTCGGACCCATTTCATTACTGCTTCAAATACCAGTTCTTCCTTCTCTACATTTAAGCTGTCAGGCGAAATAACTGAGATAAGTTCATGCGGGGCAAGCTGCATGAAGTCCTCCTCTTTGCAGATCTGCACAAAGTGATCTGAAACAAAATCACGGGCAGAAAATGCAAGTCTTGGGCAATCAAGCAGAACACCCAATCGAAGGATGGCCAGACAGTTACCAATAGCAAGCCTCTTCTGAAGGTAGGAGACACACACAGTGAATACAGAAGGGATCTGAAAGCGACTGGCCAAAGCAAAAATATCTTGCACATTAGAATCATTAAGATCAATACTTGCTGAATAAAGGTATTTGACAATCATATCCAGGATGTTGGGGTCAACATTCTCTAAAACCACCTCCTTCTTTTTTTCTTCATTTTGCTCAGATAAGAAGTACTCACGAAAATAAGGGCTACATGCTGACAGAATCAATCTGTGGCAAGGCAGGCTTCTGTCACCAGCTTTTAGAGAGCAATCTACAAACTTCTTCTCTTCAAGGAGTTCCTTGAGGCCATCCTGAAGAAGGGTGGATTGGTAAAGTCTGAGCTCTTCAGTGAGTTCCCTTTGGGAATCCATTTTGCAAATACTTGGGAAAGGGGAGGGAGCAGAAACCTTTAGCTGTTGTCTGCCCAAAGGTCTGTCTGTAAAAAAGGCAGACCAATGTGCTTTGCCCGGCCTGAAGCCTCTGCAATTTAATCTAGCCAGCTAAATATAGGTACATACTCTTACAGGTCGGAATTTAAGATGGCTGGTTTGGAAAAATAGATCTTCTCTTGCAGCTGTCAAAGAGTGAAAGAAGCAACTGTTGCTTTAGTTGCTATGGTCAGGTTTTGTCACTGTGCTCCACACCGAATCAATGAGATTACATGCAATGTAAGAAATTACTTGAGATGAGTAAGGACAGCAGAATCTGACACTCAGTGAGACAGCCATGAGCAAGATTGTAAATATACGTGTTA
This sequence comes from Melopsittacus undulatus, assembly GCF_012275295.1. Classification (NCBI taxonomy): domain Eukaryota; kingdom Metazoa; phylum Chordata; class Aves; order Psittaciformes; family Psittaculidae; genus Melopsittacus; species Melopsittacus undulatus. The sequence continues at coordinate 43,011,365 of NC_047534.1, forward strand.
CCAAATATTCTGAAACAGAAATATTGTTAATCAAGTTGTCAGCTGCAAGTACTGTTCAATTGGTTTCAGAGTTGCTCAATACTTAAAGACACTGAAAACATCCAGAACTTCACATCAATTATCTACTCTTTAAAATTATTTTTACATATCCATGTCACATCTGTGATTTCTTCCAATATTGATAATAAGACTTTGAAATTCATTCCAAGCTTCTTCTTAATATCCATTTGGTTGTATTTATTTGTAAACTGACTCCTACTACTCAGACATTAAAGATGCATTATTTAGGTAAAGTTCTTCTTTCAAAAATAATTTAACATTAAGTCTCCACCCCCTTACTAAACATCAGTCTTTATTTCAGATACTCTGGACATTACCAACCCTTTTAAATTTGACTGTAGAAATGGTGCTAACTGCTGTTAAACTAAACCAAAACCAGTACATCAGAACAGTAGAATAGAGAATGAAACACATGTAATCAGAAAAGTTGTTTGAAAAGTGAATGTGAATTTAGAAAAATTATGTTTATGTTGAACATTTTACAATTTAGACTGGGCACATTTATATTTTTATTTACGGGTCTAATGCAGAACCAAAACAAATCTGAAATTTTAAGCTGTTTAATGTACCTTGGTGAAGGACTGTATTTTGCCCATATCACGATTGCTTTTTACTCATATGGTAAAATGGTCATTAAAAGTAAGAGAAACAGGATCAAAACGCAACTGTTTGAATGCAAGATCTACAGCGAGATATAACATTATCAATGTTTATTGAAATAGTGATTGCTTTTCAACATAGGTGGTATTTCACTAAAATACATACCTTGAGAGACTTCTGACAAACACCACAATTACATTCACGCCACAGTTACTTTACTATTAACAGTCAGCTGCTAAAACAACAGCTGAGAGGAGAGCTCATTTGACTTTTTCCACTTATAGAAAATAGCGCAGAGGTCTTACCTCACTAGAAAACGTAACAGCTGCATCTTCCTTTAAACAATAAATGACTCATTTCTCTCTAATACATAACATCAGAAAGGTCTAATGACTCAGACACAGAAGCTATTTGTGTGTGCACTTTTTTCCAGACCATTCCTTCAAAAACAGCTCTAGGAAAAAAAAAAAAACCAAACCAAAAAACCCAAACACTAAACAAAACATCAAAAAGAAAGAAAAAAAGAACTGTATGAAGATATCTGAAACACAATGAAGTAAGTATCTGGAATGATATGTGCTTACATGCTGAACATTTAACAAGATTATGAGACATCAAAACTAGTATTTGGAACAGTATTGCTTTTTGTCAAAGTTATCAGTAACAGCACAGCTGCAATGACACAACTGATATGCCTAGATACAAAATGTTCTGCATATGTGTCGTGGTTACGGACCTCTGATTTAGATGTAATCCTTATGGGAAAATACATCACTGTATAGAAATATGTGACTTCTTTAAATTGAGCATCAAACTATAAACCACACACTGCCCTATCTCTAATGGTGGTCTTCATGTATGAGGAAGAGGAGTCTTCCTTTTCCAACATACTTGCAGATAAAATGACTAGTGTTGGCTGGTCCTGGCAGCCCATTGCAGGGCAGTATATAAACACATGGGTCATGGAGTTGTAAAATAAAAATAAATGGTGGGTCCTTTCCAACCCTAACTATTCTATGATTCTATAAAATGGTGGCTGAAACACCATGGTGGACCCTGTGTTGTTAGGGGAAGGGAATTCCTGCTCTGACTACCTTCTGGGGGAAGCAGGATGGGATGGCTGGTCCTGTCTGTCACAAGCCTGAAAACATCTGGGTATGAGTGTGTCAAAACCCACAGTCAGCCAATCAAAAGCAGAGTGAAAATGTGGCATATGACATTTTACGTAATGGCAGTGGAAATAAAATGGGAAGGAACTTCCAGGTCCTCACAGCCTGACAGAGGAGGGACTTCCTGGGGCCTTAAACTGTGGGACCAGAGGAAGGGCAAGACGTCTGAGGCTTGTGGAATGTGTGAGTGTCTGCAGAGGGCACAGCCTCCACCAGCAGCTGGGGCCATGCTCCTTCTTACATTAGATACTGGTAGTCCTCCAGCTCTTTACACAACCTAATAAATACAACACTTTTACACATACAAGGGTTTTGAATAATCTTTCCTTTATGACATATCCTGAGGTCATACTATTCAATATTTACCCACTCTTTGGCATGTTTACTCTGATATTTCTAAATTATCTTCTACAGATCTCATAAGCACAGTAAGAACTGAGAGTCTTTCCTTGTTTAAGAAACAAATACGTGACAATCTGAATCAGGGTATTACTTCCCAGAGTCCCTGGAGTGTGAATCCATCCTTTAGCTTCTCTATCGCAAGTCCTAGTTCTTCTGAAAAAACAGGCTCCCCGTCATGTTGCTTTTTGGAATGCATGAAGTATGAGAGAAAATAAAGCAGAAGGTAATTTGTAATTTTATTATCCCATTTTAACAACATGAATTTGGTAGTATGAAAGAAGCTGTTCTTACCTTGTTTTCATCAGCAAAGTAAGCCTGCAAAAGAAAGGTAAAAAAAAACCCTCAAAATATTGGGAAAAAAAGTCTAAAACCAAATCTGCTAATAATTTCTTGTGGTTAAAACTGTGTTTGCTAAACTGTCTTCAACAAACCAGTCTGTGTAAGGACAGGGTTTTTCCTATGTTGAAACAGAGTTCTAACAGGAGTTGGTGATTATGTTGTTTTTCATTAAATACCAATCTATGAGGTTTCCATCATAATAAACAAAGATTCTTAAATGGTAAAATATCCATATTATGTTTGTTACACTGAAAAATAAAGTGAATAAAATGTTAATATGAATACAAACTGACAGCATCCTAGCATTTCTTGCCTCACGTGCAGCAGCATCTACTATTAAATTTCAAACCCTAACTTAAGTATCAAATTTCAGTTACCATCATATTCAATCTAAGAAACAAACATAGAGTAAGTGAACAATTAACCAAATTTTTCTACTCTCAGACAGAATCTGGGAAAGAGGTACAATCTTTCCCATTCTGTGTATGTGGAAATTCAGTCTCAAACTTCAGGCTATCAGTTCTCAGTCATGTAGTCAGGTGTTACTAGATTGTGGAGTAAATTTGGAAATTCCTCGAAAGAAACACTGTGGACAAACAGGAATACAGTTTGCTAAACTGTATCGTTAGGAGTGCAAAGGTTGTCAGGAGTGACCCAAAATTGCTGCTGTTCTAAAAATCTTTCAATCAAAACTTTTGAATTTTAGATGAATGCTGAGCATACAGATAACACCATCTATTAATCTGCTCCGAGAAGGAAGACTTGTTTTAATATAATGTATTTGATTATATTATATTATACTGCTAGTTTTCAAGTTATTCCTGATCTTAACATGTTGAGAAACTACACACAACTATTACTTTAAATACCTACTACTAATTATATTGAATAATAGTTTGTTCTTAAATTAAAAATCCATACACAGAATAAGTACCTGTAGTGATTAGCATTTTGAATAAAAGGTGTGCAGATGTGTTTTAAATATAGACAGTTTGATTGTAGCTTATCTTTAAAGGAGGATTACAGCTTTACACTTGAATAACCAAACAAGAAGCATTTTACCACAGCTTACCACAAATGCATCTGTATGCTCATCAGCTTCTATTTCCACATCATCTTGAACCTGCTCCACAGTTAGATCTTCAAGAAGTTGAGGCTGCAAATTAAAACACTGGAGTAAGTAAATCATAGAATGGTGTGGTTTGGAAATGACCTTAAGATCATCTGGTTCCAAACCCCCAAGCCATGGGCAGGGAAATCCACATATCTAATAAGTTTAATACATTTTTATTACTGCTGTTAACACAATAGTGTATCTAATTTAAGTAGTAGAGTACCTTTTCTTCCATTTCATAATCCACTCCAAATATAGGGTTAGCAGAATAAACTCTGTGAAGTGAATTAATTTCTTTCACTGCCTCCTGTAGTTTCTCCACAGGGTCTATTTTAAAACCAAGGACATATCCTCCACTCTATATAACACAGAAAAAAAAAAAAACAAACAAAACTACATTTACCAGTGTTGCTTACTCTTAAACCAACTTTTTTCTCTGTTATAAAAATGGGCAACAAACTTTTTGCACAGAAAATCACAAGCAAACGGGTGGGAGAAATTCAGAAGTGATACTAATTCAGAAGTGATATTAAGTGATTTATTCCTAGCTATTCAGCTAGTCAGCCTGTTAGAGCTTGATGTTTTTATTAAAAAAAAACTTTCAGATACACTAAATAAAGTTATTTCAACTTTAAAAATAAATCCTATCATTGAAACCATTTCTGATTAAGGCCAAGTTGAAGAAAAGTAATATTGTCTCTTAGACCAAAACACATACAGAAGTGAAAAAGAATAAAAATAGTGGTCTTAATTAAGTATAGAAGTAATTAGATCCCAAAGATAATCTGACAGAAAATACTGTTTAACACTATTATTATGAGTTATTTTACTTAAGCAGTCATGCTGGCTTATTGCTGCTTTGCTTAGAGAAACTGACTCACAACAGCCATATCGACCAAAACACACAGACATTTTAAGCAGTGTAGAGGGCTTTTCAAAAGCTGTGTTCAAAAGGCCCCAGAGGAGGAATACTAAGTACCTTAAAAGTAGCCCTGTAATATTTTGGAATTAGGCAACTATTATATATGAAAATGTAATCAATGAAAAAAAAGGCTATTGAAGGCTCTTACCTGCTGAGAACTCTCTATCACAAGCGCCAAGCCAAACTTTGAGTCTCTTATTTTTATTGAACGCTAATGGTATAGAGGTAAAAACGTTTTGTTAAAGATTTTGGAATTACTTGATAAAAATCTGCTTTATCTTTTTTCTTTTTTTTTAACACTACTTATTATAATTACTGGTTCTGGAAGCTTGGCTGCCAGCATTCCCTCCCATTTACCACTACAAATCTGAACCTCGGGGAGCAGTGTCTTTATCAGGAGTGGTAACAGTTAATTTCTGAACATCAGGTACACAAATCATTAATCCCAGTGTACATAGGTGGCATGAAGCATCACCATAAATAGTTTGATAATTGGATATGCAAGCCATTTTCAACATCTGTACCTGCCAGTGAAAGCTCCCAGTTAATCTGGACAGGAAAAACCCAACCCAAATCACAACCAAACAACAAAAAAACCCCAACAACAAAAAACCCCAAACACAAAAACCTCTACAACCTGCCCCCCCACACCCCCCAAAAAAATAAAATCTAAACAAACAACCCTACCCTTTGGTTGATGCTGGTAAGAATAAATTGCACCCTGACTGTGGGACATGAAATATTAATTTTGATCAGCTGGGAGTTTTAACTGAATACTTGAACTTATGCCAGTTCATTTTGAAAATGGTTAAGACACTTACGATTTGTAGATACGGTATGCTGACATTAAAGCTGTCATTCATATTTGCATGCCAAACTATTCTCACATTAGTAATAAAAAATGTTCCCAAATTTCCCTATTAAAGAAAAGACATGTTAAAACTGCTCTGAAGTATACAGCCTTTTTTTTCGTTCCAAATAAAATGATTGCTGTTACTCATTCAAATATGACCAGGACACAGCTTCATATTTAGTTCAATAAAAGCCTGATCATTTCCCACCAAAACCAGTCAAAATGCTTCTGTTGATTATAAGGGAACAAGAGCCAATCTTTAAATGACACAGTGCCCAAGTGGTGAAAATAGCTGGGAGCACCCATTACTGCAACTAAGTAGGATCAAATCCCAGCACAGCAGACCTCATGGGAGTACATGAAGCGTGTGAGCATGTTCTTAACTGTACAGATCTGGAATTGGTGTATAGCGTAAGTACAATGGCATGTGGGTTAAACTTAGGCAATTGTGGAGATGTGTGCCAAGGGAATGGAGAGGAAAGAACTTTTTAGCTTGTTAGGAAGGATCTTATTTCCATTCTGGACTAAAATTGCACAGGCAGAAATAACAGCTCCCACTTTGTTTCATGGCTCTGGGAAATACTTGCAACTAATGCCCTGTAAAAGAATATTAATGTTTTCTATTTTTTCCTTATAGTCTTTATTTTTCCATATTTTAAGACATAGATTCCTATTCCAATTCCATTTCCAATAATCAAAAGACAATATAGTCTTACACTGTAGTCAAAGGTGCATGTAAATTTATAGATACTCAGAGGAGGACTTTGGAAACAACATGATTGTCCTTCAGGATGATACAGAGCTTTAAAAATAGATAAATATATCTTTTTAACAGGAACTGGGTATCTAGTTCCTTGCATATTAGCAATGTCAGTAGACTTCACGTTGCCAAAAGAGACTTTGTTGTACGGAGTAACAAATATATGGGACCAGCTTCTCCACACGCATCAGCTGATGAACTGAATTAAGGGCAATTCCTCTGAGGTTACAAAACCAAAACATTGAAAGCCAAAACATTTTAATGTTGCTGTAGTCAGCATAGTCTCATTTCTCACTATACCTGGTCACTTGACAAATTCCAAACTCCATTGATTTTATCATATATTTGTTCTTGTGGTAGTAATCTCAGTTGCTTGTTCTGAATCAATGCACTTCTCAGCTTCAGATCACGATACATTTTAGAAGTTTCATAAGCTCTGCAAAAAATAAAACATACACATGACCATTTAAGCATTTTCTATTATCTTTACTGTTTGCTTCAGCACCAATATGAAATGCTGTATATTTCCAACTTTTTTCATCATCACGTTGCACAAAAATGAAGAGTACTATTGAAACTTCATCAATGTAAAACATTACATTTTACTTTTCCTTAATGAAGTTATTTATAAATGTTAAGGGTTTTGGGGGCATCTGTTTTGATCTCCTGTACTCGTCACGTGCATACTATTTATTTCTTTTCCTTAAAACTAATCTCTCAGCTTCCATTGCAAAGAATAAGTCTTCTGAGTCTCATGTTATAGAAGAATTCTTTTTTCACTGCTGCTTAAGTCACAACCAACCAATATACATACACCTGTTTTCCTCAGCTCTTAAATAGAAACCTCTGGTAATGTTTTATATACCAATTCATCCAGATGACTTACCTTTAGGTGGGAAACATCCACTCTTTTGTCATCAATTAGAGTTTTGACTAGGATGTAACTTTTTTGGGGGCCATTAAGTGGTCCAAAATTACAGTAAATTATTATAGACAGAAAATATAGGTAGAAAATGCACATTGAAATTAGCTCTTTCGTGGTTTTATTTGTTCCAATAGTTTATACACACAATGTGTATAAACTGTGATCAATGACTGGTATTAATTGACATTAATTTTCATTATACACAGTTACCTACTAGAATATGGGATCATTCTCTCCCTTCCTTCTAGAGATTGTGTTCTACTCTGTTGGGAAAGTTTTCTGAATGTTAAGTAAATAATTATATATTAACATATGGTATCATATACTTGGTCCATCAACAACAGTAATCCCACATATTTAATTCATTGAATTTTATAAATGAACAAACACTATTTTAAGTATGCTACCTGTGCACAGCAATAACTGAAGTGAAGAGTCTGGGACTCCCAGGGACAACATTGGTAAATATGAACTCAAACCGGGTATTGTTACATTTAGTCAATATATACAGAGCTTCTGTCTGCCCTCGTAATTTCTGTAAGGAAGAGATGAAATTTAGCATTTTGACAATACAGTAGCTTGACTGTACTTGACATAAATAATCTTGACATATTTTTAAAATTCTTTTTCTAAATAGTATATCTGAATATGTAATCCTGATTCTACCACTGCTCTACTGCTGTCTTCAACTGAACTAGGGTTGGTTTTTTTTTTTGAGAAAGCAGCAATTCCATCAACAGTAAAACTATGAAGCCTGCCTGCTATATAATTGCAGTATTATGACTGAAACAGTATTTTTGTGTTTGTTACTATGTAGCTGCCCAGGGGGGCCTACATAATCTCCCCTTCTTCGCTTCACAGTTGCATGAAATTCAAGCTATGTATTGAAGAGCTTTCTCGCGCAAAATTAGTGCCTATCTAGACTATCGTTAATTTTAGACACAATGAACCAACATGTGCTTGACTTACCTAGGGGAGAAGAAATCACCACTGTGATTACACCAATTTTACTGCCTTAGGAAGCTGACTAAACCCACACTCCCATAAAAATGTACGTTCTCAACTTTTAAACTATACTTCCATTACGATTCTATTACTGTTCTTGCAAGTAATTTTTCAGATTATTATTGAAATACACTGCAATAGGTATAAACAATGAATTACAGCTTTATTATTCTAAGAAGTATTTTTTGAAACTTACTGAGTTGGCAGTTCTTGTAGTTATATTTATAATGCAATTGTAACCAACAGCTAAAAGTTAGGGGAGGAAAAAAAAAAGAATAGTTTTGAGAACAAGACAAAATAAGTCAAAATAACAAAGTATAACATTGAGTTTTGTAGCACAGCTTTGGGTGCTATTTGTGAGAATTACACAAGTGTGGTTAATGGTCTGGGCCCTCACCACAAAATCAAAGACTAATCTAAGTTGGAAGGGACCTTGTCCTTTTTGTACCAGGTTATCTGGTCCAATGCTTTTGTCGAATCTGGACAAACTCTATCCGGCTGCTCAGGGTACTGTCAACTGAGTTTTGAATATTTCCAAAGAAGGACATTCCACAACCATCTGGGTTACGAACAGAAGACAGATTTTCAGTATTGCCTGGCTACTGGGAACTGAGCCCTTAAAATAATTTGGGCACAAAATGAGGGCAAATGAAATTAAATATAAGTAGTCCTATTAGCTACTCATACAGTTAAAATTAGAAGCTTGTTCAGGGCTTACAACAGTAAATCTGGAAATGCAAGCATTCGTGGGGAATAAAAACTGTAGGATAATACAGAATGTGACTAGTAAACAGGTGGCAACAAGAAGTACGAGTAAAGCAGGATGTAAAGAAACCCAAACTTTTGTTTTTTTTGAGAAAAATAATGAATCCCACTTAACGCCAAATGAAAAATATGCCTAAAGTACTCTTCAACTTCTATTTTAAGAAACTAACACTGAATATTAATATTTTGCTATGAATTATTATAACAGTTCCTACATTACAAAGAGATTCATTAGTAACAGTTTATTTACACTTCACAGAGCAACAGAACTATACCTTACTATTCGATACTGCAATCAATACAGTTGTGAAAGAACAGTATGCCACCACAAAGGAAACAAGAACTTTGCAGTTGTTTAACAGGAGATGATACTTACAGAGATTGACTCTGGGCAATGACAGTGAGCGCCAAATAATCCGCAAATTTGTCACAAGCAGTCTACCTGAAAAGAAGGAGTGTAAGTATTTTTAATCTGAGGAATTTCAATTCAGTTAAATGTTCCATTCTGCAGTACATTACCTCTAGACTTGAAACACCAGAATATTCCTTCCCCTTGACAGGAAAAAAAAAAAGCACAGGACACCCCAGCAGGAAAATCACAATGCTTTTTTCTCTTGAATGCTCAGAGAGAAAATCCAGCAAGGAACAGATGGAACAACCTCTCATATATACCAGCATTCCTCAAAACCAAACCAAGAATGGTTACTGATTTCACATCTGCCTGCCTATGGTAAAAATGCAGAGACACAAACTGTACAGAACTGCTCTGGGGAGGAGAAGGGGAAGGCAGTGAGTTAACTATCGCAGCTGTCTTCATGAATAACCTCACCCCTCTATGTCACATGCAAATTTCTTCACTTCTGTACCCTGTACAGCAACCCATCCAACCCCAGAAAGGGTCATCTCAGCTCACTGGCAGCTTCATGCCCTTCCACACTAAATATATATATATATATATTCCTTACTGGTTCAGTTTAAACTAGGTTACAAAAAAACGAAGTATTAAACAGGATTACAGCAAAAGATCACCATGACGTTTAGAAATGGATTATATTTACAAGGTATTCAATTCTAAACAAATTCTGAGACAATATTATCACCTTCCTGTAACTTTGAACAAGAGATCCCATTTGAAAATACTCTAAGGGGAGACAGATCTGTGAAAAAGGGAGGACTTATTACCTGCAACAGACCATTGCTACTGAGCTCAATGGAAACCAGACAGGGCTTTCAAGAACTTATACACATTAAATATTAGAAAGTTTACAATTTCCCCGAGTATGCAGTTACCTCTGTCTCCATTGTTTCCTTTGGTATCTTCAACAGACTCTAAGCAGTCTATAAGGACCTCTCCAGGTCTCATTTTCATTTGTCTAAAAGAAAAAAAAAAAAAGAAGAAAAAGAACCCCTACTGAAAAACAAATTAGATTTATGCTCTAAAAGGCCATTTCTATTTTCCCACTTTGCTGTTCTTCCTCCTTTTTTTTTGCTTAGTGCATCCTATATACAATGAAAAATACACACATGCACACACACACAAATCAACATTATATACCTGAAACTGGTATCACTAAATCTGGCATATGAAGAATATTAATACCATCATCATTCAATTATAACAGTAAATACGTAATTATGTAGTGAGTGTGATCAAGCAAACTATACCCCTAAATTGGGAGTATAAAGTTTGTGGAAATAGGAGGGAAAATCAAGAAGTTGCATTCACATGATTTTTTAGTGGATAGTTTGTTGCCCCTTGCTGTACTTAGAGGAATGTAGTTAGGCTTGAGATAGATGCCAGCAAAGGAATTATCCACAAAGGGTGTGGTTTGGTTTTTTTGTGTGTGTTTTTTTGGTTGGTTGGTTTTGGGTTTTTGTTTGTTTTGTTGGGGTTTATTTTTTGGTTTGGTTTGCTTGTTTGTTTTATTCTTTATTTAACTAGTCTAACTACTTAAATATTTAAGTACCTGTGAATTTTTTGCTGTATTTTAATTGTATTGTGTAAAGCAGCCAAATCTCTTCAGTGTATTGGCATGACAGAAATAAAATACATTATCAGGAGCAGAATTCTATGAGGGACTGTAAGACTGCTGAAGATCAGGACCAAGACACAAAGTATGGACTCAATAATACATCACTAGAATAGCACAAAAGACATTAGACTGGAGTTAGCAAGAATAGTAACAACAGCATTAAATATGGAAGCAGGCTCTGTCTACATCACAATTCTACAAGAAAATAGAGAACTGCTTAAACATTCAAGATACAATTTAATGTTTCTAAAATTACTGCAGGCAGCATATCTAAGGGGCAAAGGGTGCTCTCAGTAGGGTCAAATGAGTAGGAGCAAGATGAAGTGTGATAGCACACTTTCAAACTTCACCCCCAAAATCATCAACCAGCTGCTAATTTGTAGCTCCGTATTACAAAAGCTATGCAGGGTTTTGCCACAGAAACCAGAGCATAAATTTTATGTATAAATGTTATGTGTCAGACAAAGCTCACAACTCATTAGAGGTCAAGGAATGAGGAAACACTGTGTCTCACACTAAAACCAAACCACAGCACCGTACCTGCTACTAGGAAGAAAATTAACGCTATCTCAGCTGAAATCAGGACACAGCTGCCACAGGGATGTCACAGCCCTTCAGCTCTGGCCGCTCACTGACTACACAACCACCATCCGCTTCAGTGCAGTCAGGCTGCCAACACCAAGACAGCTACGCTGAGCCCTATTACCAGTGACTGGAACCATGCCCTCAGACACTTTTGTTTCAGCACCAGCTAACGCTAGGAACAGAGCACCCTTCCCTCAGTCCTCCAGTATCCGAACTTTATTATTTTCCCTTTTCTTTTATAGATTGGGAACGGTGACTACACTTCACTTAACCAGAGCTCCCCATTCAACTGGCCTGAGCCCCAAGGGCCACACAACCCTTTTCCCGCCCTCACAGAACATCACAGTTCCCCCACCGCGCAGCCGCACTGGGAAGGCTCCCAGCATACACCACGCCACTAATGGCGGCCGCGCTCAGACTTTCGGCGTGACAGCGCTTGGCCTACTGACAGCTGCCGGGAGGGCCCCGAAGCCTCGCTGCAAGGGGAGAGCAGGGCAACGGCACTCACTGCGGGGAGATATCGAAGCGGACATCTCTGTCCTCCCACAGCACGTCCAACACTGCACTCATGGCTGCCAACCGCGGCAGGCCGCAGCGACACAGCCCTCCTCTCGCCGAGTCCGCGTGTCGTCCTGGCAACGGGGGGGGGGGGGGGTGTCTGGCGCTCCCTCAGCGATCGGGATTGGCTTCGGTGCTGCACGCGGGGAGGGAGCCCTCTCTCCCGTCCGCCCTCGCCCCGCCCCGCGCTGGTCTGAGGTAGCGGCGGCCGGTGGTGACAGAAGGGAAGGGTGTTTGGTACCGTTCAGTTTGGTGTGTCCCTTGCTACGGCTGTCATCCTTGCAGGGCGCCCGGCGGCGTGGAGGTATAGCCCCGGCACTGTCAAGTGCTCCTCGGGGTTTGCGAACGTTCTGTGAAGGAGAGTGGGATGCTCTGAGTCTTTGGAACATTCCATACGGTAGTTCCAGCTTTTCCTCTCGTCTTAGCTTTGTCTGGTACAAGGAAACACCTGCATTGCCGTGAAGGATTGTCACACCAATTCCCTGTGCAGTTAGGAAACCTGAAGCCTGTGAAATCCTCGCTTACTCAGTAAATTGCATCTTTAAGTCGTGTGTTTGGTTCTTGGTGAGGTTTTTTGTTTGTGGGCTTTGTTGTTGCTTGCTTTTTTTTTTACTAAATGTGATGTATTTTTAGCTTGAAATAACTTGAAAATTGTATCTAGCTGAATTTTACTGGCAGTATCCTACCAATTAAAAAAAAGATTAAGTATGAATCATAGGAAGAAACTCAGTGTTTGGCAGGTCATTCCCTAGAGCTGGTCCCTGAATTGATGAGGAACCCATTGAAAGCCATTTGGAAGTTGATGCAAACTTCATGAAGTAAAAACATTGTAGGTGCTGTCCGTCCCTTCTCTCCCTCTCCCCATGTGGAAGGCAGTGTGATGCCACATCTAGGCAGGCTCACTGCTGAGGGTCTTGAAGTAGGAAGGGTAGTGGGTCTTCAGGCGTGAGGCCACATTCCATCTTTTGTTGCCGATATGCTGAACTTGCCATGTGTTCAGGAAAGAAACCCTCAAACCCAACCAAAGATATTGTCAGGTTTCATATGGAGGAGTGCTCGAGATGTTCAGTCTTGTTAAGGGCTGTGTCAGAAAACCAGTTACCTAATCAGGAGCACATTACACAGTAGGTGTAATTTAGCTGTGAGAGAAGCTTTTAGTCCTGTAAAAGTACCATTACCCTCTCTCTGTCCCGGCAGTAAACCCAGAAATGTTTTATTAGAAAAAAGCTTTTAAGTATCGAGTTAAGTAAAAGGAAATACATCATATACAGGCAGACATAAAGGTAAAAAGCAATATGGCAGTGATGGGCAATAAAGAATACATTCTATGATGTGTTTCAGTGTTTTGAACAGAAGTTTAAGAGGTTTTTTTGACAGATGAAAATACTAAAATTCATTTAAAATTTTGACTTGGCTTTCAGGAGAGAAATGCATTGATGAACACTTTAGACATGAACTAACCTAATTTTGTGATGCCAGCTATTATAATCACTCATATAAATCAGTGGATGTGCTTTAACTGCATTTGTCATATATCTTGCTAGCTAATGAAAACTGAGGAAAGTTTACAGAAAAAAAGGACTAAATGTAACTATGATGTGGTTGGGAAAGGTGGGCTGCTGAGCCACATCCCTGTCTTGTGACCCAGAGAGCACACAGGCCACAAGTTGATGCATTTGCTGTATTTATGTTTTATATTTGCTGTATGTTCTGAGTAGTACTTTGCAAGTAATTTGGAAATGGTAATTTATGCTTGAAGTATTAAAATAGGATTTATGAGTACACTTGTGCTTTAAAAAAGTGAAGTCTTCATTGCAGTATCCATGCCAAACATCAGATGCCTGTAAAAGAAAATAAATTACATCATTTTAATGATCAAAGATTGCTTTCAAAAGCCATATATATAATTTTAAATGAGGTATAGTTAGTGCTCATACAATGGTAGTATTTAAAGATCTAGGTAAAAGAAGGGTAATTACTACAACAAATGCTATACTAGCCTTACTATATCTAAGTAAAAAGGAAATTTTGTATGCCTGATACTGATGAAAAATTGCCATTTTGTTCCATATGATATATGCGAAAGTGATATTGCATAGGTACACATCTTTTTTAATCAGTGAGCATATGACTTCAGAATGCTAATATTCTTTAAATCAGTGGGTTTGTTTTTACATACCATGCTGGATACTTCATAACAAACCCAAACAATCAATATCTTTAACTTGCACTTTGTTAATGTACAGATAAATTCCTACCTCCAGCAAAAAATACACAAGCCTCTCTACATTCTTCTTCACTCTCAAAGCGGTTTCCATTTCCGTCACAGCCACCATACCAAAACTGAGCACAAGCATTGGCTTGTTTATCATAGTACCATTTTATGATATAAACACGGCATGGCCCTTGATCCAGCCTTAACTTGCACCTGAGATCCATATCTGAAAAAAGAAAAAAAAAATAGGAGAAAATCAGTTGTAAGAGTCAAATTGTATTACATAGATTTTTAACTTTCAAACTCTGATTTGATTTTATTTTTTCTGGTAATGTATACAGCAGTTTGGGATTCACTTTCGCTTTTAAAGACGTTAGCATTGGAGGCAAGTTAAAAGTGCACCTTAGTAGGTCCAGTAAATCATTTCTTTACTGGCATGGTTCTAGTAACTCCGAAAATAATAGTATTATAGTTCCACATACAAGAAGAGCAAACAGTATGAATCTTATAGTTTTGAAATCTGATTTTTGAAATCTAATAGTAAGCAACCAGTCTTGTGAGCAACCCAGAATTGTAAGCTGAAGAACTGTAAGCTTGTTGCATCTGCTGTTTTCAAACCACAAGTATGACCATCATCCATCCTTCTGCAGTACATTGCTTCAGTACGTTAGTTCTCTTTGTGATGTGGAGGAAGAGGCATTAGTATGGTGAGAAGAATATAAAAGTTTATTCTTCATTTTGTGCTAGTTGTTGATGGTTGTGCTACTTATACAATGGTAGTAACTATGTAGATAGTTAAGTTTGAATGTAAAGTTTGTTGGTCTAGTGATTCCTACAGGTAGGCATTAGAGGACTGTGACCCTAATCTAGTCTCACTTACTTTAATAATACCATGAGACAGAAAACACTTTTCCTTCAAATTTAATATTGTGACATCAATATTTTGCATTGGAATCTAGTATCTTGACACCACTTTTTAAAAATAAAAGTTATTACCAGAGACAGAATAATAGTCATGCCTATGTTCCCAAGAAATGGGAATATGTTCCTATTGCTCTCTTCTGTTACTCCCATCATAATATATACTATTACTGGAACTGGTATGAATCCCCCCAGATGATGAACACAATACATTTAGACATTTCATATGAAAATAATCCTTTGAGCAGTGAGCTAATTACTATAATTTCCTTCAAATGACTAAACACCATTTTTTCCTGCTTCTCTGTGAACAAGAAATCTATTCTCCCTCTTCAACTCTGAAATTATTATCTTCTCTGTCTTTTATGAAGCCTCCCATCTCCATAGACTGCTCCTTCTTGGCTGACAAAATATCTGCTCACTGGCCCACCTCAGTTAGTTAGCACTATGGTCTTTTTTTTTTTTTTTATGTTGTCTATGAGCTCTGTCTCAGGTTGACCTTGCTTGTGCTCTAAGTGGAGCAGTGGGATCTGGAATTTAGGAAGACAAAAACTGCAGCTAGATCTGTATAAAATCCTGAGATGGATTCTCTTCCACATATTGGCCTCATGAAGTCTTAGGAGTGTGGAACAAAATTACTCTGATTTAAAGCTTTAGGAAAAGTTAGTAAAAGGAGAAAAGGTAATAAAATTGAAAACTAGTTATGATCTATAACCTGTTCTTGGTATGAGCCCTGTGCTTGAAAGGGATGATGTCATCACTTTATCTGATGATGATGGTTTAGATGGTAATAATGTTACCGCAGCTGCAGGTGAAAAGAAGCAGAATGAGACATTGATATTTGACCAGCCAAAAATGAAGAAACGAATGATGATAAACGTACCTCCAGTGTCCACTGTCAGCAAGGATGCTTGTTCCTCCTCCTCTTGTTCCTCTTCATAGGCTTCATACACTACTACAGGAGGTACTTTGGTCTGAAATAAGTATTTAATTTTCTTTGCTTTTCAGATATTATGAAATGTCTCAAAACTAACAAGCCCTTCATCATTTAAAAGTTTTCTAATATTTTTCGTTCTCTGATTTCAGTGTTAAGAATCAGGATTTTAACCTCAACTGGCTGGTTTACCAGGAGAATTGTCAATCCTAAACCTGGGATATATGATTTTTAGTTGACCTTTACAGAATTTTATTTATAAACTTAAAAACTATAGACTGCAATTGAGTTTAATTACTATTCTTAGACTTAGTTATTACAGTGTAATTGCAATTTAATAATGTTATTTTTCATACTGTGGCACAAATATTCCTCCATTAAACACAGGAGTAATAATCCTTGTAACAGTATCAGGAATAAATTATAGCCATTAGACAACTACCTGCATGCAACATCAGAACTCTTACATGGAACAACCAGTTTCGAGCACATCAAGTTAAGGAAGCTATTATAATACCTGTCTTGTAGAAAAGTGGAAAGGAAGTTACATATTACACCAGGCAATAGAGAAGGATATATACAAATATCAATAAAGCTTTTGCTCATTAAAGCTGAGTTTTCATACCGGAGCTAATGGTTGAGGAAGATCAGCAAGACTCAGAGGACTTTCTACTATAGATACTCCAGGTGTCTGTGCTGAAAGCGACTGTCTATTAACATTGCTGTTCTGAAGCATGTACTGTAAAGAAGATACTGAATGGAAAGATTGTCCACTTAGGCTTGCACCATTTCCATTACGGTTGTATATTAAGGTACCATGTTCATCTTCACAAAATTGGTTGACTAATTTGGATTCCAGAGCTGTTAAAAAACAAACGGCAAAAACTTCATCATGCTGAGAAATGCAATGTACTTTGTGGAATTGGGATCATTTATGTGCATAAGTAATACACGTGTAATCCAGTATTCCTTTGGATTATTTATATGCATCTAAGATTATTCCATGTTTTTTGGACTTTGGCTTTTATATGTCACAAATTGACCAACCTGTAAGTCCTCTATATGGTACAAAATACAATGAACTTACCTAAAAGTATTCATCTGATCTTAGTAACAACTACTAGTTGGTAGTGGGAAAATAACTGCTTGCCTTATTCATGTGAATAACCCAATGAAAATAGGTTATTTCCCAATAGAAGTGATTAAGTAGAATTTACCCCAGTGGATTTTACTCTGGTTTCCAGTCCAGAAGATTTATAGTGCACTTATTCTGCTTTAGAAAGTTAGTTTATGCAGATGTTTTCTTACACTGTAGGTGACATACCCCTATTGGTGTGATGTATCACTGCCCTTTAGTGTAACTCCTCAAAAGGAGAGAATCTGTATCTCTAGGTTCCTATTACTTTACACCTTGTAACTAATCCTGATAATTATCAAAACATAACATGTCCACAAAGATAATGGTTCCCCTCACCCTGCCCTGTTCTGAGAAGCATCAGATACAAAGCAGAATAAAAATGCAATGAACACACCTGGAAGTGTATTGAAGTCATCAATGAGGTACATGTGTTCTCTGTCCGGATCTGATGCAATCAGATTTAGTTCACGCACAAACTCAGCCTGTGTTGGATCTGAAGTATTTACAATTCCTATTGCATACATTTCGATGTTCGCTGCATGAGCCTCTCGAACAACAATATCTAGTTTTACAGCTTCTCTTTTGTCTGCTTGGCCATCTGTTAGCACAATCGCTACCTTTCGCACTCCTGTTCGAGCACCAAAAAATCCTTCCTGGGTTGCTTTACGGATAGCAGTTCCTGTGTAAGTGCCTTCTCCCATGTACTGCATTTTTCTAATTGCTTGCTTAACATCCTGTTGAGTTGTATACTTGTTGAGACCAAATTCTAGCCGAACTTCTAAACTGTATAACACCAGGCCAATTCTGGTAGCATTTCTGCCTACTGTTACTCTGTCTACTAAAGCAGTTACAAAGTCTTTGATAATCTCAAAATTTTCTGGTCCCACACTCTCAGAGCTGTCAATCACAAGTACAAGCTCCATAGGAATTTCCTTGCATTTAATACCACAACCTGCAAAGGAAAAATTAAAAAAAAAAAATCATGACTTGGGATCCTTTTGGAAGGGAGAAGAATGTAAATGTAACAGAAAAAAAAATAGAATCTGCAATTAAGAATTTCCTGAGTACTTACCACATATCTCTTTAATTAATTTAATTATGTCTTCTCTCTGGATATGAAAAATATAAGATATTTTACAATTTGCATCTTTCAAAATAGCTGTAATATTGACACTACCAAAGATTTTTTTTATAATAAATACCCGCATTCTACAGGGACTTTAAAAAAAAATCTTACTGTTTTAACTTTCAAACCTGACCTTCCAAGCTTGGCATGAGACCCACAATTTACAATGAACTATTTTATATGGCATATAAGAATCATTAATTTGACATCTCAGTAATACCTCTACCTAAAGCAATTAACTACCGTTACTATAAACAATGTTTTGTGATGATTTTGTTCTTGTTAAAACTTCGTCAGTACCCATTCATATTTTAGCATCTGAATAATATAGATATGCCTTTTAAATGTATTGGGAGTGGAGAAATAGACCCAGTTTCAGGAAGCATATTGCTTGTAGTGAGCTGGCATATGAAAGAGAGTGCAACATAGAATGGAACTGGGATTTGTGAACCCTGGTGTATCTGGCCCACTGTATTACTCAGCTTTCAGAGCAGAAAAAAAAGCTGCTACCACCAGAGCTGTCTGTTCAGAGAAGTGATAGCTTCTGTGATGTGCAAACAGAGTGTTTCTCATTATTAGAGCAATCATTTGTTATATTTTTTTAAGTGCATGATGGGACTCATTTGGCATTGAGTCAGTATTTCAAATACAACCTTTTGCTACTGCTGCTCAGCTTCCATCATAAACCTCAGTAGTATTTTTATACTCCCTGACATGCTTCACTGAATTTGGGTCTGGTGCAGTTCAGGCTTAGCAGAAATGTAACTAAGTTTTTAGCATGATAGACCATGACAGGTTTGAAGATCTTTGCTCTTTGGACTCTCAAATACTTTAAAAAAAAAATCTTTCTTGCAACAGGTGCCCACCTGGGTCATCTATCACTAACTGTAAAAAAACACATAACAGAAAAACACCTAACATCATCAAGAATTTTAAATTGCATTTCAGCATAAAGTAGATGAGAAAAAAAGAAACATTTGCATGGTTTATTTCTATATTATTACTGAGATGACTTCAAGTCAGAAAGCTCTTTCCAAAATAATTAACATAGGATACATTTAACCTGAAAGTATTGTCTATTTATATCTTGCTGTAATGGGATTTAAATAATGGAATTTGCTTACTGTTAGGCCTTGCTCTCCCTTTGGTCCAGTTTTGCCCTGCAACAGTGATTGTTAATTAAGCTACTGCAATTAGTTAGTAACACTGTAATTCAGAATATGACTTCATCAATACCATTATTAGAATAATACTTGGCCAATAAGAACTTTGGAGAAGAATCATGTTCTTGGGATATTACCTTGTGCGTGCAATATCTACAACCTCCTAAGGTGGTGAGGTTTTAATGGGAATTGGATGACCTCAATCTCCCACTGGATCATTGTTTGTCAGTTCACATTAGAAACAAATAATCTGTGCAAAACTTTCATGTCTGCCATGTTGTGTTTGTTTCCTTTCTCAAGAAAGGAAATATTACTGTATACTTGCCTGAAACCAGGTATGAATGATCAGAATTCTGCTTCATCATATGTGAGTCTAATAGCGCCAGTGTCAGGGCAAGAATGGCAATGGTGTTTATGTATCCCTGCTCAATAATATGCAAATGTCATAACAGACGGGCACCTCATTTTGCTTTCCAGCTTTTGGGTACCTGCCTATCAGCAGAGGTTACTATTTTGCTTCCCTTCATCTGTTCATCAGCTTTGAGGGAAAGTCCAAGCTACAGTTACTTGATAGACATGGAATAGAATTGCATAGTTTTGTCTTAAAACACGGCAAGTGTCTTTCACTGCCTTAAGAAAGAGACCATGTCCTTCTCAAGATGTGGGAAATGGGATATTTATCTGGGAAATGTGGTATTCAGCATGGAAATGTCTTTTCTATGCTTTAAACAGTTTTCATGCTTTCAGTTTATGAAGTATTTCAGATTGTATGTAGCTGTATAGCAAGCACACAAACCACAGCTTTACTTTTAAGCAGTTTAAGAAAACAGACATGATAAACTTGAGTTACTCACAGGTTCTCCAGATAATCCAGGGTCACCCACATCACCTTTTTCTCCTTTTTTCCCCTTTTCACCTGTAGCTCCTCGATCTCCCTTTAAAACCATGTTGGTACGCAGACAGAAAGTGTATGTCAGTTTTTACTACACTTTGCACATTTCTCTCTAGCTGCCCTTGTTGAATTCACCTTTAGCTTCTGACATGAGTTAGAAATCTTTTTTGGACATTATTTAAATCAATCTGTATTTGTGAATTTTGTGAATAACTTGCAGGATTGGCTAAGCATTTTAATGGAAAAATAGCAGACACAGTTTGAACATTAAACCATCTCAAACAAGTACCTGCAGACAGCTGTTTTATGGGATATTGCATGATGGCCATTATTATCTGTGTCTGAGAAAAATAAGATAACAGCCTTTCTGAGCTGATATGATCACATCCAAAAGCTGATTCCAAGCCATATTTCTCATTTTCTTAACATTGACATAGTCCCCAGCTTTTCTAAAGTGGGTGGGTGAAAGAAAGACACCAATTTTAGATCTAATATCAATATTTCGTCAAGTTGCAGTAGAAGATAAGCCTCGTATGATATTAAAATAAGCAACACTGAAAGAGATGCTGGTATAAAATATTAAAATGTGAATCACATGAATTACTGGGGTTTTCCCAAATCCCCATTCCTTTTTCACAGAATTCACATACCCTCAATGAGAGCTGACAGCAATGAGCATTTTTAGTATGTTGGGTTCAGTCTAGGACTTCATCTCTGATTTAGATATCATACCTTCTGTCCCAAAAGCCCTTCTCCAGGGGGGCCTCTTGGTCCTGGCATTCCTTGAATTCCTTGTTCCCCCTGATGATAATCCGGTTAGTGATATTAATCCTTTGTATTAATCATTCATCATGCATTAATTTTAAATTTCAAAGAAGAAGTGTTTCAAACTGCATTTTAACAAGTGTCTTGATACACTTGGGGCAACAGCTTATTGAGTTAACTTGTATTTCTCAAATGCTTCATAAGGATATATATTAAAAAACTCCATTACCATTACTAGTTCTAATTCTCCAGTTTCCCCTTTCTATCCTATTTGTTATCATTCCTCCTTTCTTATTTCTGTCTTGAGTCTGTGTCATCTGGGAAAAATTGATATTGCACATAGATTCAGGATAGAGACTCTTTCTCTACCATAGGTGGTAGTTTATATAACTACTTCACACTGCCTCTGTGGGCATGAGGCTTGGGGAACAGGAAATGGCATTTTTAATTTTATAAGGATATGTTTTACTGATAAAAGATGCCCCTGCTTCCTCATTCCTCAATACACATGTCCTTGGGCTTCTTGTTTACAGCAGTAGTGACAGAACATACTTTCTAGGTGCTCACATTTCCTTCTCATTTTCTAGCCTGAGGCTCTCCTCATAAAAGAAAGAATGTGAAATTTCCTTAATGCTGTGCTGCTCAAACTGACCACTTAACACAGGTTAAATATTGAAGACACTGAGTCCTTTTACCTTAATTCCTTGAATACCTTCACCAGGAGGTCCCAGAGCACCCGGTGGCCCTGGGCGTCCGATGGCTCCCTAGAGAGAAATCCTGCATATGTTAAATACAATATTTATAATAAAAATACACAATAAGTTATTACACCTGCATGTAATTTCCTGTCCATCCTCTACCAAACTGATGCCCTTTTATAAGTAGTGAGGATAAGATTGCTCTAGCTGACAAAGTCTCTTTTTACCCTTTATCAGATTATTAAAATCCAGTTTATACTTCAAAAAAGTCACAGCTTAATGCTCATTGAATGTGAATAGCCTTGCTGATAGAGAAATACGTTGCACTGAAGGATGGATTATATTGGTGGGACATTTGGGACTGAATTAAGATTTAAGAGAGGATTCTTATTGTTGTGTTGTCTTTCATCTCATTTAAGCTTACACAGTAATAAGACCTATAGAGATACACATTAATGTGGCATTACATGTTAGTTGATAAGCTAGTTTTTAAAGAACTTTAGAGAAAATATTTCAGTTCCATGTTATTCATAGGAAGCAATTAAAACCCACATAGCACAATATTAATTTTATACCTATCCCAGTATCCCTGCATGAAATTCTCCATTTCCTCATTTGTAAGGATCCTGTGCACATGCCAGTCCTTGGTACTAACACTGGCTGAGGATGTGCTTAACCACTGCTTACCTCTGGATCTAGCATTCATGCCAATATGAGCTGAATCTCTGGGACCAATAAGCCACATTGTGCAGGTAATACATTATTATGATGAAAAATCTTTGCATTTCACCTTGTTCAGTTTATTTATGTTTACATTTTAAAACAGTTAATTGTATTAATAGACTTCTAAAGCTGAGCTGTAGGAGTATAAGAGTTTTCAATCTGGGAGGTTTCATAGTGAAAATTGCTTTTTATAGTTACAGCTATTTCTAGGCCTATGTTGTGTTCCTTTTTCCAGGGATTAGTCATCATATGGGTTATTAGATCATTATTGATTTACTTTTTACAGTAAAAAGGAGTAATTAATTCTAGAAGATAGGAGATATAATTGTTTAAATGGCTTACTTTTGATCCTGGCAGGCCTTCTCCTGGGGGACCTGGGAGACCAACTGGTCCTCTACTACCGGGGTCACCCTGAAAGTCAATACTTTAAACAATAAGTAATGAATACCAAAGTTTAATTTATTTATAGATAACAGCATCTGTTGTACTTAAATGGGGCAAAGAGAGGAGAATTACTGAACAGCACAGTGCAAGTCTAAACAATGCTAACCCATGAACACTGTGGTCAGGACAAGAAAGTTATTTGGGATAAACAGTGGTCAAAACATCTTCAAGACATGTAAAGTCAATTATGCAATAGTTACATGGGAATTACAATTCCCATATTATAAAATGAGCTCCATGTTCCCTAAACCAAAAATGAAGAAGTTTTTGCTTCCTGCCTGTCATTTGAATCAGACTGTGTGTTCACATTGGTACTGTTCTAGCTTTTTCCTATCAGTGCCTTCAGACAGGAGTTTGATGTAAGTGGAAAAAAAGATCTAAATAGTTTTAAGAGACATTAAGTATATTTAAATAGCTGTAGTCAATCCTTCAATTGCCTGTACATATCCAATAATCCTGAAGTCAGCATCAGGATGAGTTCTGAAATGATACTTGAAGATCTTCTATGAGATCTACCTTTTATATACTGACAGGTAAATTAAAGCTGGATTGAAAAGATATTCTGACTGTGACCTATGGGTAGAAATTACATCTGCATGAAGTGGAGTGTAGACATGCATTTACTTTTCTAGAAGTTAAAGTCTGTACCTTAGGTCCTGGTAATCCAACTCCATCTGGGCCTTGTTCACCAGGAATCCCAGGAAGGCCTGGCAAGCCCTGAAATTATATGCACATACTGAATATTAATTTAAGTTATGGCTATATTGACTACATGCTTTTGTTAACATTAATATGGTAGTATCTTGAATATATTGTCTTTTAGTGGTATCAGTGTGGTCTACAATTGGTTAAATTCCACTCTAATAAGCCAGATGTGGTGCCAGTGGCATTTGCACGTGTGTTGCGTGTCATGCAGGAGGCTTGCATGTGTTTGGAGACAGAGGAGTCTGATCTGGAGAGGCAGGTGCAGAAGCAATTCTTCATTGGATTGCACAAAAATTTCAGGAAGTATTATACATTGAATTCCAATTTCCATTTGACATTAATTGTTTTTTATTTCTCAGTGTGGTAATTGCATGCCTTTTTATCATTGTCTTCAGCACAGATAAATGCTAGTGTATCACCAAACTCCCTGATTCTAGCCTGCAATCTTCCAAGGACTTCCTTACTGTACAGGCATATAACTGTCAGGGCTGGTGGAGCACACTGTTGAGCAGACTAGATACATGAGGCCCATGCTGCATACATGTGCAAGGAAGTGAGAGGAAGAAACCTTTTCTTTTGGCATTCTTTTTTTTGCAGGAATTCATCACATTTACTAGTAAAGACCTCTCTAAAGGGCTGTAAAGCAGATCAGTTCTTTGCTACACTTCCAAAACCTGATGAACAGAACTGAGGATGGTTTGCTCTTCTAGCTCTTTTGACAGTAATGGATTTTTTAGTGGTTCTGGAATGTATGTGGACACAGCTGCTTAGCTGTACTATATTCTCCTGTTTGGGAATAAATTTCGTTTGGTTGTGCAGACAATATTATCCCACATCAAGACATTGAGAGAACTGATTGAAACATCAGTGATACTATAGCAAAAAATATTCCCCACTTGGAATTTGTTATTGTGTAATCAGGAGAAGTGAAGGACATGGAAGATCTTGGACTATTTCACTGGGACATTTCTTTTTCCTTCTATGCTGAAATGCATTTCCATAGTTAAGGAGCTTTTTTAGACTTCTAGAGCAGCAAATCTTTCCTAGCATGTCATCCAGGTAGGCAATCACTTTGGTGTAGCACCTATTTGTTCCCAATTCACACTAAAAAAAAAAGTCTATAAACTTACAGGTGGGCCAGGATAACCATCTCCTTTTGGCCCAAAGGGCCCGGGTGGTCCTGGAAGACCTCGGTCACCCTGGTGAAGGCAAGAAAAACAGATGAGGTGAATGCCAAAACCATTGCTAGCAGGAAATTTTCCACAAAAGTGAAACTTCTTTGGCAAATATACTGTACTTTGATTTTATCTATCTGCTAATGTATTTTACTATCTGAATGATTATTGCAGGTTATTAATCTTGGACTAAACCTGAGATATTTAATAGTACTGAGGATTTACAGGACCTTTCATTGCTAAGCCACTAATTTGAATAGTTTTCAAGAGCTCTGTCTTGAACAACTTCAGTTGCATTTCCCATAATTTTATCATGCTTATTATTATTCCAGCTTTGGGAGAACAAGCCCAAGTTGACAGACATCCAAAAGTCTAGCATAGGAACTGAATTACTCAGTAGCTGCTTTATGTAATTATTATAACTGAAGATAGGTAAACTGCTGCAGAGTATTGGGAAACCTCCACAGCTCTGCACATGCTGTGTGTTTGTGTGGTGAGACAAAGGATGTAGGACAGAGGACAACAATGGTTTATGTGGCCAATTTTAAACCTGTTGTTTTCTATCACAAGGTTCATGTCTGATTTTGTTCCTCCAGATCTGTATCTTCCTACAGTGCTGCAGAACCTCATTAAAGCTACTGAGTATAACAGGAGCTTCCTACTGGAGATGTACAATTAAGCTCCTTTTGTGGATCCAGATAGCTGGAGTATCTCAGGAAGAGATTTACCAGAGAAACTAAGAGGACTTTAATTCTCCCAGCCACACTGGATGGTGCAGTGAGTTGCTCAGAGTTACAACTGGATGGATGTTCGTGATTGTTTTTGTCCCTGTAGATACCAATATACGGATATGAATAACAGTAGCAAGTGAAGGCCCATGAAAAATAATTTAAAAAATGAGACTGTAAGAGGTTTTGCTTTGTACAGCTTAGTGCAGATACTTGTCTGTGACAGAAGCAACAGCAAAACCACTGATACTGACGAAGACAGCAAAAAGTGAGGAGCATTGTCACAGAATCATGCAGTGCTGCCCAGCTGAAAGACCTCTGGGGGCTTAAGGCTGAGGGAGAGAGACTTGCAACTCTTGGCAAAGGACCTGCTTTCTGTTGATGGATGTCTGTTGGATACCCAGAAATAGGACAACATGAAGTTCTCTGAATTAGATGAACAGTACCAGAAAAGTACACGATTCCATCATCATCATCATCTCCCCCGATGAAAAAAAAATAAATTAGGATCTTGAAAACCACTAACTGGTCAAAAAGGGCTAGAGATTGTTCCACGTTTCTCATGATTCTGTTACTGTGTTCAGTTCAGTCAAAGAGCAAGGGATAAGGGCTCTACTCAAAAGTACTAAAACATTCACTAGATTAAAAAAAAAAAAGTGGCAGGGATGTGGTTTATTTTGCGAAGCAAAGGTTTGTATGTCCCAGCTTTCTTGCTAGTCAAACAAAATCCATCTGGAATGAAGAGCACCTTACAAAAATTGAATCTAGGCAACCCTGAGGCAGCACTAGAGAAGTGCTAGAGTGAAGTCCTTAGAGGTTATCTACTTGTTAACATACTTCTTCCAGTATCTAAGGCATCTCTTCTCATATTGCCAGCTTGGCTTATGTCCTGATATCTTTTCTGGACTCTGAGGATTTCCCTGTGTCAAAATTAGGAATGAAGCAAAGGAGCCTGCCTGAGAAAAAATAGCTATGCTTTACAGGTATGTTGTAAACACATAAATCAGGTGTTCACTTTGTATTCACTCCTCATTAATTAAACCCAGTAATTTTTCTCCTAGTTCTCTGCCACGAAAGCTTATGGTTCAAGGAATCTGGAAGATTGACGATCCATGGTTCTCTGGCTCTGCAAATTGTTATACTTTGCCACCATTGTCCAGCAAACACATTAAGAACTGTAATAAGCAAACTCTTGGCCATGCTAGGCTATTTGCTGTTGCTTATTGAAATCCTGACTTATTTCACAGTTCTGTCAGAAATTAGTTTACCAATTTAGGAGCTACCTTTGCCCCAGGAAGCCCAAAACCTGGTTCTCCAATTGGTCCAGCAAGACCAGGTAACCCAATGTCACCCTGCAATGAAGAAAATATATATTCTAGTTATGTATCTTATTAAACACTAGCCACAGAGTGTGGGTTTGGATTTCTGTTACATACATTTATATATATAAAATTAATAGCTAATTTTATTTGTTGCCATTGTAAGCATAAACCACCAAAAGCAGAAGAAAGAAAAGTATTTTGATATCCAAGGTTGTCTAAAATGAAGAAATTAACATAGGTAGGCCACATCTCAGGCTGGCATACAGTTAATACCAGGGTATGGTGGTAGCTAGACTGGATACAGTTTATAACTCTGTTCATTTTTAGTTGAGCTCATAAGGCTGAAATTATTTGCACAAATAATAGCATGGCCTACTTCACAGTTTTCACCCTGTGTTTATAAGCATTAGGAGCTGGAGTGTGGGTGTTACCTTTGGTCCAGGCACAGATCTTCCAGGAGGGCCTGGCATTCCAAGACGTCCTGGTGCACCAGGTTCTCCCTGTAGTGAAGGAGAGCAAAACCAATGGATTTTTCTGAAAGTGAGCATAGGCGTCTTGTAGAGAAAGCATTTATGTAATAACCTGTAACATTACATTAAAATTCTATTAGAATTTCTAATATTCTATGTGGAGTGAAATCTAACTACTTGAAGAATTGATAAAAAGGTTGATTCTGATTTCTTAATGGAAATGAGGTTCTTCTCAGTCACTGAACAAATGTATGCTATTAGAAATCCAATTCTAATGTATTTGAGCCTTGGTCCAGCTCATCCAGCACTACAGACTTCCTCCCCAGCTGTGCAGGTCTACTGAAAACACATATTTTTTCTGTTAGAGTAGATTTTTATTTGTTCTTTTTGTTCTATTTGTTCTTTTGTTCTATTTGTTCTTTCAGTGTACTTTTTCACCCCTATTTTTCCTCTTCTGGAAGATAGGGGTAAAATACCTATTTTAAAGAGTGTATGGAAATACACACTCTTGTGTATATAGATAGCAAAAGACTTCATATGAAAGTGGAAGACAAATCTGGAGTAGCCCTTCTCTCACTTTCAGTGAGTACTGAGTGTTTGAATAGCAGCTCCAAATCCGTAAAAGTATATCAACCATGAGTGAGTGTAAGGGAAAATGAAGTGCTGTCACATATGTATATGCCATATATCATCTATCTTCCTAAATATCTCACCATAAAAATACCAGCATTAGTGTCCCTTAACTTTTTTCAAGCTGACAGGGAAGCAATATGTTAAATGCAAAGTTTATTTAAAAATCCTTCTAGATGTTTTTGTTGATCACAGTGCACCTCGCTAAGAGAAGCCATTGCTGAATTTTATTTTAATTATCTTTTAAGAAGCAAGTTAATTCCAGGACAGTTTTTTCCAAGATCGAAAACAAAGCACAGCTTTAGGTGCCTATATGACACACATAATGTGGTAATAAACCTACTTTAGCTCCAGCAGGTCCAGGCACTCCTGTTGGTCCTGTTAATCCACGTATTCCTCTCTGACCTTGATCTCCCTACAAAAAATAGAAAAGACATGTCACATACAAAATAATATTAAGAACGTGTTAACTGAAATTAGTTGTAAATATCAGTGAAAGACAGTGAAATTCTGTCTTCTAGCTGGTGCACGTAAAATCATAGAATCATAGAATAGTTAGAGTTGTTAGTAAGAAATTCTTACCTTTTCCCCCTGTATTCCAATCCCTGCAGGACCTTCAGGACCTCTAAGACCAGGCAACCCTGGTTCACCCTTGAACAGAAAAATCAAAGCAGCATCTTAGAGTACTGTATAGACATGGTGCAAGATCAACTCTGTATTCACTTGAATAAGCTCATTAAAATCATAGATCTTTCAGAATCAGTGGCAAAACTCCCACTGATGTCAGTGAACCCATATTCTGAAGCAACTATTGTAAAACTCTGTGTGGAATGCATGAAGTGGCATGTATGTAATCTTTAAATGTGTGGAGTTTCTGAATTTAGGAAAATACCCTGATTGGAAGGCTATGAAAGGATGCCGCTAGGCATCCTAGTGGTCTCCCTTCTGAGTTGCAGGGCACTTTGTGGATTAAAAAGACCCAGAACTGTAAGCAAGATAATACACGTGCTCCTCCCCTTTCCACCACCCCCTCCCCCCCCCCCAAAAAAAAGAAAAAGTTTTGCCTAAAAAAGTGTGTTTAAAAGCATTTCTCCCCCTCCCCCCCCCCTTCCAAAAAATGTGCTACTTTTCCCCTCTGTCCACGAACACTCTCTTCTAGGTTTGGGTATCAGCACAAGGAGAACAGTAGAAATGTTTGGAGGGAAACAGATAGGCTGCAGAAAGAGATGAACCAACCTTTTGTCCTGGGGCCCCATCTTCTCCTGGAAGACCAGGCAGACCTGCCAGTCCTGAAGGGCCTGGCTCACCCTGACATCAATAAAAAGTAAGTCCTATTAAATGCAGACTTGGTACTACTCTTTCTCTGAATCAAGAAAATCTATCTCTAATAGTTCTCTTAACTGTGTTGTTTATAGCGAACATTTATGCATATGAACCCAAATCTGGCTGGTTTTATATCAGCACAACTCTCTCATATCTGGAACAATCCTATTGTGAGATTGTTTGAACTGTGAATTTTATCCATGTGATTGATATGATTAGCTAATAATGCTCCAGATCATTCTTAAAAATAATGCCATCATTTCATGAAGTGGCAGCATTTGAAATAAATATCAGATAGAAATGACTGTGACATGATGATTGACATTTTGCTGGTAAGTATCAGTGCAAATCTATTAATGGCAGTAGAATTCTTATCTGATTATTTCTCTAAGGTTCAAGAGCTTGACCTGATTCTAGATGAAAAAAGATCATTTGGGGTCAAATATGTTCACTCAGCATTATCATATTTTGTGAAATTAAAGAAAGAAATTGAAGAGTTTCTTTCCTTTTCCAGCCCATGTCCCAAATCCCTAATGAACAAAAGCAAAACCGGAATAGTCCTGTGTCTTTCCACTATCACAAAAGTACTTTTTCATCCCTTCCCATATTTTATGCTAATATGGTTGTTAATGACATAGGGACTGGTTAGTACCTTGGTCACTTTGGCACTCAGATAATCTAGTTACTTGCTTAGAGGAGAGTTTCCTTTCCTCTAAGCAAGAGTGCTTTTGGTCTCATATCACAGCTTGTGTCCCATTTGAAGGTGTGAGGATGTAGCTGCTGCTCTGTTTACATCCTATCCTGTAGGAAAAGGGAAGAAGCAGCATGATAACCATTGTTCAGTGCTTTTTTTTCACCAGCTTTGGCTATAGCTGAGCTTACACTGGGAACTGAGTTCTGGCAACTGTTCAGTATTCTTGATGGTATTCTGGACAGAGCTTTAGCTGAGCTGTATGCAACTCTGACCTGAGCACCGGCCAGGCAGGTGGAAATTTTCAGTCACTACTTTTGTACAGAACTGTGGTATTTAAAATGTTCCTATTTCTGGAGGTTATTGAAAGTCTGTGCTAAAAATTTTGAAGACTAAGAAGCTAAATTTTATTTCTAAACCTATTTTTATGTGCCTACAGAAAGGATACTCAGGAAAAACAAACTTCAAATTCAAATAAATAAAATAATTCCTCTATTAACAATGTACCTTAGAACCAGGTTCTCCAATACCTCTTTCTCCTGGCACTCCAGTCTCTCCTGGCAAACCTTGTTCACCCTGAAGCAGAAATTAGTTTTTAACAGCATTATAATGGAAAAATATAGAAGCATATTCTTGGGTGCTTATATTTAAAGAAAGATTAGTCTTTAAATTCTTGAAGATTTTTGTCTTTAGTATGATGTGTTAAACAGTTGGGCACAAAGACTGGGAATCTGTAGCATGATTTGAGCTGTAACCAAAAAGCTGTTGGTGGAAATGATTAGTGCTGTAAATCTCTAATTATATGTCTTTTCCTGCCAAAGTAGCTGGTATTTCAGGAGCATATCTGACACCCACAGACAATGCAGCCTTCTCTTTCTTTTTACCAGTGGTGAAGCATATCCTTATACTTAAAACATAAAAGGTGATCACTGATGTTGCAAAATACTTTACCTGTCAGGAACCTTTGACACTTAGACCTTTAGTTCCTCTATACTATGCTTTAATAGCTTTCAGTCATTCAAAACTTTCATCACCTCTTCCAGAAAATCACTTTCCATCTTCAGTCCAAATACTTCAAGAGTGACATCTTTCATTAACAGTTCTGTATTTTGCTAATCAGTCAAGGCTAAATTATTCTGCCAGTTTTCTTAACTGCTATGCACAGTAAATACACAAAGTCAGGTGTGACAACAGGCAGCAGAAGTAATAAGGAAGGCAGCAGGTCTGTAAGGTATGTATATTACCTTTCTGGAATGGAAACAGTACAGTGAGGATAAAAGATGATACTGAAATTTTGGTGGTGTTCTGTGTAAAGTGTAACTACTTTTTGGAATTAACTCAATACATCTGCATCTGATAATGGTGAAACTGCAAATTCAAGGCAGACAATCTTTTCTATGTAAATGTATTGGACGAAGTGCTGTTCACTATCTGGTATGTAGTACCTCAAAGATTCTGTGGTGAACCAGACCAAAACCTAACCAGATAGCTATGGCATTGGTTTATCAAGACTTTTCAGTGGAGTAGGATCTGCTGTACAGTTTGATAATATTGACAAAGAAAATAATTTCCTGCAACTATGTCAACACTTAGATTGGTATTCAGCACTTTAACAAGGATAAGGATAATGACAGAATTTCTTAATCAGGAAATACAACAGTAAAGAGAGCACAGTATCTTTTAGTTCAGAAAACTCCCTAACCTTTGGTCCAGGTAGTCCCTGTCCTGGTAGCCCTCTTGAGCCAGGTGGTCCTTTTGGGCCCTCAACTCCCTGAAAAGATTAGTTTATTATTAAAAAGAAAATATTATTTGTTATTACATATTTAATGTGGGGTGAGGGATAAGTGAAAACTGCACCTTCTCTCCTTGAATTCCAATTCCAGGTAATCCAATTGGCCCAGGTAAACCTGGAGGACCAAATTCACCCTGGCAAACAAAGTACAATTGCTTAATTATGTAAAGATACAGAAAAAATCTGGGACAGCTCTTGTGTCAGTATATGCTGATTTAACTTCCCTTTAATCAGTGAAGTTGGGCATCTGATCTTTTGTTTTTCATATATGCATTTATTCCCTGTTGGTTCAGTGGCAAACAACTGCTAGTCTTTTTATCCCTTTCTAAACCTCAGCTTTCCCACAGAATCAGATGCTTTTTGTAACATTTCCTATTTTAATATGAAGAGATGTTAAAATAGGTTGTGAGAGTTTATTGGGCATAAATCTCTCTACAAAATACCTTATTATCCAGGCCCTATTGTAGGGACCTTGCCTCATTACACCTTTTGTTGTAAATATCAGCCCTGTATTATGTAGATTTACTGGCACTTTGTTAACCTCCTTGTGTATTTACTGCTCACCTTTTCACCTTTTATGCTGATGCCTGGAAGTCCACGAGGGCCTTTTGGTCCATCAAAACCACGGTCTCCCTGCATGAAAAAATAATATGTTGTTTATTGTAGAAACACACATCTGTTTTCACTGAAGTAACTAGAGACACTGTCTGCTCTGTCATTATGAAAAACAAAATAAGAACCAGAAAACAGCTTCTGAATCTGTTTTCCAGGATACCAAAGAGGGCATCTTTTCAAATGAGCTTGAATCTGCTAATGAAAGAGCTGAACAAGCTTTTTTTATCTGCCTGCCCACCTTAATTTCTTAAGGTCCTGTCCTGCTTTCCCTCAAATCAATGGCAAAACCACAACTAATTTAAATGTAAGCAGGGCTGATTAATGAGACTAACACAAACCTGAATTCTTATTTGTCAAATGGGTTAATCTCATTAAAGTGTGGCAATGATGATCTGGTTCTCACTAAGAATTTGTGAGGATAAAGACCAGGCCAAACTGTATTGTTGTCAGTTTCTTAATGTCATTGTCATTCTAAATGTTTGTTTACAAAAACAGTACTCTTGGGGGAAATGCAGGCTACTAATAAGGACATAAATATTGTGCTTTCTTGTACTTCTGCTAATAAAACATGTGAAGACAGATGTTAGCTTGTGTAAATTGTCACAGAATCATCCAAGACAATGAAGTGATGTCCCAGACAGGTCTCTTTTTTCCCTAGTAACTGATTCCACCATTTTAACTTTGACTGCAATACATTATGTGGATTTCTGTTTAAAATAACATCCTTTACTTCTGATGCCCTAGAACACCTGCCTTCATTTTCCTTTTTACTGAACTGTGAGCTTGCAGTAAAATTGTTCATAAGAAAGCAACTGAAAAATTTACTTTAGATTAATAAATCACCTGTTTAAAATGTGTTTAAACCAGAGTGCTGACATGGCCACTGTAAATAAGACCAGATATAGACTCTGTTGATACATGCTTGACGGCAGATTAGATTTGGCAGTAAAAAGTAGTACATTTTGATGGAATCAAGAGTTCCAAAAATGCTGGCAGACTTCCAATTTGATTATTTTATTCTGCCTATCTATCTCAGTTGCTCAATACTTGCGGCTAGATTATGCAGTCTTCTGTATTTGCTCCCACTGTGCATTGTGTTGCTGCCTATTAGCTGTAGGGTTTCTTCCCACACGAATTAGTATTTCAGTGGCAATGGAGTGATCACTAAATATTTTTTCTTCAAATCTTTTTTTGTTTGTTTTCATGCATGAGATCAGCTAAGCAAACATAAACTATCAACAATGAAGTTAGACAAGTCATATAATCATAAGATACATACTGGATGTTTGAAGATTCTGTGTTGCTAGCTGACCACAGTATTGTGCTAAGCAAAACCACTAAGATTTTTAGTAAAGGGACGTTTGGGGCCTGCATCTGTAAAATAATTTTTTATTGTTTTCCTGACAAAAACTGCCTTGGTGCATGCATAGCTCATATACAAGCTGTGTCACTTTGTACTATAATCAAAGGTCAAAGTGACAACTTGGCCTGGGAGCCGGTTTTCAGCAGTCAACAAAAGGGATTAGCACTGAGTCCATCTATGCAGGTGCAACTACTACTGTCAGTACTTTCCCTGGATCAAAAAATTAGTAACAGCTTTCTTTTCCCACAAACTGAATTTAGACTTCTGCTAAAATGCATAAATTGGTGGCTGAGGTATTTCAGAAGCTTAGAAGCCTGTCTTCAGTGACAGCAAAGATCTCTAAGGATTTAGAAAAAAGCATCAATAAACCCCCACATTTTTCATCTAGGAATCATTTGTAAAATATTTTATTGTACAGTCAGATGCTAGAGGCTGTTTTAAAATTATAGCTGGAATTCTTTTCAGGCTTAGATCCCACAGTCAAGCATCAGGTGAATTAAATATCGTCTTTACAGGCCCCAACAGCTAGCTGTGTCTAGAAGTCATGTTTGGACCAAATGAATTTTATGAACATATATTGGGTTAATCAATGCCAAATTTTAATATTAAGTTAGAAGCTACTTTCTCAGATTCCTATGTTTTCTATGGACTTGTTTTGGCATGTACTCATTTAATGGTGCTGCTCTGGTATTAAAACTCTTCAACTGCTGTACCTTTGCTCCTGGAAGCCCTTCTCCTGGTGAACCTCTTTCACCTTGAACACCTTGTGGTCCTTGAGGCCCCTGTTAATGTATGTTTAAAATGGCTTAGAATATGTATTAATCACTCAAATCAAAAGCAGCAAGTTCTATGTCATTGTCAGTTTCAAGTACGTAGATTAAGATCAAGTCAGAGATTAAATGTTAGTGTAGTTATAACTTATTAAAAATAATACAGTAATACGATATTCACAGTGAATAAATGATGAGTATTCTGGCCTGTAGCAATAACAAGGCAGACAGTTTTACTTTTCTAGTTACTTATGAATCACAGGTTATGTAGCTAAAGTTTCTATTGCTTAGACTTTCTAAATTTTCACTCCCTAAACTTTAGTTTGATTCACAAATTGTTACCAATCCTTATTAACGTTACCAGTACAACCATAAGAGACAGGGAGAATCAGATTAAAGACTATGGAGAGCAGTACTGAAGAAGATGCAGCTGTAGAGAGATCTGACTATAATTGGTGAAGGGAATAGTAACATGACTTTCTCTTTTTGAAAGCAGACCTGATAGGAGCACAAGGGGAAAATAAGGCAACTAAAACCTTTCACTAAATGGAAGTCCAAAACCTGTGCATATTGAGCCTGCTCCACAGTGTGTTCCCGCATCTTTATTTTTCCCTCTGGTTTAATCCTTGAGATTACACACACACACACACACACACACAGAATGCCACTAGCTTTGGCTCTGCATAAATATGCTTCTGTTTCTTCCGCAGAGAGCTTCAGAATTATGCCTGGTTCTTAGGTTACACTGCATTCAGTCATAAAAATAAAACTCCTCTGAGGCACATACACTTTAAAGTAAATTAAAAAAAACCACATTTAGTATATTTTAAAAATCAGACTCTCTTATTATACCAGTACAGCTGTTGTGGCTAATAAAGATGCACACCACAGGCACCTTTTACTCCACAAAGTGGCTCTTTTCTCTAGACTGTTACTGAAGAGACTTGGGGAGCATTGCTGCCCCACTTTGATTGTCACCACTGGCCTTGTTAATAATGATCTGTGCTGTGGGCTCTTCAATGAGAACTCCATCCTCTCCAGAGGTGTATTTTCAATCAGGCATGAGTTCAGTTTCCAAACTGTCTCCCTTTTTCCTGGGAGCACCTCTTTTGAAATTATTATTACCTTTCCTTGTCTTACAAAAAAACTGCACAAAAATTTCCCCCTCATGGTTTCACTAGAGGTCTTTCAACCAAAAATGAGTTTGAGTCTGCTGAATTGTAAACAGCTTGGTAAAAGATGCTGTCTGACATTTTGGAAAAAGGCAACCTTAAAATTGGTGTAATTGTTTTCTGAATTACCTCAAAGAGGTTGAGCTTACAGCCACCAGGAGGAGGAAGGGAAGGAAAAGAAGGAAGAGACTTCAGGGCCAAAACTACTATAGAGTCTGAAAGTATATATATTTATATATCTTTTTTAATTTCTCTCACTGTTATTTCTGTAAAGGCAATACTGGTCAAATTGTTACCTGTGACCACCTATGCAATCTGCATACCTTTATGAAGGTTGTTTAGGTTTGACTGTTTCTAATGTTACAGTAGTTGAAACGGAGTCTCTCCCTCTAAGCCATGCTGATGTGAATGTTCTAATGATACTGAAAAGCAGTCAACTTTGAAGTTACCACATGCAGATTTGAATCTATTGGGAACAGATTTATTTAAATATGTATGTGGTTTTGCATAAGGTGGTATTTCTCTTAGCTGTTTCAGAGATTAAGGTAATTAGAAAAGTTAAGGAACTGGAAACATTCCCAGTTTATTGAGGGAAATGAAAGTCAGACAATGTAGAACGTATAGGTGTGAGAACTAGTGGAAGAAAGAAAAGAGATGGTATTATTTAACACACATATATCCTTTTTAACAGAGGAGCACTAAGAATTTTTCCTTTCTGCCATGCTTCCCTCACACCAAATGAAAAACAGACATACCATAAGTCCTGGCTCACCAGCTCCAGGTGGGCCAACAGGGCCTGGTCTTCCTGTCAAACCGGTGTCACCCTTCAAACAAAGATGTGTTTTGAAAATGACTGATTCAGGTATTTTTATGTGCATAGCATATAACAATTCATCAGGCATTCTGTGCTTGAAATAATTGATGTAGGGGAATGCAGGAATGGCAGGGAAAATCTGAGTGTCCTCACAGCCAGAAATCATACAAGGCCCAAGACACTGAATTGGTGCAGTTTTACAGCATTAGGATACAGCCTCAATTCTGCATTGGGAGAAGACAATGCTCAATCTAAATGGCTAATTATTCCCATCATATTCCTAGTATGTCATGTATCACTTACTGTCCTTTTCCAAGGAGTTAATATTTTTATCATAGTGCTTTTTTCCTTATGCCAGTCATCCAAACCAACAAGCCTATTTTTCATAGGATAATTTTTGTTTAAGACTATGTATGTATTTTACTCAGGCATACACTGCTTGGCTTAGTTATGCCAAGCATAAGAACTACTATAAAAAGTCATTTGAAGTACATACTTAAAATGTACTTTCCACCCTCCTTCCCCGAGCAGTTTTGATCAACATATAAAATACCTTCTCAGTACCACAAAACCAGCGTTTGGAGGCTCAGAGTTTCTCATCACTAGCAAGTATAGTCTCTCAGCTGTCTTGGTTTTCATCCTTACCTTACAATACATGTAATATAGAAGATGAGAGATGCTTGTACCTTTGGGCCTGGCAGTCCTATTCCAGTCTCTCCAGGCAAGCCAGGTGGCCCAGGGAGACCTCTTTCACCCTTTTCAGAGAATGAAAAAATAAACAGTTCTGCTTATAACATTTATGTTTAACATTTCCATGTCTATGGAAATCAGTTTAACTCAGGTTGTAAGTTCATTTTTCGTGTATCCTGACTTTCAAGGTATACATATACTCTTTGTATTCTACAAGGTTCTAAGAAAGGTTTTCTTATGATTTGCTAGCAATGTCACATTAAACTGCATTCCCTACAAGAAGGGAATGGGGTATAAGGATAAAAGCGTTACTGTTGTGAGGCTATATTAATACTATTAATACCTTTAACATTCAAAAGAAGAAATAATGCAGTTCTTGCCTTTGATCCTTGCAGACCTTCAGGCCCTTGGTCTCCAGACTGTCCTTGTGGACCCTATTAAAACAGGTGGGATTTAATGAGATTTTTTCAAGCTTTTAGAACATGTCAGCTTGCAATTTCTAATTTGCTGTAGTCTGCATGAAAATATGAGTTACAAATATTTCAAATCTGAAGCTTTCCATTCTGATGCACATATAAACTCAGTTACTCAGCTAACTTGGAGCTGGGTCTGGTAACTGGGGGAGAGCAATTTTCTCTCCCTTTGTTTGAATGCAATTAAAGGTAATCTATAGTCAAGATTTACCGAAACATCCCAATGCTTGGGCCTTCAGTCCAAGAGTATTGGGATGAAAAAAATACTAACGTTTCCATGTACTTCTGTGAGATAAAGAAATAGTTAAGACACTGAATGGGAAATGAGTGATTTCGGTTTTTATGGAACTGCATTTGCTGTGGTGTTTGAGGCTGAATGAATTATAAGGATGATTTATTTGTCTAGACTGCTCCTCCAAATTCTTCTTAATTTTGCTGTTTAAGAAGATTAATTTTGGATGCCTTATATTCAGTGACTCAAAGATTCTATGACGGTTGTGGTATCATACTATTTCACAGCTTTGAATCCCAGGGAACTAGATATTGTTTGATTTATAGTTTTCTTTCTTTTTTTTACCTGTAGCCCTCTTGCTCCTCTGGGACCTACTGGACCTTCCGAACCCTGAAAGGCAAGTGGAAAAAAGGGATATATTTTTGCATATTTCGATTTGGTCAAAACCACTTTTAGAGCACTTTTTACTAAAGTATCTTACTTAGATATCTTTATGTTAAAGTAAAAAGTAAAATCAAGAGAAGCTCAGCAGCCCGCAAGTATTGAATACATAGTTTAAAAATTGACAGTGGTAATAAGAATGCGGAGTAAGAATAAATAGAGTTCATTATCAAGGATCAGTAATACAGGATTAAACTTATTTGTTTCATCTAAAATATTCACAGCAATTACACACCAAATCTTGAAGACTGGTGTTAGAAACCTTGATTTCACTTTCACCTCTCATTTCCTTTGCTTTACTGCTTGAAGTCTTCTGCCTCTGTTAAAGTCAAGCAGAGTTTTAGCATTGTTATACACTGGCTTAGGTTTGGACCCTAAGAGGAATCACATGAAAATATAGAAGGAGCTGAGAAAGTTACTGAAAATGGTATCCTTGCTTACTTAATTTTTCTTAAACTGTCAGATGTTAATTTCCCTCAGCCTTGGAATTAATATTTGTCTTAAATCTATCACCATGGTTGTTACTGAGGAAACTAGTTTTTCTGTGTTTTAACTGTGTTTCCTGAAGGCATAACAACCTTTTGGCTACTTACTCTGTCTCCTTTTATCCCTGGGATTCCACATTCACCTCTTTCACCCTGGAAAGGAATAGGAATGTTTATGAGGTATATTGAGTATATCATCCTTATTTGGGTGCTTTAGTTGGACACCTAAATGATCTTCTATTCAGGACATATTATAGCATTTGTGCAGTAAGTTAATTTTGGAAGGAACATGT
The DNA here is from genome assembly GCF_012275295.1 of Melopsittacus undulatus. Lineage (NCBI taxonomy): Eukaryota > Metazoa > Chordata > Aves > Psittaciformes > Psittaculidae > Melopsittacus > Melopsittacus undulatus. The sequence continues at coordinate 43,050,658 of NC_047534.1, forward strand.
CTTTAATTAGAGTTTGTGCAGCAGCTGGTAAGATGATGTTATTGTTTGTTACTGGTATTTATAACAAATAAAGCACTATACATAATAAATAATAATAACATCAGGTATCTGTTTGTAAGCAGAAGTTCTGACTAAGAGTAATACCTTCTCTCCTTTATATCCAGATTTCCCCTGGGAAAATAAAAAAAGCAAAGCAGGTTGTGAGGATATATAACCCAAATGTAAGCATGTGAGTATTTGCACTACTAACATTCTACTCTCTAGAAGCATGTCATGTACTGAATATGATCTCTGATAAAGATGGCAATATGACTCTAAATACTGCAGCTACTGGTCATGATAGATGCTGTTTTATGTGTGAACAATCTTAATCAGGGATTTTGATCATGTAAAAGCAGATCAACTAGTGTTCATATTTCCCTCTTAGCGAGGAAGATACTAAAATAAGAAAGCAAGAAAAAAGTCAATAATTAAAAAGGATGTAGTGAATAGATAAGAAAATATAAAGTAGAGTGATTCATATGTGAATGAATTCAGAGTTAAGCAGTAAGAGGCTGGTCCCACAGTTACTTCCTTATACGTATTTTGTTAGATTTTTTGCACTGCTATGACACACTGGATCCTTTATTTGCCAAATGAAAAATTTAAACTGACCCCAAAAGATGCAGGCAGAGTGTCCATTTCTGTAATATTCTTAGATTATTATATCAGAGCTTTTCACACTTTTTAGGAGGGACTATGCATTATTAGAGAGCATTTTCTAGATAATTCTTATAAGAAGGAATTATTTATTTTCTTTAAGCAATGATAATGTTTTAATTTCTGGTGTTAATTAATCACTAGCTGGTAAACCAGAATGAATTCTAATATTTTTTTTTAAAAAGGTGTTTTGCCATGAAGGAACACTAACTGCTCATGGGAGAAGGTAAAATATCTTTTTTTACCTCTATTCCATCTCGTCCTGGAATTCCATTCAGACCTGGCTCCCCCTATGAATAATCCAACATCAAGATCAGTGAAATCAGTATAAGATAATATTGCCCTGATTAACTGAGTAGACACCTCAGTGCAGTACAGGCAACATACCAGCTCCCTCTTTTTACCATTTGATGATTTTATACATTAGATGTAAGCTTTTAATTTGTAAAGAATCTCAGTCTTTAGCAAAAGAGTGTAAGTGAAGTTTAAAACACTCACAGGTGGAAAGTACATGGTCACTGTTAGGATAGTCTTTTTATATTAATGAAGTACCAACTCTTTCTCCTAAACCTGAAAAATCACATCACCTTTGTTCCTTTCAGGCCTGGAGCTCCATCATCACCAGTGCGACCCTTTTTACCCTGAAAAGAATGAAATAAAATTAATAAAATTCTGGTATGTTAGTCAACAAATTTTGTTTTGCAATATATACCCTTTTATATATATATATATATATATATATATTTAGGATATTTGCTTCAGCCTCTTGCTCTCACTCTTGTAAGAGAGCTTTTTGAGAGCTTCTCAGATATTAATGTTTGATTTGGGGCTAGTTAGATCCACCTGGTCTGGTTGTCTCATTGTAAATAACAGGTGAATTACTGTTCCATACAGGAAAGTTGCTCCTTCCTGCCTTTTGAACTGCTGTAGCTAAAAGGAGAGCCTCAGCACACCACACTGCTCTTTTCAGGAGTGTCTGATGACATTCTTGGGTCTCTCTGTGGATTTCCCATTGGTGTAACACTTCCATGCAATGTAACTAGCATTGAACATTCAACTTTTGATGTCTCAGGATTTTGGTTCAAATAATTTCCTAAAAAAAGAATCCAATAATCAAATAAATCTTGATTTACACTGTTTATCAGTTATTTGAGAAATGACAGCTACTTACAGCAGGGCCAGGAAGGCCTCTTTCCCCCTTCTCACAGTTACATGTGGCAGCCTGGGGACACTTTGAATGAAAATAGTCCAAATCAGCACATTTTAATAGAAGGAATAGAAAACACATGAACATTGCTTTTAAGTTACTGTATGTAATGACATGGTTATATTTACATATTTTACAGAAATCTTTTAACTGTCAGTTTACCACTCATGAGGAATGTGGTCTCCTACACTCCATCCAAAAATCCGAATCATTCCTAGTCTTGAAATTTCAGTCATCTTGGTAATGGCTTTACCTCCAAATTATTCACAAGGTCAGTTTATTAGTGTGCTGTGTCTATGACTATAGATTTGGTTTGATTACTGGACACTGTAGCAATAGTCAAGAAAATGGGGTAAGAGAACATCTTACATCCTTGTTCCACTTCACTATATGTAGGACAGATCGCAGTTTAGCTCTATCTTGATCTATAAACAAAACATGTTAGGGCTGTATGCTTTTATCTAGTTAATGTAATTCATTGTAACAGTTTACAATTGTTCGTTTTCTTCTGCCGTCTCTACTGTCATGTGTCTCAGACATCATTATGATATATAGGATCTTTTTTAAACTTTAAACCATTACAGAATACAGAATTATTACAGATACTGGGGTAATTTTTGAAGGAGGAATAAGCAATGTTGTTTCTATTTTTGGTTTTATTATTTATTAAGCTTCCACTAGATGTCTTGAAGTGAAGGGTTTAAATATAATTCTTACCTGAATATCACAATTAGTAACAATTTGTTTTCTAATGATAACACTGAATGTCTTGCTACTTCAGCGTTTGTTTTGACAAAAATCAACATGCAAGTAGAAATGAATAAAAAATAAAATGCTTTAAGTTTTGCAAACACTCAGAATATTTACCAGATTCTTTGAGCTGCTCATCAGAACAGTCTTTGTCTGAGATAACTATACCTGAAGTAGGACTAACATCTTTAAAAAGAAAGTTAACTTTAAAGTTAACACTATCTTTAGTCCCCCAAAATGGCAGCCAGACCTATCAGTGGCTGCAGGCAGGGTGACACCGTGTGGACAAACTGGAAAATTGCAATGGTTGAGATTTGTTCGAGTTCCTTCCTGTTTTAAAATTATTAGGAAGAGCATTATGGGCCAGATCTGCACCACATTCAGCTCTGTGTCATGTTTTCTTATCCTCTGAGTCTGTAGGATGATGTGCCAAGACATATCAGCAAATTCTTGCTACCCTGAATGCTCACTCATTGTTCTTTTTCAATTTTAACAATTAGGAGGGAAAGTAAATGACATTAGGGTAGGAAATCAAAGCTCTGTCCTGTAAATGCAAAAGGCAATCCCATTAGAGTCAATATTTCACCAACTTCCTGAGCTATCAGTTTTCCTGAATTATGTTTCCATATAATTCATATAATTTCCATATAATTGTAAATGTCTGTATTAAGCAGTAGATCTGTACAGAAAAAAAAACAAAAAAACAAAACAACTTACCTCTTCCTCAGAGAGATCTTTCTGTAAAGACAGATATTGAAAGCAACATTAGAAACTTAAAGTCATAATCCAGCTCTACAGGAAGGACACTAAAAGATTGTAAAAAATTGCTTCAGCAACTAGTTAATTAAAGTAAGCAATTAACATATTAAATAACATTAATTAAGTTTTGATTTCTGAGAAGCATTCTAGCAATCTCTCCATCCTAGAAATTAATTAAAATCATTAAATTCCTATTATAGATTGTTGACTGCACAAATCACTGACTCCCCTTGTCCAGCCATTGTCATTTGCTAAAATTACAATGGTAAACAGACCTAAGTCAACATAGTATCTGTAGCAGGTATATGGAACCCATAAACTACATTGTTTCCGAAGTCCTGAATAGCAGCAGCTCTCTAGTAGAAGTAAATGATACACACTCTACACTTGCAAAAATCAGAAGCTCTTCTAAGCATACTATCATGCAAGCACACAAAATGAGAACAGTCAGAACACCTTAGAAAAGCTTTGGCTTTAACAGTGATTGTATAAAGTTATCATTGAATTAGCTGGGTTTTTTTAGATCTCTACAGCTGAAACACCCACATGGAATGCATTCCCCCCACTTTACAGAACTGATGTAGACTTGTGAGAGGACATAAAAGTGTTGATGAGCAGCAACACAATGCAAATCTCTAAAAGTCACATGCAAACACATATATTTATGCCAAAGCCATTATTTAAATCAGAGAGCACTCATATTCTCAAAAGCAGGAACTTGTGGTGGCCTGTAAAAATAAAGGGTGTTTAGATACTTGTGAGGTGGCTGCTGTCATACAGAAAGCAATGGTAACACCAGAGAAGAAGGGAAGGGTGATATGCAGGGAAACTAATGCAACAGTCTGCAGAGTGGTAGACTGCTGCAGTGCAGGACAAACAGGAAGACCAGCTTGTGTACATGCTCAAGACCTGTATGAGCCTGTATGACACTTAGGTGTCAGTTTCACTGCAGAGTCTCCTGGTATTTTTTATTTCTGTGCATTCTCAGATCAGAACTTCATCTGCAGCTTGTGTCATTAGATCTATAGGCCAGAGGATGACTATTCTCTATATTTGACAGGGAATATTTTTTATAAATTAAGTTCATATGCAGAAAAGACGCACCCAAGCAAGACTTCAAGCTCAATTTAAACATTTCCTCCTTATTATGTGGTAGGCTTTCTATGGAAATTTAAAGATGTCTATCACCAAGTTCAGATTTTATCTAAATTGACATATCTCTATTAAGGGCTACAAATTTATTTTCACTTCTGCAAGAGCTGCAATTTTTGGTACAAAAGGCAATGCCACATTTCTACTTGCTACAGAAGAAAGAACTGGGATGTCAAAAATTGTTGGTTTTTGTTTATACTTTTTAAAAAGGGGGTTTAAAATACCTTTATTGGGAGGAAAACAGAAATATAAATAACTTCACAGCAAGTCTTTTGAAATCTAATCTCGTTTCCAGTTTCAAATATTTTGGCTGGCAAAATCTGAATGCTGGGGACAGAAACAAAACCTGTACTTTGGCACAGTGGTCTTGTTAACAGGTGGGCCACTTTAACATGTAAAAGGTACAGGTTTCTTCAATAGCATAAGCATTCCAAAATATTAGAAGTAAGACCATATACATATGTTCCTGTAACTCTTTAAAATTCTTTCTCATACATACCATTTCTTTGATAACCTTCTCCACAGTTTCTTTCTCCTGAAGGTTGAAAACAAACCTGGATGCTGGGACACTGGCCAGGAGCCGAAGCTTGGCAGCATTGCTGACCTCCTCAGCCACTCTGGTCATTCCCATTGTGAAAAATACAATTCCTTGGTGTTTAGCATCAGCTATAGCTGCAAAAATATCTGGGTTTCTCGGATGGTCCACTCCATCAGTGAACAGCACAGCTACTTTAACACTACCTGGAGTCCCTTCAGTCATGTAGAGTTGTGTGAGGTTAGTTATAGCATAAGTTGTGTAGGTGCCATGACCTATGTAGGTGATGGGAGCAAGGTGGGTTTTGAATGCTTCAGGACCTTTCCAGTCATGGAAAGTTTGCTCTATGAAAACAGTGCTGCTGTACTGTAGTAAGGCCATCCTCCAGCTAAGGGTACGTCCAGAACTAAGCTGCAGACTTTTCATTCTGTCTACTGTTTCCAGTACAAATTTTTTCTGCTGTTCATGATTATAATCTTTAGCACTTTCGGAGCTGTCCAGTAAAAAAGAGATTTCCAGAATGCAGTCTTCATCTAGAATAAATAGGAGAGGTAGGTGAGTGGAGTGATTTCATACTAAACCCCATTCTACCCCTACCCTTACATGTGTTTCAGGATTCAAAATTGTGAATGAAGTTATTTTAAACATCTGTCATCACAAATGTGAGACCCTCATGAAGATAGAGCATATAGAGGCTGAGGAATTTGCTCCAGAACAGATGTCCCAGGGAATAAGAAACCGAAGGTGAGGTTATGTCATGTAGTATAAAATGAGGAGAGTTGTAGTGGTTTTATATACTCATTATGTCCTCCTGCCTGATATTTCACTGAATATCCTACCAGGATGAGGACTGGGAAGGTAGAAGTCATCTACAGGAAAATGATTCTTACTGAATAAGACACTGGAACGTAATTTGATGAAGCTAGATTTTGTCCCTGATACTGACACATTGACATATAAGTTTTCAAAAGTAGGATCTGCAGAGTATTAATTTTCTGAACTACTGACATTACTTCTATAGGCATACAGTTATGTGGGCTATTGACAATAACAGGTTATCAGCCATACCACAGTAAAACCCCAAATCAACCTCTTTTTCTGAAATACACAAAAGGGGACGAGAAAGATGGGAGTAGAAAAACAAAAGTGCAAAAATAAGGCATGTGAAAATGTAGGATGAGGTGAGTCTGACTGATTATAAGCAATATCTTAAAGGGCAAGTTAGCCATGTAGTCCAGAATCCAAATAAATTAATCGGGGGTGGGGGGGGGGGGGGTGGGGGGGGCTGAGGTGGGGGTAGGAGGAGGAGGGAGAAGAGGAGAGAGAAGGGGAAGGGGTGGGAGAGGAGGGAACCAACCCGCACTGTTTTAAAATTACAATATTCACCTTGATCGCTTGGGCTGGGATATTTTTCTACAGTATTTGACAGAATGTGTTTTGGTTTTGTTCTCCTCAATCCGTATCTTTTTTCTTCCCTGAGATTTTCTGCTAAAAACTCATGGTGTTCAAGTATCCACAAAAGCCACCAGAATCTGAAGAACATCATTTGGTTGGTTTGTTTCCTAAACAACACAAATAATAATACAGAAGTACAGCAGTACAAGGGGAATAAAACATTCGATTTTGCTTTAATTTTGCTTTCTTCAACAGGTTGCTTAGCAGGCTATATTTTAAAATATAGCCCCTAAACCCCAGCTGATCTTATTTTCTTTTGGTAAGATCTTTTCCAAAATATGTAATAAATAATAAGCAAAGACATACTGGGGTGATTTTCAAGCATTCTGCATATTGTTCTAGCACATGACAAACTGCAGACAGACATTTTGCAAACACACTTCAGTTCTCTCTCACTGTCTGGTAGCTGGTTGTTTCTACAGCCAGCCCTTTTTGGAATCCTTAACCTTGACTGTACCTATGTAGATGCAGTGTGAATCCCAAGTGTCATTCATAAGGGTGGTTCTATTTTACATCTGCTTTTTCCAAAGCTGGCATGGAGGGAAGGAGGTACAGAAACAGACACAAGTTTTCCCCTGTTCTTTTTACTTAAGAACTGAGTGTCATGCATATGTCTTGCTATCACAGCCCCCCTGTCCTCAGCAGTCCTACAGAGGAATGGTCAGAGATTGCTGTCCAGGCAGTACCTGCTGCGCAGCCCTGGAGACATGTGGGCTCCACAGCTACCTACAAGGCAGGCTCCCTTCTGCAGGGACAGGAGATGTTTGTCCTCACAGATACACATGGAGCAGCTCACAGGCTGCTCAGGGACTGACAAGTCAGTCCAGCCCCACTCCCTCCAAGCTCTCCCCAGGAAAGCACAACACATAGCAAAAGGGCAACTCACTAGCAAGAATGAACCTGCCAGAAGTGAGTATATCATAGAAGTCCCTAACACAGCCTTATCTGCAAGGTTTCTCAGCTTTTACTAGTTTAGGGCAGGAATTCTAGTGCCCACAGACACTGAGAGGACAGGGGGTTCTTACCTTGATGTTCATAAGCAGAAGGCTCTGTGGATATGAAGGATGCTGCCCTGGGCTTGCTGGCAGCTGCGCTGTCCCTGTGCCAGATACGCTGTGAGGAAAGGAGGGAGACCAAGCTCCTGTGAGAATCGGTATCATGTATCAGGAGGGGCCAGCAGGCAGAGGCACAGAGAAAGGGGAAGAACAGCAGTCCTGGCTCCCCCTCTCAGCTCCCACCCACTTCTCTCTTCTTCCCCAAGCTATGCACATGCATCCTAGGTTTTGTCCCCCACAGCCATTTCAACACAGAAATCCTCATCCGTACTTGCACATGTATGCAAGAGGACTGTTCTCACCCCAACAGACTTCCCTACACACCAACCCAGTTGTGGTCACTCTTTTCTTTGATTACTATGACACATCTTTCACCCCTATACTTGTGTGCATCTGTCATGTTTTAGCATAGCAGCTTTTGGTACTAGGCATCATGCTTTCAATACCATCATAGCAGTCCATGTCTGGAGGATCTCTTTTAGATCTAAAGACACATTCCCACTACTGCTGGAGTAGAAAGATATTTACTGTCTATGGACTGGGCCAACTGAAATGTCAGTTGCTGGTGAGATTGCCCACGCTGAGGATGTCAAAAAACAACTGAGCAGTCTGAAAGCTGTACAGTTTCTCCAGGCTTTTCTGTCACACCGATTCTTTCAAAGCCTGAAACAGCTAGAGAACCAGACTGGCACATAGTATGCTGCCTTCAAAATCTAAGCTAGGTGGCTATGGATCCAGAAGGCTGTGTCTTTTATCAGCATTTGCCGCTTGTCACTTAATTCTTCAAATATCCTTGGAAAGATTTGCATTACAAATGAACATACTAAACAAGTTGCTCTTCTTCACAAAAATACATACCTACATATTTTTGTTTGTTTGTTTTGTTTACTGTGGACCCATCATTTTCCACCTACATGCACACTAAGAAGCCCCAGTGTTAACTGCTGTCTGCCTTTCCATCTTAAGTGTCCACCTGCTCAGCCCACTTAGGACAGTCACAGCCAAGGAGGCCGAGGCAACTGTGCAGAAAGGATACAGCTTTGGCCCCAAAATTAAATAGGTGGGAGGGACTAGTAGGACAATGCAGCTGGATGCTGAAGCCATTTGCTATGGTTCTAACCCTGTTTTCTATTTTCCATCTTTGCTAGATATAATTAGCGCTAAATTGGTGAACTGGGATGGCTGAAGTGCAGATCTGCATATTGTATGGCTGTTCATCCTTATCTAAGGCCTTATCTAAGGTGAAACTAGCTCAGATACAGCTAGTTATGCTACAGTTACAGCTAAGAAAGATTCTTCTTTCAAGGCTGGGAAGAATTGATGCTTATTTCTCTTCAGCCACTTTTATTTTTCTATGTTTACACTGACATATTTAGATTTTTATTATGGCAAGGAATGAAAAGGCACTTTTTTGCCCTTTAGGAAATACAAACAAGTCAATGTTTAACGAAATAGATATAATAAATCTCACATAGCCCCTAAATCATACTGAGAAAAAATCTAATTCTAGCAAGAAAAAGCATGTTGACTATGGTTGGGATTATGTGCCTTCCATAAGGAAAAAATTGTAATTCTTTCATTTTTACTGCTAATTCCTACCTACCTACATAGCTGGCAATAATTCCCTAATTAAAAACTATTCTGCTTGTATGTTTAGCAGCAAGTTCTTGGCTTCAGGGTATTTTCTTTTATTAATGAATGATGTTTACCCTCAGGACAATTTTTAGGGTGTTTTTTCCAGGTGCAATTTTAAAAGCTTAGTGGGGCCTCCACATTTTTATACCTGTTTTGTGCAATGCATGGTATTATTCTGTCCAGAATTCCAGGTATGTGACATACCATACAGTACACTTCTAGACTTGCAATCTTCTGAAATTGTGATGTTCTCAATATCTGCACTGTTCTTATGGTGACAGTATATCAAAACATACATGATATTAATGTAAAATATAAATGCATTGATGCATCTAATATAACTCCTAAAGGTAAAAATTAACAGCAAGCTTTCCTGCCTCATTTACTACAAATTTTAGAAACTGCTTATTTAACATTCTAATGGCATTACACTGTATGCATTTTTAAAATAGAGTGTCTTGAAAACTATGATTAGGAACATTCACCCTGTCATTTAAATGTTATAAAGTTATTGCTAGAATTCTTTTGTTGCTTTTTTTTTAAGGAAAAAAGTTCCATGTTTTGTCTTAAGGAACCTAGACATCAGATGCTTCAATGCAGAATTCCATTTCTATTCACCTGATATTTAAACATATTTAAGTATCTCAGATGTCTCTGGGAGATGACTCTACAGACTTGTGTATTTAGCTGACCAAGTTGAGCCCAAGTATCCAAGCTCACATATGCTTCCAACACGACACCAGCTGGCAGTAAGATTGGTAATCTTTGTGGGAGTCAAATATTGAAATGAATATAAAGGCTATGTTATAATTGCATCAACAGAAACTGAGGTCACAAATATTATTGCATATCCAGATCCTAAGATTTTTTGCATCACTGTTTGAAATCCAAGAGTTCTCAGCTATCTGGTCTCAGCATTTCAAACTGAAAAATGAGGCCTAGCATTTTTTTCAAAGAATAAAGGGGCATATGATGGCTATTTAAAACAATGGCTAAATAGGCTATACTCAACCAAAGGGAATTTAATATAATTTTAGAACCATGAATAGAGATATCATATAGAAAGATACACTCTTTCTGTGACTGAGAATGTTTAAGCGCTGTTAAGAAGGGAAACCAAAGTGATGTTACACCCTTTTGTCACTGCTGTTATCATTGCATATGTAGTGACAGCTTCAGAGATGCAGGAGGTTGCAAGGCCACTTTGAAGGGACAATGAAGGAAGATTTAGGGTTTACAGATGCCAGTTGCCACAGTGTAGCATTACCTCTCTTGTCAGCAACAGCCCTCACTATCAGTTCTCAATGGGCAGAAGTAGCAGCAAGCCTGACAGTTCCAAACACCTTTCCTGGTACTCTCTTCTTCATCCTCTCTCTGGGTGCCTCTTATACCTTGGTCTGGCTCAACTGTGACCAATTCATCCATTGTTTTAGCAAAATTCAGTACATTACCAAGAAGCCTAGAGTAATTTCTGAAAAAATGGACTAACACTGTCTTCTAGCATGATATCATGTCACTAGAATGTGACAGAGCCCTGACTAGTCCTTCTTCAGCCATCCAACAAGCCTGTGACAGGACTGGAGGTGGAGTAATCATGAACCAGCATAGCTGGTACCATGATATATGGCAAAATATAATCTGAATATTTCTATATGCTAAAAGAATACTCAACAACCAGGGAGTCTGTTTTTTTGAGTAGTATGAAGCAGACAGAATATGCTGATTTTCCTTTGCTCTGATGGTAATTTTTTTTGTCACAAAGAGCTTGACATGATGCTTCTGAAATGTGTTTCCAGTTTTTTGCCACCTCAGTGTGAATAATGCACATATCTTGTCTGCTGTGAACTGTTAAAAATAACGCACATTTCACACAATCTTCTTCTAGTGTTTCATGGCCTCAAGATAGTCTTGACCATTTAACCCGACTGCATCATGTTGTAATGGTATTTCAAGACCGTTTATTTCATTATACTACGCATGCCAGTACATGACCAAAGTGCCCAGAAGAAACAAAAACCTATCTTACTTGAACTTGTAAAATAATGAAAGCACACCATTTACAGAATTTTGAGTCCTGATATTAAAGAGCAGTGTTATAATGAAGGGGGTTCACAGTCCTGTAAGTTATATCACACATACGAATTTTAGGAAAAACAGTTCAAAACCTCAAAGTAATCAAACTGGGAAACTTTAAAAAGTCAAAGCTTCACTGATGATTGTAATTGAAGAAGGATAAAGAAGAAAACTATACCTTTTGACTGCAAAATGTGTTCTATTGGATTTGACAATTCAGGATTCAGGCTGAACAGTCAGCTTAGTATGTATGGTAAGTCTTTAGAAATTGACTCTTATTTATTAACTGTTACTGCTGCAGTTTTAAAATGTTTTGAATGTGGACCTATGTTCTGTGACAAAACCTGATTGCTGTATATGAAAATGATCTCTTAACAGCACAGCCATATAAAAACCTATACTGAAATCTTGGTGTATTCAAAGGTAGTGATGTAACTATTCATTCCAGAAAGGACAGGATTTTGCCTTTGGTTTTTGGTACAAATCTTTAGCATGTGGTCTGTAAGAGCTGATCAAAGCAAATCAGCTTTATTGTACAATGGAAAATGTAAGCACAGTCTTCTATGGCAAAGTTTTTAATTATTCTTTGAGGCTGGAGTGGTAAAAATGGCCTTCTCTTTTGCAGATGGTATGAATCTACCTCTCCCCTGTTTTTAATATTGCTCTTCTGCAACATTTTTCCAGACATGCAGTGAGAAGACTTAAACCCTAACATGGCACAGAAGGGAGAAGGCTGACTTTAGTACTTGTGCATTTTGTCTATATACAATACTGCCAAAAGCTCACTCTGAGCATTTTGGTGGTAAGCAAATATTCATAATCTGTCTGTGATATCACTATATTTGCTTTCGGTTTGTTTTGAAAATATCTACTTACTTCTACTTTTATTCTAACAGTTCTCCTTTCATTTATAGTTTCCATCTCTAGGAGATATTTTCCACCTTACAACCAAAGTATGTTAACACATCTATACATGACTAACAGTTATTTTCAAAAGTATTTGTAGCATTCTGCCTAATAAGGGAACGAAAGCATATAAATGAAAGGGTACAGATATACTTTGAACATACTAAATATTTGGCTGAACACTTGATAACATTGAACATTTAACTAGATTAAGAATACTCTAAAATGAAACCTAAACCAAATCTTAAAAATGTTATTTGCTACATTAGTGCCAATGTAAATGTATTTAGACAAGTAATTATTTTGAATTTACTGTTGCATCTCAATTACTTCCTATAGTAAGGTGTACTTTGCACAGCCATTTTCTTCCACCTGCCTGATTTTCAACAGCATTTCCATCCAGAATCACAGAATCCCAAGGGTTGGAAGGGACCTCAAAAGATCATTTAGTCCAACCCCCCTGCAAGAGCAGGGAAACCTAGAGGATTGTAGTTTTCATATGGTGTGAGTCATCAGAACTCACACCATATGATAACTTAATTAGCAATACAAAACTCTCTTACACTATTCCTTTTTAAATACAGGAATTATGTTTTTCAGGAGTGGAAGCTCACATGTTTTGATGGAGTTGCAGTAAAAAGCACATGCCTTAATCTCACACAGCACATTTAGAGAAGATATTGTCTGATAAGTGAAAGAGGAATTACTCTGCTGGAAATATATTTGGCAAGTTAAAGCATGTTGCTGTATGTAGTACACAGTATTTTGCAAATTAAAATTATATTTGGTAGAAAAAGTTGTAATCCTTTCAGTATCGGGAATGAGATTTTGTCTTTCTAACAGGCAATTACAGTGTTACAAACCCACAAACATTTACCTTGCAGCCATTGTTGTCAGTTATCCTGGGTACACCTGTAACAGTTATTTTTCTCCTCCTAGTAGCTGGTGCACTGCTATGTTTTGGCTTTAGTCTGAGAACAATGCTGATAACACACCAATGTTTTTAGTTGTTGCTAAGTAGCACTTATCCCTATCAAAGACTTCAGTCTCATGCTCTGCCAGTGAGGAGGGGCACAAGAAGTGAGGAGGGAGCAGAGACAGGACACTGATCCAAACTAGTCAAAGGGATATTCCATACCACAGTTACTCAGAAGGCCCAGATTGCTGCCTGGGCCAGGCTGGGTATCAGACAGTGGGTGATGAGTGAATGGCTGTGTGGTACTAAGCAGCTGGGCTTAAACCATGACATCAGTGTAATGCTAAGCTTGTGTAAATGGCAGAATTTGTATCTTTTGATCTGCAGATTGTATAAAGTGCTCATAAAAGTATGCATTAGACTCTGAGCCCATAGTAGTATTGGGCTAGTAAATGAGCACTCAGAGCCCTTAATACACTAATAAGCTTTAACTATCCTGACCAGCCTCCCCTGCTATCCCCACCCAAGTCCCTGCCCATGGGTCTGAGTCTCCATTTCAGCTCAGCCTGAGGCCATTGGTCTTAGCTCTAGTGGTGCTGTGGGGTGTTGGTCATAGGCTCTGCCACAGCCCTGCCTGGACATGCTGATCTGTTGATGTCCTATCATGTCTCCATAGAGGTGCCTGAAGCCCTGGGCTGGGGTCAATGGGCACTGGCTGTGAGGCCCTGCTCTGCTATCCTGCTGGGATGCCCTTGTGTCTCCCACCCTGGGGATGCAGCTGCCATTGCTGCTCCTAACAGAGTGGGTGCCATTATATACAGCTTGGCAAGAAGGCTGGTGGCATCTGAATGCCAGTAGGTGTCCATATCAAACCCATCAGTCCTCCCCTGTGTGAAACACCAGCCCTGTTGCACACCATTTGCTTGTAGCTGGAGCCATGGTAGGTTTTCAGTCTCATAAATTAGCAAAACTACCTCATTCAGAGGTTTTAAAAAAGATGAGTTTGTTTAAACATGTTTGTAATTGAAAACTTGTAGAATGTAAACAGCATAGAATTGCTTGTTAGGACGAATGCTGATCTGTTCATTCTATATGGTGTTCAAATGGCTTTTTCCTTTAGGTGTGCCTGTAGCGTGCTCCATAAATATGTTTTTACATGTAGGTACACATTAGTGCAGTAGGAATCTGTATTTTAGCTTGGCAAGTAGAGAGCTTAATGAAATGCAATTGAGTGGTATTGCAAGATACAACAGACAGCAGTAGGCAGCACTTAATCCTGTCTATTTAAACTATTCTGAGCACTGAGCCAGCTGGATCTTGCTTTTTAGCCTTAAAACTTAAGCTCAGAATCTGATTTTGTGTCTGACTTAGAGGGCTTTAGTGAAGGCATGGTTGAGAAGGTGGGTTACGATCTGTGCTGATAAACCGAACCTTGGTAAAAACTAAACTGCATTCGGTATCGTGAGAAAACTGAGCAGGCGGGACCAAGTTAAGGCTTCGCCCTGCAGGACCTTAGCGCAGGGGGAGGGGGGGCTATGATGAGCCACGCAGGTGCGATCTACAGCAGTGCATGCCGGGAAGAGCCCAGGCTTGAGGGGTGCTGCCGGCTGTTCGCGGTGGTTCTGTAAGGGAACAACAGAAAGCTTTAAAAGCGAAATGTAATGGATTTGTCGGTGTGGTGCACAGCGCTGGGACTGCTGCAGTGCTTCTGCATGCAACTCCTCTCCTGAGGGCAACCTGCTTGGCTCACCTCAGCACTTCGAAGTCATGAGTTTGGGGGGCAAAAGTCAATTTAACCTGAGAGGAATATTTTCACAGGAGTGGAGGCAATAGGTATTGCTAGAGACAAAAGGGCTAGTGGCTTTCTGCAGCAGAGACTTGGTTCCTACTGCAGGGTTGATTTACTAAATTGCTTAAGTATCTGATGATAACCCTACAATCCTCTGTAGGAGTGAAGGAATACCGTCTGAGGTGTGAAGCTGAGGGAAGGTGTGTTTTGAAATGCTTATGCATTAATAAAAGTGAAATGCTTATTCATTAACACATTCAGTGTTAGTATAACAAGGATTATTATAGAGAAGAAAAGCATTGGTTCCTTTAGGTAAGAACAGGCTTATGGAAGGACATTAGTAATTCTCTGTAAACATCTTTCAGTTGAAGTTCTTCTGTAATCCTTTGTATCTAGCCAATCAAAAATCCAAGTAGACCTTTTTTTTTTTCTGGCTCTGATGATTGCTATAGAAACTGAGCTATTAAAGATGATGGGAGTTGTTTCAATGATATTTTTGTTTCAGTAATTTATTTATTTATTTTAATTTGTATTGGTTAGGTTTGCAGCTATCCATGCTGAAGCTTGTGAATTCAAATAAATGTGTTAAGGTAGTTATGGACTTGTTAGTTCCTTGTGCCAGAGAAGGAAAAAAACTGGTAAGGCTCTGATATATTCTTTATCTATATATAAAACTGTATGATTGTTAGTTTGAACCTTAGTGGAATTTAAGATGGGTTGGCATGTCTTTACAGGTTCTTAAGTCAAATGTTAAATAACTTACGCAAGTAAAACTTGAAGAAGTTTTGCCTACACCTTTTTCATTATTACAAATACAAGATACCAAGCAGTCTGAAGGTTAGCATGACTTTATGTACTTTAATTGCCACATGAACCTTATTTTTGCCAAGTGTAGTCAGAGTAGTATGTACTTCAAGGCCTTACTTCATAGTGAAACTTCTCTGCTTTACCTCTGAAGTGTAGAAATTTTGAAGTGTAGACATGGAAAAAAAAATTGGAAGCAATTTTTGCAAGTAATTCAAGTGCTTTCTCAAATGCTCTTTCTGCAAATGATAGGAGTATCACTCTTAAAGGAGTGTTTTCTCCCTCAGTTCAGACAGTGGAATCCTTGTTGCATATCAAAAGGGAACAGGAAGATGTTCCCTGTTTCCAGAGCTATGCAGAAATTAATTAATACTACAGCAGTAACAAGATGCCTTGAAAATATCAGTGGCTTGTGTGCTTATAGAAGTTGAGGGTATTTGGCTACTGAATAAAAATAGTCTAGTGTTTCAAAATTATTTGTGTTATTTTTACATGTAATTGATTGAATATGGGATAATGATAATACATTTTCAGCTGTATATGTTACTCAAGAACAGGGAGGACAAAAGGATAGTTTTGTGTCCTTGCACTCAGTGCAGGAAAGAATAACTGCTACACAGAAAGGATCTTTACACCTTTGTTGGTATTAGTGGCAAGCTTCTAGCAACCGAGTTCACATATAGTAAAAGTAAATGTAACATTTTGCACCAGATATACATGATACAGATACTAAATTTTATACTCCAGTGTTATGTGACTGCTTGTGTTTTTTAAATCCACATGCTGTTATCCTGTGCCTTTTAAAGAGTGATAGAAAAAAAAATTAACCAAAAACTACTGGTACTCTGAATGGCTTGTTTTAAAGGGGTGTGTGTTTAAGCAGGTGATCTAATTGACCTGCCTGCAAATATTTGGATGTAGAGAGGCTACCACAGTACTGCTATCCTGTGCTGTTGCTGAACTGGGTATCTTTTCAGCAATAGCTCTTCTGGATTCTTCACTGGAAATGATGCACATAATCCTGTAGACTCTGAGTCCTAGGTGGGGTTTGCACTCTGAAGAAAATTCTCCTGGTAGCTTGTTTGTGCCCCTGCTGCTTTCTCCTGTTACTATTCATATGGGAAGCTGACATACTTCAGATTCGTATGCCCTTACTTCATAACTGGCATCATGCAGTATTCACATTCCATTTAAAATTATTTTGAAAGAGGATTTATTTGCATAATCTCCTCCAAATAGGATTGCAAATAATTTCAAGATATTATTACTATTTTTGAAACTGATATACTGTCCAAGGAGAACTAACTGCAGCTCATACTCAAAATTCAGAGACTCTTGTCTCAGGCTTTTCAGGCTACTGAAGTTTTTACCTGTTACAAGAAATCTACTATCTCTGAAATAAGTGATTCTAGGGTGTTTTAGCTGTTAAAATAGTAACGCCAATCCAGCAAAGTTGTATTTTAAGTGATAAAACACATTTGCTGGATTGATAATATTTTCCCACCTTTTAGTGGAGACCCTCATTCTGTTAGTCTGGTGTGTACTGCCTTAGGGCTTGAATTCATTTGCTAAACTACTGATAGTGAAATAATAAGCACTTGTCATGATAGTCTAATGATATTTGCATCATTCTGCCATGTTGAAGGGTCATGCTGCTGAGCATTTACCAAAGATGGGGCAAATGATACAGGAGCTTGTTGCTAGTATTGCCAAACTCCTCCATACCATCTTTGGATAAGCTGAAAACTTAACTCTATGTAGTTATGTCTGTCAAGGCACAATGCATGGACAAAACCATAACAGCTTGTATCTTTGATGGAGGATAGAATAAGCCTTTTTATTCTGAAGTATCTCACAAACTTATGTGACTTACCTGTCTCTCAGATTTAATGGTACTCCCCCAGTCAAAACAGACTTGTGTGTGTGGTTTATTCCAGCTGGCAACTGAACCCCACACATCCAGGGACTGTCTTGCCACCCTGGTGGGATCAGGGAGAGAACTGGAAGAATAAAAGCAAGATAAAGACAGTGTAATAGATAAAGCAAAAGCTGTGTGCACAAGCAAAGCAAAACTCATGGGGGACTTCAACCACCCTGACATCTGTTGGAGCAACAAAGAGAGGTGCCGTGCTTGACCTCGTGCTCACCAACAGGGAAGGGCTGGTTGGAAATGTGACACTTCAGGGAAGTCTTGGATGCAGTGATCTTGAGATGGTTGAATTTGAGGTCCTCAGGACAGTGAGAAGAGCGTGCAGCAACCTCACTGCCCTGGACTTCAAGAGAGCAGACTTTGGGCTCTTCAGGAACCTGCTTAGCAAGGTTCCATGGGATAAAGCCCTAGAGGGCAGGGGGGCCCCCAGACTGCTGGTTGGTATTCAAGGATCACCTGCTACAAGCTCAGGAGTGTTGCATTCCAACTAGAAGGAAGTGCAGCAGGAGGGCCAGGAGACCCCCTTGGATGGATAAGGAGCTGCTGAGAAAAATTCACAGGAAAAAAGGGGCTTATAAAAGGTGGAAGCAAGGACAGGTGGCCTGGAATGAATACAGGGATGTTGTCCGGGAAGCTAGGGACCGGGTTAGGAAAGCTAAGGAAAAATTGGAGCTAAACTTGGCAAGGGATGTTAAAGATAATAGGAAGGGATTTTATAGGTATGTAGCGGCTAAAAAACAGACTAGGGACAACGTAGACCCCCTCTGGAAGCTTTTGGGAGAACCGGCTACACAGGATTTGGAGAAGGCTGAGGTTCTGAATGGCTTCTTTGCCTCAGTCTTCACTGGCAAAGGCTCTGACCGCAGCACCCAAGTCTTGGAAGGCGGACACAGGGTCTGTGAAAATCTAGACCTTGGGCCCACTGTACGAGATTATCTGGTTTGAGACCATCTTAAGAACCTGAACATACACAAGTCCATGGGAACTGATGAAATCCATCCGCAGGTCCTGAAGGAGCTGGCAAATGAAGTTGCAAAGCCACTGGCCATCATATTTGAAAAATCATGGCAGACAGGTGAAGTTCCCGATGACTGGAAAAAGGGAAATATAACTCCCATTTTCAAGAAGGGGAAAATGGATGACCCGGGGAATTACAGACCAGTCAGTCTCTCCTCTGTGCCTGGCAAAATCTTGGAGCAGGTTCTCCTGGAAGGCATGCTAAGGCACATGAAAAACAACAAGATAATTGGTGACAGCCAACATGGCTTCACTAGGGGGAAATCCTGCCTGACCAATTTGGTGGCCTCCTATGATGGGGCTACGGAAATGATGGACAGGGGTGGAGCAGTTGATGTCATCTATCTGGACTTGTGCAAAGCATTTGACACTGTCCCACACAACATCCTTGTCTCTAAATTGGAGGGACATCAATTTGATAGGTGGACCACTCGGTGGATAAAGAACTGGCTGGATGGCTGCACACAAAGAGTTGTGGTCAACAGTTCAGTGTCAGGCTAGAGACCAGTAATGAGTGGTGTCCCTCAGGGATTGGTGTTGGGACCGGTCTTGTTTAACATCTTTGTCGGTGACATGGACAGTGGGATTGAGTGCGCCCTCAGCAAGTTTGCTGGTGACACCAAGCTGTGTGGCTTGGTTGATACGCTAGAGGGAAGGAATGCCATCCAGAGGGACCTTGACATGCTTGTGAGGTGGGCTGATGCCAACCTCATGAAGTTTAACCATGCTAAGTGCAAGGTCCTACACCTGGGTGGGAGCAATCCCAGGCACAGCTACAGGATGAGCAGAGAAGAGATTCAAAACAACCCTGCCGAGGACGACCTGGGGGTGTTGGTCGATGAGAAAATGAACATGAGCTGGCTTCAGTGTGCGCTTACAGCTCAGAAAGCCAACCGTATTCTGAGCTGCATCAAAAGAAGTGTGATTAGCAGGTCGAAGGTGATCCTGCCCCTCTACTCTGCTCTTGTGAGACTCCACTTGGAGTATTGTGTGCAGTTCTGGTGTCCTCAACATGAAAAGGACATGGAACTGTTAGAGCAAGTCCAGAGGAGGGCCACGAGGATGATCAGGGGACTGGAGCACCTCCTTTAAGAAGACAGGCTGAGAAAGTTGGGGCTGTTTAGCCTGGAGAAGAGAAGGCTGCGTGGAGACCTCATAGCAGCCTACCAGTATCTGAAGGGGGCCTGCCTACAGGGTTGCTGGTGAGGGACTGTTCATTAGGGACTGTAGTGATAGGACAAGGGGTAACGGGTTGAAACTTAAACAGCAGAGGTTTAGATTGGATATAAAGAATAAATTCTTTAGTGTGAGGGTGGTGAGGCACTGGAATGGGTTGCCCAGAGAGGTTGTGAATGCTCCATCCCTGGCAGTGTTCAAGGCCAGGTTGGATGAAGCCTTGGGTGATATGGTTTAGTGTGAGGTGTCCCTGCCCATGGCAGATGGGTTGAAACTAGATGATCTTAAGGTCCTTTCCAACCCTAACTATTCTATGATTCACTGTTTCCCATGGTCAAGCAGGTGTTTAGCCATCTTTAGGAAAGCAGGGCTCCATCATGCATAATGATTACTTGGGAAGACAAATGCCATCATTGAATGTGCCCCCCTTCCTTATTCCTCTCCCAGCTTTATACGCTGAGCATGCCATATGGTATGGCATATCCCTTGGGCCAGTTGAGGTCAGCTGTCCCAGCTGTGTCCCCTCCCAGCTTCTTGTGCACCCCCAGCCTGCTAACCTGGTGGCATGGGGTGAGAGGCAGAGAAGACCTGGACTCTGTAAGCACTGCTCAGCAGTGACAAAAACTTCACTGTGTTATCAACACTGTTTTCAGCACAAATCCAAGGCATAGCCACATAGTAGCTACTATGAGGAAAATTAGATCTACCCCAGCCAAAAGCAACATATGTGTCTGCTATGGTATCAATGCTTTTGAGTAAAAGAAGTGAGCTATAGAAAATAAACTCATATTTTTCCATCTATGATCATTTTAAATGTGTTATATATTCTGCCTCCATGAGAAAACTACTGCCCTTGGTGTTAGATTGAAGTTCAGTGGTTAGAACCTGTATATTAATGTTGCATCAAGTGAAATCAGTCACTAATGAATCAGTAATGCTGGAATCTAATACCATGCTTGCAGTTTGTAATCCTTGTAAATAGGATTACGTAGATATACAGAAAATAAATGCCCATTTCTGAAGTAGTTAACCTAGCACAGTGCTTTAATATCAAAACTTCTTTCTACTCTCCTGGTATTATCATCTATTATTAACCATAATGGTTAGAGAGGTGGGACTAGATTCTGTGCATTGTTTTAAAGCCTGTGGTGTTCTAAACTTGTTAAATGCATTTGCATAGTTGCTACCAAACATGACTTGTTAGATGCTCTTAAGGAAAGAAGTACGTTTATATGTAGTGTGAGTTTTGATATGAACTATTTTTATACTATATAAAAATTGAGGCTTTTCAAGTGGTTTTTAGAAGTGAAGGCTGAAAGCCTGGAGTAGAATCTCACTGTGAAATCTGAATTCTTAAAAATCAGGTCAGTGTACCAAAACCACTTAAAAGACACGGCCACTGGGTGTCAGTCTTGACTCAAGAATGAACATTTTGGAAGCGTTGCTGACTGCAGAGCTTTACTTTTGACATCACTGGTAAAGCTCTTAGTATCAGTACTTTGACTAAAACACTTCCTTTTTAAAAAGTTTTGGAAATTGATCTGTCATGTAGCAATAACACTGCTATGAATATGTCCCCTTCGCTTCAAAAAGAGACCAAAACATGTGATGTGGTGGTTATATAGTTGTGGGTTTTCTATAAGAATGACCTGTTTGGGCATTATACTTTACCTAGGGATTGCATAGATGTAGAATGGAATAGCTGATCTTTCCTCCTGCCTGAGCTGTGGAATGTTGTCATAAATAACTGCTGAGCAAGCACGGGCCTGTAATGGAGTGTTGGCTACCAGAGGTGTCCTTGAAGTAGAGGAAAAAGGGTGGTGGGAGTGGTAGAGGTAGTGTTTAAGATCTTTTGTACGCATAGCATTGCCTGCTGGAATGCCTGAGATACAGGCTTTGTTAGTTAGCCTAGTCTGCATAGTGTATTACTGCCCTTTGCATGCACTTTTCCTTTGTATGAGAACTTTGTCCCTTTTAGAGTTAACCTCATGTGACAGACCTTCAGCCTTCTCTTGTGAAAACCACTTGAAAAGCTTCAGTTGTTCTGCAGTGCAGAAAATAATTTTTTTTGAAAATAACATTTCTGCACTCTCTTTACAAAGGTATTCTTAATTGAGCTTTGGATATTGCATATAACAATAAATATCTAAGGCTGTATTACATCTCCTTGTGTTGCTCATATCTCCACCTGACAGACAGGGAGATAAAAAAAATTGCTTAGACTTGGGGAACATCCAGTAATAGTAAATCAGTTTTGCCAAGCTCTGTTTGGAAATGGGGATCAGACTATTAGTGATTCAGCTAAAATGAAAATGCTGATTCAAAATATTCTATAGTGTCTTCGGGGTTAAAATTTTGTTTTGAATTGTTTCAGAGAATGAAGACTTTCAGAAAGGTATAATCAAGTTCAAGGGAGTGCATAAAGGTATAAAACTACTTAAATGAATTTCAGAATCTTTCTAAAATGAGCACATTACAAGCTCAGCTTTCCTGTCTTTTTTGGAGATCCAAAGGTAGCTTGCCAGTCTGTTCCTTCCCCCACTGCTTTTAATTACATGCATTTACTGCTTATGTTCTCAGGAAGTTTTTTCCCCTGATTAAACTGCTTTTCAAGAGTGAGGTGGTAGTACTGACGAGGCTAACATAACTGGGAAGGAATGTTCCTCACAGTTAAAGTTAAGAAACTTTATTTCCATTTAAGTTAAGAAATTGGATTTCTTACATTCTTGAGACTTTACATTAAATTGAGATAACTTCAAATACGTGTAAGCTGAATATTAGAATGTTGAAGTACCTTCTGTGAGCAGGTTTCTGAAACATCTGCATTGTGTCTTCTGTGTTCTAACTACCCAGGTTTTTATGTGGCTCGTCAGCTGCAGGTTCATATCTTACAAATTACTGGATTTTTTTTGTGGAGCATCTTTGATAGCTTCACATTGGTTTCTAGAGATAAGAGGTGCTGGGGGTGCTGTCAGACAAAGCTGCAAAAATATGTTTCAAAACTCGCTTCCATTAATTACATAGAGGTTGCTGAGTTCTGGGATGATGGTTCTAAGCTGTAACTGGGAATTGGGAGAAGATGGATGATGCAGGTTAGGTTGAAGGAAACAGTGGTGTTTTTTTATTGCATGCTTGCAAAGCCTGACCTAGGCATTGCAACAACCACTTATACCTGCAGTACCTGTTGCTTGTAGTGCTTCTAGTGTGGTGCAAAGCAGTAGATCTTCGACATTCTTCCGTTCTTGGCTTGAGAACCTCTTGAGAGTTCTGGTCTGGAGTGAAATACATATATACTTTAAATATATAAAATTCTAGTGGAAAGATTTTAAAATAATAATAATAGAAAAGTGAAGTTGCCTAAACTAGAAGTGCTTGCTCCTGGTTTTGATCATTGTTTAATATAAAGCATGCTGTGGCATAGTTGATACAGTTACTCTGCCAAATGCAAGCAGGAGGAATTTGCAGAGTTTACAAGGATTTTGATGTGAGATCAAGTACTGTATTTCTTAACTAAAGTCTTCACTGTGTTAGGTATTTGGTCCATCTCAGCCCTGTTGGTAATGGTTACTATCAAGAGGAAGATAAAGTCAAAAAGGGAGAAGTCGTCCATCAAAGAATGAGATGTTAAGTGTACTGAATGCATTACTATTGTATTTGCTTTTAGAAGTCATTCATGCCATAGGCCTTCCTGAGTAGACCCTTGTAGTCAATGTCTGTTTTCCAGGTCTGTTAAATGTCACCTCAGAGATCAGGAAAAATTTCTCCTCCTCCCCTTAAACCCTTTTAGCCAGGGGCAGCTGAAGTAAAGATCACTTCAAAGGCCAAGCATAGCTTTTATTTTTTTTTAACTTGTCATTGCAGTGGCAGTAGATGGTACCCCTAATATTACTGTCACAGTCAAATGTTATGACTATGTCTGGTTCTCTTCATATTTGTGTGTATCAGGAACATCTCTTGTAAAGATGTTAGAATTGCAGTAGCTAAAAATTGGTGTTGTAGAAATGGGATCATTCCCCATACATGATAAGAATTGTAAGGCAGAAAAAGCATGTGACTCAACATCCCTTATCTTCAGCTGTAACTCCTAGATAAGATTAAAAGAAACAGGCTTCCTTCCAACTATCTCCCCCTTTTTCACCTGAAGAAATTTGCTGAGAACAGGAGCAGACTCTAGCTGCAGAATTTGAGTCAGCCTGTAGCACATCACAACACAGATTTGGATTCAAGGAAAATAGGGCTTGTTTGAACTCATTTTTGATGTTGCAATTGAATGGATAGAAGAGATTCTGTTGACTCATTTTTTGTCATTCGTTCTGTGTGAAAAACACTGTATACTAGATACTAAAAGGACCACCAATCAAAATCTGAGAGGATTCCAGCAGATAGTTTAGATAATCTAAACAACTAAATTCAACAACCTATTAGAGTTGAAAACTTAAGTAGTTTGAAAATATAAATGCTACTGTTGCCCACAAAACTTTACCTCTGATGCTCCTCACCAATGTTTTGGTTTTTGGCTTTTTTTTTTTTTAATCTTAAAAAAACAAGTGACAGTAGCAAAGATCTCTGCTTTGTTTGGCAGATAGGGCAATGCAGATGTAAAGATCAAAATGACGTTAAAATTAAAGGGAATTTTGTATTATCTTCTTGGGTAAAATCACAAAGCTGACAGTGTATTCAAACTGTTCATAGTGACTTGCATTTAATTTTAGCCTCTCCCTTCTGTGACTGGATTCTAAACTGAGCAGCAAGTTATGTAGGTGCTACAAGAGCAATAGTGAGTGATGAAGTTCCTAAAAATTCTGGACTATTTTGTACAGAAAGCTCAATACCTGCTGTCAACTGATTTTGTGCTTCAGCAAGCAAGTGTGCCAGCAGTTTATCAAGAATATAACATGAAGAATTCCTGTACCTCTTTAAATCGGGGCAAAGATTCTGTTTGGGAATCTGACATGAGAGTCTCTGTGCTATACAGCATGTTCAAACAGCACATCTGGGAGAATGGGCAGTGGTGGAGACACTGGAAAATGCACCCATATTTTTTTCTTCTTCCTTACTCCTCTCCCCAAATCATCTAAAATGATTATTCTATGCCTTTTTTTTCTGTAAAATTTACTGGCCGTACACACTGAGTCAGTGTCGATTTTGTTTGATCTTGTTCTTCACAAATGCAAAATGGATCGAACCCAGTGAAGGTATTCTCAATTGAGTGTAGCTGTGTTCCTGGGTTGCCTGTAGACATAATGCACATAGTAAGGGCTGCTTATGATTGTACCCTGACAAACAGCTGCTGGGGGAATGCCATGGAAGAGAAGTAGCAAGAGAAAGGAAAGGAAGAAGTGTCTCTGATTCCTATAATCCCTGTAAATCACCTTGTATCTTGGAAGCTAGTTTTCTAGTAGTGATTTGATATCAGAATGAAGTCTTAGAGTGTGGGCTGAATTTTCTTACTCTACAAATGCTTATTTGGTTTTTAGACTCTGCTAATAATTCTTTAAAATGTACTACTGGCTTTTGTATTTTTGAAAGCAGAAGATGGAACTTAGCTAGCTAGCAGTTGCTATGATAGCAGAATGGTTTTATCATAAATCTGTGTAAGTAGGTTGAAAGCATCAGTTAATATATTACTGTTTTCCAGAGCAGAAGATGGCATTTAAATTTTGTATTCAGAATCTATGCATGTCCATATGTAAAACTCAAAGTATATATTAATGTCTAAACTACTTAAAAATACTGGAAATATGGGAGGTTCAGTGTAGTTATTATTCAGGTTTTAGTAATTAAACAATTATGAGAATAATTTTATATGCTTATTTGGCACCCAAAGATTCAGTTAGGAGGAAGAGTTAATTGGATGGAAGAGTGTAAAAATATGATTAGGTTCCTAGATACTAATTTTTAATGAAAAGCATTGCTTAAAATATCCTTATGTCCTCTATATTCAGAAACAGTGAAATGTGAGCTGGGGTGATAGATTATTTAGCCTGATTTTGGAAATATGACCCATGGAAAGCTACCTTTTGTAATGGGGAAAAAAAGGCATCTTCTGCAGCATATGATTGAGGGCATGGAGTGCAATCATGTATCTGTGGAAATGGTTCAGCTGTGACAAGTTTTTTAACCTTCAAAACAATAATGGTTCTTTTTGGTAGTGTAGAATATGGAAAATCACTTTTTTTTTTTTTGTATTCTAACCCTTAACTGAATTCCAAAGAGAATATTTTGAATAGCTTTCTTCTAATTTAACCTGATTATTATACTTTTAAAACCTAAAGGTCAAACTAAAATGGAAAACTGCCCACAAATCCCTAGTCTTTCACTGTGTTTAACTTGGGATGAGTGTGAGATGATGACAGGTGGCTTTAAAGTACCTTTTGTCCTTTCCTAATCCTGGTTTACGGGGATTTAAACATCACAGACATACTAAGTACTCAACGAACTGCACTATCTCATACATAGTTGTTCAGGGATCACTTGGACCTAGGAAAATACAGAGGCTATAGTGTTGTACCTTCATCACTTCCTGGTGTGCACTCCAGTTGTGGTCTGGAGTAGGATCTCATCTGGTGACCCTAAACCATACTCAGCTTGTATGAGGTATTTTTGTACTGATAAGTTAGTTCAAACCAGCAGCTTCATAGCTGTGAATCTGACCTTATATCTTGTACTGTAACTTTATCAATGTCAGTTTACATAAGAAGTAATTGTGTTGTGCTATAAGAAGAGTAGTAAGAACTGCTGCACATATTGATTATTCTTTTTTGTTTGCAGTCCTGTTTGCTGTCTCTTGTAACTTAATCTTTAAAGAAGCAGATTAATGCCTGGAAGGAGATGTCAGGAAGATAAGAATATATTGGTAAGGAAGGAACAGGCAATTTAGAAGAATATGTGGTCTGTACTGGGACAACTGAGGGTACAGCAACAGAAATAAACAAATGAAGAGTATGACATCCATTGGAGGAACAGCAAATGTTTTTTGGTGCTGTAGCTCTAAGAGCAAGATATAGCTTTAAAGTTCTCTTTCATAAAAAAGACCCTGCAGAAATTGAAGAATGCTGTCAGTAACATTATATACAATGTGAATCTGCTGATTGTAGTCAGTGCTGCAGTGTTTGAAACAACTGTGGTCTGATGGTATTTGGAAAAGTTGGATAATAAGTAAACCATGAGAATGGTTTCATGTATCTTGCATGTGTTCTGTAAGTTTTATTAAAGCTCACTTACCTGAATTGATTTAGAATGTGAAAAAGCTCATATAAAGCTAATAGATTACTACATTAATGAGACTTGTCAAAGTCCAAGCAAGATGATTGTTGGCAATGAGGTACGTAAAGGAACAGATATGACTAAATCACATTAAAAGGATGGTGTGGGATGCCTGTGTTCATTACTGAGGATGCAAATGTTTATCTTGAATTTTCACTAGGTTTCTTTGCTGGATATATGGAGAGCACTATGTGCTGTTGGAAAAGGTAAACATGGATCAACAGAGTTTCTATTTACTAGTCTTTACCTCAGCATTTCTTAGGATCATCATCTGCCTATCAGATGATGACAGCTTTTTAAATAACTTCAGCATTCATATAAATATGCCTTTGCTCTTCAGGTTAAATCACTTTATTACACTTGAAAGGTAACAAGTCTTGAGGACCACTTAGAAACAGCAGCTGATAAAAATTCAGGGAACTGATTGAAAGGTTGACTGGAAAAAACTGACTGTTGACTACAGTGACTTCCTGCTTGTTTCTAGGACAACTAGATACCTAGTTTCTAAAATCAGGCATGTTTTTGTGTCAGCTTTTTCTTGAAAAGTATCTTATTTTGTTACTGCCATAGATTCAAGCATCTTGTGTTTCATTTGAATAATGGCTGTGGGGAGCTGGTAACTGCTGATGAATCTTAGCTGAAACTACTGAAGTTGGGAGTTTCCCCTTGTTAGTCTAACGGAGCCAGGATTTAACCTACTGTCTCTTTTTATTTATGTATTTATTTTTGTCCAGAAGAAAGCTTTGTAACTGTGACATGTGAAAATCATCTGAATGTTTTGGGAATTGAAGACCCACTTACTGGTGTGCACTTGATCACCCATCAGCTTTTCACAGGTAGATGCAATAGTAACATATCAAGACTGCTGAGTCCCCACTCCCCTTTTTCCATTGTGCAATAATTAACTGTATATCCAGCTTCATAATTCAAAGGTCTAAGGTTTGAGGCTTGTCCTTTTAATTATTTCTGGAGTTTTGACTACAACACTGCAATATGAATAAAACATTACTTTCAGGTCAATATGAGGTTTCAAGCTCATGGTCTTCAAATTAATGAAATAACTTCTACTGTACCTAATCAGCCACAAAGGATTATGGGGACCCAGGACATTTTCATTAGTGTCTCTTAAAGTACCTGACACAAAGTGATATAGCTCCAGTTTTTATAGAAAGGCTAAACATTAAGCAGTCATTCTTAAGGAACAAAAGGGGTTTAATAAATAGGGGAATGTGGTATGTAACCTCCTATTTACTTTAATAGCTTGTGGCTCTGACTTATAGTGGCACTTCAGCACAATTGTTCATCTTAAGGAGAAAAGAAAAGCAATGAACAACCCCCCCAAAGCCTTCTAACACATCAGTAATTACAAAGGGTATGTTGCATAGCTGTTTTCATACATGTTTTTCAAACTCAGAAACTAGTGTTTCAGTAGAAATTCAGGCAAAAAGGAGTAAAGAATGTGTTCCAGTTTCTTGACTATGCCCTTCAGCTTATGTTGCAGTGCAACTGCACTCAAGTGTTGCATGTCTGAAATTTCTTAAAGTGAGCACCAGAAAAGTAGCTTTCCTGTTGGTTTTAATTTAAGATCTCATCCTGAACAATATTGATCATTCTGTATTCAAACCAGTAAAACAGCAGGAGGTACTCTTTACTGTGCTGAGGTCTTTAGAAGTATCCTTATCAGGAAAAATCTTAAATTTTGGAAGTGCATTATACAATAATAGCTTCTGTATGCAAGACTGAGTGCTGAGAGAAAGGAGGAATTCATGTTGCAAAATACAAAACACACCATTGGGCTGAATTTTGATGGCAAATTTTCACCTCAACATTTCTCTCTTCTATGAAGTGGCTATAAAAATAACATTGTATGCTCTCCTGATGGTAGCTCAGTTGGATCTAGCTTCCCCAGGCATGTTATCCTTTTCCTCCTGGATTGTAAAGTGCAATCTGATGAGATGTTGGCATGAGCAGTAAAGTTGGTTGAAGGGTGTTGTGCCCCTTGCTGCCATTTGCGGCTCTATCATGTGTTCGTGGTGCTGGGCTGTAAGGCAAGCACGGTGTTCACCACTCCCTTGTGGACCTGTGCAACTGAGGGGACAAAAGGGAGTGGGAATTGCAATGTGAATAAATGTTGATTGCAAAGGTTGATAAAGGGGGAAGGGTGAACTTCTCAAGCTGGTCACCCAAAGTCTGTGCTCACTGAACTGTCCTACATCTCATTCCTCTGAAGAAGTCCTCCAAGGAAGAGAGAGGTTGAGTTTGTTATTGTAATCCTTTTGACCTCATGCATTCATGAGTTTGTTCTCCCCTTGTCGAAGTAGTTTTGCAGGTTGGGTGAATCAGGTACTCTTTTCAACGCAAATATTTTGGATATTGTTCCTTAGCAATCAGTTAAGAATTGCTAAAATGTGGGTTAACTTGAGCTATCATTTTCTTCATTTTTTCATTTTTTCTTGTTTGATGTAACAATATATTCGTGCTATAAATATCTTGGTGTACAAATCAATGGTTGACATGCACAGGGTGTTGCAGGGTACCTATATTTTGGTCATACACTTAGTAACTTTGTTCTCAGACTGTTCCATAGGCCTACTGCTGAAGGTTTATTCAGAAAATTGACTAAGACTCTATTTTCATCTTTTCTATTAAGTAGGCAATGGTTAATCTTTGATGCTCTGAAATACATATTAAAACTGTGAGAATCTGTCACCTGCAATCGCTGTACTGCTAAACCATATTCTCATTTACTTATTTACTTACTGTTATTATCCTGGATTTCACCTGAAATTCTAATTAATACTACTGATCTGAAGGCTTATTATTTGTCTCTACTCAGGTGCTTTTGATAGACTGCTTTAGTGGTTTCTCAAGCATTTGACTGTGCCTGCTGGAGGAATGAGATGTAGCAGTTCTTAATATGTGAGAGTCCCACTTACAAAGATGCCTATCCCGAACAGACCTCAAATCTGTTATGAACAGGGATATATACCAACAGAAATAGATAACTCAACATATGACACATGGTAGATACTGTTGCCTATTTAACAAGTAAATTTTTACACTAACACTGTGGGAAGTGAGAGGAAAAGAAATTTGTAGGACATTCTAGCTTGAATGATATATAGAAGAATAGTAATCTTGCCTCACTTCACTTAGTGTTATCTCTCGTCACGTCTATATTTTCTCGTAACAATAGCTGAGATACATCGTATGATGTTTTCCCCTGCTGACCTTTATACTACTTACTTTTCACACAAAAGAAGATAACATTTCCTCTCAGTTCTCATCTGTAAAGTGCCTGAGAGATTTATCTAGTTTTGTGCATTGGGAATTGATGCACAGACTCAGTGGTTACAATATCCTTTGCGTTTTGGTTTGGTTTAGGTTTTTATACCTAATTTAAGATATCAAGGACTTACTGTTTCAGAGTGCTTGGTATCACACTTTTAAAGCACAGCTCTCATCAACTTCGGTTATAGCAATGAGCACTTCAGGTTTTGCTTAATAGGCCCAGGTGTCTTAAATCAGAAAGTTAGGAATGCTTCAGAAGCTTGAAGTGACTTCCTATAAATTAATAAAAGGCTGTAGTCTAGGCATAACTGAAGTAGTGCTCCTTAGTGTGGTAAACTTTCTTCTTTCTGCTTTCATTTGCTATTGCGTTTCTGTAATACATGAGGCAGGGACTTTCCTTCACTATTTTATCCTCATCGGTTACACAAGAGCTGCTGAACTGGAGCAAAAATTAGGACCTCTGATCCTCAGAGACAGAGAAAGTGCCAAAGCAGTTTGGTTACAGTAGGGCAAGTACTAAGAACTTTGGTAACTAGAGATATAGCTGAAGTAAAGCATACTTGTCCTTACTTTGTTACTGTGTCTCCGGGTTAGGGCACAGGGACTTGCAGTGCTGATCAAAGTGGGGAGGGGACAACTGGAAGCTGTTGAATCTTTCTCCACTTTCTTCTGCCTTCCAGGTAAACAAACTCTCTCATCTCTATCCTGTTATTGTTAAACTCTATCACAGGCCCAGTTCTGCAGGTGCAATACACAGGGAGTGTTTGGTAGCTTATT
The DNA here is from genome assembly GCF_012275295.1 of Melopsittacus undulatus. Taxonomy (NCBI): domain Eukaryota; kingdom Metazoa; phylum Chordata; class Aves; order Psittaciformes; family Psittaculidae; genus Melopsittacus; species Melopsittacus undulatus. Next base: position 43,081,850 of record NC_047534.1, read on the forward strand.
TAATGACTGTCTGCTAGTCTCAAATGTTCTGTGGCAGTTACAAAGAAAGTGCACATTTCCCATACTCTGCTTCTTGTTCCAGGGCACAGTGGTATAATTCCAGGTCAAAAGAAAGAAGTTGTAATGTGTCACTAGCCAGGAGACCTTAAGAAAACTTCTTGCCACAGTGTTGGCTGCATTGTGTAATCCTGACTCTGTGACTTCTGTTCTAGCCCAAGTCACATCTCAGTTTAATGTTTCTTACATTCATGTGGGCTTGGAATCCACCTTTGATCCAGTCTTCTGGAAATCTGTGCTCTAGTTATGAATATGCATTAGATGTTTGAGAGCAGGATCAACTAAGGCTTTTTCTTAGTTTGAGATTAGGTGAGGTTTTTGTTGTTTAAATCCTTAGGAAAAAATACCACCCTGGCAAATAACTCTGATTGGTATAGATATTATGAAATGTGATGTGGCTTACATCAGAAACTTGGTGAATTTGGGGCTGGTTTATGCTTTCCTCTTCAATATGTCATAGAGTTGAAATCAATATTGGTTCTCTGTACAAGATGCAGCTCAGCTCCCCGAAATGTGACTTTCCTGTTTATGGAAGCTTCTGCTTGCACTACATGTATTTGGAAAGATTAAGTGGTGGAGTCCAAATATGCATTGCTACTGTGGACCCCCATGAAAACAAGTAAGTTTGCCCCCCTGAAGTCAGATGAAAACTGAATTGGGCTTTAGGTGAAATAAGTGCCTCAAGAGTAGTACCTCTAGAGAGACCTTCCTGCCATTAATAGCCTCTTGAGAAAGGAAGTCTGTAACATACACAGATATTATTGCTTGCTGTAAAACAGAAGTTCAGTTAAAGAAATGGGACACTTTAAAGTGTAGAACAGCAAAGATGGATGAAATCTGAAGAATTAACTGCTGCTGTTGGATACTTGTGTTATTACTCAGGCAGAGAGAGAATCTTTAGATGTGTATGACTTGCCATTACCAATGTTCTCTCAAAAAATGTGCATGACTACAGGTAGGCTTACTTTAGTATGATTAAACAAAAATAATAAAAAAGCTTTTTATGATAAGGCATAGGATTTAATGAAAATTAAATGTGAAATTGGGAATACAGCTTGTAACGTAAAATGCTTTCTATGTGGCAAAACCTGGGTTTATCCAAGGACAGATTTGCCACAAGATTACCAAATGCCACTGGCAATTACAGCTTCATTGGATAATGTTCTGGGCAGATCCTGAGCCTCTGTGAACTGTCCTAGCCCTGAGAAGTTCAGAAGAAACAAATTTATCTGAGCAACTATTTCTTTTAGTGAATATATCCTCTTTTTTTTTTTTTTAGCCATCAGCTTTGTATCGTTATTTAGTCATACATCAACCCCTGGTGTTTCTGTCTGTTGGTTAAGAATTGGATGAGTTTGAACACTAAATTAGAACTGAAGCCTGGTCAAAAATCAAGCATTTTAATTTTTAACTTCTGTGCTTAGCATGCAACTTTAATGTGTAAACAATGTGGCTGTGGTTATTCATTCTAATTTACACCTTTAAAAGCTTTTCTGATTGCTTGCTTCTAGCAAAAAAAGCAAGCAAGGAAACAGTCCCATACTGTATTTTACTTAATAACCAGAGTTCAGTGAACAACTGCATTGCCTATGTTTTTTCCCCTCTGCATCTTCTTAAATCTGAAGTCAACTAAAAATCCCTAGTTTTAGTTGAGTCAAAACAATCAGATGACATTTTAGTGAACAGGAAGCTGAGAGGGAGAGGTCTAGTTACATTGTCAGGGATGATTTTGGATGTAGTTATGGGAAATCCTTGAGGTGTTTTGAATCTGATCTTGCAAATCTTGTCTCATTGAAGTCCTATTTGATGGTATCCAACAAGACAGGGTTCCTTTGGTTGAATGATGAGGTGCCACAGTAAAGTGAGAGAAGAAAATTTTAGGTTAAGTAAATGGAGACAGCATCGTCCTATGCTCCGTAGTGTATACTTGAGATGGTAATTTTTTAGTGACTCATTCTTCATCAGTGAAGCATCTGGGCTGATCAGTACATTTGTCTCTGAATGCAAATTATGTCTTTTGAGGGTGAAGAATAATTGGAAGGAGGCCTTGATCCATTGGCTCAGCACAGGCCTTCCCGTCACTCTCAACAATGTTTCCACCATTCCTGTTTGAGAATCCCTCTTGCCCAGCACCCTATGGGAATAGATGTATAGAAATGGTGATGGTGAATGGGGCAGTAAAACACCTTCTGACTGCTAGCTGTGTGGGAGTGAAACATAGGTAGGTGCTTCCCAAAGGTCAGCTCAAATACAAAGTGACAGAAGAGTGCACATAACTCCCAATCCAGAGCTGCAGCTCCCAAGCACTGTTTGCCCTGTCTGCATGTTGCTGTGGTGGGAACTGCTTTAAACAATTCCCATTCTAATTAAGTACGGTCAATCTGTGTGTTGGCTTTTCAGGCACCCATCTGTACAGAGCCGATCTGCTTGCTCCCCTGAGGATCCCTTCCTTCCCTCCCCATTGGCGTTGTTGGGGGATTAAAGCAGCGGCAGCCCCATACACAAACGCAGCTGGTTCCGTTTGGTCAGCCTGAGCCTTGCTGTGAAACCACGACAAGAATTCCAGTAAGTTGGCAACACTGAAACACAAAGAAAACAACAATAGGAAAAGTCCTTCCGTGCAGAAAGGAATGTTTCAAGCACTGTTCCCCTACAGTGAAAGGAGAGAGGGTTGGAGGGCGGAGAGAGATTTGAAGAGGGCAGGTCCCCCCTCCCCCGGCAGCTCTGGATCTTGTGATGGAGAGATCTTATCCTCTCTTTGTGATTCAGAGGTGCCAGGAAGCTAATTGAATATTCTGATCTGCCCCCAGTGTTTCTTGTGGCTTGACCCCGGTGCTGTGTCGTACCACTACACCAAACAGCCCTGAACCTGCATAAATCACAACTTTGCAAAAACCTAGGCTCCACATCTTTCCCCCTTCTTGCCCCCACCATCATCTGTCTTTATAGATAGAAAACCTTTACAGAGTGGTTTAGGAGGATTAGTGTCCTACAGGAGCTGGAGGAAAATCACAACTTTCTAATAAGCAACAACATGTTCCTTCACAACTTTTCCAAGAATAATACAGCCACCTTTACCCCTTAATTGAAATTGCAGTCCATGGCAAAAAGAAGAGTTAATGCTTTGAAATACCACTTAATCTCTGTTTTAGCATCAACAAACACCAATTGCAGTATAATGAACATAGCAGGAAGCTAATGTAAACAGTATATGAAACTTATAAAGGTGGTGTCATTAAAATTAGTCTGACAAAGCTTCTTGCAAGACTAATACCATCTTTCTCCCATGGTATGGTATGCACAGTAGTCACATGCACATCTATGTGTGCATGCATACAGAGAAAGGAACGGCATGGCACAACGAAGTTTTCTACATGGAAGTCTTTCTGACTAATACAAAACAAAATAATTAATTGAATTCACACAGTTTATGCAGGGTACTTCTTATCCTGCAAGCAAAGCTCTAAAATGTTTTCCCTTTTCCCTAGACTGCATTCCAGCCTGAAGTACTGGGATATCTTTATCTTTCCCCTGTGATACTATGCACTGTTATACCCTTGTTAGCACATACATAATTCCTGAAACGGCAGCAGTAAAATTCAGGCAGACATTTCATGTGTGCTGTGCATGCTGTTGGAGAGTTAGAACCAGAGTAAGGCATCTCTAGATGGGATCTTAAGCATTCACAGCCAGAGTACTTTACGAGTCTGATTTTACCTGCTTAGTAAGTGCAGAAGTAGTTTTCATCCCTACAGTTTTCCTTTTGCAATATTAATTTGAGGAATAATAATGATAAACAAGTTCTAAGCTTTATCTTCTGCATTGGTGATATGGTGGTGTGACTTTTTCAAAACTGTTAAGAATACTTTTTTTGTTTGGAGCGTGCCTTTGGGATGCTAAAATCTGGGACATATTTCACTTGCAGTTTGAAATTCACCCGATCGGTAGATCCAAATGTGCAGTGTAGCACCAATGAACTCTGATATACAGCCTGCAAAGTGCAGGCGCTTAGAAGCATCTTGCCTGTCCTGCAAAGTGTGGAAGGAGGGGCAGCGGCAGCCTGTGGCTGCAGGGCCTGGAGCGGCGCCTGATTCCCTCATGCTAGTTCCGGGGCCGCCGGGTATAAAGAGCTTTATGCAATGTCTGGAGGGTGGGAGTTTATAGAAAACGCGATGTCTCAACAGGCGAACACGCCTTTCTTCTGCAACTAGCGGGATAAGAAAAAGACACCAGGCTCCCTGTGCTGCTGCTGTGCAGATCAGCACCCCGGAGCCGAGGAGACAGCTTTGAAGGAGCTGGAGCATCCCAGCCCAGATGGGAACTCACCATCGGATGGATGGAAGAGCAGCAACTGCTTGCAAACTGTTCATACTATTCACTGCATGCATAATGCAGGGCAGTTGCCAAGGTAAGCGCTATGCTGCAGCCTCTCCGGAATGGGACTTGCACCGCAAGGAGCACATCCCTGCCCTGGGGCCTTCTGTGAGAAAGACCAAAGTGCCTGAGGGCAGAGGGTTAGCGGGAGACTGTGCAGGAGCTCTTTCAAATAGGGGAGACAATTGGCCCTTTCCAGAGTTATTTGATGTTGTTGATATCTGTTGTGGAAAAGAAAGTAGCGCCTTAAAAAACACTACAAACACCCCAGGCTCTTTAGATTCACTTCACCTTGGTTTTAAATTATTCCAGGATTTATTTCCTGATTGTTTTTCTGGTTTGTACAAACTTTGTTTTTCGGTTGTATAAAACTGCAACATGCAAATGTTGCTAGAATTGGAGGGAGAGCTCAGACTTCAAAACTCTTGTGCTGCACACCGAGTTGTACAGAGATGCAAGAGTGCAGCTTTTCCTGCACTGATTACTGGCCGTGGGTAAGGTGGGGGAAAAGAATCACCCCGAAGCTTTTGCATTTTTTCCCTTGTGATCTTTGTGCCCTTCTTGCTACAGAAATGCGGGTGGTTTTGCAGAGCAGAGTTCACCTGCGTTCCAAGAGCAGGTTTGGTGACCACTGAAGTTGTACCTGGCGTTGTGTTTGAGGAGCGGCAGGGTGCACGTACACAGGTTGTGCGGGGGGGTGTGATGGGTGGACGGGCTTGTGTGCATGTGGTATCTGCGGCCCCTTGGAGCAGGCTGCCGGCGCGGAGCAGATGCTTAGTCTGGAGCACAATAAGCTCCCCTCAGCCGCTCTCCCGGGCAGACTGGGAGTCGGGAGAACTTTTCCTCCGGGCTTTGCCGTTGCCGGGCGACGCCGGGGCGCACGTGATGGGCCGGTCGGAGCGCCGCGCCGCTCCACCGCCACCAGCCGGGGACGGGGTGGCCGGGCCGCGGTCCCCTCCAGCCCGTGGCTGCGGCTAGGCTCTTCCCGAGCCCCCTCTGAACGCGGTGCAGCTGCCCTGCTGTGAGAATGAAGCCTGGCTTCTTGGAGCAAGAGTGGTCGAAGTTCATTTGCTTGGTCCCGCGTGTTGACCCGGCAGCTTTACTGGTTGTGTGTCTGTCTGTGCATTACATGTGCGTTCAAATTGTTAATCTGCTTTCTTTGCTCAACTCTTAGTTTAAGCTCCTTAGACAGAATCAAGTAAGTAATTATATAGCAACTGCTGCTAGCAGCTCCCACTTGCGAGCAGGGAAATAGGAGATAGCTAATGTGCAGCAGGAGACCTGCAAAAGCTTCTAGCCAAGGAGGTCACACTGGGCAGAGTTAATCCTATGCACTATTATTTTATCTTGGACAAAATGGAAGCTGCAGTATATTTCTTTGCTCTACAGCCGCTTTTGACTGTTCAGGATGTGCCTGGTAAATGGCATGCCACGATAAGCAGGGGGAAGCTTTCAACTAGCGTTGGTAGGCAGTGGAAGTGCAGAAGATTTTAACTTTGATGGTGTGTTGTGTCCTGCCTCCCCCGCCTTCAGGATAGAATAACTGCAAATGAACAAGTATAGTTTAGTAATGGGTAACTGATACTAGTAAAATCTCAGGGGAGCAACCTTGGCCATGCTGTGATTATTATTGTGAAATATTTGATATTCTTAGGTTCCAGCTCCTTAAATGTTGAGATCATGTCAGACTCTCATTAAAAAAAAAAAAAAGAAAGCAATTCCAAGGCTTAGAAGGAAAATGGTGAAAATCATATTATCTTGCCTAAGTGTCAATGTTTTCGGAGGTGCTTTTGTGATATTTTTTGGAACTGGAGTGTTCCTCATATAAACTGGCTGTTTCTAGAAGTTGTTTCACCTGAGCACTTGCTCAAATGATAGTATCACAGTTCTTCCTTGACTTATCTAATTCTGGACTTACTGGAATTAAACACACCTCTTATAAACTGAATAAAAATACAACTGCCGGCAGTACAGGGTCTGGTTCTGCAACCTTTACTCTATAAGCCTTGTTGTCTGTGGGGTAACTGTTGAGAGAAAAAATTGCAGCTGGAATAGAAAAAAACTACCCCAGTGAAGACGGTGTCAAGAAGGAGCATCATGGGACTAAGGTTAATGTTTGTTTTGAGGAATCTCAAAGTGCTTCATGCTCATAGTCATAAACTGAAGCCACTGGATGGATATTGTACTCTCAGCAGTTTAGCAGAGGGCAAATGGGATCAGTAGGGCAACTTTGCATCTGAACAATGAGCTCTTTAATGTTACTTCAGAGCATACCATACCAGATCTACACACTTAAGCAATATTCCACATAGTATCTGTTACTAGGCTCACTTTATCTATCATGGAAGGCCTGCTATACTTTTTTTTTATGAGGATTTAGTCTGAAAGTGCTTGTTTTTGTTTTTTTTTTTTCCTGTTCTTAATGGTTCAGCACCAGAGGAACTGTTAGTTTAGTGTCTTTATAAAATCATTCATATATATAAAATCATATATAAGTCATCTATACAAAACTGTTTTTCTTTACAACAAAAAACTCTTCTTTCTAGACACAAAACTTTAAAAATATTTTTCACCAATTCACTATAGTTAATATTTCTGTAACCTGTATGTTTCAAATTAGATTTCCTTTGTTGCTTTTTGGTGTCCCTTAGGTCCTGATGACCTACTTTCAACAGAGATGCTGTCAATCTTCCAGAAAATAAATGTGTATTAGTATCAGAATAATATGAATTATTTACTAAATTATGTTTCAATTGATTTTTTTCCACCAATCCTGTTAAATTAGTACAAAATTAGTAAATTAGTTAGGAAACAGTGCTGGCATCAGGCTTGCATGTATTTACACTGAAGTTCTGGCTTTGCTGCTATTTATTTCAAAATACCAACTTGCTATGTGCAGGCCAGGTTTTCATTTTATTGTGTGGTTTTACAATGTTTAATTGTTGTCTCCCTCACCCCTTGTTCTGGTGCGTACTTCTGAGGATCTTTTTCTTTAGTGTGTTTCATGTATGGAATCAAAGATGGCAAATTCACGTTGCTATGAATTATCTGAGAGAAATGATTGCTTAGCCATTGCTGATAATCATAATGTTTGTGTATCACCATTGATGGTCTTTTTCTCTACATATATGCTAATAGTTTTAATTTCTGGATTCTGTATTGAGTTAAAAGGCCTGAAGATCACAGCTGGGTTGACTCCTAGTATTTTTTTTCCTCCTCTTTTCAATAACTCATATTTTACTGTTATATTTTGAAAGTTTCTGTGGTTGAGCTCAAGATCAGAAGATTTTTTTATTATTTATTATGTATTATTTATTTTTTTTTTAGGGAAGCTGTTTATCCTTTTTGTATCTTGGCAAAATTTGTGCAAAAACTGTGCTGTAGCATAAAAATTAGTGCATTGAATTTGATTTACATTCTAAATCTCTTTAATGATAAATCGTCATCTTAAATGTGTTCCAAGCCAGTGTAACTAAAATTTGTTACTAGTATAAGGTCTTTACTAGTCTGAGAATGGAGGCTATTCTAAAAATGAATGTATATAGTGTGATACCGTATCTCAGAAATCACAATGAACATTTGCGTGAAGTGAGGCCAGTAATAAATAGGTATGGTAAGAACAAGTATAGAAAAACTACACTGTCTCTTTCCAGAATGGTGTGGAAAAACAGGCTTTTCCATCACGCATTATAATAGCTCAATCTCCAAATTAATGATTCAGTATTTTTTAGGCATTGCCGTCACTCAAATCTGTTTAATCTGTCTACAGGATGATGTATGGTGACATTGCCGTAGGCGACAGGCCAGAGTCAGTATTCATACAATCTCATACTTTGCTGTGCACATGTAAATGACAGGAGCCTGTCTGTAAAATTACAGCTCTGTCAAGACATAGTGTTTGAAGACCTTGAGTGAGACTCGGGCACTGAGGATTTGGGAGTAACGAGAAGGGAGAAAGGATAGCAAAGGTAGTGAATATACCAATGCAATCCTGACATACAATTTAATAGGTATTGTGCATGACCTATGAGCTTCAGTGTTCATAATCCTGCACTAGTATAACTTTCTTGGTTTCTCTTGGAGATGTACTCATGCAAAATCCCACTGTCCATCTACTTTGCTCTGAACTAGTTTATTTCTAAGGGCTGACAATTTAAAAGTACCTATCAGTGAAACACGTTATAATTTTCTCCCAATTTAATTAATGAGCGGTGTTTCTGTGCATTGACAGTATATTTTTTTGCATAGCTCTTTTTAATGAGTAGCCCTCTTTTAGTACATTTCTTGAATTTTCTTAATTATTTACCTCTTCTCTGTATTGTGTTCAGCAAAGCATGTCAGGAATTTGCAGAGTAATCAGCAAAAGTGAAGAATGGGATAAAACCCAGAATTCTAGTTACAAATTGAAAGCAGTAATTGAATGACACCTGGTTAGGTTTAGGTTCTATGCCAAATGCTAGAATTACAGTAAATAATTAAGCTACAGGAATCAAGACAAATAGACAAAGCATCTAAGGATGTTTCATCTAAGTGTGTGATGTGTGTGATGCTTCTATTTTCCTGTAAGACAAACCAAAACCTTCTTTCATATATTGAGCTGATTGGAAATTTGAGCAATGAAATCCTACTTTAATCCAGATTTACTTTCCATGTGTTTTGCAGGAAATGAGCAAAGATTCATTTGGGGGAAAGGTAGAATGCAATTTCATTAAAGCCTTTTAATTCTTTCAGGCTTCTTGGATTGACGTGAAATCAATCACACTCTTTGGAGCCTTTCCGCCTTTATATGCCTTTTTGTACTGTTAGATTATTGCTGGATCAAAGCCCAGTGATGGTTCTTTTGCTGTGTGTTTTTTTTTGTTTTGTTTGTTTTTTGGTTTGTGAGGTTGGGTTTGTTTTTTTTTGTTTTTTTTTTCCTAAATATGAATACTCTTAGTTGAGTAGTAAACAGGCACATTATAGAGGTAATTCATTTTATCTCTATGAATATTGGATCAAATACCATTCAGTTTTCCTAAAATACTTATTTTTAGATCAAAGAGCTTGTGAAAACTCTCCAGATAGGCATATATGTAACTTTCAGTTACATGTTGATAGTACAATTGCATTTTTAAGCAGGGGTTTGTAATTGCTTCTACTCTTTCAGAGCTCCACTTAAAAAGTGCTGGAACCATATAACACTTCGGATGTTTGAAAGGAAATTACACTCTGTAGAAGTTGTCATTGTTGAAAAACATTAAAGATCCCTTCTAACTAATGATCTACAGGTTGACATCTATTTAAAGGGCAGTTGGTGGTTTTATTCTACTGTGGCTAATTAGCGATGATAATCAGATGATTTGTCAGCTTCTCTTTAATAGCTTACACTGAATGTAGCAAATAAAGGACAGAGCTGTTTTTCAAATTGTTTAAAACTGAAGTGCTGCTTTATATAATTTGATAATTATACTTTATTCTTGAAGATACCTTGAGGTGTGTCTAGATGAAGGAATAACAAGGTTTTTTTCTGTGTCAACTCAGTTCAACTCCATTAATTTCAAAGAAATTGTCTGAGTTGTACTGATCTGAGAGAAAGAAATTAGGATGCAGTGAAGAGTAAACATTTCTTTTAGTTGCTTCTTATTGTCTGAGATCCATTTTGCAGTGCACTTTCTTATTACAGTGTTAATTTTATTAACTCCTTTTGCTTCTTTAACTCAGCACACTTTTAGAACAGTTTAAGAAAATGAAGTTTAATGATTAAGCATAGAAATATTTAATGGAATGGATAGCCTTTAGTAAATTAAAAGCCATAAGCTTTTACTGTTGGTTTTGAGGCTTTTAATGTTGTCTTTGTTTTGCAATACTTAAAGTGGATTAGAGATCTAAGGATCACTGTTACAAGTTTTGTTTTGGATTAATGAAATGATATATAAGGGTTGACTGAAATTGTTCTACTTTTATGACCTCTTCTATTTTATGCTTTTGACATGAATAAGTTGCCTTTGTTTTACAATCAAGAAGCCAGATCTTCAGCAAAAGAGCACTGTTTACATCAGCAGTGTGTCTGCCCAATTATTTTCTTGCACAAGCAGGTCATGATACTACACCCTGCTGAGTTGAATCAAAGAGTGGGGGTCCGTTCCAATGGGGACTTGCTTTGATGGGGATTGCAGGCTCATGCTTTTGTGGAGCAAGAAGGATGAGGGTTTTAGTTGTGTTTTGTGACATCTCCTAAAAAAAAAAAGTCATAGTGCACAAGATATCCCAGGAACTGATACATTCAGTGGTATATTTAGAATCTAGGTAATGTATTTTATCTTCAGAAACCATTAGCTAAATTATCAACTCAGATAAATGTACCACAGAATTTAGTTAGTCTGGGGAAGTATAGGGCTTGCAGAACTGGAGTATATACACGTATCAGTAATTCTCCCCAGGTTTGCCCAGAAGAAGGAGGCTTACTGTGTAAAGTGCATATCACTCAACACCAGTGGGAAACATTTCAATCTGATCAAGCCCTTGTCATACCTTGTAATCTAAGGGTATAGTTTCATGAACCAGGTGAACAGGTTGCTGTTCCTGGAAGCAGGAAGCTTCACTCTCTGTCCCTCTCTGTTCCAGTGTCCCATACCATGTTGCTGCTAGCCTTGAGATCTTGCTGGTTGCTTTGTGCTAGCACCACTGCTCATTGGACTTCTCTGTGACCTGCTTTCAGTTACAAAGCTGGAGGAAAACTAAACCAGGGCTATGGAATTAGGTGGTTTCTTGGTGGCCTGGGCAGATACCAGAGTCTGGAAAAAACAATGAACTTTGGCATCAAGTGGTAGAAGGAGAGGAGCTGGAAAGAGGACAGAAAGAGCCCTCTTTTTCTTACGATAAATCAGTGGGTTGGCTCAGTTGGCCATGCAGCCACTGCTTAATGCTACTGCTAAGAGCACATAGGAAATGCTTGGCTAGCGTGCTAGTTACAAGAGTGGTCCCATCAGGGCTACAGAGAAGCAGTGTTAGCACTGCGGGAAACCCTTTTGTAAAGTTGTCTGGTGTAAACAGATGGCTTCACATGAATGGGACTGCTCATGTGTTCACTTTTGAGCAGGATTGTAGGGCTGTTCTCAACCTGCAATGCAATAAATGAGTTGGACGATAATCAAACTCCTGGAATCCTGCTGCAGTTTTTGTTGGCCTTCTAGCTGTGTTAATAAAAATAGCTTTTACTACTGTGAGGTCTAATAGGTTTTGAACTATTTCATGTGAAACAAATGAGCTCCAGTTTATATCTGAAATGAATGACAAAGTTTGTGGTGTCCTCTATGAATATACGAGCTGTTTTTAATAGCTTTGCAGTTTTTACTTTCTATAGGAAGTCAAACACAGAATGCACTTTACAGCCTCCCTGAAAATTAGTATTTTTCGTAGTATTCCTTAATATAGCAAAGTGCTAAAATTCCTTTTGTTACCTTTGCTATACATGAAAGGTATTTACTGAAGTGATTAAACTGCATCTACTTTAGTTGTTAATCTGAGCCTTGATAAATTTCTGTTGGCTGAACCAATAGGAAATCTGAATAGAGCGTCAGATGTAGCTCAGTTGTGGTTGGTCCTACTACTCAGGCAAGCTGGCCATCTGCTTCACCAGGAGCTCTGCCTGGGTAAAGAGGGCAACAAGGACAATCAGGCTCCTTTGGCACTTGCAGAAGTGATATCCTGTCATGGAATTTGTGCTTTAAATCTTGGCAATTAAAAAAAAAAACACAAAACAAACAACCTGCCATTATTAAACTGTGGAAATGCCATAATGCTGCTATTGCTAGATTTTGAGTTCTAAAGGTTTATTAAGCCTGCCACAGAATGCATTATAAAATGATTATCTTACAGTGGAAATACAAAAAATAATGAAACATTCAAGCTGAAATTTGAATCCTTTGGAAGTTTGGATGTCTCTTGTATTTGAGGAAAAAAAACCTAAAAGGCAAATAATTGAAATCAATAAAATAATGACTAGCAAAATCTAAATGAACTAAGAGTGTGGTAAAAGCTCCAACCCTGATGAAGTACTTTATCCACTGAAACTTTATCACTTGCTAATGAAACAATTCCTACCTGGAAAAGACACTTCAGCAGTTGACTGCTTTACTTTTTGTTACTCTACTGAGCTTTTTCTAATAGGAGCCAAGAATTCTCAGAGACTTAAATCCCAAGAAATTTCATAATGTAGTAGAGAGAGATGCAGATTATCACCCTGTCAAGAGGAAATCTCAGTCATTACACATTTCGTATATAGATACTGACGTGGCCACCAATGTGCCAGGTGTGGCTATGATCTCCTTCCTGGCAGGCATTTTGAAAGACTGTCAGAAACTGTTGCTATTAGAAAGGCATTACAATTTAAAAGTTGCAAGTTTGTAGACAAATGCCTGCAGTTCTGTGAGGATTGTTATTAATATGTTGTGTGTTACCATTGTGAAACTTGGGAGTCAATGTGTGCCTTTATTGTGGTTTTGTCTGCTTGCTTTTGGATCTAAGTGCATAAGTATGCAGGACTTGTACGCTCTTGTGTTTCCAAGGGTGCAGCAAGCGTAGGGCTTATCCAGCTGCACAAGTTAGAGCAGGAGACCCTTCTTTCCTGATATTCACTATTGTGCCTGGAATGCTTCTTAGAGTAGCTAGCTAATGTAGTTTAAAGAGTTAAAATATTGTGCCTAACAGCCACCAATGAAGGGAAGTAGCAGCAGAATGAAGTACCCTTAAAAATTCCTAAGGGGTGAGTAAATCTGACAGTTGTAGAGTTTGGCAGGTTAGGGGACATCCAGTTTAAATGCTTCCATTGGGGCTGAAAGGAAGGGTAGTGTTTCAGTGGCAGATGATACTGCTTATATTTATCCTCTTCCAGTGAATTCAGGAACTTTGTCTTTTTAATTTGACTCACTCATTAGTATTACTGTTTGGGTAAGAATTTTTTAAAGATTATTTTTTAAACTGAAAACTGTAAAGAAAATATGCTACATTTTTAAAAATGAAAGAGCCAAAGGATGATTTAATACTTATTGCTTATTTTCAGGTCTACTAAGATAAAGTTTATTTTTGTGTGAGCACATCGGACAATGTTGTTGTTTCCGTTCAGGTGATCCTTCATTTACTTAGGCCTGCCTTAGCACATGAGGTTTCCTTTTCAAGAAGCTTGATAAGGAGGGACTAACCTTAGATATTAGCTGCAAGCTGAAACTGAGTCACTACTATATAAGGAGGAAATGTGACGAGTGTCCAAAGAAATAGATGTAGTTCCTCATGTCACGGGCAGTATTAAGTAGTATTAGAATGTCTGACTAGGCCTGTCATATGCTTATGAACTAGCATATGAACTATCCTGTCCTGACAGTTCAATATTTTTGCTTTTCTGAAAGTGTTCTCACATGTTTAGTTTGCAGTAAGTAACAGTCACAATTTTTGAAGTGCAAAAGCCCTGTCAAGTTTTGGTGCACAGCTTAAATTGTCTTTTTTTTTTTTTTAATCCAGAGTCCTACTAGTTATGATGGTGCCATTCAAGTAGTGAAGAATTTTGTTACAGATATGGCTTCTGTGGTGAAAAAGAAATAGCTTTCACTTAATGTGATTACTGTGCTTATTATCTGTGTAAGGGGAAGTGATTTATTTTTTACACAAGTTTAATTTTTTATTTAATAACTTGCAATATAATATTTCAGTAAGTTATGATTTGGCACTGTTAGATGTTGCATAGCAAGTTTCAATCTAGCAACAATACGTAAAAGAAATATAAAAAATTACACAATTTCACTGTAACAAACTGGATGGGAAGGCTCTTACTGAGGCTGACTTCTAGTGCTACAATGACTCATCTGCTTTCAGGAGAGAATGACTGAATTGAATGCAGCTCACCATCTCAGCATGGAGTCTAATTTTGAGAACAAACATCACATTTATTTAAAAAGCAGTACAGCTCTCTGAATGAGAACAGTTTACTGAGCAGATTGTGTTATCAACTGCTACTGAATCTGTCAGACCTTCTCAGTGGTATGTACTGTATACTTTCTAAGCTGTTTAAGACCTTTTTTCATTTTCCACATACTGTGTAGTTGTAAATACTTCCTATACTTGAAGATTTTCATTGTTTGGTCACATTCCCCCCTTACTGTTATCCAGTTGTTATTCTACAGCAGCCTTTGGGCCATTAGACAGGTTCATTCTTATGAAAATTCTTGGGATGCTTCCTCCTGTGAGTAACTGGAGGTGTCTTTATTTATACTGTTTACTTGTTCTTCTTCCCCTTATGTCATTTTGTCAATTAGAACACATTTGCAAATTTAATGTGCTATTCATGAAAAAGAAGGATTTAGGAGAGTTCAAACATGTAGTCTTCCCTAGAGCTCCACAGTGCTTGCTTTGCTTAACCAGCTAATGCAGACACAGTTTCTTTATGTGGATTAAGACACCTAATGTCAAGACAACTGGTTGAGGTTATCCAATTTAGTGCAGAACATATGTAATTTGTCTGAAATACATTTTTATATTGTGAAGGCTAATCTTTTAGTACTTCAAAGAAGACTGATTCTCTTGAATTTAGCCATGCTGATAATGTTTACTAAATACTCTAAAAGGAGTACATATAGTTTTTGTTGGTCTCACCTTGGAAAATACTTTTTATACAGTTGGGATTAAAGAAAGTGTCAAATAAAAATTAATGGCTAATTATTAGTTATCACTGAAGGAGAAGAAATTTCACAGTGACTTAAATGGAAGAAGGAACCTGATCTGTTCAATCTAAGGAATATTTGCTTTATCAGTGGAAAGGTATATCACTTCATGTCTATTAGAATTAGCCCTTGTTTAAAAGGCTTGTTTCTTATTCCTGCCTTATTATAGGACTAAGAAGATAGTAAGGGTTTATTTGTTGCTTTCTAAAAAGTGTGTGAGTTGACGAAAGGTTATAAAGGAACTCAATTTTGATTAATTTGCTTTTAGTTTTGTATTGTGGTAAAGATATATAGTTGGATATGTGCTGTTTGTGAGCATGTATGGTAAGTGAACTGTCATGATTTTAGATTGAAGAAGGTTTCTTTTTTTTATGTGTAAGATCAATGTGAATAATTAAAAAATACTCTCTATATTATTGTTTTCTTGGAGCTTTTTTTGTTTTTTTTTTTTTTTTTTACTTTTTCCAGAATGACGGGTTTTGAAGTGATAATGTAGAAGCTATAGTTATTTTGTTCTGAAAACAGAGTTTTAAGAAAGAAAACATTTGAGAGTTTTTTTTTCTAAGAGGTCCATATGTGGTTTATTAGAAAATTAGGGTCATTCTCTTCATTGTTACTTCAGGCTTATACTTGAAGAAAATAAAATCAAATAGGTTTGTTAAAAAATAATTTAGAAACTGTTTCTGTTTTTATCAGGCTGTTTGCATTTGTTGCTTTTTCAATAAATAAACCTAAAGTAAGGTAGAGAGGATGAGGATTATGAATATCTTTAATGTTGCTAGGAGGCATTTACAGTGTCATTCCTTTGAACTTGGTGTCTGCAGGAGACTTGAACCCTTTTTTCTTTGCAGGAAAGCTTTTCTGCTTAGTTTCAGTAGATTAAAATCCTGAGTTTGTTTAATTCTTGGATTTATGCTGAGGCATTAGTGGAAATGAATCTATAGTCCTTTTATAATTGTATTAACTGAGAACAAATAGTTTGAACATACTAAAAATCAGTGTATTGTATGTTAAAAACCATTTTGCATGTGAGTATTATTAAAACCAGATTTGATGCTTTAGTTTTAACAATGGTTTTGGTTGACAAGTGTCTGCATATGCAGGAACATGCACTCACAAATCACAGAATATAATACATATTTTGCTGTCTCTGGACTTCCTTAATTACTTGGCAAGTGGTTTTGAAAGAGAAACAATAAAAATCTGCTGTTGCTGCAGTGAAACATGGTATTTCTAAGTCTATTTTGAAAGGCAAAATTTTCACTTTTGTTCTTGAATTTCAAGGGCTTCTTATTAAAAATCAATGAGTAATTTAAAATGTAATATTGGGTTGTAGTCAGACAGGCAAGATCCATTTATTACTGATTCTGATACCCATCATTCCACTGAACTCAGAATGTGGTTTACTCAGTTTCCTCTTCTGTGAGTATGGAATATCTAGCTCATTAATCTGAGAAATAGACTCTGCATATATGGGTAGACTTACAGAAAGAAGCAAAGATTAAACTTAAGTTTACCTTCTGTTTTCATTCCTCTCACCTTCCTGATATCAGTTTTATTTATAATCCAATAATATAGGGAGTTCTACATGTGAGTGGATTTTTAGGGAGAAGGTGTAGAAGTATCATTTTTCTGCTGTTTGGGTGAGTAAAAGCTATTTTATTATCAATAGGTTTCTGCTATTTTTTGAGGAAGTTGTGCAAGTGGGACTTGGGAGCCAAATCTCTTAGTCCACTTTGTGTCAGCAGAGAAGTAGATCTGTTGCTGCAAGTTCAGTCCTTTATCACTTCCATATACCCCCACAGTGAAATTATCTAAAATAATCTGTCTCATCTGTGTACCAGAAAGTTTTCTAAAATGCTTGTATCTTAGCTTGGAAGGCTAGGGGATGCATAAGAAACAATCAAATTAAGTAAGTGAGGTACTTCTGCACACACATCTCATGATGTTTTTGGCATTCAGATGAATCATTGAATTTAAAACCAGAGTAGACAATTTTTGTGAAGACTAGTGCATTGGTTACTGTTAAATACACGAGAGTGAAAGGTGGAGTCTCTGGCTAGGAACTCTTCTAACACCAATTGATAAAGGCTTCCTGTGGAGGTCCCTCCATGGGAAGGACCAAGGTGCATGTGCCTTGTTTCTTGTGCTGTCTAATAATTATACCTGCAAAAGTGAGTTTGCCTCTCACGTACTGTGACTTGCTGGAGTGCTCCTGGAGAAACAGTAGCAGTCCAGATTTTGTGTTGCAAAAAACCAGGGCCATTTAGCCTTTGCTTGTGGACACTGAGCCACCCAGGTGAGTTCAAGCACCTCTCATCATTTATGCTGTAAACGGTCTAGGATATGACCCTTTTTTGTTAAGCGTTTATGCAGTGCAAGGCACAAAGAGTCCTTGATCAACTACTGAGTCTATAGAAGCTGCTTTACTAATAATCTCGTTATAATATCTAATTGGATGTTAATTCAGTAAAAGAAATCCTGTACTTCCTATTCACATTGTAACTATCTCTTGCTCTTCTGCTTCAGATTGTCCCTCGACTAGTCTCCTGTCTACCTGCCAGTTTGTATACAGAGATCTTTTAGTCATATGAAGTGGGTGCAGACTCACATTTGTATTGTCTTTTTGTTGATATTGTCAGATTTCTCTAATACAATCTGGTTTAGAGACATGTAGGTACAAAAGATGTTCTGTGTTGCAAGGTCTTGGAAGCTGAATATAAACCTTGTGCAGCTTTTCGTAATACCTTTAAATGCTTATGTGGTCAGTGTCTTTCTCATCTGAACAGTTTGTGTCAAATATTAAGGAGTTTGCACAGTGTAGAAATACTGAAAGTTAAATATTGATATATGGAATCTAGCATAATTATATCAGACTATTTTTCTTTACATATACCTATTGTAATTGCTAGCAGAATGCTACTTTTCAACATCACAGCACATTTTACAATAATAAGCAAAGGTTTTTCCTGAAGTATGGCTTTTACTTCTTTCCTCATTAGTGTGGGGGAACAGAGATGGAATTTCCAGAGTTTCAGCTTCCCCTCCCTGAGCATTCCAAAACCTCAAGCTGTTTGACATGCAATTAAGCTAGGCAAAAATCTGACAGCAAAGTGTATGGAAGGTGATTCTCCAGGATTCTTCTACCTGTAGTGCCACTGGAGTGGGCTGTTCTGTTTGGAGGTGAATGGGGAAAAAAAAGAGTACCCTGTCAGAAGGCAGAAAGGAAGAAAAGAGAGTTTATTGCTTGTTTTTCTTTTTGTAAAATGTATGTGGAAGATGCTTGTAATGTACAGTTTGTTTGCACTTATTTGTTGAAAAGCTGCAGGTGTTTTAAAGGTGGACCTGTTCAGTTGGAAAAATATTACCTTGAAGAATGTTACTCTTTTAAAGACAAAAAAAAAAATCTGTTGAGGGAGAAGACTCCTGAAGTCTCAAGTGAGTGTAAGTTTAATTTCCGAGTGGACAGTTTAAAAGTGGTACAATATACCCTGGGCTTAACGTGTTCTTTACTTTAAGTCTTTCGTTCGGGCTTAACTGGTAAAGAGGTGTTAGCAGTTGTCAAAGGTATTGTGGGCATGAGGAAGAAAGAAGAAATAAGGGGTTTTGGTCTGTTCTTTATATTCAGAATGTCATGGTGCCTTTAATCTGTGGATCAGAAATGTAATTCAAAAGATTCGTAGTCAAAGTTAGAAAAGTATGAGAGACTTCAAGGCTGAATGCACAGGTAGAAAATTCATTAAAAGAGTTGGAAAAGACTAGAACTGTTCAAAGAACTGAAAAGAGCTTGGAGTAATGCAGAGTGGCAGAGAGTAAGGCAGTATAGGTTTCCATTATAAAGTGAAGGTAACCTTCTGATTTTAACACAAGAGGATTTTATTTAAGCTTTAGGTCTCAATCTCAATATTTCTACACAAACATATTGGGGCAAATGAAGCACAGGAGAGTTTGAGAGGCTGTAATAGGCTGCCTTCCTATTGAAGACTGTAACCCTATGGGTACAACCATTGTGCTGTGAAATGCCAGTAGCTATTAACCTCTCTCTCTTCTGCTGGAGTTCCATATGACCTAATGTGACATTGAGTAACATTCATTAGTGGTGTGAAGGTTGACTACTATCCTCTAATGGCAATGGGATTTGTTGTTAGAAAGGGTTTAGCTTCATTCCTATTCAGGCAACACTTGCTGGGCAAAACTTGTCTTGAAGAATCTGAGCTAATTGTATTGAATAGTGCTTGTATCACATTATTTCCATTGGTAAGAGATACATTTATTTTTAATAAATTAAAAGCCACTGAAATGATTCTATGATTCAAATGTGTTTTTTTGATTAGTATTTTGTTCAATCTTTGGTCTGACAAAATCACTATTATGTTGATTTATTCCAGTGGAAAATGACTATGTGGTATAATCTTTGTGCAAGTAGCTTACCCAGAGCCAGTAATATTAGCCGCCTTTTTTTTTTTTTTCAGAGCAAATTGTGCATCTAAAACATCCACTCAGGAATCTTTTAGAAGAGAATCCCAGACACAGAGGACCACATGAAGTCTAGTGACAAAGTTAGCATAAAGCTCAGACATAGGAAGAAGTTTAGAAGCAGTGCTTTGTGCTGTACTTTTCCAGTGATGCTTCTGGTCTTTGGTTTGCATTTTTCAGAACTAAACTGGTTTATATTGGAGATGATACCATTGATTTGTTTTTACCGTGGTGTTTTCCTGAATGCTAGGTAGTTAAAACAGATCTTATCTTTCAAAATTATTTTTGTTCATACCCAGGGATTCTTCTTTATAAATATTCTGGTGTGGTTCTTAAGGACTGCCATGCATTTTTCAGTCTGTATTTTAGTAATGCTTTAATCACAGTCAAAAGACAAAACCTAAATTATACTTCAAGTAGAGCAATATCAAAAATTTGATAATTTCTGAATTTTGAACTTTTAAAAATCACCTAGATTATTTTATATTAGGAAATTTTAAGCATGACAGTGAAGACTAATTATTTTACTGCTTGTTTTTAAACTCCGTGGTTATTTTGTCCAGGAATCCTGCTAACAGGATTCTGATTGCCTGAAAGAGGTGTCTGGTTTTATCAACATCTGTCAGAGTAAACCAGAATTTCTATGGAAATTAGCTCATTAGTATTAATTCTGGCTGCCTTGACATAAAAAAAAATTAATTCTTATTGAAAGCAAAACCTTCCATAAAATTATTAATGACTAATCCTTCAGTCAATTGAGACTTTAGATAATGGTAATAAACAAGTGGATACCCCTTGTTTTCTGATGCCTTCTTGCTGAAACCCAGGTGCTGAAGGCTCACATTGCATAGCATATATCAATGGAAATAGTCCTTTTGGTCTCTCTGTGGATCATTACTAATCAGTGTGAGTAATGCCTGCAACATTTTTACTTAATACTGTTTAAAATTTATAACTAAATTCATAGTAACTAAATAACAGTTCTTCAAGGTAGGTTTCCAGTACTTGGTTTTAGCAGAATACATACACTTAAGTTTGAGAAAATGGTCTCTATAGTTGTCTGTAGTAACAAACCTGGTTATTGCTGACATGATTATTTTTCTTTCATTCTGGATATTTCTCTTGGGTATTCATAGCAGTAATCTTGTAGTAATGTGTTTTCCCCCTGATTGCTTTCTCCTTTAACAAACTTAAAATTGGGTTTGTTCCCAGTTGAAATGCAAGCTTTTTTGAACCTTTGTTAGAAGTGCCCTCTACTTTTAATTCTTTCATATTACTTACTTTCAAGGGTTGTCTTTTGAGTGAATTGGCATCATCTGCTATGTAATTTTCTTTGTTCTAAAGATAATATAAAACAGTGGTAAGTGAAGTATCAGGGTTTTTTTTCTTATAGGTGTTTCAGAGCTCTTTGCCTTCAGTTATAAGTAAGCATGGAAGATAATATTTGAAAAGCCTAATGACGTAATTAAATGAATTACAATAGGTCTGCTGAAGAACTGTATAAATGGACATTGATACAGTGCTTACTGTACGTAGGTGTGAGCAACTTAAACTATAATTCTGCAAAGTATTACAAAGTGTAGGAGAACTGCATGGTTTGCAGGTTTTCTGTTAACATTCAGTTACCATTTCTCATGCTGTACAAAAGCTGTGTTTATAATGCTTTCTAAAAAGTTTATCAGTGTTATCTCCTCATTTTTATCACTATAAGGGTATGTTTAACTATAGCAACTTAATACAAGATAGGCAAAATAAATTAACAGTTGCATATAGTGCCTGACTTTTTTTTACCTAGTTACTCTTTAGAAATAGTATACAAATTACTCATATTGCTTGCTTATGAGCGTATTTCATTAGAAATTCTTCTAATCATGTGGATGCAGTTTTAATTCGGAATTATAACTTCTTTTTAAGTAGATAGCTATGAATATTCCAGTGGTTTTGAATATCAATAATATACTAAATATAAAAGCAGATTTAATATTTGCTTTACATAGTAATTCCAATTGATAAACAGTGGTTTGTGTGTTGTGTTTGTTAGAGCTGTAGCTACTAATCTCATATGGAAATGTTGCTTTGTAGGGCAAAATTCAGCAAGAGGGCCTGGGATTCCAGAGTGAACTTGTACATTCCTTCAGGGCATTTTTGCAAGGGAGGTTGTTGTGTTTTAAAGGTAGTTGATAAGAGACCTGCACCACCAACCCCAGACCTGCACCACCAACCACCATCATGCATTAGTCTATAGAAGGTATTTGGGTGAACATACTCCTGTACCACTCCGTACCACCATTTATCCAAGTAAAATTTTTGACCATTTGCAGGATACATTATAAATCAGGATGTCACTACCAGACAATCAGATTTGAACATTCCTTGCATAAAGTAGCTTGCCTATATCCCTTAGGAATACATCACTTAACTGTGTTTATGTGACAGTGTTGATATGCCTGGTTTTACATGAAAGTTAGGGTAGCATGTTATTTATGTCATCATGAATTCAAAAAGTAGGTGGTTGTGCTTTATGAATACTAAGGTTATCTTCTCTGGACAAATCACTCAGAATAATTGAAAGATGTAGTTTTATCATATGGCTATTAATTAAATCAGGAAACAGGACCTTTTTTTCATTCAGATTTGTGCTTTGCTACTACCTCAGTTTTTTTTGTTGTTTTGTTTTTTTTTTTCAGTTTTCTCTGAGGTGCTGACAACAGATTAACATGAAACAGAGCTCTGCTGAGCCTAATTATGTTATAGCTCATTGTTTTGGGGACCTATAAAACTGTTCACTCTCTTTTTATGAGGCTATAGTCAACGAAAGGCCATAAACAGTGCATTTTCTCTTTCCTATGGGACTGGAGATTTCATTAGTCGACTCTAATAAAGGTCTGATCCAGCTGCATTTACACCTGGAAATGAATGCTTCTTTATCAGGTCTTAATCCTTAGTAGGTTAAGCAGGAGGGAATGACAGCAGGATAGCTTTTGATCAGCTATAAATGTCTGAGAGCTCAATTTCTTTTAAAATTATTTTCTATTCAAATGTTGACTGAAGACATGCTTTCCTCTACTTCAGAGGAAAGACTTCAAATATTGGGGCATTATTAAAATCCAAAACAAGCTGAGGTCTCCCTATACTTTCAGGCGGTCACTGCTGAAACAAGATTTCCACTTCAGCTAAGGGGATTATTATTATTTTTTTAAATCCTTAAGGACTCTGGGGAGGACTAATGTTCAGCATGTTTAGCCCTTAGAAGTAATGAGGAAAATGATGCCCTCCCTTTAGTTAAGTCTATACTGCATGTGAATTTAAAATTGATACATTTTTGCTAAATAAGTTTCTGTAGTAAAGGTCCTAGTCTGAGACTTGTTTAGATTTTTTTCCCTGTGCTTTTTTTCTTTATATTTGTTTGTGGTTTTATATATTGTTTGTGGTTTTTTTTGTATAATACACAAATATTGAAATTATGGGAATTTTCTAGGAATTTGACTGGAAACCCTGGAAGGTTGAGAGCTAGTTCTTTTTTGTTTGTTTTTGGTTGACTGGGTGCTTAGAGATAATTTATACGTATATGTATATGTATACGCACTTACTTATATTTTTGTATTATCATGATATTTTCTGTCATTTTCATGTTGTAAAGTGATTATAGATAGCAGCTGTTTGACAGGAATGCACTACAGTCTGTTTTTATGTGCGGGTACTGCTAACCTGCTTGGTTTTCTGCTTTACCACAGGATGTGAGCAGGGACAGTTTCGATGTGGAAATGGACGCTGTATTCCTGCAGATTGGAGGTGCGATGGGGCTAGAGACTGCTCAGATGATACAGATGAAGCTGGTTGTCGTAAGTGAAACAACTATAGAGCAAATTTTTTGTAATATAAAAAATATTGAGATCCTGGTGTGCCCAACTGTACTTGTGGTACAGGATGAATATTGGAAGGGGAGAAAACCCTGGTTGTCTTGAGAAGACTGCAGAATCTGCAGTTATATTTCTTGAGTCTGTTGGCTTAGGTAGTCTGAAAATCAAATAGTGCTCCACTTCTAACATGACTGAGTCTTCTCTTAAAAATCTGAATTTCTTTTGATGACTGTTTTCTAAGTAGATGTAGAAATCTATTGTATTATATCATTGTTGAGCTATAGATTTTTGATCTTTCAGGCCCTAGACAATAACCTGTACCTACTGCACCTTAGGTAGAGCCTTGGTTAATTGTCCAGAGTTGGTCATGCTATCCTCAGTGCCAGCAATTCAGGGACAACAGTTGTGTACAGATGGGCTGTTATATCAGTGCAGAAAGATTCTCTCAAGCTGAATGTTAAAAGGTTGTGAAAATGAAGAAATGCCCTCCACAGTCTGTTTTCAGGAACTTACATGCATTTCACCTTCTTGGTTCTAGTGTTTTTTAAAGTTTCATGGGCTGGTGCAGTTATGAGCCCACTTATAGGCTAGGTCAGTTTTTGCCCCTCAGCTGATAACTGAGAAAGACTGATTTATGTTGGATCTTTTCACGCTGTATTGTTCTGTTGCTGCTTGACCCATATAATAATTGGAGGTCATTCACACAGCTTGGCAGTCTGGTTTGTTGCTTAGCACTTTAGTTAACTCCAAAACCCATTGCAGTTCTGGATGAAGAATGCCTTAAACTGGAAAAACAAACTTGTGGTGTCTTATATCCTGTTGTTTCAATTAGTTCTGAACTGCAACTGGAAAGAAGTGGTTGGCTTTGAACAAGGAGTGGGTAAAATTCATGCTGACTTTGTGAAAGATAAAAAAATAATAAGAGCCAACACTTACTACAGTCATTTTAGTTCTAAACATGAAGTTGAGTTGTTCTTGTTTTCATACATGTGATAGACTAGGAAGATGAAAATTATATTTTTTCAGTTAACTGCTTTTAAAAACAACATGTGATAGGTAGTGGAACATGTGAGTGTCTAGGAAAATAGTTTTAAAATGTTTGAAACTGGCCTAAGGATTAAAATGATATTGCAGTGTTATTCTTTGGTTCTTCCAACAGGAATCAAAGGAAATATGCATGAGGTGCATTGTCTGTAGCACGTGATCAGTTTTATCCCTCTAATTACTTTACATCTAATGTAATTTTGTACTTCTAAATCTACAGAGCGATTTACATTTCTCCCTTGGTGCTTTGTTTGCATTGGTAGCTTTGCTTGCATATCATCCCATGAGCACAAGTGTTTCTAGTTGACTTTGCAATAATGCAATAACATAATCCTTAGAAAAAAAGATGGTGAAGACCAGAGTCCTGTCTACTGGACTGTGTTGTACTAGTGATTCTTCCCAGGAATATTAACTAGGGATAGAGTCAGCAATAACACAGTTTCAAACATTATGTTTCTCTCTAATAGCTCCTTGTTGTTTGGCTATTTGAAAAGTACAGAGTGGAGCTGGGCCAACAACATTCAGGTTGTTCTGACGTGGTCCTCACTTTCATCTCATGAATTCATGGAGAAGAGTCATGAGCTAGTTTTGAAAGACCTTTCCACCAGGGATAGAGCATCTGAGGTAGATTGAGAGCAATTGAACAGACCCCTGTGAAACTAGGGAAGCTAGTGTGACTCCATGTATAACAGGCTGTTCCATAAGAGGACAATTCAGAGCCTTAAGCTTTTCCTGTAACCTGCCTTCAAGAGGAGCTTGTGTTTCCATGGGAGAGCACAAAACTGAAGATTTGTATGCAGGGGTTCGCTAATCTAAATTTTGCTTTTGAGCATCCTTCTGGTGGCCCACTTTGCCTTCCTTGCTCTGTCCATTTTCTTTGGTTTGTCAAATGCCTCCTTAGTGGAAATTACAGCCAATTGACACTTGAACCTTAAGTCTTCTTTTGCCTTATTTAATCGTTTTCTTTGAAAGTGCTTTCCCAGATGTCTGTGAAATGATAGATTTTTTTCATTGCTTACACTAGCACAACCTACCTGTGAGGGAAATCAGTTTCAATGTCTCACTGATGGTGAATGTATCCCACACTCATGGGTTTGCGATGATGAGGAAGACTGTGAAGATGGCTCAGATGAGCATCAGCAATGTCGTAAGTATTTCAGTTCTAATGTTATATCAGCTTTGTGAAATAAGGTAGTTCACATACCAGCATATTGAGGACATATAGAAACAAGCCTGATTTAGGTACAGCTTTTGCTAGAAGAGTCTCTTTAGTTTCTAGAAATAAAATAATCTGAAATAGATAAAATACAGAAGATGTGTGCAAAAAGACATCTCTAGGTCTTGAAATCTGAAAATTACCAATGTTTCAATTAATTAAAAAAAGAAAAGAATGAGAAAAATATACAGCTATATTAGTTTTATAGTTGATATGAGATTTAGTAGTTCCAAAAAATCAGAAATCAGTATGTATTTAAAAAAGGGGGAAATATCAGTCAGTTGAAGTAAACATTGATGAAGATTCTTGTACGATCTTAAGTGATGCTATTTATTGGTATTATTATTAAAAATAAACAGAGTTGTTCTACCTCATATTCAGATAGGAAGAATATAAAAAGTCCTGGTATGGGGTGAGAGTCGAGTCTTTCGTTATGATTTGGACAGCTTAAATTTAGGAAGTAATTTGTATTAGTATTTCAATTTATTATGCTATACAGTATATTATTCACAAGTGAACTTATGTTTTAAACTAGTGTTTAATATTATTTATATGTTGTAGAACAAAGAAATTTAGCAGCCTAACTGCCATAGCCCTAGGCTCTTTCTTTTTTCAGTATTGATAGCAAGATAAATACTGATAATAATAAAATATGTTACTCTGATTTTTGAGTTTTGTAACTAAGCAGTTTAAGGACTGCATACAGTTAAGTACGTGATGGACAGTGGACTGAGGTGATTATCACACCAAATTACATTTTCTGTGTTCTTGCATAAGATAGGAAGAACAAGTGTAGTGTTCTAAGGAACTTTTTTCCTGCTGCTTCTAGTATTAGGAGTTACTTTAAGTGATGAGGATAAGATTAATTTATGTTCCTTTTGATTCTATGTATAATTTTTTGATAACTTTTTTAAACTGAACAGCTCTGGAGCTACACCCTAACCCCCTTGATTCTGAGGAGGTTCACAGGTATGAGTTTTGGAAGGATTTTGCTCACAGACTTGGTTTTCGCTTTTATCTCTTAATACGTGTTCCCACTGAATGGAAAAAATGGAACTAAAGTTAACTGCTTTTTGTTCCCTTCTTCCTCTGAGAAGGTGCAGTGCAACTGCTGGTTATGTTTTAACTAAGATAACTGTAAATACAAAATGCAAAATGAGCAACAGCTCTGAGTTGATTTTTGAACTGGGTCACTGTAACATAATTTTCCATATACTGGTTAATCTTGAGTGTTAGTAACTATAGAATGGCACTGCTGCTGTTTTGGAGCCATTTCCTGGTATTTGTCCTTATTCTTCTGAAGGGACTTCATCTTTTTGCTTGGGAACCCTGGAAGAGTTTTTTGTTCCTGAAACATTAAACATTTTTCCTGAGGAGAATGGCTGACAGTTCTGGGAGTCACACATGCAGAATTAAAACATATTTGTTTTACATTACTGTCTTACTCATGTTTTAACTCATGACACCAGTATCCCAGTAGTTGATCTTGCTTTGGAAACACTGTTGACAGAAGGAGGAATAGAGAGCCCCTGTAAACCAGCAGACTTGATGCCAATGTATAGACTGGGATGGTGATGAGATACAGCATGAGTTTGAAAGAAACAAATGTGCGGGTGGCAGAAGGGAGGAAAAGTTAACAGTAATTTTGCCCTTCAGCTGTATCTTTTGAGATTCAGTTAATTTCCCTAGAACAGAGAACTGAATTTAGCTGTAGTAAAATCAATGTGGAATTGCACAGTTTTATGTGGTTGCTTTTTATTGACACAGCTGTCATGAGAAGAGATAAAATTATTCTTCATCCTCTAGTAGTTAGGAATGTCAAATAAACCTGACAGTTCTTTACATCTAGTTCTGATGTGTTTACATCATGGCATTCTAGTTGACCAAATAATGGAGTTACTGGGTGATTTTGATGTAGAAAGTAGAATAATAGAGAAAACTTTAAACCAGTGAGAATTAGTAACTTAATCTTTTAGCCAGAACAATTATAGTGAGGTAATTTTTAACCTAGAGGTCAACCCCTTCAGTGGAGAAAAGCAGTGACCTTGCAGGCTACAGAAGGCCTTATAGAACTATGTTATCTGCCATGTGTTTGTCAAGTGCTCTTTAATCTCCTTGAGTACACAGAAGTACAGGGGAAGAAAGTCTTGTGCTAACATTTGTGAGAAGGATGGAGTAGTTAAAGAGGAAGAAGGGATAATATTGTTCTGCATTAAAAATCTTGGTTGATGGGAAAGATTGATTGAGTGCCTGTTTCTTGCAGCGGGAAGGACATGCTCAAGTCAGCAGTTCACATGTTCAAATGGACAGTGTATCCCGAGTGCATACTGGTGCGATCGAGTGAAGGACTGCACTGATGGAACAGATGAAAGAGTCTGCCGTGAGTCTTAACTCTTAGCACTAGATCTAGTTTCGTCTCATCTCTCTGTGGCATTTTATTAAATTTGTAAGATTAAAGAGCTTGTTGATGGACAGGATGACCACAATATGCTGCTTGTTATGAGAGTTTCATTTCAGATTCTTTTGTGTATTAGAACTGATGTTCTGATACAGATCCATTATTGGCAAACTCAAATGCAAACTGCTGCCATAGGACCAGGGCTTCTTGTCTGTCATCATCTGAAGGATAATGAATATTGTATTGGAAAAAACCAGCCATGTTAAAATGGCTTAAAGTCTAGGGAGTCTCAGACCTAACTTTGCCCATTTTTTTTCATATCCTTTTTGCATGCTTCTTATGAAATCAGTGATAAGTATAACTTGTATAGAAAAGCAGAATTTGAGCCCAAATCACCTCTTTGAGTGACTTTGACCCTTTCAAAAACATTTGGATTCTAGACTGCAATTTCTTGTGGAGATGAAGCAACACTGGATGGCATTGTATTCAGACAAGCTGTTTATATTGTGCCAACAAAATGAAGATGGACAAATAGGTTTTCTTCAGCCTGATTTCCACAGAGTTTAGGCTGCCCGACTGACTGGTGACAGCCTCCCTAGATCCTGGCCTAGGTTGAATACTGATGGAAAGGACAGCTGGCTACAGAATAGAGGCCAGATTTTTCAGAGATGTTTTTGCCTTATACAACAGTATGTAACAGCATGCCTGTTCATTGTTAGTATTAAGGGAAAGCTTTACATGTCACGAGTGACACATAGCATATGAGCTGGTATTCCAGCTGTTGGAACTTAGTGTGCCTTTGGGAAAAAGACAACTGTAAACTTCACTCAGAACCAGACTTGGGGTGGACAGTGGGGGAAGAAGTTAGGATGCCAAGTGTCATGGGTAAAGAAACAAGCAAGAAAACGTTAATGGCTGTGCTAAGAGAAAAAAGGGCATATGCACATGCTCTGTAAAAGAAAACCAGCATATTACATGGTCAGCCAGCTGCTAGTGTATTTTATCCCTGACTTACAAGTGGCTAAAATGTACAGTCTGTAGAGTGAAAGGTGATTTAGAACTATTTGGTAATGGTACTCTGGAATAGAAGGTTGCTTAGACAGCCAGCTTGGAACTTTTCCATGAGATAGACCTGCAGCCAGTTCTAAGGTCACCAAAACAAATGGATAAAAGCCAGGATCCAAAGTATCCCATACCATTGCTGGAAGAGTATCTTCTGTAGCTTGGCTTTTTTTTCTCTTACAGTTTGGAGAAAGGAAAGAGATTGGTAACTTAATTTAGGAAATCCATGACACATAGAAAAACCCTGGAGAAAAGATACTTGTTAAAAAAATACATTATTCATGAATTAAAAAAAGAGGAACTGCTCAGAACCTCTGAGAGCACTCTGTCAGTAGTTACTGAAGGCAGTGTAGAACAGCTGGATAAAATGGTGTGGTCATCATAATGCAGTGAACCTGTGCACAGTGGAAGTTGAGTCCTGAAGACAATACTCACAATTCTTTTATTCAGCCTAGAAGCTGCTGTGATATTTGAACATGGAAGTGCTCATTTTATTTCATGTTTTAACATTCTCAACTAAGTAAATGAAAAAGGCAGTTTGGAAAGGGGCCTCTAGATATCTTAACAGTAGTGCTTTACTGCTGTGTGGGTAACCCAGTCAGTGCTTCATCAGCTAGTAGGCCCCATGACTGTTGTGAAGGCAGCATATTTAGCCCCAGGGGGAGGGACTGCCTCATATCATTCAACAACCTCTACTCTGGTTTATTAGAATATGTGTTGACAGTCCTTCTAAGACAGAAGAATGACTGTGACTTTGAATATTGAAAGGAGGAGTGTTTGACTAGTTTAAAGAAATGTGATGATGCTGAAGACGAGAGAATTGAGGAGAATTTAATGACAAGACCCTTCCAGACAGGCTGGTTAATTTTAGTTCCTCTCTGTCTTTGCAAGGTGTAGAGCTTTAAAACAGAAGTCATAAGATACAATTAATAATTTGGGGATATTATGTTTAACTCTACAGTAGGGCTTAATGTAAGTCTTAAAATATACTGGTTTGAAGCAGATTCAAATACTTGCTTTTAATATTAATTTTTCCACTATTTCATCCATTTCCTTTTCCATGCTATCTGATACAAACAAATACAAGAGGAATATAAGTATTTTGGTCTTTTCCTTTGTCATTAATTTCCCATTATTTAATTTACACTGAAAGGTTTCAAAAATAGAAATGAAACATCCATGAATAATTAAAGAAAAAAGCTATTTAGAATGGATTCTGTTATTTCACAAAGCAAAACAAAATACAAATAAGCATGTCCGTTTACTTATGCCTTGTGCTCACTGATCTGTCTGGAAGCAGATTTAGATTGTAAAGAAGATAAAGTTTTGTTATTGAATAAGTTACATTATTTAAGAAATAGTCAAATGCACAATGTCACTGATACGAAGTAACTCAGCAATTACACACGTAAAAAAAATAGAACAAAGGAATTCAAAGTCTTAGTCCATTTTACTGCTAATGGGATTAGCAGCAAGGGAAAACTACCCATGCAGAGGCTAAGATAAACATCAGAACAATGTTTCAGCTGCAGGTCACATAATTAGTTCATTGAAGCTGCTTTAATTTCATAAAATTATGGTTTTTAAAGTTTTCTTTGGATATATATATACACATACATATAATTTCCCCCCACCTTTTTTAGTAATCAGCAGCTAGCAAATACCTTCATTTTAAAACTTTAGAAATGAAGAATGAAACACAGATTATTTGGGGTAGCAAGTACATTTTGGGAGTAAGCAGCCAATACTGGTCCCATTTTTCTGTGCTACATACTTTGGTTCTTTCAGTTAAGGATAGAATTCTCTCTCATGCCTCAGCGTTGTAGCTGAAAACTGAAAATCCCAGCCATTTTGGCTTGCTATGACTGACAGGGTAACCTTCCTTGTACATTGCTGGCAGCTAAGCACTGCACTGAGGCCATCAGAGATAAAGGGAAAATATTTTAAAGATGTGTTGTTTGAGGCTGATGGGCTGAGTGCAGACCCAGAAACTCTGTATTTTTATTCTAATTTTTGTGTTGAGTTGTTACCATTAGTAACTGCCTAACCAGTTAATTCCTGCCTCCTGTGTGCTACACTAAATAGCCATTGTGGTCAGGAAGTGAGCAGCCAGGTCTGGGATGAATCTGTGGAGATCAGTGTGAAAGTGACCAAAGATTAAGAACTGGAGAGATCACAAGGGATATAGTCCAAGAAGGAAGAAAATTACATGTAACAGCTGCAGGACTGAAGCAAGTTGCAACTGTTTCCTCCTACTGGTTTTGTATGGATTTATTTTCAACGTGCAGAACTTAAGTGTTAGAGAGCAAAATAATGTAGGCCTAACAATTCCTGTGACATAACTTTTAAGCATCTTCCACATGTGTACATTGAAACATGCCATTTAAATGTGTTTCCAGCTGTTACCCCAAAATAGTTTGGGTTACTATGAGCAAGGTGCCTTATATGTCATTTGTGCTGGTTTTTACCAGTTATTCATATTTTGCAACTGAAGTGCTGGCATGCCACAGGGAAGACAGTTTGTGGAATAGTATTTCAACGAAGAAGAGATGCCTACGAAGAAGGGGAGAGAAAGAAGAGCTCCCTCTCTTTCTTATCACCAGAATGAGTGGACCTGGATTTCCCCTTGTTTGCACAAAACTCGTATTATCTTCTAGGAACTGTGATCACTAGGAAGAGATCTCTTCAGTTTCCTGTAATTATCTAAACACTCTTGGGAGGAAAAGATAAAGGAAACAATGTTCATGTTGGAGGCTCTTCACAATTGAAAGCAAGATGAAAGAAGTGTGTTCATATTTTTCTGTCCCTTCTCTTTTCTCTCCTAATCCCATGTTCAGTCTTATACTATCTCCTTTCTTTCCTCTTACACAGCTGTATTCTTACATGCAAACTACTTGCCTTGTCCTTTTAATTCAGAATCTTATCCTTACTTTTCAGCTTTTTCCAATCCGTCACTGTTCCGTTAAAAACAAAACATTTCCAAGTCCCCGAAAGAGATCCTTTCTCTTGGTTTTTACATAGTTCTAGGACACTCACAGAGCATTAGTGTTTTTTCCACGTGCCCCCTAGAACAAAGACAGTATGATCAGCTTCTCTGATCTATCAGCTCTTGCATAGCTGTATGGTTTTATACCCAAATGCATTGCTCTGGGATCAGGTGTGTAGAGAGAAATTTAACACATGCACATGCTTAATTTGTTGGATAGTTCCATTGAACTCACTGATTGCTTTATGCATAAGTGTTTACAGGATTGTTTCTAAGTTGTTTAAAATAATCCCTTGTGTTGGTCTGTAAATCATTTACAGCAGTAGAACAGCCAGAAACTGAAAAATCTCTCATTCTGCAGGATCTTTTGTTTTAGGAAGGGGAAAACTTGTAACAAAAACCAAAGATGCTGAAGTTGATCATAGCCTTGGAAGTTTAACATCCTTGGCTTAATTAGAACAAAACCGTAAAACTGAAGTTTCTGAGTTTGAAAATACATAGCATCCTAAGAGGACATAGAACTGTAAATTTCAGGGACTTCTTTACTACCTAAGCACTTTTAAGATCAATAAAGTATAAAACTGAGGAACAAGTAAGTAAAATAAACATTCACTACTTGCTCTCCAGTGTTGCATTGTTTTCTATCATATTGTAAACTGGGCTGCAGATCTTTTCAGGGTGTCAGAGGGCATCTATTTTTCCCCTTTTTTCTTGTAAGGCTTTGTAGCCTCTATGAAAAGCATATACATAACATAATAACCTAATAATAACATAATATCTGTTGGAGGAGACAGTTTGTCAATAGTAATCAGTAAATAGATTTTGTCAGTAGTAGTATGGGAAGTTGTGTTCCTTTTTTGTTTTCCTATAGATCAAGATATTTTGTTGACACTGCATATGTATGACTCATTATAAGCTGTAGTCTAACATTCTTGCTAATACTGAAGGATTTCTTATTGCAGACTATCCAAGATGTGAACAGTTGTCGTGTGCAAATGGAGCATGTTTCAATGCAAGCCAGCGATGTGATGGCAGAGTTGATTGCAGAGATTCTTCTGATGAAGCTAACTGCAGTAAGTTCCATATGCAAAGGGATCCCAAATAGATATGCATTATAGACCCTCTGCTAGAATTCAAGATTGATGTTTTCTGACAGATTTTTTGTGTGTCTGTGCGAAAATCTCTTTCAGCGCATGGATGCAGCAGTACACAGTTTCAGTGTGCTAATGGAGAATGTATTCCACGAGCCTTTATTTGTGACCATGATGACGACTGCGGAGATAGGAGTGATGAAAACTCTTGCAGTATGATTTTTGGTTTTTTACTCTCTTTAACTGTTTTACTAAGAACTGTTTCAAGCAGATGGCAGGAAGTAGGCTGCTTAGCTATGCAGCCATCAAAAGATACTCACTGTTCTATGACATAATATTGCTATTTCTAACCTTTTAGTCACTTAGAGTAATTTGATTTTCTCATGTTCCTTTCCATAGCTTATGCAACTTGCAGAGGCAACTTCTTCACCTGCCCAAGTGGCCGTTGCATTCATCAGAGCTGGATATGTGATGGAGATGATGATTGTGAAGATAATGAAGATGAAAGAGGATGTGGTATGTAATAATGCTAACTTCTAATGATGACATTTTCAGAGGAAGATCTCACTAAGTACTTCTATGAGGTTTTGATCAATCAAGTTGTTCTGAATCCATTTTAATTCTGGGAAAAACCTTAAAATTCCATATTTACCATTTTCTGGGTTTTGTTCTGGGTTTTTATTGTATGTATGAGAGTTATTGAGTTGTTGTGATAGTAAGTATGCTGCAAAATAAGTTAGCATATAGCAACATCTATTTTTCTTTTGCATTTTCTCTTACATCTTTTGTGGTTTTTTTTGTTCCTGTGGAGATTTTTATGTCATCTGTTAAGAGATGTGAAGTTCCTGGTTGAAAATGAAAATAACTCAGTTCCTGCCAAGATTTGTCATGCAAGAAACAGAAATTTTAATGAATGAAAACATGGGCTTTTTTTTTCTTTCATTGGCCTTTTCTACAATGAGCATTATTCTCTTTATCCAGACAGCCTGTGTGTGTTTTGAAACCACAAAGATATAGGTCCATTTCTGGTGCACCAGTTTGCATTGTACTTAGAATGTAAAAGAAAGCATAACAAGAAAGTATAGATGCTGTTTCTTTTATAGTCTTTCCCAGCTCTGTGCAAGAACCAGAAGCTGAATAATGAAGGATAGAAATGCTTTGGAAGCTGTTTGGGAAGAAATTCCAAGTATTATTTGAAACATATTTTTCAGTTATTCTTTTTTTTCCATAGAAAGTGGTCACCATGAATGCTACCCAGGAGAGTGGGCCTGCCCTGGGTCAGGACAGTGCATTCCAATTGGGAAAGTGTGTGATGGTGTCGCAGACTGTCCTGCAGGAGAAGATGAAACTAACATCACCGCAGGAAGGCACTGCAGTATGTATTAGAATCAAAAGCATACACAGAATAGCAGAAACATCAGCATTGACATCTTTTTACACTCACGTTTTCTTCCCTAAACGATGCTGAAATTTTGGAATCTCACTATTTTTGTTGATACTCTTTTGACTGGATGGTCTGAAAGAGGCATGTATGCTGTGAACAGACCATTCCTTTTGTAAATCTGTATATGAAATTTCACAAATAATGATTTTTATCTCACTCCCCATATCCTAAAATGTGTTCAAGAAGGGAGGAAAAGGTGTGCTATATAGAAAATTTTTGTTTAAGTATCTGTGGTTTTCACTTTTTAAAAGTAAAGAGAAATGTTGTATACTGGTCAGAACACAGGACTGAATTCTATCCCGAGCCTTGGCTAAGTAATTTTTGCATTTCACCTGGGATATCTCGTTCTCCATTTAGTTGTATGCTTGGTTTTCTCTGTTGGTGGCAATGAGCATGCCTGTTCCTGTTATTTTCACCCTTATGAACATTGATTCCTTCTGAGAATCAGGACCATGGTATTTTACATTTTTAATGTCCAGGAAGAGGAAAATTCCTATTAATAAAATCCTACCTTTTGGAATAGAAGGGCAGAAAAAAAATAGGAAATTACATTTCACTGTAAAAAGTACCTCTTGTTTGCTGAGTTGTTTAGTAGTAACATC
The DNA here is from genome assembly GCF_012275295.1 of Melopsittacus undulatus. Classification (NCBI taxonomy): domain Eukaryota; kingdom Metazoa; phylum Chordata; class Aves; order Psittaciformes; family Psittaculidae; genus Melopsittacus; species Melopsittacus undulatus. The sequence goes on from NC_047534.1 coordinate 43,117,151, forward strand.
AGATATCAGCTGCAAAGGAAAGCATTTAACAGAAGAAACTGAGGAAAAGGAAGGAGGTGCAAGTCAGCAAGCGCTTGACCATCATAATTTTATCACCTATCACTGAACTTCATATTGAGTAGTAGTAAAAGGAAAGGGAGAAGTGGTGAAAAAAAAGAGGGAAAAAAAGAATAAAGATAACCCAAACAATATACTCTAGTATGTTGGAGTTATAATATACTCTTCATAATATAATATAGTAGAGTTTTTTTCTACACTGAAGAGTAAATGTTGAGGTTATACGCCATTAGATAGAGCTTGAGGATGTGTTGTTCACAAGTAGGTTTGGTGGAACCAGGGAAAGGTATGGTGCACTGCAGGTGGCTTCCTCTTGTGCAGCTTTTTTACGTGGCGCTTACCAGTGATGGTTCATATAAGACTGATGCTTGTCCTTCAGCTCTGTTCTGAAAACCTGTTATACATAATAGTTTATGTTCTGTCTTCCATTTCCTTTGCTGCCTGTATGTATTTGTGATTTCATGGAATTTGAAACATACTTTTTTGTGCAGGTATGTTTTAAGAAGCTGTTCCTGAAATTATAGATCCTGCATAGAAAAGACAGTAGCTTTGTAAATGTTAGCCAAAAAGCTGTTCTACTGGTAATATGTGTAATTGTATTTCTGAACTTTTTTATTTCCTTTCCAGACATATCACACTGTGCTGCTCTGAGTTGCCAGTATCGCTGTCATTCTTCTCCATCAGGAGGGATGTGTTATTGCCCTGCAGGATATACAATAAGTAACAATGACAGTCGTACTTGTATTGGTAAGTGAAGTACAGTGATACCTACTAGATACCTAGTACCTTCTCACATTTCATTGGGAAAGGTTGGATTCCAGGAAGTAAGTTCCAAATGGGTGTATGGCAAAAAAGAGTCAGCAAAAGAATAAAAATCTAGGAAGTACAGGGACAGCATGGTAACACAGAAACAAGCTAGAGAGATATCCTAAAGATGTCTTCTTGTGAGACCATTAAAGACATAATCAGAGCATAATTATGTTTAAAAATATTTACTCTTGGATAGCTGTTTTATTATCAATTTTTTTACAGGTCTTTTAGTGGTTACATGGGAGGAGTTTATTTCTGCTCCAGGGATGTGTGGTGTTGTATGCCTGTAAAAGCTGTTATAGATATTGAAGTGTTTGATGTGTTCTGAAACTGGCTGTATATAAAAACAGTAGAATGTTGTACTTTAAAAATGAAAAGGGTGTTTTGTATTTGCACTATGGAATGGCTGTATCACCTATAGGATTTCAATATATGAATTATTTACATGAGAATGAAGAATACTTGCAAGAATGTAAAGGGAACAGGTATATTGGTGTTGCATTTCTATTCTGTAGCTGCTATAACTTGTTAGAACAAACTCATGGTAGTACAAATAATTTATCTTGGTAACTGGAAATAGAGTAACTTCAGAATCATAAAAATTAGTCCTGCCTAATAAAAGAAACTGGATAAATATCTGTTACGGGTTTTCAACCCAAGCTATGGTGTTTCTGCTAGTAAAAGTATTCCAGGGTGATCAGCCTCTAATGAGTCTTTTTGGAATACTGTGTGACTTAGGACTGTATTTGGGAAATACATAAAGGACACTTGCACGCCTGGTGCATTCTCAGTGAGTCTTCTATTGTTCTTTCACTGCCTTGTAGACCTAGCTATCTCATTCTGGCTTGTAAGTCTGAGTGAATGTGTTTTGGTTTGCCAAGATCTAGGCATATATCTTTAGTGGGAGCAAAACTTGTCATGGAGGAGTGGCTCCCAGTCAGTAGTGTATAATTCCAGATCTTAGTTTGAATCAATGCTCTTGGTTTAAGGCCGGAAGAATAAAACTATAGTATTATCAGAATGTATTACTTTTTGAAACCAGAATGTTTGTATTACTTTTTGAAACCAGAATGTTTTCAATTTGTCTTCTTTTGTTTCTGACTCACTATACAGTGAAGGTTTTTAGCACACATGGAAGCTAGAAAACCTCTGAGAAGGTTTTTTCAGTACAAAAATGTGCTACCTAGGAAATATTTCAATTTCACTTATGTGTTAATAAATGTTTGACAACAGAATTTCCGGTAGGAAGAATATTTGAGATCTCATTTTCAACTTTATTGGCTTAACAGTAGAATCACCAATTTCTAGCAGTGTAATGTTCTGATTCTACTCAGATTTTCATGTGAAAGTGGTCAAACTTGTGATGTCAAAACCATGTATTAGTGGTATCAGAAATCTCCTGGGTTTTAAATAGCTGCAGATAGGCTGAAAAACCAGAAAGTGTTCAGATCTGATGGTTTGGGGCCTTTTTTTTTTTTTAAGAGAAAATCAGAACTTTAAAAATCTCTGTTTGTAAAAGATGACTAGTTACATATTTCACAACTTTGAAATTAAAGATTCTGGAGCAACCCTGAAAATTCCTTGTAGGGCATATCTGTGAGAACTTGCTGGGTTGTCTTAGCTACCTAGATGGTATTTTGCATGCCGGAGTGAACCTCTTTGTACTTTTTGATGGCTGGTTCTGGGGCGCAGCCAGCTTTTAATTGGAAGTCGGACACCTGTTAGCATGGTACCAAGTCTGAGCTAATAAACACTGCCTTTTAGCAGAACAGATTGAGTACTTCACTAACATAGAGGTAGGGCTTTCCTTTAGAGTGGGCTTAAATCTAGGTGAGTGTTTGTGTGCATCAATGTTCAGATCTGGTGCTGGAAGAGTACTGCATAGACATATTCTTTTTTGTGGAAAGTAGACTATGACACTCCTTCCAGTGATTTTTCCTCTTCTCCTGACAGGTGTGGGGTTTTGGCTGGTGGAAAGATGGGGATGGGGTGTGGGTTGTTTTCTTGGCAGCAAACATCAATTGTTTTGTTATTCAGAAAAAGAAAACGGAAACATTTGTGGAAAAAACATATGAAACCTCTTTTCCCATGCCACAGTATTGCAAACAGATATAAAACAGGCAGACATCACTTTTATACAAAGCTTTGTTTCTAAATATGCATTACTCACTTCACAGATTTTGATGACTGCAAAATGTGGGGTGTTTGTGACCAGCTGTGCGAAGATCGTGTGGGACATCACCAGTGCCACTGTGTGGAAGGTTATTTCCTAGAGCATCATCGATATTGTCGGGCTAACACTTCAGGTTAGTGTGCAGCAGCACAAGTCTCTTACAGTTGTTGGAATAATAGAGCCAGATAAAATGGGGCAGTTTGCATGCCTGTGCTGTACAACTGTGATTTTAACTTGACTCTGGCCTTAAGGACTTCAGGTTAGGCCAGCATTCAAAACATCAGCAAAGATCAAGAGACTGTGCATCTGCTGGCACATATAGGCTGATGGAGCTCACTGCCTCATCAGGGCTGCTTCTCCTCAAACAGTGAATTTCTTCTGGGCTCCAGTGCTTTCTCATAATTCCTGACTTCCACAGATTTGGGAGGTCATTGCCAGAGCCTTCCTTAATAGATGAAATCATGCTCCTGTGGATGGCAGTTTCCTTACTTGCTGTCTGTGGAACTTGGTGAGAACAAGAAATCAGGAAGCCTCACTTTTTCTAGAAGGATTGTGACATGATGGCTTTGCTGAATGGTGAGCTCAGACACTTGTCTGTGAGCTTCTAGTGTCCCAGAGTCTGAACTCTGTTGGAATGCTTGCCTCACACAGAATGTGGTTCCTTGTCAACTGTAGGCAACTGCTCCCAGTTTTTCACCTCCTGCTCTGTTCTGGAAGCAGGCCATAGGAAGCCCTTCTCTGTGGAGACATGGCCTAATGCACTTCTGTGTGAGGCAGGTGTTACTGCCCGTAGGAGCTCAGTGGGAATTGGAGTTCCTGCTTGGCATAGCTGATCAGCAGTCTTTCTTCTTAGAAAAGCATGAGCTGCCTAGTTCCCTTCCCCTTCCTTCTTTCTTCAGAAAGAAGGAAGCCATGCCTGAAGAGCAGTCATCATCTTGCAGTTTTCTAAGTTTGTTTTCAAGAAATTGGGATTTTTTTTAGCTAATGAAATATTCCTGACTGTATTAAGGGAAAGATTGCCCTGTTTCCAGAAAAAGTCTGTATCTTTCACAAGAAGCTTTCTATTCAAATTAGTGTGACTTTTCAGCCAGTGAGTTGTTTGTAAAGTATTGATTTTCTATCTTATTAATGGAGTAATTTCATGCCTGCTCTAACTCGGTTTCCCTGAAGTATATTCTTCTCAGACTTACACCAAGTCTTTCAACAGGCATCTGCTTTGAACATGAAATTTCTGTCACGAGACCTTCTGGAATCTCTTTTCTGTTGTAAGATACAGCAAAGATTTTCTGATGAGAGAATTAAGGAGGTGGCTAGGATAGAGCAGTACATGGAAAGCTAAGAAACATGGTCTGCCTGCTAGAATCAAGGAATATCTGAATCTCGTGGGGCAGGAAAATCTTAAAGTTTGTACTTCGATTAAAGGAGCTGAAGCAAAGGAATAGAAAAGTAGTAATAGTCTTGTAGAGTTTAGATGCATGGGAGTTTTGTAAAAGTTTTACCTGGTAGGGCTTTAAATACTTGAAATACTTTTAAGTACTCCTGCCTGCTTTGCTCCAAGTCTAGAAACCAAAGGCATATCAAAACAAGTTAGTACTCATATAGAAACATTTATACAGACTGTAGTCTAAGCATGTATTAAAACCTTTGTGTCCAGTGTGTAGGAACCAGCGTGTGTATATTTCAATGTCCCTTTTCAAAATAGCTTGCTTGCAGAGTAGTCATACATTTGTTACCCCTGCTTTCAGCTGGTGTTGCATCAATTATTTTTTCCAATGGCCGTGATTTACTGATTGGAGATCTTCATGGCAGAAGTTTTCGTACTTTGGTGCAGTCACAGAATCGTGGGGTTGCAGTTGGAGTGGACTTTCACTTTTACCTGCACAGAATCTTTTGGACTGATACAGTACAAGATAAGGTAGGTAGACATTTCAAGAAGAATATAGTGTTCTGTATGTGGAAGTAGAAAACTGCAAGAGGCAGAATGTGTTGATAGGCCTTCATTTTTGAGAGCAGAAAATGGCCGTATTTTTGTTTTCTAAAAAAAAGCTCCTTGAAAAGTTTTATGTTAATGACTGCATTTTTCAAGCTATACTATTACATGTGACATATTAAACAAAGAATCCTATTATATGGGAATGTCTTGAGCAACTCTGAATTTTGCTCGAGATGGAGTCCAAAAAACTAATTAAAAGAAATAGTAGACATTCTTTCAGAAGTGAACAATTTTTTCTTGGTAATTTTTTGAAACATGATCATTTAAAATGTAAAAGCTGTGTTCCTTCCAAGTTGATAAAGATCAGATGTCTTCATATACTTCAAATGGCACTATAATTAGCTGGGATAACAAATATTGACAGTATTTTGCGTAATGAGCCAATATTCTGTTACCTTTATTTTTTTTATTTTTTTTTAAAAGTAGATATTTTAGCTTCAAGATACTGTAAACCAGAGTAATTTTAAAAAGCAGTCTGGAGATCCTTGTGAAAGTTGGACTTTACCTTGTTCTTTTTCTGTGTGCATAACTTAGCATTTAACCTCTACTGGTTTTGTTTCACTAAAACTCCACAATCTTCACCATTATGTTGATTGTCGTGCAGAGTGGAGGAGAGTCCATGGCCTGCCTTCTGACACCACTGCTGGATCAATTTGGTGTCACTGTCCTTATTCTGAACCTACAAATAAACTGTAGTTTCTACTACAGTGCCATGTTGCTTCTGTTGGGAAGCATACTGCGTGGTTATCAAGTAGGATGGGATCTGTGTGAGCAATTTTTGACTTGTTCACTCTTCTTATTTTCACTGCTGTGGGTTCCCATTACTGCAATTGCATTGACAATGGTTGAAGCAAGTCAGGGTCAAATCTTAACTTTGATGAGACCAAAGATTTATGCTATGTAAAATGTATAAACAGATGATAATAAGGTTTTTTTCATTGCAAACCCCAGATGTCCAGAACTACCTTTTTATCTGTCCCAATACAGTTAAATCCTAATTAATTAATTAATCTAATTAAGTCCCAGCTCTAATACCCAGATTAAAACAGTGACATTAAGAATGTTCTTACGTAGTGAATATTTCCACCTGATATTTTAAAATTAAAATAGAATTAGAGGATATGTTTTGGTTGTCCCTTTTGTTTTTAAGATTAAGATAAAGACTAAACTAGAAAATTGTAGGTTGTGTTCTGTGTCATCTTTATCTCATTTAGTGTACTGTCTGACAACTTAATGCCCATAAGGTCTTCCATGAGCAAGGTTTCCAAAGAACAGAATAGACAGAAGATTTGCTTGATTACTGTTACTTGGACATGAAGAATATTTAAAATGATACAACTATTTCATCTGTTAATTTTCTTGCTTATATTTCCTAGTGGTAATCTGTATTTTAATTTAAATACATTCTAAACCTCATGCTGTTGTTCCAAAAGGGATGATTCCTAGCTTTTCATATTACCCATTGTTATAATCACAACTGTACATATGAAATTACTGTGCTAATGCTGTTTGCTTCAGGTACCTCTTAGCTTGCCTGTAAGATAACAAAACTATTTCTTCCTAAGCATGATGCTGTTTAAAATTAGCCTTAAAGAAGACCAGAGACAATACTGAGCTTTCTCCTTTCTGTCAGGATGGAGAGGATCCCTTTCTTCACTCAGCAATTTCCCCTTAGTGTGGTTGGTGCAGTAAGAGCTCCCCCTCTTGTTCTAGTCACTAATGAGAGCTTTGCTAAAGCTGTTCGTTTGTTTTCAATTAATGATAATTGCTAGATTTCAGAAAAGCAGATATGCTTTCCTTGTCTGTTTTGGTGCATGTTTTTGCACAAGGCTGTTTTAGTATGTTACCTTGTCCATTTTGCAGAAACAGTAGTTGAAGGCAAAATCCCTGTGGTTTTTGCATTGTTTTCTGAAGTTTTGTAAAAAAACCCTAAGCTAAGTAGTAGCTTAGTGGGCAACTTGGTTCTGTCTAGTGGCCAGTTGTGGATCTGTGCTCAGTGTGGTAACAGAGGACAAGTGCCATGTGTGTTGTGACTAACAAAACATCATGTGGGCCCTGACAATATTTGTATTGTTTTCAGGTTTTTTCTATTAATATTGATGGCTCTGATTTCCAAGAAGTTTTAAATGTTTCAGTTGACACACCTGAAAATCTAGCAGTGGATTGGGTTACCAATAAACTATATGTGGTCGAGACCAGTGTGAACAGAATAGATATGGTTAACTTGGATGGAACAAACCGTGTGACACTTATTGCTGAAAATCTTGGAAATCCTAGAGGAATAGCACTGGATCCATCAGTTGGGTAAGTGATACATGTCAGGTAATGGTCAGAGCTGTCAGAAATTTCTTTATTCCCATGCAAAAGGAGAAAACTAAGAGATACCTGGGGTTCTAAAATTTATTTTAGATATGTTTTAACTGTTTGCATTCTGTTGTAATCTATTTTACACCTTAAATTGTTATAGGAGGGCTGACACTGCTTTTGTCTGTGGAATTTGTTTTATGGCTGGAGTTGTATGTACATGAGTAGCTCTGAAAACAGAGGAACAGTGGAACTGGCCTGCAGAAGAGTTGAAGTTGTACTGAAAGATATCTGTTGTGATACTACTATTTGAAATAAAAGTGTTGGAGTGTAGCCAGGGAAGCTAGTACCTCCCAGCCCAACAGGCTTTAAAAATGTATGTGAGCCACAAAAAATTGGATCCTCAGAGAATGGGAAGAGGATTTCATGCAACCTGTAGTGGTGGATGCTGCTTGCATGATGCGTCTCTTTGTCACTGGTTTATTTCTGCCAGTACACTTAAGTCTATTTTTAACTAGGGAAACTCAGTATTTCTGAGGTCTTCTGGGTGAAAGCAGGTTTCTTTCTAGATTAATTATATAAAAGAAAATGCAGATTGCTTCTTGGGCAGGAGGTATAAAGTGTGTTCTCATAGCATGCCAGCAGTGAATCAAGCTCTGCCCCGAAAGGGTGCTTCCCTTTTGCAAATTCCATGTAAAAGGTAGGTTTGGAGTTTTTTTTAAATCTCAAGGAAACTTCTTTTTTTCTTTATAGTTACTTATTTTTCTCAGACTGGGATAGTCTGTCTGGTGATCCTAAGGTGGAAAGGGCCTTCATGGATGGCACAAACCGTCAGGATTTGATAAAAACAAAATTAGGCTGGCCTGCTGGAATAACTCTGGATATTGTGATGAAGAGACTTTACTGGGTTGACAGTCGGTTTGATTACATTGAGACTGTGACTTATGATGGACTTCAAAGGTAGGAGAAATACTATTCCTTGGAGGTTACAGATACACTGATTGTTTTGTATGCAATTCAAAAAAAGATTTGTGTAACAAAATGAGACACACGAAGGATAAAAATTACGATATCATGGATGTGATGCACTTTGATATCTGTAGTGTCATGCTACTTCTAGACAATCCTTAATTCCTCCATCATTCTTTGTCCTTTCTCAACCTTAGACACCTATTGCACTTCTTCCATAATGTACTTTTTTATAGGCCACTACTGCAGCATAGTTTTCTAGCATTTCTTTATGTTATTTTTGATGTATATACAGTCTTCCATCATAATTTCTTTGCATCTTTTTTTGTGAATGAACTTATTTGAAATATTCCCCTCCAAAGCACCACTTTGTGTAATGTTTATTAAGTGCTTTTCTTGCATTTTATAAATCTTTGTTGTTAGAAATTAAGTCATCACTCACCCTGTTGCAATGCTGGGGAAACTATATTGCAGCATGCAAAAAGGGAATCTTTGAGGTTTTATGGGACTTTGTTGTATAAAACAGTGTTGAGAAGCCTGCTTATCTCTGCATCTGTTATTAGTGTCTGTTACTCAAGCACAGGAAAAAATTGTTCCCTTTAGCATACCTCCTGCACATTGGCTTGAAAAACAGTCCTTTGCTCATTTGACAGGCTTATTGCTCAATGTACTTTTTTACTTTAAAAATTATAAAAATAATGCTGTTATCTTTGCTCCTTTATCAAGGTTTAGTTAAGACAAGAATGTGTTTAGTAAAATCTCTGGTTTTTGGAGATAAAAACTTTACTGCTTACAGCAACACCAAAAATCTTGTCGATGTGCAAGTGGGCAAGAGGCAGAAGCATAGTCTGCGAAGGATGTTAAAATACAGCTTACTGTCTACTTGTGTTACATCTTGCATCCCTAAAGCATGAATCTGGACCACTTGGGAAACTCTTATAGTAGTGCTGTAGAATTTGATTTTCTAGACCTTCATAGAATCATAGAGTGGTTTGGGTTGCAAGGGATCTAAAAGATCATCTAGTTCCAAAGTTCCAACCCTCTGCAATGGGCAGGGACACCTTCTACTGGCCAGGTTGCTCAAAGCCCCATCCAGTCTTCCTTCACAACTACATTAAAATGGTATTGTAGTGTTATATATTGTGTGAGGACTTGAATGTCTCTCTTTATCTCTTATTATTTAGATTAAAAAAACAAACGACAATATCTTGCATAGAATAGATACCGATTTTTAGCATTTGTTTTTCTTTGGTTTTGCATGGGTGAGTAGTTTAAGCCAAAGTGGTGGTGGTTCATTTTTTATTTTGTTTTCTTTGATTCGTTTTTTGTTTTAACTGCATACATAGGACTTTATTTTTTACATTTGAGGTTTTTTGACTATTTTCAATTCCTATAGGTGTCTTTGATTTCCCCTTTCTCTAATTTTCTCAAATTCTTTACTACCTTTTGAGATGTCATCTTTACTCACTGTGTGTTCTTGGAAATTGCTAACACTGTTGATTGCTCTGTTTTCACTGTTGTCTTTTATGTTTATGTACCCTGTATGTTTAGCTTAATCTCTTCAGCTAATTTGGTCTTTTTTATTTTTACTTTTGCAACTTCTATGTAGAAGCCAGTGAATGAATTAATAATCTTGGATCCTTTTCCTCTAGTAACGAAGTTATTTTCTGGATAATATTTTGTAAATAATTTTAAAACCATCTTTGTGACAGGAGAACAATAGCTCATGGAGGCTCATTGATTCCTCACCCATATGGAATCACTTTATTTGAACACAATGTTTATTTCACTGATTGGACCAAAATGGCAGTGGTGAAAGCTAACAAGTTTTCAGAATCTAACCCTCAAGTCATCTACCAGTCTTCACTGAGACCTTATGGAGTGACAGTTTACCATGCTGCCAGGCAGCCATATGGTAAGACAGCGAGGATATTATTAAAGGAGGTATAGAAACTGTATTACCAAAAAAGTTGGTAAAAATTATGAGAGGTGGTTATTTTACTGTAAAGAACTAATAATTATGATACACAGATTTGTATTGTAAAACTGGACTGGGTTTTATCACACTGTGGTTTCATTCAGCTCCTGCAGCTAAAAAACTGTCAAATGCAACATTTAAGAGTGGGGAGGCGTATTAAATGTATGGATATGTGGTTATGAGCAACATTGGTGTTTGTGACATTCTTTTTTCAACACAACAATGAGGGTGCAGTTGGAAAAGTCTAGCAGTGTGAAATAATTCTGTGAGATATAATTCTGAAGTAGAACTATATGCAGAAAACTATAGCCCAGAACGATATGCAGAAAACTCTAGCCTCAGTGCTGCGTGCCGAGTATCTCTGTACAGGATGGCATGCTTGAACACCTGTTGACTCTGATGTGATTTTGTGCATTTTAGGGTAGAACTGGTGGTGTATGATTTCCATGTGATGTTAACTCCCACAGAGCTCACATGATTTATTGTGGATGTTTAAAAAAATCCTGAAAAATCAAGATAATGATGCCATTAGGTTAATAGACAAATTTATAATACAATCTGTATTATTTTGCAGTGAGAAATCCTTGTGGAAGTAACAATGGTGGATGTGAACAGGTCTGTGTTCTCAGTCACAAAACAGATAATGATGGACTGGGTTATCGCTGTAGATGTATACTGGGCTTTGATCTACACGTAGATGGAAGACATTGTGTTGGTAAGAAAATGCTATAGGATCTCTGGATATAGCACTATTCCATATGGCTCTAGAGTTATTTCTAGAACACTTTTCCTCTTTCCAATAGCTTTGTGGGTTTAGTATGCCAAAGATTATGTTTTTTCATCGCAACTCCCTTTGACAGCTTTAAATGTAATAATTTTTGCTTAAGTTAATTTCAAGAAACAACAACTTAAACTCACCACCTTTTATGAGCACTTTAAGAGAATTTGATGTGGAATATATGTAGACAGCTGTATGATTAAGATCTTAATCCTGAAATTTAGTGTGGATACTTGCTAATATGCAGATGTTGTATTATATATAATACATAATTATATTATATACATAAACCTGCTTTCTTGTGCAGTAGCACATAGATTAGGTTGGTTTTCACCCTTTGAACACATAAGGCAAGAACAAAAGATTGAGTTTTGGAGCTGTAGGCTTCCATCAGCAATCTGCTGCTTTCTGTTTGAGTGCATAATTATCACTTATGGGAGGTTTGGCATATGTATTTATTGGCAAATTAAGCCAGACATATTGTCTATAGTTTTACTATGTGACCATGTATTTACCTGGCTAGCTGCAGTATGGTTTGGTTATTTGGTAGCTCCACAAAGCCTGTGAGTTTGTTTGGTTTTTTTAAATGGATGATTGTAAGGGGATCACAGAAAATAGCTTCTGCTTTTATAAGACCAGAGTAATGCAAGAGGAATATCTGACCACATCACCTAATATTCTGGGTTGGGTTTTGGTTTTCTTCTTCAATTTTTAGGTCTGCATATATTAAAATTTCTATTTTCTCAGTCTCCTTTTTTTTTCTCCTTCCAGCCTGTTAGTATTTCCAAAGGAAAATAAAACTTTACAGTTAATTAATGCCCACTTTGTCTCACTTTGTGAATAAGTAACAACTGAGTCTGAGCTCTCCTTTTGCAGCTGTACAGCAGTTCCTGCTGTTTTCATCCCAGCTGGCAGTGCGGGGTATCCCATTCAATCTCTCCACCCAGGAAGATGTGATCATACCTGTAACAGGGAGTCCTTCATACTTTGTTGGAATTGACTTCTCTGCTCAGGATGACACCATTTTTTTCTCAGACACAAGTAAAGACATGATCTATAAACAGAAAATTGATGGTTCAGGTGAGAATCATTCTTAGAAATTGTAGAATAATTGTGGTAAGGAAAGTAGAATATATATTTCTAAAAAGAAGTATAAAAAAATCACTTTCTGAGATATGCAGATAAATCTGTGTCACCCCAGTAATCTGGAAACTCAAGAATGTTTGTTCAACTCATATTAAGCTTGTTTGAAGTATCCTGTTCTTTGCCAAACTTGATGAATGTTTTTGGGAATGAACTACCTGTAGCATTTCTCACAAATGGTATTTGTCATCATCAGTCTGTTTATGCATACAGTAGTATGAAACTGAAATTCCTTTCTAATTTCCCTGCCTGGATAGCAGGACGGTTGTTATGATATTGGAAAAAGAATATTATGGTTGTGAGATTTTTGGAAGTTCTCTTTGTTGTAGTGTGAAAAAAGTTTATCTCCAATTTATAATAATGATTAAATGTATATTAAGTCAGCATATAGTCTTCTGAGCTTACTTGCTGCCTTGGATCAGAGTAATGGTAGACTGCAGTTGACCATTCCTATGCAAAGAGTAGGTAAGGTCTGGCTGTTGGGCAAGTTGTCTTTACCACATTGACCTTACTGACCTTCATTCATAAAACTTCTCTCAGTGTAAACTTAGTAACAGATTTTTCTCTCATCTTTAGCTAGTCCTAATTTCTCCCCTATCGGGGCTGTGCTCCTGAACATGCACCTACTTTGTCTGGAGCAAAGGGCATCCCTCCTTTCCTTATTAGTCTTCACATAAAATAGCACAGAGGCAACATTTTTTTCTGAGTAAAACCACTAGGTTTATGAACAGAATACTACATTCATGCTATTTCCCTTGTTCTTAAACATTTACAATTGTTATGTGTACTATGAATTCTAGGAAGAGAAATCCTGACAGCTAATAGAGTGGAAAGTGTTGAAGATTTGGCCTTCGACTGGATCTCAAAGAATCTGTACTGGACAGACCCTCGATACAGGAGCATTAGTGTGATGAGGCTTGCAGATAAATCTAGGAGAGCTATTGTTCAGAATTTAAATAATCCTCGATCAATAGTGGTTCATCCAGTTATTGGGTAAGTTGAGCTTTGGTTCTCCCTTGAAACGATATGAAAATATTGGTGGGGTTAGGTTTACAGCTCATTCTGGATTTCTGTTGGGGTTTGTATTCTTTTCCATCTCTTCAGTTCTCTTGTCTTTGTTTTATTCTTGCCTAGGATTCAGCACCCAGAGGAAAGGGCAAAGTGAAACACATTCCACGTGAAAGCAGCACTCAAAAGAATTCTCTTTAAAAGCACCATTTTTTTTTTACTCCTGTGTGTTGATAAACAGGCAAAGTAACTTTGTTTCTTTGTATCACTTGGATCAGAAAGCTATTTCTCATAGTTGAAAGATAGTTTCCCAAGTTATTTTTAATATGCTTTAAGGTCCCAGAATGCTAACCTTGGTTCCTTTTTATTTTCTATCTGTATTTCTTTATTTGAAACATATTAGATACTACTGTCTGTGTATGATACAGATGTTACAGTATGTGATTCTGTGTACATGAAAGGAAGCCCTACTTTTCTTTGATGCAAATGCCTAACCTCAAATTCAACATTGTGTTATTTGGCCATGCCATGCCAGCATTTCTTTCATAGCATAATTCAGCTTCCTGGTGCCATACTACTGAATTTCTTAATTCTTGGATATTGAATTTTTGTGTTTGGTAACCAAATGGATTATTTTTGAAGTAATCTCATGAGAATAATGTTGAACTTGTATCCTTTTTTATTTCCTACTTGGTAAAGTTATTTAACACTAGCTTCAACTCTGACTGTAGGTGTAAGTTGAAAGGATCAGGAGAAAGTTCTTTGTAATATTCATGCTTACTTGTAAGCGTTACCTGGAAAAGATGCATTTTGTTTCTTGATTCTTACTTCTTACTTAAATGAAATCCCTGACAGTTTTAGCAAAGTTACAGATATTTTATGTCTAAAAGGACAAGCCACTTTGAAAGATTTTGAAAGCTGTTGTAAGAAGTATAAATACTACTTGTCAGTACCACTACCAATGGAGGAGAGGGTCAACACAAAATTGTGTTTTTTTAATATATGTACAGCTTTGTCGTGCAAAGAAGAATGTTAATACTGTTCAAATGCTTGCTCTGTTTAATTACATTGTATCATTGGGTTTTTGTCTTATGACATGTACTTTCAGGTATATATTCTGGACAGATTGGTTCCGTCCTGCAAAAATCATGAGAGCCTGGAGTGATGGATCCCATGCATTGCCAATTGTGAATACAACACTAGGCTGGCCTAATGGCCTAGCCATTGACTGGAGGTAAGGACAACACAGATGGCAAGCTTTTGTGCAGACGTGTTTCTTTCTCAAACCTGTTAGAGCTTAAAAAGAAAGAAATTCTGTCAGATTGTGTGCACTGGTGTTTTCACATTGAAGACCTTAGTTTTTGATTTCTTTAAAAAACAGTGAAAGGTAAGATCTTCTCAGGATCCCTCCCCACATGGCCCAATAATTTTTTTCATTTTAAAGATTATTATTTGAGAACATGATAGTGCTTCCTAGTGGACATAATGTCATTTGAAGAGATATGACATTTTTGTTGTTTCTAGTTCTTTAAGGCTGTATTGGGTGGATGCCTTTTTTGATAAAATTGAGCACAGCACCTTTGATGGGTTGGACAGACGGACTCTTGAACATATTACTCAGATGACTCACCCATTTGGCCTTACTATTTTTGGAGGTAAGTCTGGCAGTGGAAAATACTATCTATTATTATCACAGGTTGTTTTTTTTTTTTTTAATATGGTGATCTGTGAGTATGTGAGATAAGATATGGCCTTTGTAATACTACTTTTCCAATAAGAAGCACTGTTACAAGTTTCAATAAAATTATCTATTTGGTACTTTTTCATTTTTAGGACTGTTTTTATGTATATTTGTGTTTGAATACTTTGAGGCAGATCATATAACTCAGTGCAATAAGGCAGATTATGTTGTGCTCCCAAGGTGGGCTACTCATGCGGGAGAGATGAGGTAAATCACCTCCCTAGGGATGATCAGCAGTTTCAGGATTCTATTAATTGCAGGCAGCGTCTTATCACTGGATTTATGTTGTGTGTGAAGAAGGATGTCAGCATCTGACCCCTTTTGATTTTGGGTAAAAATATCTTCAAAACTATTCTAAAATTTTCTGTAAAGTTGTCTTACTGAATGACCTTTAAAATTGCCTTGGAGTTTGAAATGCCAATTGAGTCTGTTATATCTCAACTTAAGTGAAATCTGAGAGCGCTTCTTTTTCCTGAGTTATGTCTGCCTGTGACAGGAGGACTCACTTTAACTGCATTTAGTAATAAAATTCCTTGCATTTTTTGAGAAACAGTCACCAAAAAAAAGGAAATTTACATGATAAGTCTTGCAGTTTTTGCTCATCATGCTTCATCTTTTATGTCATATTGCTCTGTAATTGTTATATGTTAAATGTCTTTCAAAACAGGTTATGCCTACTTTACTGATTGGAGACTTGGTGGAATAGTTCGAGTGAGGAAGTCTGATGGAGGGGAAATGACTATTATTAGGAGGGGCATAAGTAACATTATGCATGTTAAAGCATACGATGCTCATTCCCAAATAGGTGAGCTCTTCAGTTGCACAGATAGATTAAGAAACAAAATATCAGTACACCAGGTTTCCACTTTCAATTTTAGGAATGGCTTTACTGAATCGTAACTGCTGACAGGCAGCACAGGCACTTGCAATCACACATATATTTCACTATTACGTGACTGTGTGCAGTCCACCACTTCTGTTACTACATTTAATAACCTTGTAAAATGAAATTATGATTCCACTGCATCTTCTGTAATTGTATCACTGATTACAACTTTGTATTTATTTTTTTCTGGTAGAAGTTTTAGTTAAACTGAACTATTTACTTTGAGGAGTTGCACAAAAATTTATTGATCAAACTACTCTTCCTAAAGTAATCACTGTGCATAAATCACTATTTATTTCTTATTTTCACTTCTGATTTTTGTGCCATTCTATGATCTAAACCAAGGATTTGGTATTGTAATAGAACACGCAGTACATTTATAAAATTTATAAAACATTTATAAAACATATGATCAAACTGTGTGCTAAGGCTCACCACCAGTTTGCTGTCCAAAGATTTGATCAGGTCTCTCAGCTTTGCTCTGACAAAAGTGTATAGTGTACTTATTTCCGGATAGCTGCTGAAAATTGGCAGAAAATTGAATGAAATGTAGTAGTATGTTCTTGGCTTCCATAAACATTTGTGTTAATGAAGAGTATATGGAATGTAGGACTTATTATTATGACTTACTACTACTGTTTCTGTCAGTGAACTTGACCCTGTTTTACAGTGTATACAAAAGAAGATTTGGTACAGCATCTTTTTGTTAAACACTTTTGCAGTTACTATGCACTTTTAATACTTCCCAAGCTGCTATCAGTAGTGTATACATAGATCTTCTTTATCACTTTTGAAGGCTCAAACTACTGTAATAGAGGAACAAATCCCAATGGAGACTGCAGCCACTTCTGCTTTCCAGTACCAAATTTTCAAAGAGTTTGTGGTTGTCCTTACGGCATGAAGCTGGCTTCAAATCAGCTGACGTGTGTTGAAGACCCATCCAATGAGCCACCCACTTTGCAATGTGGCTCCTACTCATTTTCCTGTGGAAATGGAAGATGTGTGCCTCGATACTATCGGTGTGATGGTGTTGATGATTGCCATGATAACAGTGATGAACAAAACTGTGGTTCTTTAAGTAAGTAATCCCTGTAATATACAGTTAGTGTTTGTGGTTTGTGGTTCAGAAAACTTGAGTCAGTCTGATTTAATTGGAATAAACCCTAGTTTTTTTAAGGTTGTATGTATGGATAAACCCTGAAATCTATCTTGAGATTAGTTACTTTGGAGATTATATGAATAACTATTGGGAATGTGGGATTCAACACTGGCCACCTGAAGAATGCTCAAAAGTACTCATATCTCACTAGTTCTCAAAATTCCATTTCCAGAGTAACAAAAACTTATCTTCTGAAGAAGAAAGTTGTCTTTATTCTTATTTTTTTTGTAAATTTTGAAAGATATTGAGATATCACTTGTCTTATTTTGATGAATGGAGAGGGACAAACCATCTTAATAACGATGAAAAGATTTTAAAAATAGCACCATAAGAAAAATAACAAAGCCAGATGCACTGTTTAATCTTCTTGTGAGTTTAGAGCAGCATATTTCATTTAACAACTGAGTAAAAATTTTATTGTGTTCATTATATTTGGGCACTTCTGAACCACTTGCAACATCTAGATTTTTACAGTGAAGTGGATTAAAGGCACATCGGTTCATTTCCCAGTTTTACTGTTAAGTGTCTCACACAAAATAGTTTGTTGATCAAATAAAGTGGGATAATTATAGTCGATAAGATATTGTAAAGCAGGTTCTTGGCTTTTAAGACATATTTGGTGCTTCTTTATTCAAAGGTAATACTTTCTTTTAAATTACAAACATGAAAATAGATCACATTAATAAAATGTGCTCCTTCCTGTGTAGAAGTAATTAATATGACCAAGATACAAAGCATTTCTTATTTGTAGTCTATTTTAGATAACTAGAATGTTGGTTTGGTTTTTTTTTTTGGAGGAAACAAAAGTATAAAGCAAATGGCTACTTAAAGGAGATACTTTTCTATTTTTTATTTCTATTATTTCTGTTTTTCTATTTTTATTGATTCTTTCAGTGTAAAACAGCTTATATTCTGTTCAGTTCTGCAGCACGTTGGCATGACAAACATTTTTGTTCTAAGCAATGTATATTTTAGAATTTGATTCATATTTTAGACATTCTGTAAGTATATAAAATGTACTGAATACTCTGGCAGGGAGGCCAAGTTTTAGAGATCTTTATCAGCATGTTCTCCTGTTTTGTTTTTTATTTAGACCATACTTGTGCTTCATCAGCTTTTACCTGTGCCAGTGGGCAGTGTATTCCAGGTCACTGGCGCTGTGATAAACATAATGACTGTTTTGATGGCAGTGATGAATTGCATTGTCCTACACAAGGACCTGCTTCATGCCCTGTAACCCTGTTCACCTGTGATAATAGAAGATGTGTTCCTAGGATCTGGCTATGTGATACTGATAATGACTGTGGTGATGGGTCAGATGAAAAAAACTGCAGTGAGTATCACAGCTGTTTGTTTTTCTAAAAAGCTCATTATGTCTACATGGATATGTCTATTGGTGGAAGGATGATAAAAGAAATTAGGAAGAAAGAATTAATATTTTGCAGTCTGGAAGATGTGAAAAACTTATCTAATTTGAGCTACCAAGCCAAGTAGAATGCAGAAAAATAATAAAAAAAAATAAAAAGGGCCAAATGTGATAATTATAATCTTGGTGCTGCATAATGCATACTTCATGAGTGATCTCATTAATGACTGATGGTGTAATCAGCTAATCTAATCTGTAAATTTTTACCAGAAGTATGATAATAGTATTTCCATACACTTTCTTTAACGCTTTTACCACTGAGTGGAATCTTCTGGTCATTTTCCATGAGTCCAAGCCTACATATACATAAATAATTACTTGTTACTAACGTATAAGGGCTTGTAATTTATATGATTACTAGTTGCTGGATTACATCTTGCAATTTAGTGACAGTGTCTTTCTACTGTCTCAGTATTATGTTGGTTTCAGAACAGAGAAAAAGAAACACATCTATGTTTATTGTCATTCTTAATAGCTTTCACAGATACTTGTGAACCCCAGCAATTTCAGTGTCCAGACCATCGCTGTATTGACCCATACTATGTCTGTGATGGAGACAAAGACTGTGTAGATGGTGCTGATGAGCATGACTGCAGTAAGTGTAACTTTGTTGAATGTCTCTTTATTGTTTCCTCACTCCTGCCCCCTGAAAGGTCTTTGGTGGCCTTATCAGCTTCAAGATAGTAGAATGCATAATAAACCTGTCCATAAATTAATCTTGTTTATGGTACTTGGTTTAACGTTTTAGTAAGCCCTTTGATCTCTAGGTTGGTAGCAGGGAACTGAGATCTGTTTCCTCTGTTTTCTGTAGGTTTCAAGGTCACTGCATTTTCTGTATCCCAGGGAAATCGTGGTATCCAGTGGAACTGGCCACCTGTAGAAAAACTGAGTGCAGTCTAGCTCTGTGAATTCAATAACAGTATTTTTTCTTTTGTAGTATATAACTGCAGTGTCACAGAGTTCAAATGTCTCAGTGGAGACCAGTGTATCAGCACTTACTACAAGTGTGATGGTGTTTTTGACTGTAATGATCACTCAGATGAAATTGACTGCCGTAAGTACATTGATGCTAAAGGCTTCAGTTATTATGTGATGCTTCTGAAAATTTCCTTTATCTGCACTACTGTTCTTAAAACCTCAAACTTCTTTTTAGGGAAACTTGTCTGGAAATATTATTCTGTGAGCAGAAATTTCAAGCAGAGTAGGATCCAGCTCAGGAGTAGATCTTTCTGGCAAAGAGTGGAGCTTGCATTCCTTTTGGCTTAATGTTTTGTCTTACTTTGCACCTCAGCCCCACGGTTTAAAAGTAAAATTAATAAATCCATTCATCTAGAAAACTGAAACCTTTTATCTGTGAGAGTTAGATTGCAACTTTTCCTAGAGTAATTGTTAACATGTAAGTTTGTTAAAATGTTGCAATGCAGCATAGTTAAAACTATTTTCAGCATATAATTTCTTTTTGCTTTGGTCATGTGCATAGATATCAGTATATGTAGATATGAAAATTGCTTGCTCAGAATAGAATAGTTGAATTGCCTTGTTCACCATATTACAAAGTAGGAGTTAAACTGATCAGATTCTGAATTGTTGTGTAAATTGACTGACAGTGTTTCTATGGCCTGATCTAAAAGCAACACAATTCTTAATTGTATTGTAACTATTTATGCAGGAAATTTATGAAACATAGTGATTTTGCTTCTCTGTCTGAAATTGAAATGGCTTCTGAACTGTTGAATGTTACTGTTTTAGCTACAAGACCACCAGGGATGTGCCACCAGAATGAATTCCAATGTCAGTCAGATGGCAGTTGTGTTCCTGCTAACTGGGAATGTGATGGGCATCTTGACTGTGCAGATGGCTCAGATGAACATCACAGATGTCTTCCCAGGACCTGTCCACCATCTCTTTTCCGCTGTGATAATGGCAACTGTATCTATCGAGCATGGATCTGTGATGGTGATAATGACTGCAGGGATATGAGTGATGAGAGAGATTGTCCTACTCAACCCTTCCGGTGCCCCAGCTGGCAGTGGCAATGTCCAGGTCACAGTATCTGTGTAAATCTGAGCAAAGTATGTGATAATTCTGCTGATTGCCCTAATGGAGCTGATGAATCTCCATTGTGCAGTAAGTTAC
This sequence comes from Melopsittacus undulatus, assembly GCF_012275295.1. Lineage (NCBI taxonomy): Eukaryota > Metazoa > Chordata > Aves > Psittaciformes > Psittaculidae > Melopsittacus > Melopsittacus undulatus. Next base: position 43,137,712 of record NC_047534.1, read on the forward strand.
TGTTCAAGTATCTTCTATAGCCTACTATGTGCTATAGCTTCAGAAATAAATGGAACTTTTAGCCTGCTTTATTTAGTGCAGCAAAATTTCTAGCAGAAATTCTAAGCATACTGAAATTAGAGCATGAAATACTTAATGTAACTTGCAGTGAAAGGAGACTGTGATAATGACATTTATTAGCTGTGTCCAGTCTTATTCTCTGAATTCAAACATGACTTCCACTGACTTCAATATAGTTTTTTATATAGCAATATGGGAATGAGCTTTGTGTCCCAGAATATGTTCACTAAAGCATGGTATGCTTTAAGTTCAGGTGAAATGTGATTCAGTCCTTAATATTTTCTTTTAAATTTCTAACTTCAAAAATTATGAAAAAAATCTTAAAGCTCATGTGTAGCTAGAATTTGTGTTTATGTTGATTATGAATTGATTTGAGCATAATCTTTTTCTTTCTTTCCTTCTTTCCTCCTTCTTTTTAATCAATGCACATTCTCAGATGAACCCCAGCCAGGTATGATTATAAATGATTTTAAATTATTGTTTATTAATACAGTTTTAGGTTTGGATTGGTACACTAATTTTTTGTGTATTTCTAGCTAGTTTTGAAAAACATATTATAAATGCTAAATCTTCTGTTTAGCATCCATTTAATGGGATTCAGTAGTACATACTGTGCTGTTACCTGCCGTGACGTGCGTTGTGTGTGTTAGATTTTGTATAAGTCTCATATTGCATAACTAATGATCGTACAGTTAGGTTTTAGCAGCAGTCTTAGGCTAGTAATGCAATTGCAAAGCATTAAATTCGTCATAAGAAGCTTTCATTAACTATTTGCTGATTTCCTTCCCCAATGCCATTTCAGATCAGGAGAGCTGCTCTGACAATAATGCTGGCTGCACTCATGAGTGTATTCAAGGACCCTTTGGAGCTCAGTGTACCTGTCCTTTTGGATACCAGCTTGCAAATGATTCCAAGACCTGTGAAGACGTTAATGAATGTGACCCTCCAGGCTTTTGTAGTCAGCACTGTTACAATGAGAGGGGGTCTTTTAGGTGTTACTGTGATGAAGGATACATTTTAGAAACCAATGGGAAGACTTGTAAAGCAGCAGGTGAGGAACATTGATGTCAACCTAAAAAAATGCAACAATGTCTGGAAAATATCCAGCTTTGTCATTTTCATATTGTTCTTTTTTAAAAGACCTAATGCAAACAGCCACTCAAAGTTGCTCAAGACAGATGACCCATAGCAGCCTTCCAGTATCTGAAGGGGGCCTACAGGGATGCTGGTGAGGGACTCTTCATTAGGAACTGTAGTGATAGGACAAGGGGTAATGGGTTAAAACTTAAACAGGGGAGGTTTAGATTGGATATAAGGAAGAAATTCTTTACTGTGAGGGTGGTGAGGTACTGGAATGGGTTGCCCAGGGAGGTTGTGAATGCTCCATCCCTGGCAGTGTTCAAGGCCAGGTTGGACAGAGCCTTGGGTGAAATGGTTTAGTGTGAGGTGTCCCTGCCCATGGCAGGGGGGTTAGAACTTGATGATTTTAAGGTGCTTTCCAACCCTAACTAATCTATGATTCTATGATCTTTGCCTAAGAATTGATTTGAATTTGTCCTTTCAATATGTGTATCTAGATACAGTAGCTTTGATGGTATAAGGCCATATCAAATTTCTGTGTTTCTTTTTCTTACAGAATTACTGTTGAATTGGTTTATTTAATTTTTCTCTTCCTTTGACAGAATCTGGAAATCTTCTTTTGCTGGTGGCAAGTCGTAACCAAATTGTTGTGGGCAACATCACCTCTCAGTCACACAGTATTTATTCTCTGGTTCGGGATGGGAGGAATATTGTGGCTATTGATTTTGATTCAGTCACAGATCGTATCTTTTGGTCTGATACCACAGAGGATAAAATTTGGAGTTCTTATCAAAATGGGACTGACAGAAAAATAGTAAGTTTTGCCATTATTCTTGTCTATTTATTGCAGAGGGAAAATGAAGAAACTATCTCCAGTTAAGAAAGGGAAATCCCAGCATAGCGAAAAGAGAGATAACATCGACAAAGTGAAACAACTTTGTAGCTACTAAGTCAATATTTCATAGCTTTTTGAAAAATAAATCTGAATGCTTTCAAGAAGCCCTTTTTTAACATCAGGCTGTAGCTTGATTTTCCTGTTAGTAGGTGCTAACTTCTTCAATAGAGCCACTGAGGTTAGTAGGAGTGTTTGGGTGTTTGTCAGCACTTTGGATGTGTACATTGCGACTCATTCTGTATAAGAGATCTAAAAGTGTTGGAGATGTGGTTCCCTATTTTCCATATCTATTAAAATGCAACAGGTAAAAAATTAATACCAACCAGTTTGTTCTCTCTGTTTCTCTCTCTTTTTCTTTTTTTAATATTTTGTTATAAAACAGGTGTTTGACAGTGGTGTCACCGTGACTGAAAGTATAGCAGTAGATTGGGTAGGTCGCAATCTTTACTGGACAGACTTTGTCCTGGAAACAATTGAAGTCTCTAAAATGGATGGGAGCCACAGAACGGTGCTGATCAGTGAAAATGTAACAAACCCAAGGGGACTAGTGTTAGATCCCAGAACTGAGTAAGATTCTTTTTTTTTTATGTTTAGTGGGGCTCTTCATTTATATCACTGTTAACATTATCAGTGCATGCCTGTAAAAATACAAACCCATATCGAATGGTTATTTAGGAACTGGAGAATCAGATTATAATTAACTTTGAAAACCCATGATAGCAGTAGTTTCTATATGCTTCTATTACTGAGAAATGAAAACAACAATAGAAGTATTAAAAGACTTTACAACAGAAATTATGGCAATATCTTAAGTCAGCATATTGCTGAAATGAATAATTTCATTATCATTGTGTAGGACTTTTCTTAAAAGGTTGTTTCTGGTTTTTTGCTAATGAGTCTTTGTGTGATGTTTCTCAATAGGCTGCTAGTTTCTTTTTCAGATTGGTAACCACAGGTTACTTTTTGCAGTGCTCATGTAATGTTCTGGACTGACTGGGGTCAAAACCCTCGAATTGAAAAAGCCAGCATGGATGGCAAAATGCGAACAGTGATTATTAACAATAAAATCTACTGGCCCAATGGACTTACTATTGATTACCCAAATAAGCTTCTTTATTTTGCTGATGCTTATCTTGATTATATTGATTTTTGTGATTACAATGGAAACAACAGACGACAGGTGATTGCAAGCAATCTGGTAAGACATTAGTAAGAAACCATTGTTTCCCTGTGTCCTTCCAGGTAGTCCTTAACCTATTTCTGCTGTCATTGCACTGTCAGAGCCTTGAATGTATTTTTCTTCAGAAGTCTTGGGTGAAGCAGATATGAAGTATTTTAACTAGTTGCTGCAGCTGTGCAAATTCTATGCACAGTCTCTCAGGAGATCTTTGACAGAAACTAGAGCTGAGTGTAGATTTGATGCTTTCGAGTATTCTGTTTTTCTGTCTGCGTGCACGAAGTCTAAAGGTGACATCTGACATGGCTATAGGCAAATACAGCACAAAGAAACTGGAAGAACTTTCCCTGGTCACCTTCTGTGAGTTATGGTTCCTGCTGCTCTTGGCAGCAGTGGAAGGTTTTGTGCTGCCAGGACTTGCTGTGTGCAGAGCACTTCGTAAAGACCACCCCTCTTAAAGGCTATCTCTCAGTGAACTGCTGCTGGCAGCTTGTAGCACTTTCCCTATACCAGCACAACAGTTCAGATGTTCAATTGATACACATAAGCTGGTATAACTAACCACATGTATATTCCCAAAACCTGAACCTTGAAGCTTTTATTTTTAGCTAGAGAGACAATTCTTGTGAAATGGTAGCCACTGCAGTCTTCTTGACTTGTGGTTTCCTGAAATTTAGATAAGCCACCTTCTTTGACCCTCTGGTAAATTATAGGGCAGTTTATCAGAGATACAAGTTCTTGACAAGTCCATAACTCACTAGAGATTTCCTCTTGTGCCTGTGGAAACCTAGAATTGGGTCTTTATCTTTCGTTTCCTTGTGCTCTGCCCTACAGTTAGACTGCTTTGTTAATTCCTCATGCTATGCATCTGACAGTGTTTATTTAGCATTTTCATTTCAAAGAAAAAGTATATTTCCCAAATAATTAATGCCTTGTTTTCAGGCAGTAGATGGTATTTCATGTTCTTTTGCTGAAAAATGTCAGCAACATTTTTCTTAATTTTTAAAATTATGCTTAGCTTTGTTGTTACTTCATTGCAAGCTTTACATATAAATATCTCCAGAACTAAATTGTTAAACTTCCTTGCCTTTTAGATATTGCAGCATCCACATGCTCTAACTATCTTTGAAGATTTTGTGTACTGGAGTGATCGCTATACTAATAGAGTAATTCGGGCCAATAAATGGCATGGAGGAAACCAGACAGTTATGATTTATAACATTCATCAGCCTTTGGGGCTTGTGGCAGTCCATCCTGTAAAGCAACCTAATGGTAAGTTCAGCAAAACAACTTTAGTAATGACAAAAATAAACCATGCAGCAGTGTCATGCATAAGCTCTTCTGGAATCAGTCTTGTCAGCAAATGGGCTGGGTTAAACCAAGCAAATTATTCATACTATTGACTTGCAACAGAAGGTCATTTCAGCCTGTACAGCCTCACATTTAGGGAGAGTAACCTAGGTAGCATGTAGTTCTAATGACTAGCCAAAAAGAATAGTAGGGAAGTAGTATGTACCATTTGCTTGTGCTTTGTTTTAAATGTTATTATAAGAAAATCGGAGCATTTTTGGAAAACATTCTAGTTGTCAAGATTTGTCTCTGATACTAGACTCAGTTCCTCAAATGTGAATGAAATTATTCTTTTAAACAAGACTACTGTCATTAACCTTCTCTGAAAGCACTTTTGTCTTATTTTACTTAATGAAATAATAATAATAAATAAACTGCTTCATTGCATTCAGGATTTCTGCTAAATCCTGAATTTAGGTGATCTTTTGCAGATGAAAGACACTAAAAAACAATTTGGGTTTTTTTTTCTTTCTGTTAGGTATAGTTATCTTCTAAATCAGACTTTTTTGTCATTTCATGGTGTGACTTGTAGAGGGGGAAATATTTTGACATGAATATTGTATTTCATTTTCTGCTCTTATTTCCTGTGTATGGAGTGTTTCTGATTAATAAATGTAATGATGACTGACTTTTTTTCTTTAAAACTTTCATTCTGGGGAGGGTGAACAGTTGTGTCTGGGTAAGGTGCTAGTAATGTTAGGGCTATGTCTGTTTTGGAACCAAACATTCCTTAATCATGTTCACAGCTAAAGCCCCTTAGCATTCTCACTACAAATTGTTCAGTAACCAGAGGGTACCATTAATTTATACATCACAGTTCTGGTTTAAGAGGTTTTATTTTACAACCCAAGGTATAAAAAACTTTCTGCCACTGGTGGAGAAAATTGCTTATTTTAATTCATTATTTTAAACTAGTACATTTTATGATTTTTCGCTTAGAATTGTTCAGTTGTACTTTATGTGGCCAGACAAAGGAGGAAACAAAGCACTTGTAAATTAACAGAAGATGCTGATAATTTGCAGATTGAAATTCCAGATGCCATATTAAAACTGTTACTCACTCTCCTTTTTTGGAAATCATTAGCTCTTACACCAGCTAGAGTTTAGATTTATTATATTGATGAGGCGAATAATTTTCTTGCAGTTTGAGTTTATGCCATTGTTTTATTGTCATCTTGTTAATTTGATTTCATTCCTTGATAGCTTTTATATTAAGAACAATTGCATCATCTCCTGGAATTTCCAAGTTTCTTAGAATGGGCCCTGCTGCAATTGTTAAGGACATACTCAAGAGCTGTTTTTTATTTTTCTATGAGGATGGGTCATCCTGAAAAATCCTCTTTAGCAGCAATTTTGTGGAAGTGATTTAAATGGTTGTATATTTAGTGTATATTAATAATAGCAGTCAGTAGTGATCACCTTCATAGTGATCCAAGAAATTCTGCATTGAACTCCCACTACCTTTGAACAGGTGACTATTTTATGGTTTTAGTTTTCTCAAAGAAGCTTCAGTAAATAATTTAAATCCCTCATTTAGAAGGCTTATAATGATCAAAGACTGAAAATCCCCAGTGTAGTTAAGAAAAGTTTGAAAAGAAGTTTGAAAGGTTTTCTGTGATGCATAAAAAATGAAAGAAAGAAAGAAAAGACCACTCTGCTAATGGTACTGGTTTCACATGAAAAAATTATATCCTGTTAGGAGTGTATGGTATTATTTGTGGTTCTTGGAAATATTTTAGTTTTTAAGTTTTAGGAAATAGCTGGGTTTAGTGCTGGGTTAATATTATCAGTAGCAATGAGATTGAATAATCCTTCTAGTCACTCATATTGTTACAATTGCTAATACTTTCTTTTTTAATTTTCAGGTATCAATTCTTGTGCAGCCTCCCCCTGTAGCCACCTCTGTTTGCTTTCCTCATCTGGACCACTTTTTTTTTCCTGTGCTTGTCCTTCAGGATGGATTCTTTCTCCTGATAACAGGAATTGCATGAGAGGTAGGGCAGTAATAGTGAGAGATGAAAAAAAAAAGACCTGACACTATCAAATCCATCCCTCTGTTACGCAGAATGATACTTCAGATCTGTGGGATGTTGCTCATGAAATCAAAGTTTGGGGCCATTCCAGGCAGGAAGATGGATGGCCTAAAGGTTTGAAGCCAGGTTCTTGAAAGAAATCAGTCAGAGATTCAGATGCTCTTTTAGCATGTCAAAGTGCTTTAAAGAAACTACAGTTTAAAATTTCTGAACACATTGAATGTTTTCATATTGGAATACCTCTAGAAGGAGTTTAGTGTCAGTTAAAAATAAAAACATACTCTGGCAGAATGTTGTTCTCATGATAAATATTTAGCCTAGAAACCTGTTTTTAAGAGTTGCAATTCTAAGAATGTTGGGATACAGAACAAGAAGGGACTTTCTGGGTCACTCAAGTCTGTTTCCTTTTTGTCTTTGACTACCATAACATACTGCCTTTCACCAGGTGAGCTGCATTTTAAGAGTAATTTGGTTTCTTGCCCCTAAAACTCACTGAACTTAATGGTTTTGATATTTGGAAACTTGCTTTTCTGTTCAAATATAGTCTTGCCCTAGTTTGTATCCATTTCTTATGCCATTTTTGTCCTTCAGGATAAATAGTGTCAGTAGCTTTCCTTCAGCCCTGATACATGTTCTGTTGTGGAAAAAACTAGTATGTCAAATGCAGGAGGTCTAGAAACACAGCCTAAAATTGCAGATGCTACAGGTGGTGCAGCTGTAACAGAGCTAGCCTTTGTAAATAAAACTTTGTATCAAAAAGTACTGCTGAACCTTCTTTGAACAGTCCACAGACATCAATGATTTGGAAAAATCATTTAGCCAACTGATTAAAAGTCACAAAAATTCTAAGTATTGGTAGGCAGTTTGTGAAAATTGACCTGATTTGTTTTGTCAGATAATACATCGATTATTAATTTTTTATCAGTGGTACAGATATGAAGTATGCTTTGGTGCCTCCCTGGTAATGAAGCTTCAAATCACTAAAATATAAGTAGAAAGTGTCTTTGGGATCAGCTAACACATCAAATTTCCATCAGGCAGAAGATCTTTTCTTTTTAAACTACCCAAATTTTAAAAGCCATGTGATGCTGCTTTCCTGTTTGGTACTTAGCAGTGTGTTCTTTAAAGAGTTGTACTGCATTCACAATTTTTCACACCAGCTGTAAGAGAAGTACCATTTATATAATCTGAAAGGGAATGAAAATTTGTTTGATGTATTTAAAAAATGAGGGTTCCCTTTAGAAATCTGTATTGGTTTTAGTATGTGCAAGCTTATAGAGATACCATGAAAGAAACAAAACATGGCAGTGACGAATCACATGCATGTGTAGAGTTGGACCCAGTTCTGCTGCTGAATTGAGCTATTGACAATTCTTATTTTTACTTACTACATTTTGCAAAGTTCCCTATGTCTATTTAGGTACAGTTGTGGCCCTTTTATAAACTGCATAAATGCTGTCTATAAATTTGTGTAAGAGAAATAGCAATATCTTTTTGTGAAGCGCAATTCTTTTTCTACTATTTGGGCTTATTTTTTTCTTTTTAGATGGAATTTATACAGTTGAAACAGTATGTAAAAAAACAGCTACAGATTTTGGGAATTAAAACAAAAAAAAGTTGCTGAAGGTCAGCACAGCAGAAAGTATAAAACATGCTGATTCCTTTCACAGTAAAAGCTTTTAATTATTGCTAGTGATTGCAAAGGTTTAGGCACTTGCCATTTCTTTTCTAATATTTGCTATTATCCTTAACTTTGCTGTCATTGTTTACTTTAAAAGGCCAGCACAACCTTTCAGAAAGAAGAATAAACTGAGCTGCATCCATATGATTGCCCAGTGTCTCTGCAAAACAATGATGTTGATTTTCTCTGCCTAATTAGTTCTCATATTAAATGCTGCTGACTTCAGATTGATGGAAAGGCATTGATTCTAGGATTGCACTATTTCTAGCTTTACATAAGAAGAATGCTGATAAGATTGCCCTTGCATGTATTTTACTTTAAGCTGCATTTCAGGTTGACATTAAAGATAGTGAATGTATCAAGCTGGCTTGGAAACAAAACAAGGATTTTGTGTATGGTAAAATCTGGTATTAATATGATAAATTTGCATATTTTATATAACAATATATTAATTATATATGGATCATAATTTCTCATGTAAACATATACTATTACATTTAAAGATTGCTGAAGTTATATTAATGTCTATCTGTTGAAGCTACACAGTTTTTTAGATTTGTATAGCTCAGCAAATTTGCTCTATTGTCCATTAATGCAAATGAGGAATAATCATACTGTATAGATTCACACAGGTGGTAAACTTGAAGCAATCAGCAAAAAATTTGGTGTAGAATATACTTGTTTTAAATGAGATTATCAAACTTGTAAAGCACAAACAGTGTAGCCTAGAGAATTCGTATATCTATATCTCAGCTGGATTCAGTAGTGTTGTAGTGTTTACAATTGCAAAGGGAATAATGATTCCAGGGTCTTGTATGCATTGGAACAATTCCACATGAATTTAGCTGTTTTTTGCATATGTTTTATACAAGAGTACTGGCATGCAGTATTCTTCGGCAGGGGGAATGGAAGAAGTCCAAGAATTTCATAGAGCTAGCTATATGTCCTGGGGCAATTATTGGCCCAAATGTGATTTTTCTGCTGAGACAAACAATATCTAAGTTTATGTCAAATTTGACAAAGAACTCCAGCTGCAAGAGAGAAGTATGGAGAATAATTTTTGAGAAGTGCAATGATGTGTTGGCTTGTGTTTTTTACTGTCAATTTTTTTACTGCAAAATTTATATATTGAAGAAAGTAATAATAAATAACCGCCACCCTCCCAAACCAAAACAAGTCTTTCACCTTCCACCAGACCAGGTTGTTCAAAACCCCATCCAACCTGGCTTTGAACACTTACAATATAATAAATATCAGCAATTGCTGCTGTGACATTGTACCTTGCTTGTGAGTCCTGCTCAGTAGTCATTAGAACCCATGATCTCAGGCAGGTCCTGGAGAGCCTCAGAGCTTTGTCCTACTGATTCCCATTCTGAGAGATGGGTCAGCAATGAATGATTCTGCCTTATTTACCCTCTCCTCAGAATTTACTTGCTTGTGCATCGTGGTTGCACTGTGCTGAAACTTTAAATGTTAAAACGATTACAATAACTGGTAACCACACCCCCACTGTGGGCACAACTTGTGTTTGGAAACATCACTGATGATATTCAGCCATTCCTGAGCATCATGGAACTTTTGGGTGGGAGAGGGAAAGCATATTGTAATGCCATTTTCTTGATCAAGAATAACTCTGAGCTACATTATATGTTTCCACAGTTGAACACCCTTTCCTTATTGCTGTAAGAGATAATATAATTTATGGAATTTCTCTGAACCCTGAGGAAAAGACGAATGATGCGATGGTTCCAATAGCAGGAGTTCAAAATGGTGTTGATGTTGACTTTGATGATTCTGAACAGATGATTTATTGGGTTGAAAATCCAGTAAGTTAGTATTTGTGTTCAAATGTGCACTAAAATAAGACTCCTTATTTTAAATTAAAGTTTTTGACTGATATATATTATGATTGCAGTTAAGAATTTTTATGCATGTAATTGCAATGAATGAAATGTGGAGTGTTTGGTTTGTTGTTGTTTGATTGGGGATTTTTTCTGCTTTGTTTTCCCTACTAGGATAAGATAAAGAAGCTTAATCTCTTTTGTAAGCTAGTTTTCATCTTTGTCAGCTGAAATACTTGATTAATGGTATTTCTAACTCAGCCAGAGATGTGAACAGGAATATCAGAAAGCCTTGACAGAGCCATATTCTCAGCTCCCCTTTGCTATAGTCCACTCTTCCCTCTCTCTTGATTTAGGACGTAATTCTGCAAACACAGCCAGAATAGCTCTCCATGTGAGCAGTATATGGGACACAGTGGCACTAAACGTTAGAATGAAGATACACGCATCTAGCCTGAGTACTCTAATAAAGTAACATAGTAGAGAGGCAGCTTATTCTTTAGATAGAATAAGTAGATTTCAAAGTCATAACAATTTAGAGATAGCACATATAATCTGATTTTTAATAGTTGATCATAGTTGTTTATCGAAGTGATTGCAATGCTTGTCCTGAACTAAGAAATTGTGTGTTCCCTAATTTGTTAGCTTTCATCCACACAAGATTGATAGTTTTGTTTTTTTTTCCTCCCAACCTGTTTCCTTTACATTTTTCAGATTTGAAGTACAAAAAAAAAAAAAAGCACCACTCACTCTAAAGCCTTTTCTGTGGCACTCATACAGGGATTATAATTTATTGTTTCCTCTTTGGAAATTAGAATGGCTAGCTCCCATGAAGTATTTAAATAGACCTATTTAAGCAAACCTTTGTCAAGGGAACTAGATAAATTCTCAGGAATCTGTTTGATCCTTTGTGCAGTCTGTAAAAATGTTTTTTACAAATCTCAGCCAGCAGATTCAGCTGACATTTACAACAGGTTGAACAGTTGTGCTGGAGGTCGTGAGCTGATATGTCTATTAATGGAGTTGTCAAATGAAATGCCAGTTGCCTCTGCTGGCTGAGCATGGGTTAGTGCTGTACTTTAGTTAGGTCTTGAGCTTCAGCCTGACAGATGCATGATTATGGGCATGTTCTGTACCCCTGACCTGCAGGACTCAGGCTGCTGTTGCTCACAGCTGACACACTTCTGTCAGTCATGTCTCACTCTCTGGAAAAAGCGTTTTTCTCCAGTTTCTAATGTCAGAAACATATTTGCCTGTTTTCTTAGCTGTAGCACTTGTCCATTACAACAAGGCCTCTTTCTTAGTACCCTTTTTGTCTCCATCCGTTGCAAGTTTGGGTTTTCCTGTGGTTTGTCTACCCTTGACAATACTGGCAGAGAAAGTACAGGTAAAACTATGCAACAGTTCAAGCAGTAGTTAATGCTCAGGTGAACATCCATAAACTTCTTCATCCTGTCTGAAGCAAACTTGGGAAACAAAGATAAACATGAGAGTTCCCTGTTCCACTTGAAAACCATTTCTGGAGTATCTTTATCTTCAGCTGCCATGTTCAATAGGTTATTAATTATAAATGCCAATAATAGGTAGGAGAATTTCCCATTGTCTTTACAGTGCCTATCATACTAGACACTGTTGTAAATATTCAATATCCATCAGGCTCTCAAAGTAGGATTTTTATAGTACCAAAAGTTATTCTACTTTCCAATTTTTATTTTATAGGCCTGAGGATTCAAGGACAGGTTAATTTGTAAATAGCACTACATTATTAGGATTCAGCAAGCAGCATGCTACTGATGTCTAGAACTTTTACCTATTTAAGCCAGCTTTTAATTTGGCCTGGAGCTCTTGTTCGGATTTTTACTGTCTGATATTTTGGTTCCTTTCTGAAGCACCATTTTCAATTCCATACTGGTATATTCAGACAGTATACTGATAACATGGTAACAAAGCAATTAAGAATATGCATGGACTAAATTATCACTGGCTGCTTTTCCTAAAGCTGATTCTAACTTGTTTCTGCTCTGAGATGTCAACTGCAACTTGTTCTCCATACTTTTTACTGCCTGGGAGTGGTCTGCCTCTGCCTCCACCTCTTGCTTTCCTGGACTGGGCAAGTGTTAGCTGGACAGCCTCTTGTCTTCAAGTGATGCAAAGTTCAGGCTGTAATGGTGTGCTGTATGTCCTGTCCCGTTGAGATGTCAGTGCCCCTCTGTCTTTCCAGCAAAGTGCCAGAGCAGAGCAAACTTACTGCACGTGTTGCCTCAGTAAAGAACTGGGGTGGTGAGTCCCAGTGCTACCTTGTCTGGGAGCCTGCACTACAGAGCCAGATCTTCCCCAGACATGGTCAGCATGTCTGCATGCTTGTTTATATTGTGCTTTAGCATCACACACTGTAGCTAATACCATAGAATTTGCAAGTCATAAACTTACGTAGTTGGAATAGACCAGTGTTTTCTGCTCTTGAAATCTTTTTCACTACTGCTATCTTTTTTCCAAGGGTGAAATTCACAGAGTGAGGTCAGATGGATCCAACAGAACAGTTTTTGCTTCAGCAGCTGTTATTGGTGCTCCCTTTGGTCTGGCATTGGACTGGATATCTGCAAACCTGTATTACAGTAACCCTGCCACTCAGTCACTTGAGGTAATTATTTAAGAAGGTTCGTGGTTTAAACCCAGTCAGCCACACAGTTTCTACTCTCCCCCCTCCCCCCTCACAGAGGGATGGGGAGGAGAATCGAAATAATGTAACTCCCATGTGTTGACATAAGAACAGTCCAGGAACTAAGGTGTAACACAAATCGCTACTGCTACCACCAATAATAATAATAATAATAAGAGAAATAACAAGGGAAGAGAATACGATACCACCCACCGAAACGTGCCCGACCGAGAAGAGAGAGTGCCTTTCCAGGTAACTCCCAGTTAGCTTCCTGGGCATGATGTGCTGTGGTATGGGATACATCTTTGGCTAGTTTGGGTCAGGTGTCCTGTCCCTGCTTCCTCCTGGCCTCCTCTCCTCCCTGGCAGAGCATGAGACTCACGAAGTCCTTGGTCAGAGTAGACATCAGTGTTATCAGCTCTGTTCCCAGGCTGAAAGTCAAAACACAGTGTGGCACCAGCTACTAAGAAGGAGAAAAATTGACTGCTACTGCTAAACCCAGGACAGAAGGGCAATTGGAAAGTAAAAGCTTAGAATTTTCACTGCTAAGTGTACAGGTTGAAATCAGTAATTTAGCTTTGTTTTGTGAAAAACTGAAATTAGATTAATTTTAAAATGCAAACTGTAGAAAAATCCTTTGCAAACTTGAAGAGATAAACCTATTTTTGAGCATAGTCAAAAAGATTGAAAGCAGTCTATTCTGGGAACTTGATTTCTGCTTAGATATCTCTCCTTCCCCCCAGCCATTCAATCGTTAGGCTTCTGGTATTTGGCACTAAACCTTTTTGATCACTAGAGTTATTATTATTATTATTACTGTTCTTCCTTCAAATCAATAATCCCAATGCAGTCCATCTGATAGTAAAGAATTTTGCCATCAAATGCCGAAGAGCCAAGATCCACTACCAAATGTTTTGATATGATATTATTTAGCTTTCTGGAGACTAGGAGTGTGATGGTATGTGAAGGATAAAATTGCCATTTAGTGTAGGGAAATAGAGGATAAGCAATGTATAATACAGTAATGACTGTGAATAAGCCCAGTCATTGATATCTATGTCCCAAAATACAAATACATACTATTAGATTACAAGGCAGCTAATTTAAACAAATAAAGTTGAATATTTTCTAAATCAGCATTTTATCAACCCTTTAAGCCTGTAATACGTTCAAGATATTATGGAAAGATTAAGTATTTGTATACCAAGAATGTTTACTTGTTAATACAGATTCCGGGCCACAAGTAGCTCTTTCAAGAGATGCATGTTAGACAAGGGGGGTGGTTGGAGTACAGAACATCTTTCTGTCATAATATTTGAGAGAGTATTCTGCAATTTCTTCCTTTAATTTGAAAATGTATCATAAGTTCTATATTACATGCTCTGATGAGTTCAGTGTCTGCATAGGTCCTGAAGCTGCATGGAGATGTAATGTACAGGAAAACGCTGATTACCAATGATGGCACCTCTCTGGGAGCTGGCACACCGATTGGTTTGACAGTTGATCCAGCAAGAGGGTAAGTTTCCAAAATTAACGTTGGTTTTGCATGAGAGTATTCTCTGCATTTTTCTTAATCTTTAGGGTCTTCAGCTTCCATCCTAAATTTTATAGAATCACAGAATGATTTGGGTTAGAAGGGACTTTAAAGATCATCTAGTTCCAACACCGCTGTCATGGGCAGGGACACATTCCTCTAGAGCAGGTTGCTCAAGGCCGCATCGTTGGACATTTCTAGGAATGGGGCATCCACCATTTCTCCGGGCAACCTGTTCCAGTGCCTCACCACCCTCATAGTGAAGGATTTCTGACTTTGTTGTTTGGTTGCTCTTTTGGTTTGTTTGTTTCTTTCTTTCACATTTATACAGAATTTATTTATTGTTTTTAAGCCCTAGAAAATACTTGCATGGCTTCATGAATTGTTGCATAGATGTTAATTCTCCTTCATTTACCATATACTTATATGGCAATTTCTTTACTCAAAAATATCTCAGAATATTATGACTGTGAAAAGAAATCTCTGAAAAATGGGAACCCAGAGTAAAGAGAACTCTGAAGTGTGTCTTTATAGTATCTTGTGATGTCTATCTTGCTGCCTTTCTATAGCAGAAAGACACAGTACATGGGAAGAATGTCACATGTTAAAGAGCAGAACACTAAATGTGATTGTACTGCATTCTCCAAATTGCAGCAGAATTGGCTGCAATTTGTTTATTTTTCCAACAGAGTATTTAAAATTGCAGTATGATGCTTTTTTTCCTCCCAGAAAAATAGTAGTGTTCCATAGGACCATATTAGTAGAAAGCTCTGCTGGTGACTTGGCAGGCTTTCAGATGAACTGAAGCCTGATGTTTTGTCCCTAGTTGGGAGTTTGGCTGCCATGTGCCCTAGGTGTTCTTCAGCAGCTGAGGCCAGAGCAGCGCACATACTCTCCAGAGCCACATAGTGGAATTTTGTTTCGTATAGATTTTTCCGAACTTCTAGTTTTATTTACAAATTGGAACTTAACTCGCTACTGAAACCTCTCAGCTATCTGGGAAACAGAATTATTAATCTGCTTTCTTGTTACAGTCCTAGGGCTCTACTTCAGTTTACCTGATGGTACTGTGGAAAGATACTGGAAGAGGTTATGAGTTTCTAAAAATGATTGAACAGACATTGTTCTCTTTTTCAAGACATTTCTTTTTTATTTCATTCTTTTTTTTCAAATGAAGTCTCTTTTTCCCTGTGGCCTGATTTGAAGTGATGTATGTTCAGATGTGCTTGAGTACTTGGATGATGAAGGAGATGGATATAAGCATATGCTGAAGTGGTCCATTGATCTCTTATCAGTTTTGTTAGCATATGTGATAATGTGTGTTACAGGAAGCTGTACTGGACAGATCAGGGAACTGACAGTGGAGTCCCAGCAAAGATTGCCAGTGCAAACATGGATGGATCAGGCATACAAACCCTCTTCACTGGCAACCTTGACCATGTAGAGTTCATTACCATTGATATTAAGGAACAAAAGTTGTACTGGGCTGTTACAAGCACAGGAATGGTAGGAGATATTTTGTAAATAGTTGCTTTTTTACCTGTTCATCTATCTCTGTTATTCTAGTTCCTGTACATAATTCAGTTACTTTAGTTTATCATCTAACTGGGAGCTGCAAGACTGAGCAAAATCTGAATAACTGTTGTTACTAATTACCATTTAAAATGTATGATGAATTTGAATGAAAAAACAGAAATTGTTGGCATCCTGCTGACCCTTTCCTTCCAACCTTGTACATAAAAATCTCATGCATGAAAAGATTTTAGTAGCATATATTGCATTTCGATTTTGTGTTGTTACATTGAACTTTTATTGTAAAAAATTGTAATGTTAAGCTTTAAACTGATTTCTTAGATTGAGAAAGGCAATGTGGATGGTACAAATCGTGTGACTCTGGTGGTTCATCTTTCTCATCCATGGGGAATTGCTGTGTATGATACCTTTCTGTACTATACTGATCGAGATTATGAAGTTATTGAGCGAGTTGACAAGTCCACTGGAGCAAACAAAGTAGTACTGAGAGATAATGTCCCAAGACTGAAGTGCCTGCGTGTGTATTACAGAGACAGTGAGTATTTGATAAAGGGGTATTTCAGGATATCCAACTTGTGAAAACTCAGAACCTTGCTCAGAGACAGAATACATGCTCTTTCAAAGGAAATTGTTTGATTGGGCTTTTAGGAAAAGTGTCAGAAGCACTTTAACTGATTTTGGTAAAGAGATATTCCACCTTCCAGTTAAGGCATCTATCAGCCCATGTAAATTTACTAAAGTATTATCAATGCAATATTGACTGAGTAACAAATTTTGTTACTTGGCTAAAAACTTATGTACCCATTTTATTTGCTTCTTGGCCCAGTTTATCTTAGATGTCAAAAAAACAGCAAATCCCTTGCTAACACTTATGTGCTAAAATGTACAGTGATTAAGTTCTTTATTTTTGCCAGCTGGTTGTTAATATTATGCAAAGATATGAGTTTGGCTATATATCCATGAGAGTTTGTGATGGTTAAGTTCAGATTTTGATGTCTTGCCATTTGTGTCTTTTACAGATTCTGCTGGTTCCTCAAATGGCTGCAGTAATAATATTGGAGTTTGCCAGCAGCTTTGTCTGCCTGTACCTGGTGGATTATTCTCTTGTGCCTGTGCCACTGGCTTTCAGCTAAATCCTGATAACAGAACTTGTTCCCCATACAGCTCATTTGTAGTTGTTTCTATGCTTTCTGCTATTAAAGGATTTAGTTTAGAGACATCTGATCACTCTGAAGCCATGGTACCTCTGGCAGGAAGAGGTATGTGAATATTATAGTAGGAATAAGATTTATGATTTCTGCACTTTGGCATTTCTTGCTGGCATAGCATGTTTTAAATAAGTTAGTTTATGTCAAAGGTAATTAGTTATTGTTTTTCAAAATATTTCAGGACGAAATGTGCTTCATGTGGATGTTCACATGCCTTCTGGTTTCATTTACTGGTGTGACTTCAGTAGCACAATTTCTTCTCGGAATGCAATACGTAAAATTAAACCTGATGGTTCTTCTTTTAGAAATGTTGTTACAAATGGAATAGGACGAAATGGGATCCGTGGCATTGCAATCGACTGGGTAGCAGGTAAGAATATACGAATTTAGCAGCATGCTGTACTTCACAGACTGTGAAATTTTTAGACTTGGATAAACAGATCCTAAAGGAACTGTTTTGAATGCGAGTCCTGTGATTCTAACTTATGTGTCTACAGACTGATTTTAAAACAAGAGAAAGTAGTGAATGGCTCTTATAGATAGGTATGTCTAAAAATGGAAGTTTATCAGAGCAGATGTATAGAAACTTTTCTCTCATGAGGAGTTCATGTTTGTCTTAGGTCCCTCTTCTTGTCTGTGAGTTCCTAAGTAGCTGTTGTCCAGTTTACCTCTGTACTTTAATACCACAGTGAAAAACATGTCCCAGAGAAGAATGCACAGAAGTTGTCTGATGGCACTGTTAATAAGAAATGAGGGCTGGTCATGTACCCTTAGACGTAGATGCTGTGTACAAATCCTATAAATTGTAATGAAAAGTAAAGAAAGCAGAAGAAATACTTTGTCTTTGAACTTTGATTTCCCCACTTGCACTTCCTGTTCCAATTTAAACATGTTAGAGATTAATTCAAATATTAACTCTTTAGAAAGTGTTCATCAACTCTGAGTAGCTATTGCCATTGATACCTTTATGCTATGCATATTACATATATGTTTGCAAAAATTTTCTGTTGATTGATAAGCTTATTGCAATGAGGTTTAAAATAATCTTCTGCTGTATACTGTTAATTTAGTTAGTGTATACAGTGCTGTGCCAAAATGTGGATTTCAGTTGTGTGTTCTAAAAGGTAAAGGGATAAAAATATGGAATGGCAAACTAAAGGCTTAGATTAAAAAAACCCAACAAGTGTACCTAAAGAATAATTGTAGTTAATGCACTTTTAATCTTACACCACTAATTTTCCCCATAGCAATCAGTGAGGTTTTAGGAATTAGTTGACTGTTACAATACCCATTACTTTGGGTGCCTTCTTTCCAATTCCTCAAAGGATAGGTAAGTATCTTATGCTTCCAACTACTACAGTGTTTATGGATATTCATTTTATTGTTTTGATTTTTTATCAGCTCATGTTTCTCAGGTATCAGTGCTAGATATTAACTTTCTGTTTTGGGTTTTGTTTGTTTTTTTCTTTTCTTTTGTTTGTTTCTTTAAATACAGGAAATCTTTATTTTACAAATGCATTCCTGACACAGACTTTTATAGAAGTTTTGCGTTTAAACACAACTTATCGTCGTGTTCTGCTTAAAACTACTATAGATATGCCAAGGCACATAGTAGTTGACCCAAAAACCAGGTATCTGTTCTGGGCAGATTATGGGCAAAATCCGAAGATTGAACGTTCATTTCTTGACTGTACCAACAGAACCGTTCTTGTGTCTGAGGGCATTGTCACACCTCGTGGGTTGGCCATAGATCACAGCAATGGCTACATTTACTGGGTGGATGATTCCTTAGACATGATAGCAAGAATTCAGCCTGATGGTGGTGATGTTGAAATTGTGCGTTATGGCAGTCGCTATCCAACTCCATATGGTATCACTATCTTTGGAAATTCTATGATCTGGGTGGATCGAAACCTGAAAAAAGTCTTCCAAGCCAGCAAGGAGCCAGGCAATACTGATCAGCCAACAGTAATAAGAGACAACATTAATTGGTTAAGGGATGTTACCATTTACAACAGTCACTTCCAGTCACGTGAACCCCTTGATATCAACAACAATCCTTGTGTGGACAATAATGGAGACTGTTCTCATCTGTGTTTTGCCCTGCCTGACATACAGACACCCAAATGTGGTTGTGCCTTTGGAACACTAGGCAGTGATGGCAAGAGATGTTCAATTTCAACTGATGATTACTTGATTTTTACTCTTGAGAATGCCCTCAGAAGTATCCACCTGGATCCTGAAAATCACAGTCCTCCCTTCCGCACAGTCAATGTGTTAAGAACTGCAGTGGCCCTGGATTTTGACAGCATAAACAACCGTATATATTTTACTCAAAGTTATCCTTCAGGGACAGGAAGAATCAGTTATGTTAGTATTTACTCAGCAATTAGCCCTCCAACAGTGGTTGCATCGGGTAAGTGCAGTGAAATGTGATACAGGATCATTTGATATTGAAAAAAAAGAAAAGGGCTGCAACACCTAGCACTAGCCCAGCTGGTATTTTTATGTTAATGGCCAAGGTAGACTATTTAGTTAAGGTATCTGGTGAAACATTCCTTTTGACTCTTCTTATATACATAATTATATATAATAAATTATAATTATATATAGTAAATTAATATTATGGACTGAGGGATGATTCCTGCTACTTGGAGAATAGCAGTCAAAACCGATGTCTTTGTGTAGAAAAGGTCTTCATAATCCTACTGCATACACAGGACTGCCTAAGTCCTAAGTATTAGTTCTTCAGATTTTTAAATAGACAAATTTATATTCATACCAATGGCATTTCAGAGAGATCTTTGATGTTGCCACATTGTAAGTCAGAGTGTTGTGATATCTTTGGAAACTGTACTGAACTTGTGTGTGTTTGACTGTATGTGTTGAAGACCTGGGGACTCCAGATGGCATAGCCTTTGACTGGATCAACAACAGAGTTTACTATAGTGACTACCTCAATCAGACTATCAGCTCAATGGCTGTGGATGGATCAAACCGCACAGTGGTTGCTCGGGTTCCACGACCAAGAGCCATCGTATTAGATCCCTGCAGAGGGTATGTGTGGCACTTTGTATACTTTGACTGTAGGTGAAATTACTAATTAGACTTTGACAAAGACTGACAGATACTTCCTGTTCTGAGCCCTAAGTTCTAGCTGTGCATAGCTGTCCTAGACCTAACTCTTAGGTTTCAGTTTTCTAAGCTGATCTCAACCTCAGAGATTTTAGTTTATTCTGAGTTTTTTAGAATATTGATGAATGTGTAGTGCATGAAGCTCCACTTAGTGAAGGTGGGAGCCAGGTGCTGTGGGTAAATGAGAATGATGTTCAAAGCAGGCATTTGTCAGGCAACTAACCATCCTTCATTTGCTGAGTAAGGCAAAATCTTGAAGATTTCTTCAAGAATATCCTAGAGATTTCTCTATGTAGAGTCTTTCCCATTTTCTGTTGTATTTTCTGAATGCCTCAGAAGAATTCTGCTTTCAGTATCAAAACATTCCCTGAGAGGCTGGGGATATTACTGTATTTTTAGCTTCATTGCTAATTATACTGTATTTCAAATGAAGAAAAATAACAGAGAAATTAATTGACTTTATTGGATTCTCATAGGAGTGGGAAATTTTTTTCTGAGGGTCACTCCAGTGAACCCCAATGATCCCTGCTAGAAGATTCCCTTATCAATGTGTGGGCCAAAATGGAGAAATTAGTTATTTTCCACTAAAACTAGTGCAAAACTACACTGCACACTTCAGTGAGGGACAGCAGGGTGGAAATATCCTGGAGTAGATAAGAGCTTTGTGAGCTTTGCTTGCTGAAAATATAACCTTGTAATCATGTTATTGACAGGTATATGTACTGGACTGACTGGAGTTCAAATGCAAAGATTGAAAGAGCTACACTTGGAGGAAACTTCAGAACACCTATTGTGAGCACCGATTTGGTATGGCCGAATGGGCTTACCCTGGACTATGAAGAACAGCAGTTATACTGGGCTGATGCAAGTCTGTATGTATTGTAATACACTTGTTAGTTTACATTTGGTTGATTTTCTAATAGATCTATTGTTTATTTTTCATCACTTTTAAAAATTTCAATTTAATTCGGTACTTTGTATTACAGAACAGTAAGTGTATTACTCAATAGTAATAGTGTCAAGTCTTGATGCGGAACTACTGTGAAGTAAGAAGTTTTGTTGTGCCATAGTGTAGACTTAGTCTACTGCTTTATGGCACTTGTACCCACTGGCAGTTTGTTGGTTTTATGTGCAACTCAAGACTTTCATCACCATCTTTGCTAACAAGTAATATCTCAGTGCACATGTTACATCATTCATTGCTCATGGTTAATTCCTTCTGGTTCCTTCAGTGCAGCAGTCCTTTTGCCTGCTTCTCCTTTTCTGTGACAGAAAAGTGATGTCTGTAATTTAATAACTATTATAGTCAGTTCCTCTGTTGGATCTTCTGGGAGGAAGGCATTCTTCTTTGGATTCATCTGTGTGCAGGAGGGCAAGATACGTGTAATGGGACCCTCTATTTTAAAGGGAATGCAGGGTGTTTAATGAGATGTCCTCTTTTCTCTTTCAAATTCTAGTTAATGGAGGTAGGAGAGCATCTGTTTAAACAGAATGAAGTCTTCTTTATTCTGACTTTTATGGGGAGGGCCTTTACCTCTTTAGAGGGACAAATTCCAGCATAGGATAAGATATGAAGACCAGACACTCAAAAAATATGTGCTCCTTAGCTCTGAATGCACCAGGAGACCACAAGGGTGAAGTGTATATTCTCCTCCATTTTTACTTTTGCTTATTCTCCTCTTGTTTATGCTAGTCTCCCAAAGATACTATCCACGTTCTCTAAAATAGTGTTTTATTCTTTTGTTCTAGACTCTACTGTTGCCTTGTAAGTATTGTGGGACAGTTGGGCACACACACAAGTCTAGACATACATCTCAAGTAGCTAGTTATACACTGTTCTTTCCCCATATCTTCACAGTTGCTGCATGCAACATATTAAGAATCCCTCAGCAGATGATAGCTTGACACTTGGGAACTATGTACAGGGCTCACCCTATAAAGTGCCATGAAAACATGGAATTACCTGAGCCTGTATTGCAGGAGAGTTGCGATGGAGCGTCTTTTCTTCTGTAGAAGCGCAATTTTGTAGTAAACTGCCTTCCTGCACTTTTCCCACAACTGTTCTTTCACATTAAAGCTTTTACTTTATGCAGTGTCCACCTATTATTATTTTCCTGCAGTAATAACTGAATTATGTTTTTTTGTTCTCCTTAGATTAAACACATCCTTTTACTTCCTAGTAGTGAAAGGATAGAAGCTGTTCATATGTCTGAGAAATTTCCTATCTGCTCATTTTCTCTCACTGGCCGTTTCCTTTCTTACTGAACACACACTGGTAGTCTAGTGAATGCTTTAAAAGGAATTGCTAAGAATTACATTTTGTCTCTAGAGAAGACTTAAACATATAGTTGCTTTGAGGTTAGATAAATTATATTCAGGTGCTAAGGCAAAGTTGTTGGAGCATGTTTGTGAGCACTGTTTTGGTGACTTGAAGTGAAGAGTGGAGATTCCACCTGGAGTCTCCAGTAACAACATTTGGACCTTCCAGTTTCACAGGCAAGAGATACTGGCCACACAGTGATGAACAGGGAGAGAATCTGCTGGCAGGAAGAAAATGACCGATTATGGTATCTTAAGTCCCATGGCTTTCTTGTCCTCTGAGGAGCCATTCTAGGATTCTTGTTAGCTGATTTTCAGAAGCTTGTGTGTGAAAGATGACACTGACATTGCAAAAACATCACTCCACTTCTTAGGCATTATACCTTTATATGTAGGCATACTGTACTACCTCTGTCTGCTCTTCAGAGATGGGTATGAAGAGCAGTGCAGTTGAATGATGCCATACTTGATGAAGCAGTGTCAACCCAAAGTGTGTTCTTTCTGTCAATCAGAATTTGGCAGTCCTCCTGTGTGAACATTACAGTGTGCCTGAACAGTAGGATGCTTGGAGCTGCAGGCAAGGAACAGTCTTTATCCATGCTCATTCTTGTCCTATCTTCAACTTGCTGACACTATATAATCTCATTTTCAGCATTTAGTGAATATCTTGATGTTTTTCTGTCAAGTTCTTTCTTTTATTTTGAATCATCCCCTCTTGGTAATCCTTCTCTTGTTGTCCTCATTGCAAATAACTTGAACATCTTCTGTTTTCTCTTCTGTCATGCTTCATTCTTGTATGATCTGTCTATCAGACAGGACTCTGTGTGATAAAAGGAACCTCTAACATCATGATTTTATAAACAATGCTTAGAAATAATGTCCTTGCACATATAGTGCACATTGAGTCTCCTGGCATCAGCATATCATCTTTTGCTTCCCCATGCATGGTCATTGGGGGTGGGAATGGCTGAGGGGGAGAAGCAGTAACAAGGTGGTTGAGGGTTAGTAGTACTGTCTGTGCAAGAATGGTTCACATACAGCAGAACATGTCTATCACAGAACTTGGAGTTGAGCCCTGATTTTCTGTGGCTCCTTGAAGTCTTATTTGTTGGAATTTTGCTTAGCATTGCTAACACTCTTCATAAGGTAGAATAAAAAATGGAAGATTAACTAGGAAGAAATATTCATCATATGCTATCAAATTTATTGTTTCTGTCTATTAGATGTTATATATATAGTGTTCATTATATATTAGAAATGTTTTCCCCTCCTGTGTTCTTATGTGAGAAATGACAGAAAATGCATGTTTGTCATCTCGTGAATTTGCTTGTATTTTCTGATTGTGTAATTCTGGATCTTCAGAAGATGAAACTGAAATGAAAGCATGTCCCATTTCATGGGACTGTTGGTTTTCTCCTGTTGTAAGAAGTCATTAATATCATATCTATTAAAAAAAATGTAGTCTCTCATGAAGTTTTGCATTCGTTTTAGCTCTCAGTAGCATAGCTGTTTAAACATTTCAATCTTCAGGCTGAGACTTGCAGTACATTATTGGGTCAGTATTACAGAGCTGCTGTGCATTACTGTTAGAAAATTTGAGATTTTTACCTCAAAACAACATTCTACATATTGGTGCACATTACTGAAATGGTGGATACTGGTTGGTGGACTAGTTAGGGCATGGCTTTATCCATGAACCAAAAGAATGCTTTCTTTTAAGATGTAATCATTTCTTTGTTATTTTAGGCAGAAGATTGAGCGATGCACTCTCACTGGTACAAATCGTGAGGTAATCGTTAGCACTGCTCTGCATCCATTTGGAATGACATTGTTTGATCAGCACATATACTGGACAGACTGGAGCACACAAAGCATTTACCGAGCTAATAAGTATGATGGTTCAGATCAGATTGTGATGATCATGAATCTTCCACAAAGACCAATGGATATTCATGTCTGGGCAAAAAGTAAGCAGCAACAGTGTACCAACCCTTGCAACCAGTTTAATGGTGGCTGCAGTCACATCTGTGCACCAGGTAAGCTCTTATGCTTGATGATTGTAAGGTATTAATGTTGCCTTTATGAGAGTTCGTAATATAATATGTTTAATATTTAATTTATAAATGCAATCAAAATGATTGCAATTCAAGGTCATAGTATTTTGTTAACACACCCGAGGGTTGTGTCTGAATCCTCACAAATAAAAATGATAGGTTTCCCTAAATATAAACCAAATCATTGTTTTCTGGGGTTTTAATATGGTTTTTGTTTTTCTTTTTTTTTTCCTCTGGGATGAGACATGAAATGAGCTCCACAGTATATGCTTGCCTTAGGAATACATACTGATATGCTGTATACTGAACAGGTGTTTCCTACTACATATTTAAAAAGTCTTTATGGTCACTATATCACATGATAATCTGAAGTCTTTACCTAATGATTAATTTCCAAAATAAATGTTTCTACTGTCCTGTTTTAAATGTTGGACAATTGGTAAGAAGTTGGCACAAACTGATTTCTGTCTACACTGTGGGACAGGTGTCCTTTGAAGCATGGGCTCCAGAAACATACTCTGTAGCGTCAGCTGCATTTTGGAGTGAGACCTGAGTGACATATGTCTTCCATCTTGTAACTCTCCTTGTGCACATTTAAAGAGAGAATTAAAGTGTGCCAACAGGTTGCCAGTCCAAATGGCCGGGAAGCCAGAATAGCAGTATACCCCAAAGAGCATACCCGTTACAGAGCTCTTTCATGTGTTGTGGATTTTTGGAAGTGATGCTCCTTCACTTTGAAAAGCTCATTCGATACCTGCTTGTGGTAATTGTGTAAATGCCTTTTAAAAGCTGTCTTGCCTGAAAACAGCTTCTGATTGATTTTGAAAAGACCAGTTAGTCTAGTGCAGGAGTTTTGAACATCTTGTTTTCATTTTGAGGGATAGAGACTAATCAGAGCTGCTGCAGCTCTGATATTTGAAAGCATCAGATGCCATCTTGCAGCCACCCAAAAACTATTTGGACAACAAGTAAATATCAAGATACTCCAAATTCTTATCTCAGTTCCTTTAAAGAACTCTGGAATAACTCCTGTGGGTTTTAATGAATTTGTTTATGCTTAATTAAGACAAAACTCTAAGTCACCAGACTTCTGAGCAGATCTTACAGGAATTCTGAGAATTTCATTTCCTTTTCCAGTGTTACAGCTGTGAACAGTTTCATAGAACCCTGTCTAAAGCAGCAATGTTAAATTTGTGGGTTGAGGTTTTTTTAATATTTTTTTTAATTTTATTTTTACTGTCAAACATAAATTTAGGTCCAGCTGGTGCAGAATGTCAGTGCCCCTCTGAAGGTCACTGGTATTTAGCCAACAACAACAAGCACTGTATTATGGATAATGGTACCAGGTGTGATACTGGTTTCTTCACATGCCTTAATGGGCAATGTATCTCTGAGCGATGGAAATGTGACAATGACAATGACTGTGGTGATGGCAGTGATGAATTGGAAAGTGTGTGTGGTAAGCATTTAAAATATCTTCATGAGAAAGTGATGCATGCTCTTTCTTACCTGTACTGTATTCTCAATTTTATGTCTTCCTGATCATGGATCTTAATGGCTGCCACTAGAAACAGTTTCTTGCTTGCTCGAAGACTTGAGATCTGAATGGCTATTAATTTGCTCTAGAATCCAAAAGCACTGTGGTATTGAGTTTTTGTCACGTATAGGTAATTTCTATTTTGTTTAATTCAAATATGTGTTTTACTTTGCATGCAGTCCGTTTTGCAGCTGTGTTTGCCCTGGCAG
Organism: Melopsittacus undulatus; assembly: GCF_012275295.1. Taxonomy (NCBI): domain Eukaryota; kingdom Metazoa; phylum Chordata; class Aves; order Psittaciformes; family Psittaculidae; genus Melopsittacus; species Melopsittacus undulatus. The sequence continues at coordinate 43,164,017 of NC_047534.1, forward strand.
GTAAAAATATTGTGATTTTACTTGTTACTTTATCACAGAGCTTTGATTACACTTTATCCATGTATATTCATATCTATTTACTTACTTATTTATCTATTTATCCATTTATTTTCTCTGCAGCTTTCCATACTTGTCAGCCAACAGCTTTTACCTGTGGTAATGGGCGATGTGTGCCCTATCATTACCGCTGTGATCACTACAATGATTGTGGGGATAACAGTGATGAGGCAGGCTGCTTGTTCCGAACTTGTGACTCCCACACAGAATTTACTTGCAATAATGGAAGGTGTATTTCCCTTCAGTATGTCTGCAATGGAGTGAACAACTGTCACGATAATGGCACATCTGATGAGAGGAATTGCCGTAAGTTTGCTTACCTAGTGCTTATTTGAGTCTGAGTCTTTAGACTGAAGAAGAGGTAAATGTGTTTGTGTGTGAAGAATCATGACAAAATCAAAGAGGATAAAGGATTTCTTTACTTACATTATAGATTCTGCTTCATGTTATTTGAAGGAAATAGAATTGTTAAAAGGTATTCTGGAGTAGCCAAAGGCATTATATAATAACAATTGGTTTAAATAGTCTGCCTTGATGTAACAAATTTTCATGCAGTACTTACTGTTAGGTCTTTTGAGTAATCACATGGATTTCGAAAAAGTTATTTTGGATTCATTGGATGCAGGGCTCATGTTTTTGCAGGACTAGCCTGGAGTTCGACAGTGGACTTTTACTTTGTTAATTATACTATATTTAATCACTGGGAGTGCATATTTTGACACAGTTTATATTTATTCTGTTTAGAATGGTACACTTTGTAGCTCTCAAAGTTATCAGTAACGTTTGTTTTCCTGAAGATGTAAATTATGATTAGGTCAATATTGACTGCTTGTTACAGTTAATCAAACCCATCACGTCCTTGCACTAAGATTGCATTTTTCAGTGGAAAACATAGCTGGCTAGCTGGAGTTAGAGATATCCATGAAAATATATTTAGTGGATATTTAGTGGGATTTTTTTCTGATGATTCATACAGGACCAGCTGGTTGCAAATGCAGGCATTACAGTGTGAATACATGTCAATTTACATTGCCTCACACACAAGTATTGGTGTGTGTTTCTTCGATCGTTTTTGTCAGGATTTCTGTCAATGATAGCAGTTGTCTAATTGTTTCCGTATAGCACAAGTAGTATGACTGCAGTTTAGCAAGTGAGTGAGGTGGGACTCTATAACAATATTATTTATTTTTAATGAGATACAGCATAACAGTATTAAGAAAAACTCTAACGAACTTTTTGTTCGTCCCTCCTTAAAGCGGAGCGCACTTGCCAATCTGGTTATACAAAATGTCAAAGCACAAATATTTGCATTCCTCGAACGTATTTGTGTGATGGTGATAATGACTGTGGAGATATGAGTGATGAGAGCCCTACTCACTGTGGTAAGTTAATAGGGCCTCTGTTACTTTTCTTGTACTTCAGTAATTTATTCCACTGCTTTATGACATAACCCCAAAAGTGCTTAAAACATCTACTCTTGTAATACTGAAGAGTTATGAGGTGTATGCATTTCATTATTAGCTCTCAATTATCTAAGTCATGCTTTTATCTAATAAAGAAGATCATATTTTTTTCAGCATTTTTATGCAGCATTAGCGGGATCATTCCTTTTGCTAATTTTGCACTGTCTCCTTTATTGTTTTACAAGGTACTTCAGTATTACAGTGTTTTGGCTTGTTTTGATTTCACATTTGAATGTTTTTCCTTCTAATCATAATGAATAGCATACAGTCTCAAATGTAATTTCTTTTAGCTCTTCCACGTACTTACGTATGTCTTAGCTTATGATTTGTTGTTCATTGTAGCTGCCAGTTATTGTGTATAAGTGTCTAGTTTTCAATTAGCCTTAATTATAAAGCAGTTTATCTTTGCTGCTACAGACATTTGTATTAGGTAATAGGTATTCCTGTATAAGACGTTCGGCTCATAATGGATATTTTCAGATCCTGTTTTATTTTTAGTATTGTCTAAATGGATTACTTTCTGCTTTCACTGGTTTCCCTAAAGGTATCTGCCTTGAGTTAATCAGGCTACAGGTTTTCTAAAATATGAGTTCAATTTTTCTAGCCAGAACATGGCCACTTTTATCTATGGACCCCCATGTGTCAAAAATATGTGGCTATATATACTGACATAATGACTCTTGTGCTGCTCATGAAAGGTGTGCTTTTGTCCCTTCTGCTTTTTATGTCCCAGCACTGCTGACTTATTTAAATTGAGAAGTGGTGAAGGGCAAGAAAGAAGGTGACAAGGGGAGAATGGGAGATCCAAGAAGCCCCAAGACATTAATGAACAATTAATTGCCTTTGATTTCTGTCATTGAAGGCACACAGAAGAGCAAGTTAAAAGGCCAGATTAGGTCCTTTTTGGTATCTTGAAACCATCAGAGGGTACAGGAAAGTATCTGTAACTACTGAAGAAATTATCAAACACACTCTACATGCTAGGGGGCTCAGCCAGAGTGCAAAAGGAACGTTTGCAGTGTGCTTAGCTGGTACTATTCATGGTTACAGTTTGCTCTTGTCTGCCGTTAAGAAAAGATTCCTACCTGCAAGTGAAGAAAAAATGATGGGGAATCAAGGAAAGCAGTATCTGCCATCAGATATTACTTCCTTACTACACATTTTGATTCCTTGTAAAGCATGGAGTCTGCTACCACCTGGTTTGGGCACTGGAGAAATGGGTATATTTGACTGTGCTTATTTTCTTGTGCACAGATCTCAAGTACAAATGTAGAACATATTTACAGTTGTTGCATGCAGTCCTGTTTCCAGAGCAAATTCTGTCTACTTATTAGCTGATACGTATGCCCAAGGAGAAAACTAAGCCCATTTTTTGCATGCAAAGATCAAGTTTGTACAGTGAACTCATTGCAGATTGGCTGTGAAAAGACATCCTTCCTAGCATAATTTTTTCTCTTTCTTTTTTTGGGTCTGTAATATTTTTGCATAACATGGACTCAAAAGCAACTTAAAACAAGTTGGAAAGGTAACAGAGAGAAAGAAGTCATACATAGGTTTTTTCTTCCAGTCTCACTGACTTGCACAAATAGTGAGTTTCGTTGTACATCGGGACGTTGCATTCCTGCTCATTGGTACTGTGATCAAGGAATAGACTGTACTGATGGCTCTGATGAACCTGCCTCTTGTGGTAAGTTTACACTCAGAAGATATAACACAATGGGCTATGGAAAATGAGTAGTTCCTTTTTTTTTTAGCTTGAAATAAGTATATTCTGAGGTTTACTCACTGACTCTAAATAATATGAGTCACTGAGTAATGAAAGTCTTAAATACTTATATCTATGTGTGGAATATGAAGGCTTTTATTTGCAGCAATTGATTGCTCTTAATGTAATTACTGTTAATGTATAATCTGTGTCTTTGTAAGACTGTGATAGTGGTGAATCAGGTAACAAAAAGTAACAAGTATTTTGGTATTATATTGGATGTAAAAGCAGATGTTATGCTGTACAGGAAGTGTGTGTGCAGTATTGCATTTTTGGGAAAAATGGGATGCAGAGGAACGTTGCTGACAATATAAGGTATCATAGTATTGCAGTAAGCAAATCCTGTGTTTACAATAGAAACTAATGGTAATAAGTAGTGTGGCAGGGAAGAAAGTGAAAAGAAGTAGGTAATCTCTAGGGAAGAAGAGAAGGGGCTAACAGAAGTCACTGAGAATTGATATTACAAAATTCTCATTATTCTCACTATGAAAGCTGGCTTAACATAAAGCAGAACAGATTCTTATATGTTTTAAGCAGGGCTAATAGCTTACTTTGCTGGAGTTGCATGTTTAACATAAGAAAATGTCTTGCAGCTTATACCTTAACTAACCGTCTTACATTTAAACTTCTATTTTGCATGTCACTATCGTAAAATTCTCCCTAAAATATGTTTCTTGTTAGATTTTCATGGCAGTGCAGGTTAGTTTAAGAAGCAAAGTGATTGTTTTCATTTTTAAGTGCCCCAAGTGCGGACTTGTTCAAGCAACCAGTTCAGATGTGATGATGGCAGATGTATCCCAGCAACATGGATCTGTGATGGTGATAATGACTGCGGGGATATGAGTGATGAGGATCAAAGACATAATTGTGGTGGGTGTTTAATGCAAATACATACTGCTCTTTGTCCTTGCAAGTATTTATTAGAAAACAACCAACTGCAGAGTCCCACCCTCTTCCAATTTTTCTATTCATAAGGGTGCACATTAAGATAAGGTGCACTCTTCCTGTGCTTTCATTTTCATTATAGTGAGTTAAAATCAAGTATTTTACTGTGGGAGGGTAATTGTTCTAATTTTGCAATTACTCTTCTTTGAATTTTTGAGTTCAAATGGAGATATAATTAACCCGAGTTGTTTGTGTGATGTGGGAAGCAATAACAGTTTCATTTGAGATACTCCCTGATTGTCACACACTATGTCTTGTGTGTTATATTAATAACCACATGGTTCTGGCATAATTTCTTTAAAAATAAGCGTGCCTGTTTGGAGGGTAAACAAAGGGAAGAAGGTTCACCAAGCCTGGTCCTGCTCCTTACTTCTTTTAACAATAAATGGATATACTTGCCCTCCTTATTATTCTCTCTGAATGTGCAGCAAAGCATGGCTTTATTGTGGATTGAAGGTGGATAACTAGGCTGTGTGTGTGTGTAGTGGGAGAGGGTGTTATAGAATACAGAGTATAACTTAGTGTCTCAATGAACATGCTTTTCTTTCAGCAAACCGCAACTGCACGGCAGCAGAGTTCACATGTGCCAACAATCGACCCCCCCTCAGGAGGTGCATTCCTCGGGCATGGGTCTGTGATGGTGATGCTGACTGCAGTGATGCATTTGATGAGCACCAGAACTGCACACGAAGATCTTGCACAGAAAATGAGTTTACCTGTAGCAATGGCTTGTGCATTCGAAACACATACAGGTTTGTTACTACCTGAGCCACTGCAGGAATACTCAGAATTTGCTTAAAGTGAAGGAGATAATTCAAAAACTTTTTCATACTCTTTACTTGTTAAGTAGATCTACATGCTGTAATGATACTGTTTATCTGCTCCACATTAATGCATTAGTTTTAACTTTAAAATGCTCAGAAATTTTCTATGTTAATATTCCCAATACCATTAGCATTGCATCATTTTTCTTGTTCCTAGTAATGTCTCTTGGGGTGATTCTGTTCAGCTTGTAATGCATAAAAGGAATACAAGCAGATCTCAGAGAACCAGATTCTATATAATACAAACCTAATTTCCAAAAGTCTCTTTCATTGGAGCCAATACTATCTGGCTGCCTTTGGAAATCAGTAGAGTGTATCTATCTATCTGCCCTAAAGGTAGTGATTTTCTTATTATATTTGTTCATCCTTCTTCAGATGTGACAGGCGGAATGACTGTGGTGACAGCAGTGATGAAAGGGGATGCATCTATGAACCCTGTCAACAGCACCAGTTTACTTGTCAGAATGGGCGCTGCATTTCCAAGGCCTACATCTGTGATGGGGACAATGACTGTGGTGATGAATCTGATGAGCTAGAACATCTCTGTAATACACCAGAAGCAACTTGCTCTCCTCATCATTTTAAATGTGACAATGGAAACTGCATTGAAGTGGTTAAAGTCTGCAATCGCTTGGATGATTGCTTAGATAATAGCGATGAAAAAGGATGTGGTATGTGTAGATTGGTTTCTATTGTCTTATTTAATTTGAAATGCTTATGCAGCCTTAAGAAAAAGAATTCTTAAGACATTTGCTTAATTGCAATCATAGTCTATCTTATCTCAGAGGGATTAGAAGAAATTTTTATATCTAAATGTTTGTTTTAATTAAATAATACTTCTTATATTGTTTTAACAAACCATGAAAATTAGCTAATTACATAAACTAAATTTAGTTGAGACATTATGAATTGCCCTTTCATTTGCAAAATGCATACATTCATGAGTATGTATTTTCAATTCACTGTGTTTGGTGACAGACCTCTAAGGTGCTAGAACGATTTTGTATTAGATTATATTCTTTTCCTTGTTCCTTTATTACAGCAGCCCAGATTCATATTCAGCATTTCCAGGGCCTAGCAGAGAGAGAGAGAGAGAGAAGAGTACATTGGAAAGTGACTGCACTATTTTCTCTGCTAGCTGGTTTCTTGAATAGAACTCTTCTCCTTCCCCAGGTATAAATGAATGCAGTGACCCTTCAATCAGTGGATGTGATCATAACTGTACAGACACACAGACAAGTTTCTACTGTTCTTGTCATCCTGGCTATAAACTTATGTCTGATAAACGGACTTGTGATGATATTGATGAGTGCAATGAAACTCCATCAGTATGTAGCCAGATTTGTGAGAACACAGCTGGTTCCTACATCTGTAAGTGTGCCCCAGGCTATATCCGGGAGCCTGATGGAAAAAGTTGCCGGCAAAATAGTAATATCTCCCCATACCTTATTTTTAGCAACCGTTACTATCTGAGAAATCTCACAGCAGATGGCCAGTCTTACTCTCTCATTTTGCAAGGACTGAGAAATGTGGTGGCACTGGACTTTGACAGGGTGGAAAAGAGGTTGTACTGGATTGATGTGGGGAGGAAGGTCATTGAACGAATGTTCCTAAATGGAACAAATAAGGAGGCAGTGATAAGTGATGATGTTCCCAACGGGGAAGGTATCGCTGTTGACTGGGTTGGCAGGTAAGAAAATACACTTTCTGTCTTTCTGGGTTACTAAGAAAATTATGTATGAGAAAGTTTACCTTAGGGTTTTCTCCTACTTCATGTGAAATTCCTGATGAGAGCTGAAATAATTTTGTAGCGTGGATGCAGTCTTATATAAGTGGACTGGAATTGTTCACCACCATCTAATATGTTACATGACATTCTAACAACTGTCATATGAAGTATACTAAGGTTATATCAGAGTTGCTCTCTCATCAATAATGAAGTAGTGCTTATGACCCTTGGGAAAAACTTGTTAGGAAATCATTAATGAACAAACTAGGCAAGCTACCAGGTGGGGTGTCATGTGTGGCTATTGGGTAGGGATTTTGAGGTTAGGCTCTTTATTCCTTCGCTAGCATTTTCTGGAGTTGGGATGCAGGCCTCTCTCTATATGTAAACAATATGTTACAACAAGTAACTAGATTCCAATGAAGTAAGTAATAACACTAATGAAATTTGTCTCCTGTGCCAATGTGAAGAGCATGTTTCTTTTGCTCTTGAAAAATGCATCTTTAACACTCAAACATGATCCACATCACTAGAGCTGTGAGGGCAGTATAAGGTGGTGTAATTGGAAATCACTTTTCATTATTTTTAATTGCATGCTGTGTATCAGAAAGTAATCTGATTTACTTCCATAGAAACTGTCCTTACGTGGTGCTGTTTCTGACAGTGCTCTTGGCTGTGTTTCATCAGGTTTTGCTTTCTGAATGTAGTACTATCAGTATGAAAGGCTTAAGTATGATGGATCAGACTTTGCAAAATAATGAGAATAATGCAAAATGTCACATTTAGAACTTAAATGAGAGTGCTTATATGAATGTCATAGAATCATAAAACTTTTAGGTTGGAAGGGACCTCAAAGCTTATCCAGTTCCAACCCCTTGCCATGAGCATGGACACCTTCCACTAGACCAGGTTGCTCCAGGCCCCATCCAACCTGGCCTTGAATACTTCCAGGGATGGGGCATCCACAACTTCTCTGGCAACCTGTTCTAGTGTCTCACCACCTTCACAGTGAAGAAATTTTTCATAATCTCCCCTCTGTCCGTTTAAAGCCATTCTGCCTTGTCCTATCACTACATGTCCTTGTAGAAAGTTCCTCTCCAGATTTCTTGTAGGATCCCCTTTAGGGACTGGAAGGCTGTTGTAAGTTCTCCTCTGAGCCTTCTCTTCTCCAGGCTGAACAAGCTCAAATCTCTCAGCCTGTCTTCACAGGAGATGTGCTCCAGCCAGCCCTCTGAGCGTTTTCACAGCCCTCTTCTGGACTCAGTCAATATCACTATAATATTTTTTGTTTTTAAACCCCTTTGTCTCTAAACCTAATGATACTTAATGTTGCCTGCAGTCCCAAATGCTTTATGATTCATGGAGAGATGAGGAAGGAAAAGTCTGTTTTTAGCTCAAGTGGTCCTACTGCTCCATTGTTAATACAGTTGCTGAATTATTTCAGCTACCATTAGTTAAGTCATAAGTCAGTTTTTGATTAGATGTTTCATAAGGGATGGAGAACAATACAATGGTTGATGAGTTTTTCCACTCATTTTCAGCACAGGGAGAGGACTGGAGGATGTCATGAAGTTCAGGTTGGGAAGAATATCTTGTCCTCTTCCCTAGTGGGAATGGTACTGCTTATGGTGGTGTAGACAGAGATTCTATCTGTCAGGCTATACCTGGAATGGCCCTGTGGATGCTGACCAGCTGTGCAAACAATTTCAAAATAGCTGCTGTATTTTTAATTAAATGCTTTGTTTTGGTGCAGGCTTTTAAAAATCATTGCTTCAGCTGCATGATTTAATTGACTGCAGCTGTGTACACTTCTATGCAAAGTAATAGAAAAGTTAGGAAATTTTAGGTGAAGTTTAAATTTGGCACTTGAACTGCATCTTTAAAGGAGAACCTGCCAGGTATTCTACCTGTTTGATGAGAGCAGAGGTGGCAGCATGGAACAGATATGATCCTTTCCAATACCTCACAGCTGTGGTCAGAAATTATTGCACTAGGTGTCTGTTTTGCTGGCCATTGTTGGTAGGAGGGAAAGGGAAGAGGAGTTTAGGGATTTATAGGCAAATGACATATAATTACTCAAATGTGCAATGGCAAGTTGGAATTTGGCACGAATGACTGTGGATCCAGGAACACCAGGAGGGAAAAGGGACGTCTGGAGCACTGTGTAGAAGAGATGTCAGTTCAGTATGTGGATTTTTCCTTTAGAGTGGATATATTGCTTTTAGGATAAGAAAAAACCCAAACCCTAAAATTTTTAGATGCTGTGAAGCAAAATAAACCAAAAAAAGCAAATAAGAGTAAATAAATTAAATCATTTCAGAAAATTGTACTGGGTGGATGCCTACAAAGATTGTCTCTATGTCTCTGAACTTGATGGAAGATTTCGGAGAAAGCTAGTGGACCGGTGTGTGGATGCCAACAACACTTTCTGCTTTCAGTACCCCAGAGCAATTGTTGTTCATCCAAAATATGGGTATGACACTTCATGAGTGATTTTCCTTTCTTTTGCAAATAGTCTTGCACTGTCTTTGAAAATCTGAACTAAATTTTGCTTGCCTGCACTTAAATTTGCAGGGCAGTAGATCTTATTTACAGCTTAGGAATCAGATAGCATTGAAAGTGGAATTTGGTTCCATGTAAACAAAGAAGTTTTGATTGCAGGGCTAAAAAGATTGTTGGAAGTGTGTGTGATTTGATAGATGGTGGGGCTGCCAGTTCTATTCTTTGAAGGTGACTGTGATCATGCAGTTGTCTGCTGTAGCAGAGTAGCAAATCATAGAATCATAGATTCATAGAATAGTTTGGGTTGGAAAGGACCTTAAGATCATCTAGTTCCAACCCCCCTGCCATGGGCAGGGACACCTCACACTAAACCATATCACCCAAGGCTTCATCCAACCTGGCCTTGAACACCGTCAGGGATGGAGCATTCACAGCTTCCCTGGGCAACCCATTCCAGTGCCTCATCACCCTTACAGTAAAGAACTTCCTCCCTTATAATCAATCTAAGCTTCCCCTGTTTAAGTTTTAATCTGTTTTCCCCTTGTCCAATCACTACAGCCCCTAATGAAGAGTCCCTCTCCAACATCCCTGTAGGTCCCCTTCAGATACTGGAAGGCTGCTATGAGGTCTCCATGCAGCCTTCTCCAGGCTGAACAGCCCCAACTTTCTCAGCCTGTCTTCATACAGGAGGTGCTTCAGTCCCCTGATCATCCTCGTGGCCCTCCTCTGGACTTGTTCCAACAGTTCCATGTTCTTTTTATGTTGAGGACACCAGAACTGTACACAATACTCCAAGTGAGGTCTCTCAAGAACAGAGTAGAGGGGCAGGATCACCTCCTTCACCTGCTGGTCATGCTAATATAAATATGTTAACCTTTTTATTATCTCCCTCAATCTATGCTTTAGTTCTTTTGCAAGAAATACTATATTTGAGTGTGGCTTCTAATATTTACTTCAGCACATTTCTACCACAATCCTAACTATTAATTATTTGAACAGACAGATCTACTGGACAGACTGGGCAGATCGAGCCTATATTGGACGAGCAGGCATGGATGGCAAGGAGAAGACAGTGATTATTTCTTCAAAGTTAGAGTGGCCCAATGGACTTACCATAGATTACACCAATGACAAGCTCTACTGGGCAGATGCCCATCTAAATTACATTGAGTATGTATGCAGAAAGAATAAAACAAGTGAATAATTGCTCATGTCATATTGCAGTGGTAGCATTTATAGATGCTGTAAGCATCACACATATTTCTACCTACTGAGTGTAGAAAACAAGAGTCAGAAAGTATGGAGTAGTAGGTGATACAAATTACTAGATGACACAGTAGTAAAAATTATAGCAAAAAGATTCACAGCCTGTACTCAAATATGCAACTTCTCTATATCTAGATGTACAACCTGAACCAAAGCAAAACTGAGTATTAAAATAACTACTTTTTCCAACTTAATAAATTAGTATACAAGTTGTTAGATGTCTGAATGTTTGTCCATAGGTATGACATGGAATTTCCTGTTAGCATCTGGGGTATTTTTTGTTAGCTAAGAAAAATCTATTAATTGCTTCTAGTGTCAGAAAATTTCCACTGGAATAGCAGTAAAAATTAGGAACTAGCATTTGTGATTCTTGTCAAGGCATTGAAATACTTTAAAAGCAACCCTTTGTATTTATATTACTATTTATATTTGTATTCATATTTACATATATATTTAGATTTATCTTTATTCTTACTTTTTTTCTGGAAGCCCTTTCTATGCTGAAGCTTTAAAGCCATGTTTTTAAAAATATGTACTAATTATATAATTTGCCTCTAAAGCAAGGTGTTACTAAAAATATAAAATGTTATTAAAGATATCAGAGGAGACTCTAAATCAGAAACACATGTACAATTTAGGAATATAGGAGGCCATTTATTGTCTTATGTGTTCCATTAGCAGTCTGAATGATCCAGGCAAGCTAGTCTCCTATGTGACAAAAATAACTTGCTCTAAGGCAGCAAATGTGCAAGATTTCATTTTTCTAGATGATATGCTTCTGTTGGAGCACTTTACATTTCAGCGGATGCTCCTCTATTCCATTTATTTGCTTAAAATAACCCATCATACTTTCCTGCGTGTTTTAAAATGTGTTCATTGAGGACAGTGATCGCTGGGGACTAAATAAGCTACAATTCCACATTGCATGATCCTGGACACCAAAAAATGAAGTACCATAAGCATACATAATAAAGATGTGAAGATGTTTTAGCATTCACATAAATGTTTTGCATATTTTCCTTTGTGTAGATATTCTGACCTGGATGGGCATCATCGTCACACAGTATATGATGGGACTTTACCTCATCCATTTGCAATAACAATATTTGAAGACATGATATACTGGACTGACTGGAACACAAGAACAGTTGAAAAAGGAAATAAATATGATGGATCAGGCAGGACTGTTCTTGTGAATACCACACACAGACCATTTGACATCCATGTTTACCACCCATACAGACAGCCCTTTGGTAAGAAAACAGATTTAGATTTTCATTTAACTGTTATCCAGAGACTTATTGTGAAAGGTCTTGGGGGCACTCAGCTTTTGTCTTTTCTGGGAATAAAATGTGCAGAGTAAATATAGACCTTTACAATTACAAATTGCCTTTTCTTTCAATAGTGATGACTGGAAATGTGTAATTTTAAATTCATTTCTGAAATGTCATGGCTAAATAGCATACATTTCCTGTATATGAAATCATACATTTGTCTCGCTAGTTTCTGGTATTCAACTTATTACATTTAGGCTTTCAATACAGTATTAGAGGAGTCTATTGTACATTGAGACCTTTGTGTCCTGTTTTTTGTCCTGGGATTTGCAAAGTACAGTAATATTTATTCTTCTATTTTACCAGTAAATAATCCTTGTGGCACCAACAATGGTGGTTGTTCCCATCTGTGTCTGATAAAAGCTGGTGGTCAGGGTTATTCCTGTGAATGTCCTGATAACTTCATGATAGTACAGTTTGGAAACACAGCCCACTGCCTTCCCATGTGCTCTAGCACCCAGTTTCTCTGTGCAGACACTGAGAGGTAAGTTCACTGCTCACTGTCTTATTTTTCAAAGATGTAAGGATACATCTTGCAGTTTAGTCTCTTCAAAAGGACATGGAGCTAGGGATCCCTTCCAGATATATAATATCCAGATATATATATAATACTTCCAGATTAATTGTTTAAATAGTACTTTGTACTTTTCTTCTTGTTATGTGGCATTGCTAATGTAGCAAAGGTTGTGTGTTAGAAATGTGTACCTCTATGAACCATCTCCAGTTGAATTCACAAACCTAGGACCTTCTCTTATTTTTTTGTTCATCTTTTGCAATGTATCTGTTTCTGCCAAATATATGCTGTCTGCCAGTGACCCAGGAAAGTAATTTAGTTGGTGTGGGGGTGCATTTCCAACTCTCTTTTTCTGAGACAGCTGCAGTAGAGGGAGAGAAATGGTGATAAAATGTGCTGATATTGTATCACTCTGGAGTCTATGAGGCAGACCTGCTTGTTGGGTGGCCTTTTGAAACAGTGTTACAACGATACTCCCTAATGAAATTCTTGTGCTAAAGCTCAAGTGAATTAAAATATTACATTAAAAATCCAATTGATAATTGTTTTAAAAAGCATGAGAGGTGGTTACCATAAATATATATATAGAAATTAAAATGTTCTTAATTTGCTGTTAACTTTCCTCTAGAGACTCACCAATATCAGCTGTTTCTGGTGATAGTATTGTGGTTGTATAGCTGCAGAGACATATCAAAGAAAACACTGTCTTCTCTTTGTAGGTGTATTCCTATCTGGTGGAAATGTGATGGACAGAGGGACTGTCGAGATGGCTCTGATGAGCCCCCTACCTGTCCACACCGATACTGTCCTGTTGGTCAGTTCCAGTGTAATGATGGGAACTGCACAAGTCCACATTTCCTGTGCAATACCCAGCTAGATTGCCATGACAGATCAGATGAAGATCCTGTACTTTGTGGTATGTTGCAACTAATAAATTTAAGTGTTTTGCCAGTACAAAACATGTAAACTGTGTGTAAATTTCAGAATAATTATCCCATATTTGTAGTGACAGAACAAGGGAAAATAGTATGAAACTGAAAGAGAGTAGATTTACATTAGCTATGAGGAAGAAATTCTTTGCTATGAGGGTGGTGAGACACGGGAAAAGATTGCCCGGAGAAGCTGTGACTGCCCCATCCCCGGAACTGTGCAAGGCCAGGTTAGGCAGGGCTTTCATCAACCCAGTCTAGTAGAAGGTGTCCCTGCTCATGGTAAGGGTGTTGGAAAGAGATGATCTTTAAGGTCCCTTCCAATTCTAACCATTCAATGATTCTGTGATTTTACAGATGGAAAGGCGAGATAGACAGATGCACTCTTTATTAATCTTGCACCTGCTAGAGCAATTCTCCTTTGTGCAAAAGCAGGGTACAGGAGATCAAAAGTATAAAAACAAATCAAAATATCAAAACACAAGCATTTTCTACACCTTTGAGATAGATTTGCACTGATGTAAATTTCAGTCTGAGGTATAAAATACTAGAAGCAGGACCTATGTTGTTAAGTAAACCATGGTGAGTATGAGGAATCCAAGAATTCCTAGTGCTAGGTCAGTCTACCAGCTATGCTAATTTTACCTGTATTGTGGAGCTTTGTAATGATGGGACCAAATTATTTCACCTTCTGCATCGCAGTGCATGTGGGAAGATTTGTTTTGGAGAGTTGTGATTTCTAAAATACTGCTTGTGGTGGCAGTATTTTAGAAATGTAGCCTAACTATGCTCGTGGAATTATGTTATTTCCTTAGAAACTGTCTTATTCCACATACTTATGTCTAACTTAAAAAAGCATATCCTTAGTTCTCTTTTTTTTGTAAATAATGTAGTTCTGGCAGTTGTAAGCTCAGTAATACAAAGGGGAAGTGGTGGTGGGGAAAGCAGTGTGGTTGTATAATTGGTAGTTTCATTGTCTTCTATTAGCAAAGTGTTTCTAACAATGACAGAAATGTCAATTTTACCTGAGTTTCAATAGCTAAGCTCTTGAGTGTGGCACAGGGGAACATTGTATAAGTAGAAATGTTTCAGCTGGATAATGTGTCACTGGTTTTAACGTACTGGGTACAATAAAAGTCAGTTTAGGTCTATATAATTTGTTCTGCTTATCTTGTGCATGGGAATAGAATCATTTAGTCTAGATAATGTATGGAAATTGTAACATACTGTTCCTTCTTGAACAGTTTGGCAGTGTATATAAAAAAAGTAGAAGGGTGGTGTCCAGTGAGACATATAAAGTCTGGAAGGAGAGATCAATGTTAACTCCTATTTTCATAGACCTTCAGAGCTCCCCCAGTTTGCCAGCACTGCTGACATTAGATTACAGTGTTTTGCCTTTGGGAATAGAGATTGTACACGTATAGGTTGTGGAGCTGATATTATCATGGTCTTCTGTTTTCTGAGATGTTCATTCATAGTCAGAGGAACAGGCTCATCAGGTAATGAATATCTAAGATGGTTGTACAGCCAGAGCTGTCACAATGTCACTTAGCTCCTCTGCAAAGTGATGGGAACCCCTGCCATGTCATGTTTGAATGCTGGCTTTACTCCCCTATGCCTTAGGAGCTATCTGTTCCACTCCTAGAAAAATGTAGACTCATAGTATGCTTGTCTCAAGACGGCTGTGGGAAACATGCCATGTGACATTAGAAATCTGTACCTTAACTGGGCAAGTAAATGTGGTTTCTAGTTTTTACTGGCTTTCTTTCTAACTTTTGGTGTAGACATGATAACTGCTTAATCAACCTAACAACAGCTGACTGTACTGCAAGTTTCAGTATCCTAACAGCAGTTTTGTATTCCTTCAGCTAATCACCAGTGTGAAACTCATCAGTGGCAGTGTGCAAATAAACGATGCATCCCAGAAGCCTGGCAGTGTGATAGAGAGGATGACTGTGGTGATAACTCGGATGAAGATAGTACTCATTGTGCCAGTAGAACCTGTCCCCCAGGCCAATTTAAATGTGACAACGGCCGCTGCATCCCGCAGTCCTGGAAATGTGATGTGGATGATGATTGTGGTGATAACTCTGATGAGCCATTTCATGAATGCAGTAAGCACACAGCTGTAGTAAGCTGCCTACATTATAGTGCACCAAAAGCAGAACAAACTGCATTATTTAACTTTCCTGAGGCTTAAAATTCATTGGAAAGGCATGTTTTCTGCAAGCTAATTGCAGTCATGTAGTAAAGAGTGTTAGAAAAAAGAGTATGTGCTAATTCACTACTTATTCTTGAAAGGAAGAAAGCTTATTTATGCTTCCCAAATTATCAAGAACTGGTAGTGTCTCGCTGAGTTACCTGATGCTAGCAGCATCCTTTGCTTAGTGTCTGTCAACACTTTGTAAAAAGGATATATGCTGATCCATGGCCTATGTGGAAGTAGTGAATATCAATTCATCAGTTTTTACCTTGTTCCATTTTGGAGTCTGACATATACTTATTACAAAATCAAAATGAATTTTCATTTCTTGAAGCTCATGTTTCTCAGGACGACAGGCATATGAATAAAAAGCTTACAGGGAGAACAAACATAGAGCACAGTCTAGCCTATATTTAACAGTAGGGTTTTCCTTTGTGCTCCAGCATCTCTCTTTGAGTTACTGGCCATCTGGAAGAACTTGTGACCAAGTTTGGGCACCTGAGGATAAGCTGCCTCTTCTGGTTTCCAGGCTTAGGGCTTCTATTACCACCATTACCAGCTCTAAAGACTTCAGGGAAAAACACACTGAATGACATTTGAACCTTTCATGGGTTTGTAACACATTCAAAGTACAAGCAGCACAAGTTGAAAAAATAGTAAAATCAGATACATTTAACACTTTACAACACTGACATTAGCAGATAGTTCTTTTTAATAGAAATAATGACTATAAATTATAATAGATTTTGAAGGGCAAAATAACAAGGAGGAAAGTTTAATGTCTAAGTAACACAACTTTGACAATTGCCTCTTTCAGTGGGCCCTGCCTATCGGTGTGACAATCACACACAATTCAGCTGTAGAACCAACTACCGCTGTATACCGTTGTGGGCAGTGTGCAATGGGAATGATGACTGCAGAGACAACAGTGACGAACAAGGCTGTGGTATGTTTGGAGAAAATAATTTCATCATAACTTTGTACCTAAAATATTTCTTTAGTTTACAAACACTTCAGTTTTCTCAACAGCTTCACTAACAATGTACCTAGGCATGTTTTGGTTGATATCAACTAATTATCTTGGTAGCTACTTGTCAGGAGAAGTTCTGTGTGCAGCAATTCATTGTTCAGCTCACATGTTTATGAACTCTAAAGAGCAGGATTTTATTATTTTGTCTAATATGTCATCAAATTAAACAGGAAATATTGTTACTTGAGCAGAACTATTTCAGACAAAACTGTCGGTATATTTTACATCAATTTACCTCCTGTACTAATGAAGTCATCAGTAATGGCAAGTATGATAATGCATTCACAGTCCCTTGCACCTGTGTTAAAACCTTATACATTCATACACAAAGCTTAGAAGACATCAGATCATATCAGAACCAGAAAAGAGTTGAAAGTGCAACATGCCATGAGGTCAAGATGCCTTCCTTTGCCCATAATAAGTTTGTCTCTTTTTGTTTCCATCTCAGTTCTATATAGTTATTTCAGCTGTTTCTTAATCACATCTCTATTATTTGGCTCAGTTCGTGGCATGAACGCCTCTATTTCAATTATCTTCTGTGCATTCCAACTTATCCAAAGACTATGCTAATGTGCTGTTTCATTGGGAAACTGTCTGCACTGCAGAGGAGATGACTTGCAGTCCTCTTGGAGATTTCCGTTGTGACAATCATCGATGTATCCCACTGCGCTGGAAGTGCGATGGAGATAATGACTGTGGAGATAACTCTGATGAGCACAACTGCAGTGAGTTTTTTTTTTGGCTGTCACGATATAGTCCAGCTTGTGACTTAACTATCCCTTTTCTTGTGAGAATGGGGCAGACAGCTCTCAACTGCAGCCATTCCCTTGTTTCACTCTGTATCCTGTCTCTGCTGAAATACCATGATGTCAGAAGGAAGTCAGAATTGTGGTAGCAGAAGGAAACATTCTGGATACATAAAAACACTGATAAATCCACTCACTATAAAGCACAAATTCCTGTTTTCTGCTAAGAAATGACATTTGAATTCTGCCCTGTGTGCAAATGTACTATGATATCATTCCCAGACAATGAAAGCAGATCAGTTTTTTTCTGATTTGGAATAAAGGTTCCTGTATAATTCTGTGATGAAAGAAATCCACAGTGATTTTCCTTTTTTTCTGTATCAAAAGGGGCATAAAACCTTTAACATACTTCAAGAGTATTGGGGAGAATGCTGTTTTAACATAATTTACTTTTAAGTATTATGCCACATTATCTGCTCAAATTACTTTTGTCTAATGAGATAGGCATGGATGTTTACATCTGGGGAACTTTTCTATTTGTACCTTTGTTTTAAATGAAGGTCCTCGT
Source organism: Melopsittacus undulatus (assembly GCF_012275295.1). Lineage (NCBI taxonomy): Eukaryota > Metazoa > Chordata > Aves > Psittaciformes > Psittaculidae > Melopsittacus > Melopsittacus undulatus. Next base: position 43,181,889 of record NC_047534.1, read on the forward strand.
GAATGCACAGAAAGTGAATACCGTTGTGACAACTTGCGCTGCATACCATCCCGATGGATCTGTGATCACGATGATGACTGTGAGGACAATTCAGATGAACGTGACTGTGGTGCGTATTGTCTGGATGCTACCTCTTACATATTCACACTTTACGTGTCTAATATGATAAATTATTCTGCAAAGTAGTTCTTCATGGGAAGCATCTTTAATGGAGTAATGTTAACCAGATCACTTCAGTCATTCTACCCTAAGTAGAGGATTACCATAGTTTTAATGGTCTTGGATTTTGCAGTCTTTTTTAGGATGCTGTTTTCAAAAAGTAAACACTTTATCTGGATTTGAATGAGATACTTCAACAGTTACTTCTGAATCTTTTCAGATCTGAGGACTTGCCACCCAGGTTATTTCCAGTGTGATAGTGGACACTGTGTTGCAGAGCGCTTCAAATGTGATGGAAATGCAGACTGCCTTGATTTCTCTGATGAAGCAACTTGTCGTGAGTTTCTGGCTTTGTGATTGGTGCTCATTGAGCTCACTTCCAGAAAGATCTGTCCTTTCTCTCTAAGTGAGATGACTCCTTAGAGTTAAAGAATTCTGCAACACTCAGTGATGTCAGTAAAAATTCAGGATAAGTATAATATTTTGAATCAGCTTTTTAATATAATGATGGATTGCCATCATTTACATTGATTGTAAACACATTCCTAATGCTAGTAACTTAGTGTGTTTACACGGTCCAGTTGAAGATATGCATGTGTTCGAATTAAATTTTTTTACTATCCCACAGACACTGCAGGATCTCCTGTTTCTGTTGTACTGTTTTCCAAAAAGGTTCTGTTATTACAGAATTGTTTTTTATAATGCTCAGAGGTGTGTATAGTTACCTAAAGTATCAGTGTAGCCAAGGAAATATTTTCCTATTTCTGTCTTCCTTCTGTGTATTGATCTACTGCAGAAAAAAGATGTCTGTATTCTGTAGCTTGTGTTGAACTCCAGCTCCAGCTGTTTCCCAGAAAGTATTATTCCAGGTGGAATGAAAATATCAGCCCTGTGCTCTATCTGTGCTGACATTGGCCTTTTAGATGATATTGAAGGGTTGGTTCTGACTTATGTGTTCAAGCGATTTTAGGCTTCAGTACTCAAGAGAATTCCTTTCTCTATATGTTGGTATTAGAGCAGTTCTGTTTATCTTCCTGTGTACTTAATTTTAACACCCATGCTTTAAGAAAGAAGGGGCATCTGCACAGTAGGATCTTTATTTTTCTGATGGTAACCACATCCTGGAATGTGCATTGCAACAGTTGATCTTTCAGAATTTAGGCTACACAACATTTGTATGTCCTTAAAGGGAGGAAAAAGTATTTGAGAAGCCATTGAAAGGATGTGGTTTATTTATGTAAGTTGGAAGAGTCATATTTTTAATTTCTTTTTGCTCTAATTAATTTTTTTTTCACAGCTTTTACAGAATCTATTTTGGAGTTAGGGCATTTTTTTGTTGTTGTTTTTACATTTTGGGGTTTTTGCTGTTGTTTTTTTTACTATGCCATCATGAGCTGGTTTGGAATTGGCTATCTTAGGTAGTTCTTTAGTCATTCATGTTTGGTTTCAGTGACGTTATTTTCCTTTATTACTGAACTAGATTTGTAAGTAACAAATTCAAGTAGCATTTGTTAAATTAATGATGGCTTATTTTCAAAATCTTCTGGGTATACCTTACATTGTTTCACTACTTATTCAAACCTGAATTGATTATGTTATAGCTACCAAGAAGTCCTCAGTCCTTGCAGTCTGCTGTTAATGTAGTGCCTCATATCTCCTACTATGGAGGGAAGGACATTGAAAAAATAATATAGGCTTAGGCTGAATATTTTTCAGGAAAACCTAAGATTTTTCTTGTAATTGAAAATGTCCTAATAATTTTATTTTCTTCAGCAACACGGTATCCTAATGGTACATACTGTCCACCCATGCTGTTTGAATGTAAAAACCATGTCTGTATCCAGCCATACTGGAAATGTGATGGTGACAATGACTGTGGAGATGACTCTGATGAAGAACTTCACCTTTGCTGTAAGAGAGAAAAAATATATTAAAATGAATATGCATAATAAAATCTAATTATAATAGAACAATTAGAAAATAAGTTTTAAATAACTTTTCACTGGAGATTCTCACAAGCTTAATTCAGGGTGAGTGCTGAGAATTCTGCTTCATATGCAAGTTCACTTCATCCTCCTATAGTATGTTTCTCACTGCTTTGCAGATGTTTGTATTGTGGTCATAAGAGTGGGGAGAAACGTGTCAAAGAGAGAAGGATTCTATTTCACATTTTTAAGTTGGTTATGTAAAATAAGAGCATCAGTTTGCAATTAATGATTAATTCAGATAACTTATATTCTCAAAAGTGCTGACATTTTAAAGCTATCAGTATAGCTGGGACATCTTCGTAAATACAGTTGAAGAGTCCTGACTCTATTTCTAAAAGTGAGATGTTGGAGGTGCTACTTACTTAAACGATTTTCGGCAGTTATGTACTATATAGCCACTTAAATAGCATTTGTTCATAAACAGATCTAGAAACCTCAGTGTTACATGTAGAAACATAGGATGTGTCTTTGGCCAAAGACAGTGTACTGTCTTCTGACAAGAAAAGTGTAATATTTTAACATGCAATCACGAAAAAGTGGAGAAAATGTTATTTTGTCTCTGAATGCCTCCACACCTTCTGAAATATAGGAAACATACAAATGTTACCAGATGAAAGTGATTAGGTTAATCTGTGACTCAGCGGCCCAAAGTGTCAAGGTGTGACTGACTTGATCTCTGCGGTTTCAGTGGATATTGCCTGTGAATCTCCATTCCGTTTCCGATGTGAGAACAATCGCTGCATATATAGTCATGAGCTGTGCAACCAGGAGGATGACTGTGGAGACGGGAGTGATGAGAAAGAGGAACACTGTACGTTTACACAAAATTGAGCAGCAAATTCAGTAATTGTGATGTTCTTAATGTTTAATGATACCAAAGGACTATGGAAATGTCAACATTAAGCATAAATTATGAAAACCAGAGCTCAGTAGGAACTATTATTATGAACTAATTTGAACTATGATTACTGATAAGGTACTATGTATTCACAGCTCTCCATGCAAGTAGCAAAAATCAGCAACCATTTATCTAAAAAGTTCAGAGCATGATTTTCAAAAAAGTAATTGTTTTTTATTATGCGCAGCAACTGAATTGTATCAGTTTACTATGAACTCCACTGAAGATAATGAAGAAGAAAGTTTTACTGTATTATAAAATAAGGACAGGATGGATAGCTGGGACTTTTAAAATAGAGTAAGAGGTGCTTCTGAACTTGTGACACTGTTGTTCACATAGTAACAGTGTTGATGATATTTATGCCCAAATCCTGAAGAAGCTCTGATAATAGGTTTTTGTCCTCAGGTATCTTACATAGTTTTCATTGACGATGTTGATTTTTATATTATCAAGTTTAATCGTATTGCTTAATGATATTATTTGCTAGCTTTATTGTATGATATCCTTAACATTAATTATTTACTAATATTTCAATAATCTTTTGAAGTCTGCAGTAGATATATGAAGTGTATTGTTAAACAATATTAATAGAATTACACTATTAAGAAAGAAAGCTCAATCAGCTGTTAACAAGAGGAATTTACCTTCTGTCTTTAAAAAATGAAGGGGCTCCTTTCAGCTCTTGGGGATGTGGCTAGAAGTCAGGAGGCCATGTTTCTAGTTTCAGCTTTATTACAGACTTCCAAATTCTCTGAAGTCATTATCTTACTGGATTGCATGAGCTTCCTCATTATCAGTGTGGAATAGTAATGTCTGTTGGTACTGTATAGCTGAAACTGTGACAGATGAGTGTTTCTCTTCTTGACTGTAGGTAGAGAACCAACCCCAAGACCATGTACAGCTGAAGAATTCAAGTGCAGTAATGGAAATTGCATTCCTCTACACTATGTCTGTGACAATTATGATGACTGTGGTGACCATTTTGATGAAATGGGCTGCAGTAAGTAATAATGTTAATAGAATACAAAATTACAGTGCTATTGGAGTAAAAATTTCTGAAACTGATAATACATGTTTCTTCTTGACTAGCATACTAAGAAGTGTTGATTTTTAATTAGCCTGTGCTAGGATTATCAAATAAGCCGTGACAATATCTCCTGTTTTCCTTCTTTTGCAGTGTTTAAAAGGCATGTAGATGTGGCACCTAAGGGATATGACTTACTGGGAGCTGGCAGTGTTAGGTGTATGGTAGCACTCAATGACCTTAAAGGTCTTTTCCAACCTAAATGATTGAAATTCACTGCTTTGAACAATCAATTTTAGGCTTAGAGTATTTATCACAAAAAATAATTTGATCTTGTTTCTGATCTTGTTTTGAAATGGGTTGCATTATGGAGGCAAGAACAGCCAGATATTTCAGTCATAATTGCAATAGGGCAACCTAGGGAATTATTCATGGGCAGACTCTGAACTGCTATAAGTTGCTGCAGCCCTGTTAAAAACTGAGGTATACTGAGATGTTTGCATTTTCCTGTTTACAGACATGACCACAAAGTTTTGCAAAGACAGCCAGTTTTGGGCTGAGGGCCCTCTCAGATCTTCTGCACAACTTCTATTAACGATGCATTATGCATTTACTAGTATCTGTTTAGACATAAAAGCTTTGACTTGAACTTTGTAGCAAGAGCGAGTATTCTCATGGAATCTGGAAAAAGAAAATCCTAACTTTTTATATTAATATATAGACAACTACAGAGTGATAATGGGAGCATGTACTTGCAATTGCAACTGGCCAAGCTTTGATGGCTTCAAGTGACAATGTGCCAAATGATACCCTGGTGATTTACAAGCCAGCATGCTTGAAAATTGCAAATAACTCAGAAGCCTGCAGCACAGACCATTTTGAAGCAGCCGTTTTCTCTGTTTCACATACCATCCCAATGGTCTTTAGGCAATATAACCTGATGCAATGACTGAAAATATTAAAGTACAAAAAGGCTATGAAACAGTGCAAACCAGACACATGGCAGCCAGCACTCTCCTGTCTGGGGACAGATGTGAAGGCAGATCAGGTGGTAACATTTGTAGCTTTCCCAACATCAAATACCTGTGTTCTGGAAAAAATAGAGTATTTATGTGTGTGTGTGTACAATGAATTTGTGCTTTATGTGTATATAAAACTGACCTGTTTAAGCTTAATTCAACTAGCACTGGGATGTGTATGTGTAAAGAAATGTCTTTGCCTTACATCTCTTTCTCATGCTCTGTTAATAAGTGTGTTATTTCTTGTTTCTAGTTATATAACAAAATTGAAAGTACTTGTGCATATGTAGAATATGTCAGAATCAAGACAATTTTGAATGTACTTTCAGAAGAGTATAATTTTCACTATCTGTTACAGAGTATCTGTTATCCTTGACTTATCTTTCCATTATAGGCATGTTTTAAAGGTCAGTGCATTCTGTGCAATGACCTGTATTGACTTCAGTAGGCTTTAGATTAGGTATGGCATGAACAAGCTGTCATCTTCTCTCTAATTTGCAGATATAAATAACATAGGGCCTGTGTTATGCATGATAGCAACTGAGAACATTTTTTGCTTAGCTGATAATAAAGGACTGGGGAAGAAAGAGACAGGTTGGCAAAGGTAGGAGGTAGAGTCAAGTCTCTTAAATAGTCACTGTAGATTGCTGTTAATGTAGAATGCCATGTCTCTTAAGGAAGGTGAGCTTTGATTGTTATGGCTCTTATCCTGGCCCTGTTCACTTCTAGAGGTTAAACTTCTTAGTTGACAGCTGTCTTGACCAGCATTTACTCCTCTAGTCAGTTATAGAGAATAGATGCTCACATTAATTGAGTTTCAGTTAGAAAAAAAAGAAAAGAAAGAAAACTAATGTGAAAACAATTTTCAGTTATCATAATGATAAAAATTATGACAACCCACATCACTTTGTTTTTTTTAATTATAATTGTGTAAATTTTTTTTCCCTCTAGATCCTGGAACAGAGCGAACTTGTGCAGAAAATATCTGTGAACATAACTGTACCAACCTGAATGAAGGAGGCTTTATCTGTTCCTGTAGGCCAGGGTACAAGGCCAGTGAAACTAACAGAAACTCCTGTGATGGTATTTTCAATCTTCTAAACATCTCCTCACTGTTAAGTGTTCAGTGACCTGTCACTTCATCCAAATGTGACTGCCTATTTTTGCATTCTAACAGGGCTGTTACACATTGAGCAGATGCTTCTGAAATTGTTTTGCTGATGAATCATGTTTTCTACCATTGCAGACTTCATGCAACAAAGAACTGGCTCCACAGTTCAGACTTGTTAAAAAGCTTTTGGTGGCTGGAGGTGTAGGTTTTCTCTATACTGTGTATGGGTTTTGTCACATCTTTGCAATCTGAGGGACAGAAAGTTGCTGGACTTTTTTTGTTTTACTTTTTTTCCTTGTTGAAAGAAAACTTACTGATTGTGCTGTTCTGCTTCCAAACCGGCCTACAGTAAAGGTCTATTGTGCCATAATTTTGCACTGGTAAAATATGATGAGGAGTTTACCCAAAGGCCATTGTACATGGTAATGCAATTTAGTACCTTCACGGGAACAATATCAGTGTGTTTCAATGCGAACACTTCCATTCGTTGCTTCCAGCCATTGTCAATGATTTGTACAGTTTTATTAAACATCATCTAAGGCCTCCCTTTCCTTCCTGATGATGTTTCTGAGGACTAGGTATCTTTGCTTCAGCATTTCAAGAAGGCTTTGCTCTTGCATGTCATTGTAGTCATGCCCCATTTTTGTCTTTCCTTGGTGATATAGTATAAAAAAAACATGATAAAAATGTCTCTCTGAAAAGCAATCTGATATGCAGGAGCAATGCAGTTTCTATCAATCTGTAGTTAAGATGTGCTAGATAGTAGATCAGTTCTGTTAGATAACAGATGTGGATGTTAAAGATCACAGATTAGGTCACTGATCTTTTAGAGTATGTGGGGAAGGGACAAACCGACCACTTCACACAATAAAGATGACCAGCATGTGTAGGAAAGACATTAACCTCTAGAAATCTTTTCTCTACCTGTGTCTAGATATCAATGAGTGTGAGATCTTTGGAACATGCACCCAGGACTGCAAAAATTCCAAAGGAAGTTACGAATGTTTCTGTGCAGACGGCTTCAGGTCTGTGGGTGATCAACAAGGGAAACAATGTGCAGCTAATGGTATGTTAACTGATACTAAGATTGATTGCTACCTGGAAAGAGTAAGTGGAGTGTAGCAGTTTAATGAATATAATCTTTGGGGGCGTTTACGGAGGGAATAATGAAAACCAAACTTTATTCTGTAACGTATTATCTGTGTATCCTACCCATTCCATAGGCAGGAATAGAAGCATTCATCTCTGCTGCCAACAGTAAACATTAAAAATAATATCTTGATTTAGATGCCTGCCTGCCTTTCTGTTGAAATTTTCTGCAGAAAAAAACCCCCGTGCTTACGCAGTGGCTGTCATCAGAGGGAAATTAATGTTGCCTATTCCTGAAGTTTAAGTTTTCTTAACAAAATAATGCATCAGAAGAAATTTGAATTAAACTGGTAAAAGTCAAAGGCAGTTTGATGACAGATTACTGTTCATTGTTCATGGACTAATGCATACAAACAGAAGGGCATTGGCCAATGTTTCATGTCAATCATTGGCTTTTTATCATACCTCACTACTGTGGCTACATTGTGTGACAGTCATTGAGTAGGTAGAGAGTTGATACAGAAAATAATAATAATAGAATACTGATAATAGAGATGAAGAAAATAAAAAAGTGACAATGCAGCTGTATTATATAAAAGACAGAAACAATATTGTATTTAGAAAACTACTTACACTTCTTACACTTTAGCAGCTTTAAGAGATACATGGTAGAAATGTGGTGTACTTAGTCAAATAGTAAAATCTTCAGAACAGAATGCCTGTGGGCAAAATCGCATGCTGCTAGATGTTTTGAAATCTAAAAGTTATTTATAGTATGAGAAATAATACAAAATGTGGTTTCCAGTCCAGGCACCTAATTCAGCAAATACTTACTCTTGAGCATGTGACTAGAAATACAAATAGGCATTTACACCTCAGTTTCTGACTGTCTGTCTCTTTATGTGCCTGTGTCAGAGAGATAATTCTTTGAAATTTTTCTTCATAGGCTTTATTTAGGAAGCATCTAGACACCCAAAATTTTCAAGGATAAGTGATAGAAGATACTGTGATTTTAGCTGATAACACCATGAAGTTTGTTGTGCCTGAAGTTCCACTTCTGTTTATGCCCAGCACTCTACCACTCTTTGTAGGATAAGCTCACAGCACTTAGAAGTGAGGGCTTTTTTTGCCTGTGTCTGCTGTAGGCCTGATCAGTAGGCATTTTCAGAACACACATAGAGTATTAGGCCCCTTTTCCCTGTAACACCACATGTATTAGGAATGCTGTCAATTTCTACACTGAATTGTATGTTGATCAGAGAATAGTCACTCGCCTTATTCTCCCATAGTTAGGTGTGACTTAGGGTGAAAAGGAATGTGTTCAAATTAACAACTCATAGGAAATTGAGCATTCTTAGTTGGAAAATGCACTGGTAAATGAGATTTTCCTTTTCTTGCCAAAGGACTAGTCATTTCTTACTGGCTCTGTGAAGATGTGATTGATGTAGATCTTCTCTGGAAGAAGAGTGAGATTTAAGTCCATGACTCTCAACTTGCCTATATCCTTAGCAAAAGGGCCAGACAATTAAATCTTTCTTGCCAGCAGAATCCAGGTGGGACTGATAGTCCCTATAGTCAAGTTAGAATATTGAGGCTGCCCCTAGATTAACCTGTGGGTATGAGAACATTCATGTGAATATGGAGACATTAGGATTTAAAGACTCCCAGGTAGAACAACTTGCGTCATGGCTCAAGGTACTGGTAATTTCAAAATTGTGTCCTGTACTTTGGTGGGGGGGAGCTGAACTGCATAGTGTATAGCTACATTCGGGTTTTGAGATGAAGTGGTGATATGCCAACACCGTAATGTTTAGGAATTTTTGAGGAATTATTTCTTAATGATTACTATTGCTACTTCTATGGTGAGAAGGATAGTACTATCAGTACGCATTTCCAGAAGTTTTAATGATTTTTCCAAAGCTAATAGATTTGAATACCTCTGAAGCTTGAGAAGTAACCCTGCGTTCCTCCTGTTTTTCATGCAGACAGAACTTGTGAAACCCCAGTTTAGTTTTGACTAGAAGTGACTTTCATCCGTTTCTTCTAAAATGAAATACATTAAAGTAAAATTCATGATTTTTTTCCCAGGTAATCCTCCATTGTTACTGCTGCCAGATAATGTACGGATTCGAAGATACAATATCTCATCAGAACAGTACTCTGACTACATTGATAATCAGGAACGCATCCAAGCTCTGGATTATGATTGGGATCCTGAAGGGATAGGCCTGAGTGAGTGTGTGTAGAGCATTAATACTCAACTATGCAATGGTTTGCTGAAAAATATATTCCTGCAGTGTGGCTATTTAATTTATGCTAGAAATCAAAATGAAATTAGATAAACTGGCCAGCTTTTGCTTGAATGTGTCCGTCCCCTCATTCTTGACCACCAGTGTGGTTCCTTTTAATGCTTTAATTTAGTATAGCTAGGTTTTGTTCAGTTTTTTTCCTTTTGTTTTGGTGTGAGTTCAGCTGTGGAATTATGGGTCTTTAGGATTATGCAGTAATAGAGGATTGCTACAAATGAACCATTTCCTTTTCCTCTGCCTGTGACAGTCCCTAAACCTGGCACAAGTCTTGAATTTCTTATCGAAAGCAGCAGGGGCCAATAGATCCCTATATTAGCTTTTCTCTTTGTCTCTATTGGCTTCCTTGCTTTTGCCTTTTACACAGGGCAGCTGCCCTAGACCATACTTGATCCTTAGGGTCATGAGAGTCTAAATTACTCTCAAAATAATGTGCAGTGGCTTAAGAGATAAGATCTACTCTTGAAAAATGTGATGTGTATTTCTTGATAATCCAGATCAGGATGATTCTAGATGGTGTCTTACCTTTGAGGAATGGCTTAATCAAAAAATGGCTAAAAAAGAAACACACCGACACAATGTAATTTATTTGAACAGATGACTCCATGTTATTTATAAATAAATGAATTTGGTATCTTCACATAAGAACTTCAGAAAGACTAGAATTTTCCAAAACTATGAAATAACTAGACATTAAAAATTATCTTTGTAATCTTTTTTGAAGGTATTGTGTACTTCAGCATACTGGGACAGGGTTCTGAATTTGGAGCCATCAAGCGGGCTTATCTGCCCACATTTGACAGCAGTAGGAACAATCCTACAAAGGAAGTTGACTTGAATCTCAAATATATAGTTAATCCCGATGGGTTAGCTGTTGACTGGGTTGGAAGGTAAGTGCACTGAAAAGCTGGAAAAATGTTGTATGTTGAATGTGTCAAGGATCTGACGAGGCAGTGCAAAATCCACTTTTTTGTTCTTTATGAACTGTCTTGGAAGATATCTAGTCTCAAGGTAGTTCAGAAGAACACTGTAAGCTCTGTTTGCCCAGACAGCAGGTTATTAGGTCAAATGCATGTTGCTGTTGGCACCACATATTCTCTGAAGAAACTGGCATTACTCCACAATTGGCAGATCAGTTGTGCATCAGTAAAGTGATAATACTTTCTGACATGGCTTTCAATTTCTAATCTGACATGGCCTTCATGTCAGATGAATTCTATGACTTTTGGAAGTTTGACTCTGATGTTGCAATGTAACTGTTAAAGGGTGTGGTGGACATGCATAGTTGAAGTTCATTTGATATACTGTTGAGAGGATCCTGATGTCTGTAGATAGTTATAATTAAATGTAGTCAGATTCTGTTTGAAACTGAATGAACAGAGGTTATAGGGGTGAGTCAATCCTCTGAACACTACTGACAGATTTTGAATGTAATGCAGTCAGTAGGGTGAAGAGGAAGGTTGTTAAGATCATAATAAATAAAGCGTGACATTTCTGGAAAGATGACAAATAAAAGAAGGAACTTGGCTATCTGCTTCCCCTTTGTCACATAGTTATCAACTAAGTGGATGAATACATTTCAGATGTGATCAATGTATCTTAATTATACTAAATTTCTTTGGGTTTAATTCAGTTTTTAAACTTTTTTTAAAGTTTCTCTCTGATTATAAAGTATTTACTTTTGGAATGTTTTGTGTTTTCTGTAATTCAGACATCTTTACTGGACCGATGCAGGGACTAATCGCATAGAGGTGGCAAAATTAGATGGACGGTACAGAAAATGGCTTATCTTTTCTTTACTGGATCAACCAGCAGCCATTGCTGTAAATCCAAAACGTGGGTAAGTACAATGCCAGGTAGGTCAAATAAAAAACTTAAGATGGCCTTTCCACAGTACGGTGTGCCCAGAGAATTTCTCTGTTACTACTGAAATACGGAACTAAATGGGAATGTCTCTTTATCAGTTCCAAGCAACACAGACATAGCCTCCTTCAAAGTGCAAAGCAATGTAAAGCTGCTGGTACATTCAATAGCTGTGCTTGCTACGTCTTGTATTATTAGCAGATCACCAGATATCATGATGTGTGTTTCTCTCAGTTGGGAGTAAAGCAGCATGTCTCCAGGTGACTGGAAGTCACCTGGGCTCTGGAGCTTTCTTATGACTGATTGGATGTTCAGTGTTCACAGTCATTTTTCTGCTACTGAGAATAAGAAACCATCATTAAAACCTCTCTCTCTCCAAATCAGGATGCAAGATGCAAACATTCTTTTAGTGTTCATCTTTTGTACTTGAAACAAGCTTGTTCGGTGAACTTTGTGACTTTCCTGATCATTATCTGCAAAATGATTGCTGAACAGCTTTATGTATCACAACTGACCTTTCCATGAAACTCTAAAGGATAGTCATGGTGACCAAATTCTGAACTTCTTTAAATTCTGGTCTATCATTTCAGGCTCATGTATTGGACTGACTGGGGAAGACAGCCAAAGATTGAATGTGCCTGGATGGACGGACAGCAAAGACAAACCCTAGTCTCTGAAGACCTTGGCTGGCCAACAGGTCTCTCTATTGATTATTTGAACAATGATAGGATCTATTGGAGTGATTCAAAGGAAAATATTATTGAATCCATGAGACCTGATGGGACAGACAGAACCATAGTATTGCATGGAGGTAAGAACTTAGATGCAGCTAATGTAATAGTGACCAAGATGTATGCTAACAAGCACTTGGGCTCCACACAAGGGAGTAGCTTTGGGAGCTTTTCAAAGTAATTCTTGCTAGTGTTTTCTCCTCCTTTGTACAGGGATAAATGGCACATCAGGTTCAGAGCTCATGATGCCTGGTAACTAAATTCTCTGAGAGTAATTTTCATGACCCAAATAGGGGACAATGTGTGAAATTGGATTCTTGCTTTTTTAATGTATATTAAACAATCTTCAGGTATAGTGATGTGAAGTAGTCAGGCACATGAGAATGTATATATATACCTGCAAATGTCTTGAAAGGATTGGGTGATATACTTAAGCTGAAGAAGAATAGCAGTTTTATTGTGCCTGCTAGAGATTTGCTTGCTAATACTCTGTTGTTTGGTTCCTTTGAGAAGTAGGCAGTCCATACAGCCTTGATGTCTTTGAAGGCCATTTATATTGGATAGCTAAGGAACGAGGAGAAGTCTGGAAGAAAGATAAATTTGGAAGTGGAGAAAAAGTGAAAGTGCTGACTGTAAATCCATGGCTTACCCAAGTGCGCATCTATCATCAGCACAGATACAATCAGTCAGGTAGGTAATCAGTGTCCTGGTGAGCAATTCCTTGCTATAGGATCAAAGCCGATATTGATGCCCTCAAAGAGCTTAGTAAACTGATAATGCATCTATCAGTATGTGATAATGTTAATTTCTGAAAACCTAAAAGTGGAATAGAAGCTGTCAAGTGTTTTCTGCACACCCAATGTGAAAGCAACTGTTGACCACCACACACTGCTCTTTAGAGTCTCAGTTCTAAATTATGACCCTATTCTTTCTTCTCCCCCTCTATCACAGAGTTGTTGTAGAGGTGGTAATGACAATATGAATTTATCCTGTAACATACAAAATGCAGGTCATTTAATGCTGCTTCCAAAGGGGATTTCAGCTGTGACATGTCCACAGTAATCACAGGGAAGGATGTGCAGAGGAACATCCAGCATACTGCTTTTTTAAGTGTTTTAGTTTTCAGAATCAGAAAGTTAGAAAGCTCCATATTGCTTGGAGTTGTTCAGTTTCAGCTTGGTGCTATGATGGCTCACAACAGTCATGGTCTCTCCCTTACGAATGTAAGAAAAGGCAGAGAGAAGGTTTTAATATAAATGTAGTATTTGGGTATCAGTTGTTCTAAAAATGAATCTAGACTTGTTTAGATTTTTGGTGTGTGATATTGAAGAGATACCGTACTGACTATGGAATTGCTCTGCCTTACCTTGAGAATCTGCTGCATTGCTTCTTCAACTGCCTTACCACTCATTTATTTTTTTTTTCCACAGTGCCTAATCCTTGTAAAGATGTCTGCAGCCACCTCTGCTTGCTGAGACCAGGAGGGTACACCTGCACTTGTCCTCAAGGGACTCGATTCATAGAAGGCAGCAGCACAGAGTGTGATGCAGGTAGAATAATTTGTCAGATTGGAAATGTAAGAAAAAGGAGGCTTTTCTTTAGGAGTGCAAATCCATTTCTGAATTACAAATATCAGTTAGCTCATCTCTCCATATGAGAGATACTGTTAAGTCAGGACATCTGGCTTTTATTCTCGGCAATCACTGATTTGTGGTTATCTCTTTGTGCATAATTTGTAAAATGGTTATAGATGTATCACTTGAACTGACCCAGACCCAGCTGCAAAATTGCCACAGTTTCTGATTCTTGTTTCAAAATTCCAAAATGTTTGACTGTAAGTTTTTTCAAATTCATTGATTTCAGAACTAGAGATTTTCTGAAAAATAATGGCTTGCAATTATGTTTACAATTCTGTACAAGGTTTTATTTGATCAGTGCAACAAAATACAATAGAAACTTGAAACAATGCTTATAGTACAGCATGAACAGAGGTAATTTCTAGATAATGATTTAGTACCTTTTAAGAGCTAGAATTTAGTGCTTGGTTGTTGCATTGCAGCAGAGCCCCCACAGTGCTTCCCGGAGTGCCAATAAAATAGAAATGCTCAGCCTTTCCTGAGGAGAAAGAGCATACCACTGCAGGATTTCTATTTCTCTAGCTGAGAGTCTGCATTCTTAGCTTACAGTGATGAGGGTAGTAGCCAGATGTCCTTGTACTTGCCCTTCAAACATATCTCTAATACGTTATGCTTTATAACATTGTCTGATATCTTTTCCATGGTTAATCTTTTCTGAATGCTCTCCTTTTTGCACTGCGCATGCTGTGAGCTGCAGAAAGAGGAGCTAGTAATATGATGTAATAATTAATAACTGTGCTATGTAGTAGTGAATGGAATTGTGAAATACATGTTTAAATTGGGGATCAGGAACACTGTTGATTGCATCTGCTATTGGCTGCTTGTTGCTCTAAAGACACTACATTTGTTATTCTTTGCTGAAACTGATTTACATAAAATGTCCAGGAATTAGCAAATCTCTGCTTGGCCTTATTTTGACAAAAAGATGGATACAGCAGATAAGGTATTCAGTACTGTCCCCATACTTGAACTTCAGTTTTTACCTTGACATTAAGCAAACTGAGCTGTGACTGCCATAATTGAATGTACTGACCAAAGTTAGCTTTCAGATATAGCTTTGGTTTATTTGGTCCTTTCCTCATATTGCAGCTACTGAGAAACAAAGCCTGTAAGATTTCTGTATTTTCCCTTTTTGTATTCCATTTACTTGAAGGGAGTTTTACCTGTAAAGAGCATTTTAGTAGCAGACCTCCTCTACCTCTGGCTGATAAAAAATTTATGACAAAAGTATTATGATCTAATTTATCAGTGTAAGACAGTCAAAGCTCTGACTGAAAGCTAGTACAACTTTTCACTTTTTTTGACACTTGCTTATTTTTTCACTTGAGTCAGCATTAAAATAACATCAGAATTTTTATGGCTCTATATTTTGGCCAGCTCAGGCAGCACTGGTACTTGAGCATCTCGGGGCTCCTGGAGCACAGCTGGGACTGATATGATGGGAGAACAGGCTTCTGTGCTACCTGGTGCCAAGCTGTAAGCCTGAGCTCTGTACTGGCAGAAAACTTTGGGTTTCTCTCTTGTTCTCCCTGTCAGGATGTAGGATAGTTTAGAGAGCCCTCCTGCATGTGCATTTCCAGCCACCGCTTTTCTTCATAAGTAAATGTATCACAGGTTTGCCCTCTGTGCAACTTGCAGTTGGTTAGATAGTGGAGTCTGGGAAAAGGGGATAAAACATTGCTGCTTTCTGAGTGGAGTTTTGAAGGGTGGTGGTGGGCTGCATTGCATAGGCAAAAGAAGGGGATGGGACATGCAGCTTTTGAGTTGTCCTTGATTTTGTCAGGTAAGTTGTTATTTTGTGAGAACAGCTTTTACTTCAATTAAAACAAGCTAATTTGTCAGAAAAATAGATGACAGCAACAAATGCATATGCTATTAAGAGCAAAGCTTCTGAAAAATAGCCTGTGAGTTTGCACACACAAGTTCTGTAAAGATAAATAAAATGCTGAATGGTAGTATTTCTTTTGTTGAAGGTGTCTTGATAACACATATGTGACTTTCAAATTTTGCAGCTATTGAATCCCCTCCCACAATGCCGCCAGCGTGCAGGTGCATGTATGGAGGAACATGTTATATAGATGAAAGTGATCTTCCAAAATGCAAGTAAGTCAGTATGTTGTTAGGGAAGTCCTGGATCAGATTGTGCTGATTTAGTCACAAAAACAATTAAAATCTTTGAAGTGTGTTTCAAATGCTTTGGATGATGTCATACATCTACAGTAGCATGTCTATAACAATCACAGAAAAATGCATATATGCATAAAAAGAACAGCAAATAAGCAATGCGAATGCATCAGTTTGGAAAAAGCAAAAGCAAAACCCAAAAACCTTGAAACCAAACCTCTGAAGATTCTAGCAAAACTTTGTAACAATGTAGCGCTCAGTCGGTGTAGCTAGGAGCAGCCTGTAGGTGCCACTGATGCTTCACTAAAACCAAGTCTTTTGGCTTCAGTGACTAGTTTTCTGACTCAGTGCTTTTTATTTCCACTTTTAATTCTATGAAGATAATAGACCTACTGTATTTACAGTCAGTGAAATATATAATTACTGATCCTGTTAAAAATTATGGCATGTAGATAAACATTAGAGAATATAATAATAAAGCTGAGATCCTGGACTTAATAAAAGCCATTCAGTCAGCTGTCCTTCTTACATTTACAGGTGTTCTTATGGATACACTGGGAATTATTGTGAAATAGGATTGTCAAAAGGAGTGCCTCCTGGAACAAGTAAGCTTCAAGTATATATTACACTTGATATTTTGAGCTAAGAATGTATAGTATCTCACGATGATACTTGTTCAGGCTCAAGCATATCATTCTTTGTACTCTTTTTACACTGAGCTATGTTTGCTTGAATGTTTGCTTATTCTTCTGTCTTTGATAGCAGCAGTAGCAGTGTTGCTGACAATCATACTAATCATAATAATTGGAGTGTTAGCAGTTGGAGGCTTTTTTAACTACAGACGAACAGGCTCCCTTTTACCAGTGCTTCCCAAGCTACCAAGGTATGTTTTGAAGGCTTTTGTAGCTGGAATGTCTGTGTGCTGAAAATATGTTTGTTTCTAAATATTTCTGAAAAGTCCAGTTTATTTGCTATATGCCCATTCTGATGGAATATGGGAAGTAGAGTGTTGCAGCAATTCCACTGGATTTTAATTCCATATAATATCATAGCTGATCATTACTTTGTAAAAAAGAACTATTGTAAAACTCTTCTAAATTAGCTTTTAAATAATGAGCAATATAGGAGATTGTTTACCAGATCTGAGACTGGATGTTCAGTTCGAAAAGAGACAAAGCACCACAGTTACAAGTGTTTCAGCTTTTTATGAAACTTTGTCAGAAGATGATTCTGGCAAAGAGATCTTTTTAACATTGAAAGGCTGAAGTCATCTGCAACACTGTATTTATCTGTTAAAAATACCATGGGGCATGTATAGTGATCTTCTGTTTCCAATCCTGAGAAATCCGAGTTAGTTTGCAAGCTTCTGCTGTCCTGGCAGTCATTTTGTCCTGTTTTGAAAACTAGCTTTGTAAATATCCATCTGAAATACTTGATGCTTTAAATCAAAAGAAGGTGAACAAAAATATTTGTTATTCTTTTATTCAAAAAAAGTCAGAATATGATGCTTCAAATATTTTAGCTTTAAGCAAATTGTGGTTTTTAAATCATGAAGCTGTATCTTCATGATCTTTGCACCAATTTTGCAGTAGTAGCTCTTAAATCATTGTAATCAGTAATGTTGAGGTAGCTATAACTGCTTCCTCACTAGAGGATTACACTGAACTAAGTAAATTTATTTATGACTGTTGTTTTTTGTTTTGTGGGGTTTTTTTTTTTCAGTTTAAGCAGTCTTATAAAATCTACTGAAAATGGCAGTGGGGTAACTTTCCGATCTGGAGCCGATGTGAGTATGGACATAGGAGTGTCTGGCTTTGGAGGAGACTCAGCTATAGACAGAGCAATGCAAATGGTAAGGTTTTAGTTCTGAGGTAATTTTTAAAAATTGTACTCTTTTAATGTCATTTTCAGCTGATAGAGGGAAGTCTTTTATGTAAAAAAACCAAACAGTGGGATGATAAATGTATTCTAGAAAAAGAATTGAGTGATAATTTCCTGAAATAGATTTCTGTAAGTTGTAGGCAAAGACAAGTGTAGGCTATTCTTCAAAATAATGTGACTTTTCTCAAGATTTGTATGGCAGAATATACATTTTGACATATTCATGAGCTATACAGGGTATGAATAGGCAAATGAAAATATTGCAACAAGGAATTTTTTTAGGGCCTTTGCGTTCCAACCGTTTAAAATAGGTGGTTTTCAGATCCAGATTGTATGTTAGAAACTTCAGAGGTAAAACTCAGGCTTAACAAAAGGATACACTACTTTGCACAACAAATTATAATGTGACAATGTTTTATTTTAGCAAGTTTAAAAAAATGTGCAATAGTTTTGGGGACATCATAAAGTGTAACTCTACTTCATCTATACAGTTTTGAACAGCTGAGAAATAGTATATGCTTCTTTTTCCTATACTCTATAGCTTTTCCACAGAAAAAATATTTTCCTTTTCACCACAAGTACAATGTACAAAAGGTTTTTGCTTACAGGAAATAGATCCCAACTATTTTTGAATAATAAGCACTTGCTGCAAAGTCTACACTGGAAGTTCCCTAAACTTTTAAAGATAAGTTACAGACTTAATTGACAGGAAATTAATATGAAATGAAACAGGTAATGAAGATAAGCTCACAATATATGTATATGACCTTCTTCTAGATGAAGAAACATTCTGTTAAAGTAGGCAGCTTGTCTAATGAAAACTACCATATGAACATTTCAGTAAATACTGGGAAAATAGCTTTAGGCTTGAATATTACCTCAAATCTTTTTCATTCATGAAAACTTAATGGTACTTTCCATTTTCTGGCCTAATATTGATATGCTCGAGTCCAACTGATGCAATTTGTGCACTGTAAATAACAGGTGTGGAGGTCTGGATAAAGGCTATCTCTACATAAGTGGCGTTAATTCTCATGTATCTGGAATCTAAACAAAAAATTGTATAGCTCACTGGAAAAGAATTCAAGTAGTTTTGTTTATGGCAGCAAAGAGCTCTGGGATATGCCTTCTAAAATTTTAATATCACATGTGCATTTGTAGGTGCTAGAGGGCTGTTTTTCAGTGTGGCTCTTCTTATCCAAGGTAGGCTAATTAGAGGAAGCTGACATGAATTCACTGTATGGTTATGAGCTATACTCTGATAGCACGAAGCATGAAGCCTTATGGCATGAAGCAGTAGCTTGTAGAAATGAGGTAGGTTTAAAGAACTAGCCAATGTACTATTCCCATGTTATTCCCTACTATTTCTATGATGGGGCTATGACAAGGAGCAGGACAAGTGGGCCTGGGTGGGGTTTTGCTTTTGTATGGTTGTACCTGTTGATGCTGGCTATCCCTAAGTAGCTATCCTTAAGCAGCACAATATATTTTTTGAAGAAATACTCTGTACCTTTGCCCACTTGCTGTGGTGGTAGCTGCAGCTCAGGATTTGGCACAGTGTGTGTTAAGCAGTTGCTACTCACACAGTCATCTTAATGCATGTTCAAAATATTGATTTATAATAAAAGATATGCTAAAAAATCTGAAACATTTTATTTCTGACATAACTCATAATTACTGCTTTGTCTCAAAAAATATAGCAGTATCCCTGCTGAGACAGAGTGAACAAATCCCATTCTGTTATATGTCAGATAGTGCTTATTAATTTGTATGTCATTTTGAAGTCTCTAAAATGAAATATTTAATTTAGGATTATGCTTCCTTTGATATCTTGTCCCTGTTGAAGGTGTGATTTGTGAGTCATCTTTCTTCATCACAAAGTACTTCAAGTCAGTTATTGAAATGTTGGTAGATTTTTGTCCAGCTAGGAAATGGGATAATATTGGAACAATCAGTAGTCCAGGCTGCCAGGTTAGGGATTAAAATAATGGATGGTAAACTAACAATATGATTTAACAGATGCTAGATTTTGTCTAAGCCTATGTAAAAGTAAACATACATTTCCCCTGAGATGAAGAATTGGACTAAGACTTAATTTTTAATTTTAATTTGACTCTTTTTTTGTCTGTATAGAATGAAAACTTTGCAGTGGAGTCAGGGAAACAGCCAATCACATTTGAAAATCCAATGTATGCAACCAGAGATGGTGGAGCCAGCACAGCCAGCGCAGTTACAGTTGTTCGGCCTACACATGTAAGAGGAACTTAGGCTTGACTTGCACCTTTCATTTTTCTTTGTGACCTTTTCTCCTTTGAAGAACGTTAAATTTCCTTCTCCTACAGGCGGCAGCGGCTGGGAGTGAGGAAAATGAAAATTTTGAAAATCCTGTGTATGCCTCTGCGATATCTGCCAGTCCGAAGGAACCTCCTCAGAGTACAGATGCACCTCAGGTAGGACAGAGAAATGCTGTCTTGTTTGTTTTGTACTCTGAATCGGCGAAATTAAATTGTTAGGGAAGCTGCAGTATGGTTTCAGTTCTCTTTAAATAATGCCATAGAGTTGCAGATAATGTGGATCAAGTCCAACTAACTGAATCACATTTTGCAAAAGCTCATCAGGAGCAGTTTGATAAGGGAATAGCAGCAAAAAAACACAGAATTGCCCAGGGCACACAGTAGAAGATCTATTTGGACTAAACCCCCTCTTCTTCCTGACCCACCCAGTTATTTTGAATTGAATAGATTGAGAGTTACTTTTCACAGTTTCTTGTGCTTTGTTATGAGGGCAGAAACTGGTCTGAAAATTGTAATGTAATTGCTGTAAATGTTCATTGGTCCACAGCAGAAATTATTATGACTAAGGCTTTGCTTCAGACTGTTAACAATTATTTGTTAAGCAGTTATTGAATTATACCTTGATAGAAGCAGCAGAGAGTGTGTATGAAAAGAAAACCCAAGAAAATTACAAAACTACATTTGTAGTTAACAGGGAAAACCCAGGAGGCCTTTTTGGTACAGAAAATTGAAATAAAACCTTTAGTCTGTGTACTGTCAATTTTCTTTTTTTTTTTTTCTCACATTTGTTTGTAACTTTACCCATGTTTAAAAGGTTTGGCAATGACATTTAAGACATTTGTTCTGTGCTATGTGTTCTTGCAGGACATTTTGAAATAAAAGCTCTGCCAACCTGTTGTGATTTCATGTCCCTCAGTAACTTCTCTTGCATTGTTTTCAAGATGTTTTTCCTCTTTAGCCTATTTGTCAGGAATGATAGGCTTCCTTGAATTAATTTAGGCACTTCTGGACTAGCCTCATGAATACTGCTTTGTGTGAAATCCAGCAGGAAAAAAAAGTTGGGACCCATGCTTAGAATTATAACATAGTAATGTAAGAATATCCAGCTGAAATCACCGAGTCAACAGTCAGTGCAAGTGAAATCAAATCCAACAACAGTGATATATCTTTCCAAAGAAGTTGTGAGAAAGATGAGTGAAGTTCTAATAATTTTTGTGTTACAGGAATCAAAGTGGAGTTTCTTCAAGAGAAAAATGAAACAAAACACTAATTTTGAAAACCCAATATATGCAGAGGTATTCCTTAATATTGTATAATTCTATTTTTCAGCTAATCTACTGCTGGACTTTGTTGTTGCTTTCATAGGATAAAGATTATGGGTAGATTCTGCTTTTAAGTGAAGCAGCACAGAAATTCCAGCCCAGGTCAAGGTAGGACTGAAGTGGTTTTGAGAAAATTACAAGGTCTCAATCAGAAGTTGTTCAGCAGGCAACCCTCTCAGACAGCACAGCTCATTGCCCACATCTGTGCAATCCCAGCCCAAGCACTGTGGCCAGCTCCTGCTCTGGGATCTCAGGTGCTGGTTTCAGCTTTCTGGTGCATTCTAGCACAGTTTGGGGTCCAGTGCAAGTGGGAGGTGATTGTATTGCCCTAGGAGCGAAGTGTCTGTTTCTGCCTTCTCAGTCTTGGCTTCAGCACCGCACAAAAATCCAATAGCTCTGTGTACTGCAGCCCTATCTCTATACCAGCCCATTTTTTTTTTTAATATACATAGTTGGATGAGACAGTTCTTTTAAGATGGTGTGCCAGTGGGTGGTATGTGTGCTGTAGGAATTCTTCCCTGGCTTGGGCACAAAGGTATGGCATTCTGCTGACTTGACCCAGTAATTCCAGCCCTTTTCACCTTACAGTTTAAAATTTCCAGATGGCCTAAGTGACTTCAGAACCTCAGTGACTAAAACTAGCTGTCATTTGTGAAGAATTTAGATTTCTAATGCTTGAACAAGGTGAGAGAGAGAGTTCAGGAAGCTAGAGGTTAATTCCCCCAACACTGATAAATGTAATTATTTACAAACAGTAGTAGGGCCAATGTTATCTGTGTTCAGCATTAAAATAGAAGTCCCAGCATGTAGAGTAAGTGTGCAGTAGTTTGTTTACTCAGCTGTACTATCTGAGGTGAAGTTAGCATTTGATTTTGTTACAGGCAGTGATATGCAGAAATAATTTATGCCATGACACTTGACTTTAGCAAAATAACTTGGATATTTATTTAGCATTTCTGAAAGATAAGGTTGGATATTCTATACATTAGAATGTAAACTTGGATTTTATGATTATTGTTTCAGATGGAAAAGGAACAGCAACAAGATGCAGAAAGTGTCCCTACCCCTTCTCCTTCACTGCCTCCCAAGATTACTCTGAGAAGAGACCAACCATTATCTTACACAGCAACAGAAGACACGTTTAAAGACACCGCCAACCTTGTTAAAGAGGACTCTGTGGTATAACTAGGTAACTGATTTAGGGAAAATTAGACACATCCATTTGCACATATATTTTTTATAAACAGAAGAGTAAGGTTCACATTCAAATGCTTTATAAAAATATATATATCTCTTAGCCAATGGCTGGATATGTATGTTGAAACTATGCCTTGTTTTTTTGACAAATGCCAATTTCTATTTTTATGAACAATTATCGTGATGTACTATATGTATATCTTTGCACTGAAGCTGTCTGAAAGTAATGTTATAAATATATTGTACATTTGTAAATTTTTGAAAGGTGATCTTGTTTGGTGATGTTGCTAGTAGAAATCTGTATGGAATTGGTTGTATCTTTAGAGATAAATTCATAATATAAATGCTTAAAGTAAAAAAAAAAAAAGAACCAAACAAGGCAACTATAGGAACATTACTGATTTACAGGATCTTTAGAGTATATGTTTATAACAGCACCTTTTGAAACTTCTGCTGGTGCTTGGGGCATCTTTACCACCTATTTTATATACTATTCTATGTAAAAATGGATGTCTCTGTTTATCTTGCATTAAACAAATGATGGAAGAGTCAATGTAGCATCGTTTTGCTGAAGGTGCAAAATGTTGTTATTCCAATATTTTAACTGCTGTAGATAAAATAATTTCCTCTCAATCCACAAAACACATACTTTTTCTCAAGGTTCCAATTAACACCATCCCATTAATAGTCTTCCTAAAAAGATCTGATATATTTAGATTTTAGTGCCATGATTACTTAATTTAATAAGATTTTCTCTTGCTCATCAATGGAATAGCTCTGTTCTTGGCTTGAGTCTCTGGAAGTAATTTGGACTATTAAATGAAGTAGCTAGATTTCTGTAGCAGCTTATTTCCAAACAGCGAAATATGAAAGATATTGGTTCATTTAAGAAATTATTCAGGTGTTTTAATGTGAAAATTTAATTTTATTGACTATTTATTTCCTGAGATGAACATTAATAGAAAGGGAAACAATTTATACTAATAGTGATCCTTGTAGTTATTTGGTTATTTCTGTACCCTTCCATCAGAATATACTGTATATCTTATTAGCTTTTCTACTAATCAGCCAAGGTAGTTTCCACAACATGATCTGTGTGAGGAAACTTTGAGTACTGCTTCAGGAGCATGTTATTCAGCATTCCTGCCTAGCTACTCATATAACTTAAAGATTCCTGAAGTTATAATCACTGAGACTTCTGCTATTTGATTGTTTTATATCTGAGTTTTCAGAATATTTACTATTTCTAATTAGAAAGTTTATAATTACTTTGTAATGTACTTTGATTAGAAAAGACAACTGGAAAATGATGCTGCTGAATAAATCTAATAAATGTATTATTTTATCACATTCTTATTTCATAATTTGTGTCAAGGTTTTATGTACTTTTTTCAGTTGTGGAGACTCCAGTGCACTCTGAGATGAAAACAGTGCCTTAGGTAAAGTCAAATAAGAATAGTGCTTACTGCTTCACACAACTGTCTAAAGTTCTTGATATAACATCACTGACATCATATCACAGTAAAAACTGCCCCATTACACATATTAAATAAACTGGCCCTTGAAACAGGAAACTTACTTGTGGTTGTAGGAGACTGACTTTCAGTATAGTATGGACACAAGCAATTGAAGCCTTAGTTCAATTAACTTGCACATCTGAGTGCTTTAAAAATTCATTAGAATCAGGGACACAGCTTACACAACTGTAAGGCTATGAGAAAGGATGTCTTTGAAAGATAGGTTGCTGTTCTTAGGGAAAGAGTTCACAATGTTTTTTAAAGAGAGAAGGCAGAGCTAACAATTCCCCAAGTCTTGCCTCCAGTTGATACCATAAGAAAAATAGCATTGCTTTTGTGAGTAGTCTGTCAACAGAATGATTTGGAATAATTTGTGGATAAAACTGCTAATATGTCAGCCATATATCAGGGTTACTTTTTTCCCCCCCATAGTAATTTTAACTTTTCAGATGTGGAAGAAAACCATCCCTGGGATATTGTATAGATAGGTAGAATGTAGATTTATTGTTTAACATTCCTGATGGTGAAGGATTCCTAAGTTTCAACTGGGCCTTTTCCTCTCAGTAGCAACCATAGCGTACCCATCTGCTTATCTAATGACTATTTTTTGTACTTTGTTCAACAGAAGCTTTAGATTCTATTCATAACTTTCCCTTATGAGGACTGTCCCTGCTTGGATTCCTGAATTCTGGACTCATTCTGTTTCAAAGAAGGCTGATTTTTAGGGATTTCAGCCAGTCTCATAATCTGTCACTATATGGTTGATAAATTAGACCATTAAGTTTTTTCGTGTATATTTTCTTTACAGCTGTCAGGCCAGATAGAGAGAACAATCTCTCTTGCAGGTATTTAACATTAAATAAAGTAAAATAAATTTATTCTTGAAGCCATTTGGCAGAGAACAGAACCAATGAAATACTTACAGGTTATTAAATACTTTTTATATTCTGTCCCTTTCTTGTGCATGTACAAAACACCACCTGCCCTGTCCCCTCTTACACACACATAGAGTGATGAAACTCCTTTTCTTACATTTGGAGTTCTGACCTGCACATGGTATTTTTGTAAGCTTAATTGAATTGCACATTAATGATTAATCACCAGTGCAGGTCTTCCGCAAATAAAACCTTTACCCCTTCAATTTTAATATCTCTAGGAACACCAGTTTGTGAGCCTCTGGCCAACAGCTTAATAGATAGAAATAGGGTACAAGAGGCAGGGTAACCTCAACTAACATTTTGTTGTTCTTAACATAATCTTTCTGCAGTTGAACTAATTTGCCATAGCATATGCTAATGATCCTGTTTCATTTAATGAGTGAAACAATCATATGTCTAACTTGCAGAGCAAACTGAGGATGAAAGAAATGTAAATGCATATTACTTTTAATATTTTCCTCATATAAGAAACTATTACTAAGGAGAAAGTTTAAATACAAGTTTCGATACTCTGCATATGAACAGAGTGCAATGTAGTTTTGATTCTTCTCTGTAATTTCATATATGTAAAGTAACTTGTTTTATTTCTACACAGTTGAATAATCAGGTGATTAGATGTGGTCAGATACTGCAATTGTAATTTTTGGAATATGTTGCAGCAGCTGGCTTTATCATTTGTTTTCATGTCTTGTGTTCAGCAACCTGTGAAGTTTAGTAACTCCCGCATAGATCAACTGCCCATGAAATAAATGACTAAATCTAACTAAATACATTCTGTAAGGTACATGTAAAAGATATATGTTCTGAAAGACCATTGTTTTATTTCAAGTTTACTAGCAGCCTGTATGTTGATGAAATCTACTTGAAAACTTGATTCTTTTAGTGAATTTATTTTCCTTATTTAAAAGCTTGTTATAGGGTGAGTAGTATTGACCAGCTTTGTAGCTGAATATTTTAGGAATGGAGATCCTACAGAGGTGTCACTTCTGAGCATAAAAAATGATTTTCAAAACCATGCTGGATTTACAAGCCTATCTGCAAACCCAGAAATTCCAGGTAAGGAGGGGTGGGAGGTGGAGAAAGTGTCTTCTGAAAAGAAGAGCAGTCTAGTAACTGATTAAGAAAAATCATGTCTGGTTCTGACAGGATTAATATTTATTTCCGCACAGCTGATACTGGTTTAATGCTAAATGTTAATTAGAACTCCAGGAACTGATCTCCCACTAGCTGCTGGAGCTGGAAATGTACACGGCAGCATGTCAGATAAACAGCTTGGGGCTTAGAAGAAAAACAGCCAGAAGAACTTTGCATCCAGCTCTGTATTGTGTCCTGGGGTGCTTTGCTATCAGGCATTTTATATCATGCATTTTATGACCTGAGAAACATCAGAGTCACACAGTCTTTTTATTGATGATCTTTGAGCTTTTATATCTTTGAAGAAATAAATAAATCTGAAAGCATTTATATGCAAAATTCTCTGTGAGAGGATTCTTTATGTTCAAAGTTTTGGCTACAGCTTTAAGTTTGCTTTGAACTACTGGCTTGAGTACTGAGAGCAGTTCAGCTACAACAGAGCAGAGACCAGAATGCCTGTAGAACACCCAAGAGCCCAGCAAACAGAAACCTTCCAGGCCTGTATTGTGAGCCAGATATTCTCTACAGTAAGTGCAGCATGACTCAGCATGACTTTTCAGATATCAGCAAGCCATAAACAGCATATGGTCACCCCACTTCATTCTACTTGGACATTCTACCTTTAAGTGTGGAGGAACTAAGGATGGTGGCATGACATCACATCTCGCCAATCTCATATGTGAATTAATAGCACAGGCTTTATCTAACATAGATATAGCCCAAGACAATCAGCAATGGGTTCTTAATGAATGTTAATGAAGTCCAGCAAACATTCACAGAATCACAGATTGGTTGAGGTTGGAAGGGACCTCTGGCCCAATGACCCCTGCTCAAGCTGGATCATCTAGACCAGGTTGCCCAGGACCATGTCCAGACGGCTTTTGAGTAGCTGCAAGGATGGAGACCACAACTTCACTGGGCAACCTGTGCCAGTGCCCAGGCACCGTCACAGTAAAAATATGATTCCTGATCTTCTGCAGGAACATCCTGTGTTTCAGTGTGTACCCATTGCCTCGGGTTCTGTCCGTGGGCACCACTGAAAGGGGCCTGGCCCTCTGTCTTTATAGCCTCTCTTCAGGTATTTATATAGTCCAATAATAACCACTCTGGGCTTTCATACAGTCCTTTTGCTACTTACATTCAACAAAGTATTTTTCTCTGTAGTCTCTGATCTCAGGAGTCAGTCCCTTCAAACGTCTTAAGAGGTATGTGTTGATGACATCTGAATTAACTATTCCTGCCTTAAAGAAACTTTAGAAATGCTTACTTTCACTCCAAAATGCTGCATCTCTATCATAAAAAAAAAAACAAAAAGCCAACCAAAACCAGTGACTATTCCTGACCACTTAATAGCAGCATAGTCATTAAACGCAAGTAAGTCATAAGTCTGTCACATAGAAATTAATATTTGAGACTTGGATTATTCAAATGTTAGAATAATTTTGAAATGTTCAAGTTTGCTTCATAGCAGTGTACCTGTCCTGTAAAAGCACAGCAGTCAATTAACTCTGAGGGAGAAAAAACCCAAAAAGCAGTGCCAGGTAGTTTCACAGCTTTCTGTGTGTTTTATTTTTGACTTATGCAAAGGATGCAGCAGCCAGCTGCGTCTTAGCTGTGCATTAGTTATCAAGCTAAAACAACCTTTAAAAACCTGACTGAGGAGAATACTGGTGTCTGGGGTTTGCTTGTATGATCTACTCTGTACACTTGGCAAAATTTCCTGAAGTCATTATGCAATGACTCTAAAAGAGTATGGGTAAAGTGTTAAAGGGAAACTATTTCAGCTGAGATACAGGCTACTATACTGGGCTTTATTATCCAGATCCATTCCAGTATGTGAACTCCTACTATGCACTTATATTCCTATGAAAATCAAATATAAATAATACAATAATCTGTATAACAGCAGAGCGTCTGATTTTTGTTGGTTGGGGTCTAAAGGTCTGAACATAATGTACAGAATTAGTCAATGCTTCTGAAGATATTAGCTTAACTCTGTGTATTGATAATACTGCTTTACTACGCTATAAATTACTTGAGAAACTTTAGATAAATAGTGACACTTTCAAGAGTTTGCTGAGGAGAGCCTGCGCCTGAAAGGCAGAGGCCGAAAGTCCAGCACTGAGACTTCATAGTTTCTCAGTCTGAGGTGAGAGCGCTAGCAGTGGTTATCCCCACTGAGAGTGTGCAGCTTTCCACAAGCTGGAAGAAGGGACCTGCCAAAGGAGGTAAGTTCTAATAATTATGTTGTCCTTGCCCTAATCACTGGATTTAACAAGTGTCTGGAACCCTCATGATGCCAACAGTGTTTTACAAGCTTTGAGAAGAAAGTCCTACTGGTAGAAGATAGGTGTTTTGTGGTTTTAGCTACTTAGTTAATTAACAAGCCTATTGAATATTTACTGTAGCTGTGTGTTACTGATGGTAGTTGAAGTGCTGCAATCCCTTCTGGCAGCCCTTAACATCTAGTCTGACCTATCAGTGCTGAGAAGGAAATATGTATTGCCATGACTTAGTATGTTTACCTTGCAAATTATTTACTGCCCTTTGTCAAAGCCAACACTTAATTGTTGTTTTTAACTCCATTTAAAGTAGAAACCCAGGGACCAACTTTCTCTTTGAGACACGTTCACAGAGGTGTATGACAGTACCTGTGTAGCAGCTCTAAAAAAACTGGCTGAAGTGGCAAGTGTTTAAGTGTTACAGTCAGTGCAATTGTTGTTGTGCGCACTGCAAAATTTGAACTAATTCAGCCATGCAAAAATACTCTTTTGTTTATACTAGATGAAGGCTGAAAAAACCCTGCCACCAGCCATTTTTAATTGTGTGGGCTGAATTTATTGTCAAGAAAGTTCTATCTGATACTAGTTAGCACCTTCCTCCCCCAGCTGATATTCTTCAACAGCACCAAAAAGAGTCTGATAAACACGCCTGGGAATGATCTGGTTTTAACAGACTGAGAAACTAGATTTTTAGGAACCCTGTTGGTGAAAGCAAGAGAAAGCCCAAAAGATTTCTGGAGAGAATCTCTGAACTTGAGAAATGACAGAGTGAATGCTTTTCATCAGGGAGATGAAATATGCCTCTGTGGAGAGACACCAAACCTTTAGATAGACCAGATTTGGTTATATTGAATATTTTTTTGGGGGGGAAATTACCTTGCCACTTAGCCTTGCCAGCTGCCTCTTTTGGTCACAAACACCACAGCCCTGGCAATGCTGTCAGGGCCAGCTAAGTTCAGCTTCACTCTCTTCAGTGAGAATAGGGAGCAGGAGTAGCTCTTGGCCTCCTTTTTCTGTGACACATGCAGCGATGACACAAACTCCCCTTTAGTAAGGCCATTTATCAGTAAGTTTCCAAGTCCACTGTCAATACCTCTCATGAACACATGCTTTCCATTCAGGTTTCTCATTCTGTGACTGTCTCTAATGAGTCAGTAAATGGTAAGGGGAAGTATGGAAGACAGAATTGCTATGTGCAGTGTGTCTGAGAGCTACAAGAAATAAGTTAATGATCTAGAAATGCAGTGAAGCAAATGTGCTCAGCCAACCCATCAACTTCCTCAGATGCAATTCCCGTAAGGGCCTTTTTTCTGATTGCTGCCCTTCCAGCTCAGTGTAAATTAGAGGAAAGCAGAGGTGGAATATTTGGCACAACGTGATCGGTATCAATGAATAATACGTGCCTTGGCAAAGCCTTCTCTACTTTCCTCTCCAATAGATTTCCACTGTTTTCAAGCTTTGCTGACTAATCTTTCTAGTTAGCCCTGTCCTTTCAGGAAGTCTCAGACTGAAGGGAATGGCTGTGTCAGTTCTCACAATAGCATCTAGGTTTTTTTGTGGACATTGGTAATTATTTGTGCTGATACTGGAGAGAGGAATTACTCTGTGAAGAAAAAAAATTCTTTTGACTGCCTTTATGATGACACCAAGGCTGCTCTTCTAATCTGTAGCATGGAAGCAGAGTGACCCTATGAACAACCAGAAAAGCCTAAGCTGTAGTGGTGGGTTTGATGACTCATTTGTTGTGTGACTCGTGTTGTGTGCTGGTGAGTGATCTGCTCTCTGCCCATTAGAGAAGATAGACTTTGAAGCAATGTGTTTAGGCAGCACACTAGAATATATTATGTAGGGCAGTGTATTAGGCTTGGTTACTAAAGTCTGTCCAGTGTTCTCGTTGTTACTGTGTTCAGGGAATGATTTGGATTTATTCTAAATTTTGCTGTCACCTCACCAAGTAGGAATGGAAGGAATCTCAGAATCTGATAGTGAATGAATGTTAGACTCTCATTAAATGATTAAATCAGTCACATAGCTGGTAAATGATAACAGGTGACAACATTCATTGATACTTACTGATCTTACTTTATCTAGTTGGGTGCTTCTGTAGCCATCAGTATGGACTTCTGAGCTACTGATTAATACTGATTTTAAGCAAACATGCACAGATAACAGTTTGCTTCTCCTTCCACTACAATCTACAGGGAGGCTCCCGCTGATTTTTCTGGGGGTTAGATTGGTCCCTGCACCAGTTATTTTAGCAGTCCACCTCACTGTTGTTTTAAGGCAGATGTAATCAGCCCCTCTAGTTCAGGTACTTCACTTAGATACTTAGCTTTTTTTTTTTTTTTTTTTTGCAGTGAATGCCCCTGTTAAGCCTGACAAAGATTGCAGTGTTCCTGAATGTGTGCACTTTGGAATCATCTTTGTAATGTTTGACTGAGTTGGGGACATTTATTTTGTGAGAGGACTCACAGAGTGTGTTTTGACAAAGTGTCATTAAAACTGTGTGAAAAATTTCAGGCTGATTCAGGCTTCCATGCTGTAAAATAAAGTCTGAATACAGGATGTTGCAGCAGCCGATCATAAATACCCCCAGTCCATTTGCAGAGATATGCCAGGCAATGACATTTGCATTGGCTGCTGACTTAGAATTTGGAGCTGAGCTAGACACACAGAGACAGAGGGAAGTTGCAACCAGCAGGCATAACTCCATACCAATAAATCTCAGCAAGCTACTGAGCAAGCTAGTGCTGTGATACACCATTTATGAGTCAATTCACCTTTTCCCAATACAAAATTAAATCAATTAATTAGATATTTGGGGAAAAGATTAATCTAATTCAAAACAGGAGCTGCAAATCACACCTGCCTTCCTTTGCTATGCTGTAGAAGGAAGCACCAGGCAGTGAGCTTGCGCTCCTGGAAAGCAGGTAAAATTTGAAGCAGGGCTCTGTGCAGAAATCCTGGAATGTTTAGCCAGGATGCCTACTTGGATCTGAAAGAGAAACACCCGGGACTGTCCTATGTACTGTTAGTCTCTATGTTTAGGGAGCAACAATTAGCACAGAAGTGCTGTAAGACAAGTGTCTGTAGGGGCAACAGCTGAAGGGGGCAGCACTGGGTGTGGAGCCTCCACTGCTCTTCTTTTCCTTATCAGCCCTGCACCAGTATTTCTAGGCCTATAATCCCTAACTACCTAGTTCTCCCTGAGTACCAGTGCTCCTTCTCTGATAACACATGGACATTTGGTGCTGAGCACCATGGTGAGTTTTGCTCTGCTGGAGCCTTCTGTCAGTATTAATTCTGCTAAATGATGCCATTGCTGCTGGAAGGAGTTTGGAATCAGAATCAAAGGAAATAATCTCAGTTAGTTTTCTTCCAAGAAAATTGCCTAGTTCAACAAATGTACAGTGTTATGCAAAATATTTCTAGCTTGATAATTGCAGGGCACTGAAAAAGCCACTTGGCTTCCAGGGTCATATTGATTTTGCAATAGCTGCCTGGAGTGGCAGAGTGTGGCTCCATTGAAAATGTCAGCATGATATTTCAAGAGTATTGATATATCTTCTTAAATATTGAATTCTGATTATTAATGTAGCCAGTAAATAGCTAAAGGCAAATTCTACTTCCCATTAAAACTTTGATATTTGCCTGGCAAATTGAGAAGTCTCAGGATAGAGATTAGCTTTTTAAGCTTAGACAAGTGCCATTATAAAAGCAATTGATTTTAGAGAAAAGCAGCGTGACTACACCAGAAAAGCAGCATGAGTGCACTAAGAGCCCTTTTAGGATCCTTAGACGACTGCAAAATACAACATCCCTCTGTTTCTCTGCATTAAAATAAACTGAAGAACATAGGCTGTATTGAAGTGGGGTGCTATTGTTCTACTCCCACAGCAAGTTTGCTTTGGTAATTGTGCCAAAGAACATCAGCTTGGGATGAAATCTGGGATCTGGATGTGCTTTGGCTTCCTTCATCTGACTGTGTGCTGGCAGTGAAAACCTCCCGAAGTCAGTGCTCTGCAGTGGGTTAGAGCAGCCTGCCAGGCATGTTGAGGAAGAACTGCCAAGGGAAAATTTAGGGACTGTCATTCTTCAGAAATAGCACACATGTTGCACACATTGAAGGTTTGGTATTAGACAGTGCTCTGACAAATCACTCACCAGCTCTCCAGAGTCTAGGAAGTACAAACTTTAACAGTCACCTTGCCAGAGCTACAAAACCCTGGTCTTCAGTTAATGAACAAATCAGCAGTCACAAACACAGCAAATCTCCTCTTCCTCTTAGGGGAACTATTCCTGCACATGCAGGGCTTTGCACTTTTGTTTCATGGAAAAGATGTGCTATTTTGTATGCTGTGTAAAAATGTCAGTGTGATAATTCAGTTTGGTGGTCAACAGATAACTGAAGTTCTTCATTAACACGTCACCTTAAAAGATATACTTCTCCAAAATCTCCTACTTAGCATTT
Organism: Melopsittacus undulatus; assembly: GCF_012275295.1. Taxonomy (NCBI): domain Eukaryota; kingdom Metazoa; phylum Chordata; class Aves; order Psittaciformes; family Psittaculidae; genus Melopsittacus; species Melopsittacus undulatus. The sequence goes on from NC_047534.1 coordinate 43,214,874, forward strand.
TGCAGGGAGGCAAATGTAGTCTGGTATAATTTTGGCATGATTGTATCTTTCCTTGTATGGTTTGCACTTTAGATTTTTACCACAGCATTGGTAAAAGACCCAGCAAAACCCTGTAAGCTCATAGGTAATTGAAAATAAAAGAGTAGGGAAAGATTCCAGATGTCAGGAAGAACATTTGAGTTAGCGTTTTATTCAGACCCTGTAGGTGCTTAGGTAAGCAACAGTTGTTCAAATCACTTTAGAAAGGAAGGGACAGCACTTTCTCTTGTCTGTGCACGCAAAACCAAATGCTTAATTTGTCCTCTTAGCTATTCTGCAAATGCGTTATAATGGGTACTGCTCACTATAGCAATAGACACGAGTTCTGTTTTTCTATTACATTCTGAGAAGACATCTGCAAGCTCAGTGCAATGAGTTGCCTTCACCAGTATTTCCAGTGTCATAACATAGAAACAGCCAGAGTCAAACTCATAAGCTTATGCACCAAGATCCACATGGTAATAGTTCAAAAAGAAATCTCACTGTAAGTTATGCACCTGGTAGTGCTTTCTGATCACTGCATGTTGCTAACTAGCACAGTCCTTCTCCCTGCTGTTGGTAATGACTTGTGCTGTGGTGCTTCTGCCTTAGGCACTCATTTGGTATTAATCTTCTGTATATCCTCTATGCCTGCCTATCCTACCTAGGTTGTATAAGCCTTGGGGAATCTCAAGACTCATTAGGGAGAACTGATCTACTCGGCTGGGAAGGACTGATCTGTGCTTTGTTTTGAAACCAGCAGGGGTCTTTCCATTAATTTAACAGAGCTTGGTTCAGATCTCCACCTCTTCTCATGCATATGAGTGAGTTATTACTGATATAGCTTAATTATCCTTCTGTATGAAAACTTTCAGGGATGAAATTATTTTTTCTAGTCTAGGGGCAGCTTTTTGATACCAGAAACAAATCAATTGTCAGAGTAACTAAGCTATGTTCTTCAAATAAAAGTTCAAATTCTACAAACTGTGCAAACAGAAGCTCTACAGTTTGCATGGGAAAAGACACTAATATACGACTGCTAGGCTGCTTGTTTGTTTCATGGCTCAGAGTCTGCTGGGCACTTCTGATCAGCTCTGGGTGCTGTTGCTCAACCATATAAGCAGAGCTGCTTTTCTCCACTCATCATTCCTCCCCATTCACAGAGCACTGTGGTGCCTAATGCTGCAGGAAGTGAGGGGACATGGACAATGACCATTTTCAACAGCAGAATGAATGAATAAGCATTTTATGAAAATGGATTTGGGGCTAATAAAATGAGAAGGAATTTTAGACTGAGAAAACCAAGTAATATTGTAGGATGGTGCTGGAAATGGCCCTGCTAAGTTGAGCAGACCAGGGCAATGGCGTCCCCTCCTAGGGTGGCTAGTGACACTTTCCAGGAGCTGCTGAGTTCATCCTCTGCTTGATAGGCATCTCTTCTCCCTTCAGTTTCTCTCCCTGCTCATTTTGGCTTCAGCCTAGAAATTATTGCTTCTTTGCCACTCTGAGTGCCACACCAGTCTGAGTGGCAGTGTTGTTACTGTGCTTTTAGCACTCTCAGTGTAGTTAGGAGAGAGATACAGCTAGCTGAAAACTTAGGGATTCAACAGGTGGCTGACAGGTTTCCTCTCCAGCACAAGCCTGGTATATGTGCCTGCTAGGCCTGCCTAGTTCTGCATAGCTTGATTCTAATGACAGATTCTGCAATGTGGTTGAAATGACCACAAAACAGCACTCCACCAGCATGCAAAGCCTATTATAGAGAAGCATTTCTCTGGCAGTGTCAGGTCAAGAGTCCTGCTGATGTAGGTAGCAATCCTTCACAATAGAAATGTATGAGAAGAAAGCCTAAAAGGCATTTCTCTACTCCTGATTTTTTTCTCAGCAAACTGGTTTTCAACTAAACAAAATAATTTCAGAAAGCTGAAGAAATCCTGCTTAGCATCTTGGAAAACATCAAAATGGGGACTTTTTTTCCAGTAAGTTCCGTTTCTCACAGAGGATCCTCTGGCTTTTTCAGAGCACAGCATGCGAGGGAGCTTAACTGAAGAGAAGCTACATAAGCAAAATGTAAGCTCCATATATAGCTTTCCATTAGAGGTGTTGGCATGAGACAGTCTTCCATCTGCAGAAAGCAGCACTTGACTGTATGATTTCCCGTTGACTCCTTAAGTGTATTTTGTAATGAGATCCCTTGCTTCTAGAAGGGATAAGGAAAAATTACCCTGCTTGAAGCATAACACTGGGGAAGGCAATTTGATTCTCAAGTGAAAGGCAAGAAGGTAACATTATTCTTGCTGCACAAGTGAAGGTTTTGAAGCACATCTTTGTGTGCTGGCTTTAACAAGCAACAGAAACTAGGTCCTGGGGGCGCGGTCCCCAGGATGTTCTGACCTTGCGGACGTCATGGGTCTTCTTCTCAACAAATCCCTTCTGGTCCCTAAAAATGTATTTCTAAATATGCAGCTGCCTCATACCGTCTTGTGAGCAGGACAGGTTTTGATAGCCATAGCAGTGTGGTTTGCTCATTTCCAGAAGTCCCTGGCTTTTATTGCTGACATTTGAAGAAACAAGGTATTTGGGTCCTAGGAGATAAAATGCCAGAAGAATGGGGCCCTCCATAGGGTGAGAAGTAATACATGGAGCATGTTTTTCAACTGTAGACATTTTTCCCCCCTGCATTTCTAAATTAAGTAATATATTTCAAGTTAGTGCCCTGTCCCAAATTCTGCTTGTATTTTCCTTTAAATGCTAACCTTCACAGTGCTAGGTCTTGCAGCAGCTGATGGTATAATTGTGGTCTGACAGGGACTAAATCAAACCAGTCAAACTGTAATTTCTAAAGATAAAGATCAGAATAAGTGGTGCAATTTCATACTTCATTTGTTTTCCTAATCACTTCTGGCTGTGTAATCTTGATGGGGGAAAAAAAAAACCCAAAGCTGCAGCTCTCTGTATGAAACGACACCAAGGTTGTGTGCTAAGTTCAGAGGACAAGATTCACATCTCTAGAGCTCAAAGCTCCCTGTTCTGCAGGGTGGAGTGATGTCTTGCCTGGAAAGCTAACAGCTCATGCAGACTGGGGCAGGGAAGCTATAGCTCACCAGACTGCCACACACACAGATTACATGTTAGATAAAGTAAACTAGGTTTTCTATCACTTTCAGTAACAGAAAGTTGATCTAAAGATAAAATCTACTGCAGCAATGCCATCAGTATTTTAGTAAGAATAGCCAGTTGAGAGATATTCACCTCAAACCTGCTCTAGAAGAAATAACTTTTTCAGATAACAGATATAAATTCAATGATTCCACTAAAGCCTAAGCATAAGCTACACTGAGAAAGTAGAATTGATGTTTTGCTCCAAAGAAACAAAATTGAAAACCAGCACTATTTGGATAGCCACCAGGTAACTTGCTCTTTAACTTGATCATGTCACAGAAGGGTTCACCAGCATAAGGAAAGCATTTATTTCATTGCTGAGTAGTTTCCATGGCAGTGGGAAATGGCATCCTGAGCAATGTGCAGTTACACACTTGATGTGGGGTCTCTGCAGTTCTCAAGCACTTTGCCATGATTAATTCCAGTGGAGCCAGGTCTGAACATGCATTTGTGTCAGGAATTGAACCAAAGCAGCACCTCTCCACAGGAATTACTCAGCAACTCACAAAACACAGGGCTATCATTTTTACTCCAAGAAATAGCTCACAGACTTGAAGTCTTGGAAGCTCAGATTTATTTATTTCAATGAACACTCCATTCTCTCCTCCCACCTATGGATCCTTTACAACAGGGGTTTAGATAGACTTTAGAGATCCTCAAGATTTAGCATGTTGACCAGGAAAATGCCTCACCTAAGCCTTGCAAATCTCTCGGAGCAGAAAGAGGTGTGAATCCTAGCCAGATCCTCAACTTGGGCAATTTCTTTTGTTCTCTCCTTAGTTAGGGCTGAACCAAGGAAAGGCAACCACAGTTTCCTTGGCCTCAATATTGAAAAGGGGTGACTGCTAAAGAAAGCAGTATCAGGAAGAGGATTTTCTGTCCTCATTCCTAGTTCATATTGCTAGAGGTCAGTTCTCCCAGAGGAGGGCCCTGTTGCCATTCCCTCCTTTGCCTGAGATGACTGAACTCTTCCTGCTATATGGACTTTTAAAGCCAGATTCCTTATTTTCCTAGGATATTTCTGTGTTGTGGTTCTTTGTGAAAACTGGAGCCTTCAGTGGTTCTAGAGTTGAGTACCTTCAAGGTGAAAGAACTGAAAAATCGGTGATTTATAAAAATTCAATAGTTTCTTTGTTCTTTCTGGTTTGGACATTAAAAATGAAATACTGTATTAATAATAGCACGTATTGGAGAAATAGATATATTTCTTACATTTGCAGGGAATGTGTGTGTATTTCATGTATAGCTTGTCTCATGCCAATATAAAGGACAGATCTTATGGAATTGGCCTTGTCTGTGATGGGGGAGATATTGGTAAATACTTACTTTGCATGGGAAACTGCAAGCTTTACTCTGTTCTGCAGCAGTAGAAAGTCTTGTGTAACTGCTGAAGCGGATCAGCTGCCAGGACAATAAGGATCAACTCTTGGTAATAAAAAAAAAATAAGAACTCCTTCTCAGAGGTTTGAAAACTGTCTGACAGAGAAGGCTTTTGCTATTCTTCCCCCCTACTGTGACATTGTTGTGGTAGCAGAGAACAACGCCTCACACTGACTGACATGGACCAACATGAGGTGGAGGCAAGGAAAACCCACCAGGTTGATATGAAAAACATTTCTGAGCCCTCACAGGTGGGAGGGGGAAATACAGAAATGTAAAAACGGTTCTTCTCTTGTACCAGCTCTTAGAGTTTTGTGAATGAATATTTTTGATGGTCTGAGCTTACTCGTAGCTTTTCTTGGGGGGGGAGGAGTTTAGGCCTGAAACTAAGTACAGTTTCAAATCAAAGCAATTTGGCAAGTTATAAGTCATTTTATGAAGAGATGAAAGGTCAAATGGAGATTGGAATTTAGCAATAAGTGTAATTGGTACTATGGCATACCATAATAGATCAGATTTAAGACTTAAATACAGCAGAATCCAGCCCCTAGGATCCTGGGCCTTTGTAAACTCTGCTGCAATACCACCCCTGCTGAAATCAGTCAGTATCAGTAACAGCAGCATCAGCATCATCTTGTCTTGCACAAATCAGAGATATAGGATATTTCTGTTTTCAGATAGTCTGCAAACAATATTCCAGAATAGTTATATTCAGATTTATTCAACAGAGTCCATATGTAATTTTTTTTCTTTTGATAGAATGGGGAACTACTTACAAGTGATTTATTAAATGTATTAATTTTTAAATATATGAACTCTCTAAACTATTTAATTTGCTCCCTGGCTGGGTAACACAGCATGGGAGGTGCTGCGCACTCGTGCCATAATCCAGATAAGCATGTGAATGCAAACAGTCCCAATTAAGGTTCCAGGAACTGCTTTCCTGTTTTGACAGTGATGTATCAATAAGGCTGACTTTTTGAGCACATTCCCAAATATTTACCTACTTCTAACTGGATGTATAAAACATCCCTCTAGTGAGATCTTCGTTCCATGTTTCTGGAAGGTGACAAGACATCCACATACTCTTGTCAAATGTCAGTTATAATAAGCTGTGAATGTAGCATGGTATTTTTAGGAAAACTCTTGTTTTTTCTTTTAGGACAGATATCCTGGGACTCACCTTCTGACTGAACTTCAGCTTTGACACATGCAGCCACGTTTTTAACATTAAATCTCTCACATCTAGCAGTACTGTTTGAAGCTGCTTTGAGGTCACAGCTTTTAACTCCTTTGCTCCTGTTTCAGTCAGATGGCAAAAAACATGGAATCCCTCTTTATTAAAAATCTTTGCTGCCCTATTTCCAAATACTGTGTCACATCCAGTGATTACATCAACACATCAATACTGCAACCTATGTTTGGGAAGAGCCTTCCTATCTGTGATTATACTCCAGTTGACTTCATAGTGAACTTACAAGTAACTATTGCTGATGAATGAAATTCTGCTCAGAGAAAACAATTCAGTTATAATTGATGGGTGCTTGTGGCCTGGAAAACAGGAGATGCCTAATGCAATTGACTAAAAAAATAATTCTAAATAGACATAAAGGAGTACAAATCTTTTTAGAGATTGTCTGTGCCTACAGAAAATCCATCTCTGCAGGGCAGATGAAGTTGTATTTACTATGGCCAAGTTCTCTGGCTGAACCTAATTTAAACAATTGCAAACACCTGACATGATCTTAAGCATCATAACGGGAACAGGAACAGTGCATTTATTTTCTGCATGCAGAACTGCTTTCTGCTCTGACATGGAAGATTCAATATATCTCCATTATTATTGCAAGCCCATGGCTGCTTGTGGTGCTTATTTACATAAATATGTGTGCTGGTGAAATGCAACTTCTTGTACAGTTATGCAGGGTGTTGGAAAAGTTGCAATGCAGTGATGCTGTTTTTCTGTTGCTTCGCTTCCTCTGCAGCATCAGTAGTGAAGGAAGTATGAAGAAGTGATCATAACTGCCTTCCCTGTGTAGCATTTCAAAGTTCCTTTAAGACAAGGAAATTATTCTTTCAGCATATGTACATATATATAGCAGACCCAGCACAGTAGCTAGCTTTCCTTCTCTTGCAAATGTTATTAAAATTACCATTCTATTAGTAATATCCCTTGCTATGCTTGGAGTTGCCATGTTCCTTCACAGCCTGCCTTTGCCTGCAGCTGAGTAGCAGCCTGGGCAGTCCCTGGCTGTCACATCTCAGAGCCAGGTTTGCTCCTGGAAGCTGCATGAAGACTTGCCCTCCTGGGCCCAGAGACACTGTTTCCCTGCTACTCCTGCCTTCCACATCTTACCTGCCCCCAGAACTCAGCCATGCCAGATAGCTGCATCCTGTGTGTGCTAAAGTCTGTGCAGGGTCCAGCCACAGTGGCAAACCAGGGGGCTCAGGGACAGAGAAGGTTTGAGAAAAGTCCTTTTAAGAGAAGGTGATAGAACTGTGTTTCATCAAGCCCTATGTCAACTATGAAGTAGATATAAAATAACACTAGTAAATTACCAAAAACAAAGTTTGGGTCTGATCTGTAATCTGGTCAGGAAATACAAATTAAAGCTGATTTAGATAGACTAAGGGAAAATGCCTGTTTTGCCATGACAACAGGCATGTCTGCAAACATGGGTTAGCTTCTGGTACTTGTGCTCTTTAATGTGTCAGTGGGACCTTATATCAAATTAATAAAGTATTGAAATCACAATGTTTTCAGTTAGAGTGTTTTGTACAGGCTGTGTTTCCAACTCCAGCCCACCAAGGAGACTGACAGGTTGAGCACCAGCCCACAGTGGCCCAACTTTGCAGTGTAAAGACCTACCTCCAATTTTTTATAGGGGCCACAAACCAAAAATGGAAAACCCCAAAGGGCTCATAGATAAAAACTGTGTTTTTCTCTAGTTCCCATGTGGAGAATGATAAGAGGCACTTGATCAGAAGCCCCAAAGGGGTTCAAATGGTGGCATTTGAGAGTGGTTGGGAGAGTGGAAGCAGGCTCACATGGACATGCTGGCTTCTAATAGGAACAGGTGAGGTAACTGAGGGGCTCGTTGCTAGAAGGGGGGAGCTGGCAATCTCAGGTATTATCTGACAGAAGTTTTGAGTTTTAACATGCTGGCTCACATAATTTTGATCTAAAAGTTATAGTTTGTATTTAAAATTTACAGGGTTCTTGGGTTTTGATTTGTTACTTTTTTAGAATTGTTGTTGCTATCTCTGCTATTTTTATTCGTGCAAGTATTTGGAATGGAGGAAAAAACCATACCAGCTGCCAGACTTGGGTAGGTTCAATGGGATAAGTGAGTGCATGTCCTGCTTCTCGTATTTTCTAAGAGCAGAAGGTGAGAGGCTAACTATAGAAACAAGGCAAGTTAATAGAGTGAAGTCCCTTGCTGCCCTTCTCCCAAACTCCTTGCTGGACCTACTCCAGGAAGTATTTTGCAGTTTCAGTATAGCATGTTTTTGTGACCAAGAAATAGATGCACCAGGACTTAGTTTAGACCATACTAGCCTCCCACCTGGAGAAGGTCATATTCACAGAAACACCCCCACTGTGACCAGAGGCACTTTCCTTATTTTACTGTAAGGAAAGAATCTGCTATTCCCCATTTCATTATAAAGAAATGTAGTTTGATTATTTCTTATCAAAGAACATCTTTTTGCTTGCAGCAAAAATGATAAAACCCTGCCATTAAAAGAGGAAAAAGCCAAAGAGGAAACAAGAGGGTGCAAAAAGAAGGTTTCTGTGTAGAATGCTTGAAAAAAATCTTTGGAAAGGACAGCAGCTTTTTCAGAAGTTATGCTTTTTTGAAGGGAAAAATGTACGTGTGCATCTCACAGAATTGACTTAATTGTATTTTAATAGCATAAACCAGAAACCAGTAAGCTCAGTGTAAAACTCACTTTGCATTTGTAGCAACAAAAGCCTGAAGACCTGGCAAAGACCCACCTTCCGCCACAGACAAAAGCTCAGAGAGATCCTCATGTGCGCAGCTCTTGTCCCCTCACATGATGGCGGTCAGCAGGGACAGGGGCAGGAAGTCGGGTTCTGAGCCCATGAGGGGCTAAGTGGTGCCCCTCTGGGCAGCCATTTTGAGTTGGGCCTCCTCAGAGCTGTGGGTGTGCAGTCGAGGACTCTCCTCTTCGTTCAGGATGCCATCCAAGAGGTTGAGAGCCCTCTCCCTTTTAGGTGAGTTGAGTGTGCAACAGAAACTGAGTTTTCTCTTCCCAGGACCAGAAGGATTACACTTGAGGAAATGGGGCGGATTTGGTTAGGGTTTGGTTAGTTTCCCACTAGTAGCTGTAAAAGGGGAAGTAGGATCAAATATGTTCTCCACTTTTCTCTACATGGATGATTTTTCAGCATAGATTCAATTTTATGGCTCATGTCAGAAAGTCAAGTCAGAATTTATTGATATTCAGGATTTTTTTTGAGGATAAATTGAGAGAAAAAGAGGTTTAGAAGGGAGATGTTGCTATTTACTGCAGGGACAGTAGTGAACACTGAATTTTTGCATAGCTATTGAAGTAATCGTATACTAATGCTGATAAAGCTATAATAATCTCTTCCCCTGTATTCATTGTGAGGTGTTTTTTTTTACCCCAGAGAGCTGTCTGGTCTCCTTGAGTACGACTGATATCCAAATGCCCTGACTTCGTGTTGTGAGATTACATTAGTCAAATTTAAACCCTCCATTAGATGTCAATGAACTGTAACCATTGTGACCGCATGGTTATTGACCCAGGTGCAAATAGCCAGTGCTCAATTTAAAGATTCAGTTCTCACAAATGGGTTAGAATAATGAAAACACGATGGGAAGTGGTTGGGTCCTTCACTGACTAACTGAACAGGATACTTGCAGTTTATTTTATGATACACTATTTTTCACAGCCACGGGTGAGTAAATATTCTATCATGTTTAATGTTTCAGAGTTAACTGATGAAACCTCCTCAATGGAAAGATTACCTATGTTTTTCTTTCAGAACAAATTAAACTGAATGCTGAAGTCCCTTTGCACAGTGTTTGGTTTTGGTTGGTTTCTGGTTTTAATTTTATTTTTTATTTGATTGGGACTTTGAAGAATAAGACTTTCAACTTCTATTTTGAGTCATAATGTCTTTCAGCATGTATGCTGTCAATATCTGAGGACCCTATTTTTGAAGGAAAAGGATGGTACTTTCATGAGCAATTGTAATTGTTGGGTTGTTTCATTTTATTTTTGTTTGGTTGGTTAGTGTTTTATCCCCATTTATGTTAAATAAAGATCTGATCTAAAGATACATTTTGAAAATGATTTCTAAGGGCTTTGGATCAGGTCCTAATGTTACTTCATCCTACAGGATATGTTCCTTTGTTAGCATTTTCCAAGCATTACTTGTTTAAATATGGATTTTAATTCCTTAGAGATGTTTATTTATCAAAAATCCAGCAGCCATACCTTAATACTCTTTCACTTTAGTGTGGTTTCTGGGACACTCTCTGCTGCTCCTAGTTCATATTTTGCAAACACAGGGATAGATGTGATGAGCTAGTATCTTCTATGATCTCTGCTTTCTATTATTTAAATAATTATTAATGCAGACATCAACATCAGTATGATTCAAGTTGTTGTAAGTGATCCTTGGTTAAACATTCAGACACAGAGAAAGGCTGTTTAAGTATCCTAATACAGCATGCTAATCTGCTTATTTTGTGTTCAATTCAGCTAAAGAATGATGCCTGCTGAATAGGATAGTATGTCAATAGTATTTGATGTGTTGAACCTTAGAAAATACAGGAAAAGCATGTTGTCTTTCAAAAATGTGTGACAGTCAGAATTTTATTGGACTACTGAAATCCGGAAGTTTGGTTCTAGCAAGTGTTTGGAACTACAATACTTATTCAAGTCTATCAATTACTGTTTTTTTTCCCCCCACTTTTCCTTTCATATAAAACTGCATCAGCATTCAGGCTTAAAAAAAATCAGTTGCAAAATGTATTTCACAGTGTTAAAATACAGAGTCAGAGCAAACACTGAAATAAGACTTCCCAGCATGATGTTCTGCACCAGCATTTAAAGGACAGATCAATTTTGACAGTGTTCCATTTACAAAATTTTGCATAGATGTTATGATTGCAAGGTCAAATAAGAAGTAGCTGTTGGAGAGTGACTTTGCTTTCCTTATCTTTGCCTTCTTCATCAGCTTACTGACATTATCCATTACCTTTCTGAAGCAGAAATGCAGTGGGGGTGTTTTTTAACCAATTCACAGATTTTCGCTGGGAGCCACATACAGTCATATGGTTCAAATGGTTTCCATCAATTTCAATAGCTTATACTTCTGTGAAGTTGTAAAGTATTTTAAAGCTCTGGAATGTGTATGTAACACCACCCTTAAAGTTTGGATTTGATGACAGAACAGATAGAACATTGCTTCTTTACTGCACCAGAACACATAATCAAGGTGACATTTCTAATTACACTAATTTCAGTGTAAAATTGGGAGTTTATCTATTAGCTCAGCTTTCTTTATACAGTACCCTACCTTGTTCAGCCCATTCATCATCTGTCTCAGAGAATTGAAAAATACGATTAAAATTGTAAATTTATTTCACTGTATGAGGGCATAAATTAAAAGCACCCATGATTTTATGTTGTAAATGGTCATTTTAGTCCTGGCCAGACATTTTGCTACTGCAGTGGTGATTTGGCTTTATATATAGGAAGAGAATTTGAGTTACAATTTAGGGGGTTGCAGAATGTGAAGGAGTCAGAATTTACCAACCAGTGGATAAATAAATTGGCTGTGCTCATCAGAAACTTTTAGTGAAGAAAAGCTACATCCATAGAGTAGCAAGTAATGAACCAATTTCCAAATGAATGACTCTACTGATTGAAGATCTGCAGAGGTCTGTCTTGCTTTTGATATAATCCAGTAATACTGATAATGATGTGAATTACACAGTGGAGAATACCCTTAATAAATTTGATTGTGACATAAAGGTAGGACAGACTGTAGGTACCCTGAAGAACAGTACTAGGAGTTGAAATCCCCTTAACAAACAGGTAAAATGTGCTGAAGTATGTAAGGTGCTATTAAATATGGACAATAGTGGGCAGGATTAATCAACTGTAAAAATACAGATTGGAGAAGAACTGGCTCTGTAGCAAATTGTAAAAAATTAGTGGTTTTGAAACACTTCAGAGGCCCTGCATTTGGTGTGAGTTGGGCACACTTCTGTGAGGTGTTTTTCTACTCTGGAACATGTATTCTGTTATAACTTGTGCTGTAATCAGTAGCATTGCCTTGGGACAATGATGGCAAAACTGAGGTAATTGGAGTTTAATATAATAATGTTTTATGTTCACAGAAAAACATTTGCTGGTACACTCCTCCCTGCCCCCATGTCTCTTCAGAATTTCTGATTTAAGCGACCAATCGTCATGTCTGACCCTGTTGTTCTGCGTAGTATAAAGAGATTAGGACAGGATAACTGTGCTTTTGACTTGGATGGCAAAGGTAAGAATTTTATTCTTCAGTCATCTCCTTATTTTATACAGCATGTAAAGTAGGTGGTAGGTGGCCTAAGCAGAGCAAATTGTCGATGGCATACAAAGCAAAGAGTCTGTGGAATAAGTATAGCACTGTGTAGTACCTGCTGATATGTGCATCCCACCTGCAAAACAACTTTTCTGCAAAAACAGCATATAACAATCCCTACTCATGCACAATCTACAAGTTATCAGCCTTCCAAGTTCATGGCATCTACATAGGTTTTTATACTCACCACTTTGGTGTCCAAGTAAAAGGCCATTACTTGGGGAATAAAAGTCCTATCTTCCATTATTTCTAGAACTGCTTTCAACAAACACATTTATCTGTAGTCATACTTCTGTCAGGCAGAATCTTACGAGCCATTGCTATGTGAAGATCTGTAATTCCCTCTCATCAGATCTTCTCCTCTTCCATTTTTCGTTTGCAAATAGCACTTTTTGATTTTGCCACTTAAGTGGAGGAAGAGTCAAGGAGAAACGTGAAATGAAATTGACAAATACTTTGAGTTCTGTTTGTATGACTTGAGAAAAGCCAGCAGAAGGGGGTGTTAAATATTTATGCTAAATATAGGTACAAAGGAAAGCAAAACTGTGGCACATAATGGAAGATAAATTGCAATACAGTACAATGTACATGCTCCTCACATAGAGTAAAAAGATTTCACAAAAGAATTCCAGCACTCTGATATCACCAGATTCCAAAAAACGTACATATGTTTTGAATTTTAAAGTTCCCTGACAGGTATAGCCTAATCCTTGGAGTATTTAAGCTTTTATTGAAGCATTCTTCTAGGACCAAATGAAATGCTTCAGACCATTCATGGAATAGCCTGTTTTCGAAACAATAATAGTAATAGTAATAATAATAATAATAATAATAATAAGCAACACTATATCAACATATATTATTGGACATTATTGTTATTATTATTATATTCAATAGATTCAAAGGTCTGTTGTTGTTAGGAACTTCAAATCTATTGTTCCAGATGGTAAGAAGATAGTGTAGGAAATTATTCTCCACATAGCTTGAATGTATTCTTAAAATCAAAGCTGGCATGCTAGACTCTGCAACTGATTTTAAAGTCTGCAGCATAGTGCCACAACCTCAGCTCCACGACTTGTGAGAGAAATCAATGTGAATGTTTTCTGAAAGACTGCTCTCTCCCCAGTATGTTGCTATCCCTGCACACTGCTATGCATCCTGCTGGAATGAGCAGCCATCTGTGTGCTGAAACAGCACAGATCTCCCTACTCTCCTGCTGCGTTTTGTTTTTAAAACTTCTCACTTAGGCTGCTAACTAAAGGCAGTTTCAATGCACAGGGTTATTGTGGGCTCTAATATTGGTGGAGTGAGAGAGGAAAGGGAGTGAACATCTTAAGGGGATATGTCTTTGTACTTGTTGGATTGAAAACTGTTTGTCTCTTTCAATCACTTAGAATGCCCAGATTTCTCAGATTTATCTAGCTGGTTTGGGAGGTTGCTTTTTGTCTGCTAGTTTGTCTTACCTATTTGTTGCTTTTACTTGTTAAAGGATTTTGGCAAAAGGCTTCTGGTTGGGATCAAAGCTGTTCCTCTGTTCACAGTTGGGTTGTTTTTTGGTGTGGGGTGTGGTTTTGGTGTTTGTTTGATTTTTTTCCCCACCCAGTCACCCAGTGTGTTTTTTTGTCGTTGTTTGTGTTTTGCTTCTTCTTGTTTCAATAACCATATTTTGTATATATTAACAAGAATTAGCCCTCTCCAGATCAACTCTTGACCACCACTACAGTGGGAGTAGTAAAGAGCCAGCTTTAGCTGGGAGCCTTTAGAGAACTTTCATCCCTTAAATAAAATATCAGGTTTCCTCAGGCTTAACTTTTACTGTGTTTTCACAATACTAGTAAAAACACATTTTCTTGACAATGGTCTTCAGCTTTTCCTTGATTCTGTGTTTTTTTTCAAGCTGTAAAGTTTCTTCCCTAAAAGCCTTAATTCCTCTTTCAAAATTTTCTGAGAATTCAAAGATTACTATAGCTTTTTTCTTTAGGGTTAATAAATTCTGTCAACTTCACTACATTATTTTCTTTTCTATAAAATCTATGTTCTGTTCTTTTTTTCTACTTTTTAAATTGTACCAGTGTGAACTGTTACTCATCTCTTTCTTTCTTTCACATTAAGCATAGGTAGCATCACTCCAAATTCTCCTCCTGCTTAAAAACTGCTGGCCTTCAGTTTCTCACACTCTTGCATAGCACTGATATACTCTTTTTCCTCCAAGTTCATAGATTAGGGTTACTTCACCTTTGGAGAATGCTTATTTTGCTCTCTAAATTGATACGACTCAGAAAGCTATTTCACCAGATTCTTGTTCTTCCCACTTTTCTCCTAGTAGCCAATTCCTTCATTTTCTGCAAAGCACTTTACCAGCCTGCAGAGGAAGCTTTCTCTAAACCTTAACTTTTCTGATAAACCCTGGAGAAACTTCCAGGAATGGTTACAAACCACTACAGTTGTTACCAGTGGCCAAACTTCAAAAAACTGCAATCAGATGTTTCTTTCTCCTTCATAACCAGTTTTCTTCTAACATCAAGTGATTCTTTGTAACAACAATTTTACACATTACAACCTTTCTGGAAAAGGTCTAGGATTCTTGGGATACACATATGTCCTAAATGAAAGAATCTTTCTTTTTACCTTCCCTTAATAGCCAACAGAGCAGAATAAAACCAATAAAGTCATTGTAAGCTGAAACCAAATAGGGTTATCTTACCTACTCCCAAAAGGTGATGCAATGAGCTGTTCCCTCAGTCCCAGACTTGAGCTGCTTCCATCTAACATGTTGCCTTGGGATATGCAAAACCCTGGAGACAGTGGAAAAGCCTTCTTCCCTGGGGAAGGAAAACGATGTAGGCAAAATTCACGGTTGCCCACAAAATTTATCTTTACACCCTCTGTGAACTGTGATGCAAAGTTCCTCTGTCTTTGCTCTGTGAGACAAGCCTGTGGATGCTCAGTGTTGTCACTAGACCTGAAAAAAGGAAGGCACTGCTTAAAAAGCATACTGTGGTTCTTAACCTGATGCTGAGCTGCCAAACGCATCATAAATGAGCAAGGTGCATATGCCCAGTGCCCTTAGATTATCCAAACTGTATTGTATACATAAAACTAGCTCTTTGTTCATTGTCATCTCATGTGATGTATAGCAAATATTTTCTTCATTAACCATTATGATAGCACTTCTTTGGGGCCTCTGCCAACACAAGCTGTGCTACAGGTATGATGTGTTTAACAATATCTCTTGAAACGGAGCTGTTCTGGGAACTCAGGAGTTGACATATAGAATAAATATATTTTGTAGCATAATTCAATTTCTCTAAGCTGTGGTTCCTTAGAGACTATCCAAATAATAGACATCAGTGTGAAAAATTCACTGTACCCTCCAGAGGAAGAGCTGCTTCTCTTCTACAGGATTTGCAATCTCTGTGCTGTTGAAAGGCAAGATAGATTGAAGAGCAAGCTCTCCTCCTGTCATGCATGGGCTGCCAGTAGAGTAGCATTCCTTGACAGAACAATGTCCAAGAGAAATAGCTAAATACTAGGACTTTGCAATGAAAATGTGCTGACTTTAGCAAATGTCCTGAATAATATATTTAGTGAAAACCATTGTGTCATCTGGGCGATTGAAAACTTGAAACTACTTCTTCAAGAGAAAGCAGGCATAAATTGATGTAAACATACCGAGGAATTTTTGGACCCATGTCAGTTTGTGTCCCTAGCTAGATCTGTCAGTGGAATAAGATGCTTATAACTGATAAGTGATAAATGATCAGTTCTGTCGGGCTCTAGGGTTTGTGTTTTGCATCTACAAAAGATTATGTACTTTAACAATAATTATTAACTAGATTGTGCATTTATTTTCCCTAACAGGTAACAGCTTCAAGAAATCAGAGTAAGTCATGTACACAAACAGGATAATCAATATTTCAAGGAATACTCAAAGAAGTTAATGTCATTGGGTCAAATTGTTGCATTTATAGAATATATGGTATTTAACTAAAGCTGTTCTCTGGGAGCTGAATTGCCTTGTTTGATACAGCTGACACAGGTAGACCAAACCAGACCATGAAACCTTTAAAAACATATAGAGTAATGGCAGAAAAATATGGCCTTTCTTCTGAAAATATTTTTGACATTCAGACTTACCTTTCTTTGGTGCTTTTAGTTTGAGAAATGAGTTTTTCAGGAATTTTAATCAATCTTGATTAATTTCTCTTAAAGCTTTACTGTGAGACTTTAAAATAAAAGGAATTAACTCACCTCAGATATTAAGATTTAAACATAGAATGCTGGGTAGTTAAAAACTGAAATGATTTAGAGACCTTGACCTTCAACTATAATGTGAGATTTGGTTGGGGTTAAAAGCCTCCCTCTTCCTGGATCTTGGAACAACTCTATAGCAGACTGGACATCTGAATGGGTACTGTCATTTGTGCCAGCTTTTTCTGACACATTACACACAGTCTCAGAAGTATTCTTAAAATGATGAAGCAAAAGCATCCCTTTAATTTTTGCCTTTGTCAGGTTGACCATATCAGAGAGCATCAGCCCAGTATTCAAAGTCTACAGTGGTCCTTGCACATATCTTGAGACCCAAGTTCTCTTGAGATTTCACATGTAATACATATATGGTCCTACCTACTACACATACAAACCTTCCTTCAGGCTTTCTAGGATTTGGCTTCTAAAAAACTGTTCATGACAAATAGAGCTCGAATTAATTTGTTTCATTAAAAAAAACCCAAATTAAAATCTCTACTCATTCATCACTGAATGTACACAGCCGATGATTACTTGCTGTAGTATGAATCCCATCCATACTGGTGCAACTAGTCCTTTAGATTTTAACTGATCATACAGAATAGTAATACATAATGTGACCACTGAGAAAAAAAACACTATAGTAGGGTGAGAGATTTTACAGCTATTATGGACATATGAACACACAGGCAATAGAAAAGGGAGTGGAAACAGGACATTTATCTGTCTTAAAGAAAGTATTAGCCAACAATTTGGCTTGACCTCAAAGAACCCTGATAGCCACATTGCAGCAGCAGTCTTTTGAGGAGCTACTAATGAAAGAAAGCATAATCCTTCAGATCATTTTAATCTAGCCTCTGTTCTAGTCAATGTCTGAAATTTAAATGAATTATCAAATCACTGGTTCCAAAGAAATCTGAAAGAAACAGTTTGTCTCGTAAAATTTTGGGCAAAACATTTCAAATAAAATGTGATATTAGTGAAGCAACCAAGAGAATAAAAGAAATAATGTGGTATCTTACTGTTTTTGCTAGGAATTTCCATACATATGAAGAACCTTTTAAAGAGAAGAAAAATGAAAAGTGAGTGAAGTTCAATTCTGTCTGCTATCTTTGCATGTAGAACAAAATATATACTAAAATTTTATAATTTTATGTTTTCTATTCTTGAAGGTCATCAGAAAAGAAAGAAAACAGTATTCGTGTTGGCTTCTTTCAGCTGGTAATGAAAGCAATAGCTATAAGTATTTTATGTATATTGTGCTGCAGAATAAGTGACAATAATCTATATGGTTGTTTTTGGAATAGCTCTGACTAGGTCAAACTTTAAAGGATTAAATAATTTGGCATGAAATCCTGCCATTAAAGTCAATGGGAATTTAATAGAACGCTTTGTCATTTTGTCAGCTTGGTATTGATTATCAGTATTTGTGTCATAATTGTAAATTAGAAATATTATATTGAACCTACATGTAGATATGGATAAAAAAGTTAAGGTGCACAGCAGCGATTTAGGTGACCTTCGTTCATTCTTATTTCTGCCAGAAATTTCCAGTGTGATAATCTGGCAGATAATTTAGCTCCCCTGTAGCAGTGCCATGCATATTAGAAGATCTTGTAGCTATCGAAACTTGTGAATGCACAATACTGTATGGTATGTCTAGCCTTTGATGGGTTTGGAATCCCGTAGGGTGCATCTAAATTTTAAAATTAATGTAGTGGAGAGATGTCTAACACAGCAGCATGCAGCTAAGAGGTTTTGTTGCTTCTGTTCTGCATGTAGTTTAAACAGCCTGTAATGTATTCAAACTAATACAGTCATGATTGTAGTACTGAGCTTGTAATCTACCTGGCTAAGATTCTCAGCTCTTACTTGGGTGGAGAGAACAATATATCCACACAGAGAGCCCTGTCTGTCAAGCAGAGGGTTTTGAATTCTGTTTGATTTCTGTAGCCTGTTTTGCACAGTTGCTTAACTCCTAAAATGCAGTTAGTAAGCACAGGATGTTTGCATCAGATATGCTGAGAGATTAGATGTCACATATCTCTCTGTGTGGTGGTTTTTTTTTGTTTGTTTGTTTGATTTTTTTTTTTAATCAAGGGAATTCCTGGAGTTCTTATAAGCAAGGCTTGCAAAATAGTGGTAGTGCTACAGTTTTCTTCTGATGTTTATTGTACAAAGACCTTTTCATTACTTCTCTTTTATGTTAACTGACTTGTTTTTTCCTTTATCTTGTCTCTGTCCTAATGTCCCTTTTTCATATGTGCTCCAAATTCACACCCTTTTTCTCTTAGACACATTATAGCACCTACAGAACCTGGGCAAGTTTGTCAGCAGGCTATGATTCCTTTTTACACTCCTATTTCAAAACATACAACATTTGATACTGATGTTTAATATGGACAGTTTAATGTATATATTTATGCATGACTTCAACCTGAGAATCAGACTTCACAAAATCATGGCAAAGGTAACTTAAGTTGCTTAGTCACTGGCTGCACATGTGCGTGCTCTTGGCCCATGGCAAATATAAGGTAATAGGTCTTAGCTCAGTCCTTTTTTTTTACTGCATGCTATGGTATATTTCTATACATTCCTCTCAGATTAAGAGCCAGTGCACAATTACCGGCCTAAGCCAATGCATTTTAGGATATTAACTGTGAGAACTCACTCTGTGACTTTATTTAGCTTTCTACCACAGTACCCTAGACTTTTGAGAAATTAGCTAACTTTACTCTGTGGCTCTGCATAGTGCCCTGAGGCTTTTTCCTCCCTTCCCTATTCCTTCATCCCCACAGGAAATCTGCAGAGCAGATCATATATATGAATTATAATTACTATTCTTAGTCTTTTAGCTAGTTTCTGTAATGATGATAATGTGGAATGATATTGAGCTATTAATGTTATATGATAATACATTCATTCACATGGTCAGATTCTGCTGTCAGCTAAAAGGGAGCTCATAATTTATAATGCTGTAATCACAGGTGCAATTAGACTAGATTGGAGAGAGAGATTTGTCTTCTTTCTGTATTGAAGATAATTCTGAAATTTAAAGACAATGATTTTGTATGTGATCCACCTGATTAATGATTTATACAACCATCATGAAGACTGCCTCTCAGCAGAGACTGTATTTTTTTCCTGTCTCTTTAGTTTCGATTTTCCTCACCTACGGAAATCTTAATGATGGCTGTTGGTAGTTTCTGTGCTATTGTTCATGGAGCAGCCCAGCCAGCTGTGTTGCTTGTGTTTGGTGCAATGGCAGACACGTTTATTGAATATGACATTGAAATGCAAGAGCTTAAAGACCCAGGCAAGACATGTGTAAATAACACCATAGTGTGGATTAATGGTACTATTCATCAGAATGAAAAGAACACCACAATAAGATGTGGGTAAGTGGCAGATGTATTTATTTCCCTTCCTTTGTTATTATAGCTTGTCAGAGACTGTATTGCTAGTGAAGGTCCAGTTTAGCCTCTAAACCTCACATTTTCTATCCGTAAGGCAGAAAATGTGCATAATTTGTTACAGAACTGGAGATACTACCTGTAGGGAGAGAAGGCCAGATTGGGTCTTGGTCTTTCAGCTATAGATGTCAGCAAGGATATTCTGTGACGAGTGTTCTTGTAACAGTTGTATCTGCTACACATCTGAGTTAATTAACCTGTTTTCTCTGATGACATTGTAAGTAATAATGGCTTCTGGTCATTCTGGTTAGGGTGTAAGTACCTATAGGTACCTGCTGATTTCCAAACAAGTTAGCTAAACTTTAGCCATTGAAGAGAAATGAGCACTTCTAGGATGCAATTAATCTTAGTTTATGGGAGATGTCTAAGGAAGGTCAGATGAAATGCCCTATAAGAGTGCCTGTTTCTTTCCATTAACAGTAATAAATGGAGTCTAGATGATTCATTCAGATACAGATATCTGTCAAAGCCAAATTTAAACCCATAACCTTTCCTAATGCTCATTTTTTCAATGCATCATTCCAAGCATTTTCTAATCCCTGAGTGACATTTAATTAGATAATTAATTAGAATTAACAGTTATTTGTCTAAAGGTCTCTGAAATTCTAAGCACATGGGAAGTAGTTCACATTCGTGGATGTAGGTGACTTGGGCGAAATGATTTTGCTCCAGGCTATCCAAGCCAGCCCTCTAAGGTGGGATCGGCACATAGAACGTAGGATTTGCTACAGACCTCTGTTCCTCTGAAGCAGCAGCTATGCACGAGGCAGTATACATTCAAAGAATCTATTAGAATGGTTTGGGTTGGAAGGGACATAAAGGATCACCTAGTTTCAGCCCTCTTGCCAGAGGCAGGGACCAGGTTGTTCAGAGACCTGTCCAGGCTGGCCTTGAGGTTGGATGGCAGCCACAATTTCTCTGGGCAGCCTGTTCCAGTGCCTCACCATTCTCACAGTGAAGAATTTCTTCCTTATATCTAAGCTAAATCTACCCTCTTTCAGTTTAAAGCCATTTCCCCTTGTCCTATCCCTACATGCCCTGTTGGTTGCCACCAACCACCTCCTTATTTTCTGCGTGCATAGTTTCCAGGAAGATCTGCTCCATGACGTTAATTAAGGTATTGACAATTATAATATGTGTCAGGCACATGAGTTGTTCCTATGATTGTTTTTTGTAAGGGATCGGGTCAGGTCCATAGCGTTCCCTTTTGTCTTAAAATATCAGTGTACCAAATTCAGGGTAAACAGAATAAAATTTGCTGTCTTACAGGTTGTTCTAAAAAATTGTCTAAAAGCATAGTGAATAAAAACCTGAAATGCCTGTTTCAAAGTAATCTAAATTCAATAGCAGCAACTCAATGCCCTGATATTAGGAGTGAGTACTCCTACTTGAGCTAAAAGAAGCAATCATTTCAGATTAGCAAGCTTATGGTGCAAGGTAATACTCAAATTGACTTTAGTGGCTCTCATTTCTCCCCATAAAACACTGTTTAAACTGAGTGTTGTTAGTTGGTATAATGGCACAAAGCAAGCACATTCAATATGTAATGAAAATTTGTTGGGAAGCTTTTACCTAAAGCACCCTCTCACCTGTGCTGTTTTGGAGCATGCAGCCTGGTGGGGTTCCTCAGAGACTGCAAGCTGCTCCAGGATGGTGGGGTTTCCTGGTACCTGCCAGTGCCCTACCCCTGTGCAACAGGCAGAGCAACAAAACACCCACTGCTAGCAACAGTCTCAGTAGTGGGAAACAGTGTCTCAGCAAAACAAGCTGATTTACCAGCTGATGTGACTCTTAGAAAGAAACTCCAGATTAGCAACCCATGAAAAATTTAGAACAGTATTGCTAACTCTTTTTTTATTTTTTATTTCTTTTCTTTCCCCAGGCTGCTGGATATTGAACAAGAAATGACGAAGTTTGCAGGTTACTATGCAGGAATTGGTTGTGCCATACTTGTGTTAGCATACCTTCAAGTCAGTATATTGTTCCACATTTTGATTTGAAAGTTTAAATCACTAAATAATTATTTTCCTTTTAACTGCTTAGCTGCCAAATTGAGCAGAGCAAAAGCTTTTAGTTCATATTCTATGGGCTGAAATCGGTTAACTTTGGCAGTCTGAGACTTCCTTGTATTTGTGCATACATACCTTTGTGCAAGGATACGTTTTACCAAGTAAGATGAATGCATGCTGCTTCTTTCACACCGCAAGAAATATGTGCTCAAGTGTGGTTACTATGGGATCCACATACCCTCCCAGTGTAGCTGAAAGGCATGCAGTTTCTCAGTAGGTATCTCAACTGTGTTGAGCCTTGTGTTTCTATTATAGAGATATTACAGAGTAAAATACTAGTGTAAAACTGGTGTTGAAGAATCGCACCCTCATATTCTGTAGTAATGGTTCAGTCCTTACGACTGAGATGAGCTGCAAGCTTGCATGACTCCTGCGTAATCAGCTAAAGAGTCCACTGCTTTTGAAGTTTTTATAATCTCTAATATCACTTGCCATTCTCCCTCCTGAAAACTATCCCAGAGTTTTGCTGAAGCAGAATGGCTGCCATCTCTCTATTACTTATAGCTGTATATGGAAACATTTTTGTCTGTATGGCATTCATGTAACAACATAGTTTAACTTGCATCTCCTCTCAGCCAATCAGAACTGAGACATATACTTGATCCAGAGGCTTTATAAAATTCTTGGATTCTTTAAAGACCAGAGGCATAAAACAGCTACCATGTCTGTGTAGCTAGAATGTGTTTTACCTGATAGAAGTTTTATGAATAGCCATATTGCTCTTTCCAGTTTTAGCAAAATTGCTTTTTGTGCATTTGTTGGGAACACAAAGATATTTTACAGAATTTATCAGCCACATTATGCTCTTCCCAGATCTGCTTGTGGGTGATGGCTGCAGCTCGTCAGATACGGAAAATCAGGAAAGCTTATTTCAGGAAAGTAATGCGAATGGATATAGGCTGGTTTGACTGTACATCTGTGGGAGAGCTGAACACCCGAATTTCTGAGTAAGTAATCTAGAAAAAGCATATGCTACAGAGAACATTTTGCACTTCCTTCCAAACACAACAGAGTGCCAATAACTAGGCTTTTGACAAACACCTCCTAATATAAAATACAGCAATGTTTCTGCGAGCAGGAACCAGGCTGATTATATCCCACATCTTTGAACCAAGTACCATAACTGTTAAGCCACAATAATTTTCCTTTTGTGCCTTGACTGTCAGTAAATGTGGTGGGGTTTTGTTAGATTTTGAACTGGTTTATTTTTGCCAGCTTGTCCTATCCTTCCCTCCTCCTGCTATGCCCAGTCCTTTCAGAGTGATCTATAATTTGGCTGCCAGTACAGTCCCCTGAGCCTGGAGACATGGAGATGTGGATTTGAACCCTCTCTCACTTCCCAGAAAGGAAAAAAAAATTACATTATGGGTACTCTTTGGTTCTGTTGGCTTTATATATGGCTTGGCTTTGTGAGCAAAGATTTGGGAAGGGCTTTACCCACGCTTACTACAAGCATGATGACCAAGGGCATGTGAGATATTTAAAGAGCCTTTCTTAATCTTCTGCTACAGAAGGCACAAAAACCTGCCTTTAGAAATGGACTCAAGGTAAATGGAGAGACCTTTTTATCCTGGGTAAACATTTAGTCCTGAGAAAAGTGGAATTTAAGATTTTCTCCTTTTTTTAGTGGTTCCTGTCAATGAGCTGAAGTTAGCAGCGAGGTGAATATGCTGACTCTAGATGGCTCCCTGTTCTCAATTGTCCTGCATAATAGTTAGTCACATTTGCAGATTTTTCTGTAATTGAAGGGGAATTTATATGCCTTTACTCACTGCCCATTTGTATCTATGACTTTCTTTTTATGAAGAATAAACACTAATTGTAAGTCACTGTAAAGAATTTCTCTGGCATAAAATAGGAACTGAGCAGGTATTTAATAAATAACACTTAGTTCCCTGGTGTTTTGAACAGCATTGTTCTGTGCCTAGAAAAAAGCTTCCTGGCTGAAAAAAATCCTCACCATTTACCAGAAGAAATATAAACATGTTTTTCAGCTGAACACTCTTACATTTTTTCAATAGAGGACTCTAATTTTACTTTATATATCAATGAACTCACAATTTTACACTTTAAACCTCAACACCATTTGCTCCTATTTATTTCAGGAGTTCCCAGTTCTTCTAATCTCAAAGGTGAGGTAGTAGGCAGGAGTGCGGAAGTATAATGGCTTCTGCTTTAAAACATTTTTACTGTGTTGGCAATGCATAAGAGAGAACAAATGAACTCTGCGGCCGCCTAGAGGGCAAATGACGCTGACTGCTGCTCTACTGTCCCCCTTAGGATAGAGTTGTCATGTTTTCCTATTGCCTCCAGTGATAAAGTATCCCTCCTCAGTTTTCCCACTCTTACTCTCATTTAAAGTACAAACTACCTGATAGAGTACAGAGAGGAACCAGGAGGTGGTGGAAAGTGGAACTAGAAGGGAGTTACAGAACTTCTTCCTTTCCCGTCCTGTTAGGAGGGGCAGTACAGTACATTCTTGGTGCCCCATGATGGGAGGAATGCCCTATCAGCTGTACTGTTTTTCCACTGTCAGGTAGCTGCATCCAGTTGGGATGTGTATGCCCTTTCCTTTGAATCAACTGGAGCACAGTATTAAGAACCAGCTAGTGAATGAGTCTGCTGGCAGGACAACTTTACCTGCTAAAATTCAGTATCTTCTCTGTTGTATTCTGTGCATAAAATCCTTCTGCCTTTGCAAAAGCATCAGGTTTTCTCTCTGTAGCTCAGGGTCATCGTAAGAGATGGTGGTGGAAAGAATAGAGATGACAAAAGATCCTCTTCAAAGGAAAGCAACTAATTCAAATGTGTCCAAGACCTGCAACACAAGCAAAAGATATACTCACCAATCTTGTGGGTTTTTTTTTCTTTTGTTTTTTTTTAGTGATGTTAACAAAATCAATGAGGCTATTGCTGACCAAGTAGCAATCTTTATCCAGCGCTTAACCACCTTTGTGTGTGGATTCCTACTGGGGTTTGTCAGTGGCTGGAAACTAACCTTGGTTATCATCGCAGTCAGCCCTCTGCTTGGGGTTGGAGCAGCTCTCTATGGCTTGGTAAGTGGATTGTGAAAAGCTCGTGTTGAGGTATGATGAGGAGGGAAGGTCATGCCATAGAGCTAGGAGGACTGGTGGAAGAGAAGGCTATGACACCTTTTTAAGGTCAAGAGGGGCAGATTACCGTCACAGCAGCACCCAGGGGGTATGGGAGGGTGGAGTCAGCACCTTACCACTGTCTGCCAAAACCCCCTCCCACTTTCCTTATTCTGATTCCTATAATAATATATTCTGCTTCTAAGATGGGAGTGTAAACATACCTTCTTTTGCATCCTGTGGATGGATATTACAATTGCCAAGATCAGAACCTGGCCTACACCTTCTTTTACTACACACCTGTTTTAGAAGTTTACTAGACATTTGGCTTGATTTCTCTGTGTAGTTAGTGGCTTTTAGAGATGATCAAGTTTCAGAGCTATAAAATAGTTGAAAACAACTGCTCAGACTTACCTCAACCTGTCCCTGCTCCAGGCAGCTGCTGCATCCTTTCCCTGTTGTTCTTGCTCTGCTCTGCCATCCATTCCCTATAAACTTCCTGTCACTGTGCAGAGGAAAGACAGTAAAGAGAGAAACAGCAGGGTCCTCTATTCTCTCACCTACTCTTCCACATCCATAAGGGCTGGGCAGTTCCTGCTTCTCCTCTGCACTCTCTCACACTCTGTTCTTTTGTTGAGTTCAGCCCTTCGGCTATGTCACTTCTATGTCAGGAACATTTTGCTATCAAACCTGTAATGTAACTGACTAATTTCTTATCTTCCTGCTTTCCTTTAGCACCTTGTGCTGGCTGCTAGTTGATGACATGAATAATGACTCAGCGTGAAGTGGGAGAGCAGAATCCTGGCAGGAAATTAAATAAACCCCCAAATGTCTCTTTCCTTCATCTGCAATTTCTTTCTGGACACATTTTCCCCCTTTTCATTATTTCTCTGTCCCCATCTCTTTCCTTTCACATACCAGCTGTTGTTTCCTGCTTATGAGCCTTTCCAGCCCAAGTCTTTGCTTTTTACCATAAAGAAGATAGACCCAAGACCAATCTAGCCTGATTTTCTGTCTCCAAAAGTGGCTAATAGATGCCTGGGATAACGTATTTGAAGAGAGAAAGCAAATGACACTTTACATTTTCTAGTGATATGTCATTCCCAGGCCAATGTAGTATCTTTGTGTAGAACTGTACATGACTACATGTTCTTCCACTAATTTGAGCTTTTTTTTTGAGTTTAAGTAAGCTTTTGCCATCCAGTGTGCTCTCTGTAGGGACCTGTTTGTTGTCAGCCCAAGAAACAAAGCATGGTGGTGGACAACACCTGTTTCCACCTTCCCCCACCACTACCATTACCTCTTATGCCTGAAGCTGGGCTCTGTCACAGTGGCTGAAGGGCTGCTCATGCTACTTAAGCTCCCCTTCCTCCCACCATGCACAAATCCACAGTCTGCAGTCTTCTCAAGCCAAATTAGGAGCAGAGAGGAAGGGAAGAAAGGAAAACATTTGTTGACAGGTGCTCTTTCTAGCTACCTGGAGCAGAGTTGTTGGCCAAGAGGATAACTGTTCTGCAGGATGTATGCTACAGAGGTTGTTCTGCTGACAGACAGGGTACACCACAAAGTGACCACACACTAGCTGTATAATATTCAGAGTTTATTAAATAAGCATGCTAAAACCAATGAGTACACTAAAAGCAAGCACACTAATGTGAATTAAGTAAATCTTTATATATAGTGAATAAGTACAATAAGGCAAATCAGAGATAGGTATATTAGTAAAGTGCCAAAGTTAGCAATACATTAGTTTGTTACTGTATAAAGAGAATAGAGATTAATTAAGAAGAAATACATCACCAATTACCGCTGAATCATAATTCAGGCCCACACTTCCAGCTGGGAAACCCTGCTGCAGCCGATGCCAGGAGTCTCAGGTAATTTGGAACATTTATATGCAGTGTGTCCACCCATAGGTGAGGCTACTCTCATAGCCACATGAAGGTCCTACTTTTATATATTTTTTACACTTATATACACTTTTATACCCTTATTGAAACAACTGGCTTTATGCCAGATCTCTAATTGGTTATTCATGGGGCTGTGCTGTTTCTCGTCTCACTGTTGTCAACTCCAAGAGCGTTAGCCAGGCACCGCAGTGCGGCCAAATATGAAGTTCATAGAACACCTGCACACCTATGTTTTCTTGCATCTTTCTGATAGTCATGATAAACACAAACATATATACTCTGCTGAATACACTGTGCAAACAACATCCTTTTTTATGGCTCTCAGTCATGAGAGGGAATCAGCTCCCACCTAGGTTCTCATCCATTACAGAGGTATACACCCTAATAAAAGCCTGCTTGGAGTGGAGGAGGTGACCTCAAGCAGAGCAGACAGCATAGTGTTACAGTCAGTACTGCTTCTTGTTCTTGTTTGTACCTACAGTTCAGGTGTAACCAGTATTTCTTATGCTTTTGTAGGCTGTGGCAAAACTAACAGGTCGAGAATTAAAGGCTTATGCAAAAGCTGGAGCTGTGGCTGATGAAGTGCTCTCATCCATCAGAACAGTGGCTGCTTTTGGTGGGGAGAAGAGAGAAGTTGAAAGGTTTGTTTGGATAAATTGTAAAGTCTCTGATTTCTTTTTCCTGTAGCAACCTAACACTGTAATGCTTGAGTCATTGCAATTAATCTCTAAGTTGTACAACAGTGACTATCTGTTAATTTACAGCTTTGTATTCATGTTACAGAAATTTAAGTTTCAAGAAACACTGTGTGCAGAGCCAGTTTCATAGTTCAGTCAATCAGTGAAATACAACATCAGCAATGCTATCTTCAAGTTGTTCCCTCTTGTAGGAATGTACTGTAATTTTTTCCCCTAATTGTTGTGTGATACATCACTTTTGCAGCACATCTGAAAACTGGGTATTTTCAAGCTAAGTAAGAGAATTAGTTCCAGCAAGACATAATGATTTGATGATGTTAAACTGCAAATTTCTTTTAAATTCATTTGAAACATAACATGACTGTAGGACATGCTCTGAAGCATTGGCCATGTTCTTGAATCCTGTGTTACTTTGCTAAAACCTCGAACCCCGTGGAGAGTTATCTGCAGTGAGAGTGGCCTTTCATGTGCCTATTGCACTAGATCATACAAGGATTTCATGATCTGGGAGCATTTCTGGTTTCACCAGTGGTCTCTCACTTCAGAGTAAGAGGTACAAGCCTTATGTACACGCTCTGTTAACTGTAGTGCAGCCAGTCATTGGAGAGGACTCACTTTGTTGGTCTTTGCTGATTTTGAATTTTCAGTCAAATTAATTTGATCCTCTTTCATTTTTTTCTTCAGATATGATAAGAATCTTGTGTTTGCTCAGCACTGGGGAATTCGAAAAGGAATAATAATGGGATTATTCACTGGTTACATGTGGCTTATAATTTTTCTGAGTTACTCATTAGCCTTTTGGTATGGCTCTAAACTTGTCCTTGAAGAAGAAGAGTATTCACCTGGCACTCTTCTGCAGGTACCCATTTTAGCTTGATGCAGTTTTTCTGGACTGTTTCTTAAAACATGCATTCTGGAACACATTTTTGTAGTGTTCTAGTATCTAGTGGCTTAATGTTAATGCTCTGTGTGGTTTTTATTCAGTATATGTATGAAAGTATACGAAACAATTAGGTGAAATAAAACCTGAACCTAATGAAAGTTTATTTTAAAGATTTGAAATGCTGCCTACTGCAGTGATCATAATGCTTTTGTTTAGTAGCCTGCCACAAAATTAGCAAAACCCTTAAACTAGCTTTACCGTTCTGTGGGTAAGGATGTGGCTTCTGGGATATTGGCTTCTCTGAAGAACTTAACCTTTATGATGAAAAACCCCATTGCAGTGAAGAGAAGCCTAATCAAAGAAAGTTTTATCACATCTAACATCTATCTTATGAACAGCTTCTGTTCCTTTGAACCACCATTTTCTGTTGCTAATTGCCCACCCAGCTCTATAGATGACAAAGAACATGTAAACATACATGCCGATTAAAACACACAGGGCTGTGGCTCCTGCAGTGTATACAAAAAAAATATACTAACCTCTACAGCATTAATGCATCCACTTGTGCACAGTTGATGTTTTAGACACTGATGACATAAATGCAATAAAACCAGCATCTGCTGATACTTTGGTAATTTGCTTTAAGCCAGGACTGCCCAAATGGCAAGCTCCAGTCCAGACACAGAGTAAATTTTTCCCGAACCTTGATAAGTCCTGGGTGTTCTGATGAGACATCTCTTTCTGCTCCTTCTCTGCCTGTTGCACACCATGAGAGCTCCCAGGCACCAGCAGCGTGCAGTGCAAAGCTTCCTGCTAAATGGAGCTTGGTACATTACACTGAGAACATTGTAAAATTGAGTCATTCTGTTCAAGGAGGACGTTCCTCACTGGAAATCATTTGCAACTGCTCTTTACATCAGTAGTTGATAAAAATGAATGCAGTGAAAAACAAAGTGAGCAATTTTCTTGCCTTACCCATGATAACTATAGTTCAGTGCCTCCAAATCACAAGTGGCAAATAGTGGGGAGCTATCCTGTAGCTGAAAATTTTGAGCTGCCAATGGAGAGACTCTCCCTTATGCTTTTACTCCTCTTTCAGTTTCCAGTCATCTTTCTGGCGTTTCATGTTTTCTGCCATACACTCCTAGTCCAGCAAGGAGGAGGAAGGGAGGATTTTTAGATAAAAAACATTTAAGTACACTTGTTTTCTGAAAAACTGTCATGTTTCTCATTACATGATCAGCCATACTGAACTGAGATACACTAAGCATTGCTCTTTCCTTCTATCGGATGTACAGAACCTGCTCTCTAATGCCCCTCTACTCTGCTCTTGTGAGACCTCACCTGGAGTATTGTGTGCAGTTCTGGTGCCCTCAACATGAAAAGGACATGGAACAGTTAGAACAAGTTCAGAGGAGGGCCACGAGGATGATCAGGGGACTGGAGCACCTCCCATATGAAGATAGGCTGAGAAAGTTGGGACTGTTCAGCCTGGAGAAGAGAAGGCTGCATGGAGACGTCATAGCGGCCTTCCAGTATCTGAAGGGGGCCTACAGGGATGCTGGTGAGGGACTATTCATTAGGGACTGTAGTGACAGGACAAGGGGTAATGGGTTGAAAATTAAGCAGCAGAGGTTTAGATTGGATATAAGGAAGAAATTCTTTACTGTTAGGGTGTTGAGGTGCTGGAATGGGTTGCCCAGGGAGGTTGTGAATGCTCCATCCCTGGCAGTATTCAAGACCAGGTTGGATGAAGCCTTGAGTGATATGGTTTAGTGTGAGGTGTCCCTGCCCATGGCAGGGGGGTTGGAACTAGATGATCTTAAGGTCCTTTCCAACCTTAACTATTCTATGATTCTATGATTGACATGCAAATAACCTACTTGCTTGTGGAACTCTTTCATACAAGAAAATTAATTTCTAGAAAAGCTGAGTGTGAACTTGCAGCATGGTCTATACATCACAGTGTAGATGTTTGCAGTACACAGTATGTATACAATAGCTTCTTCCACTTTAGCCATGGGATTATTCTCAGTAAACATCACCATGGTGCAAAGGAGACCTGAGTCCTGTGTACTTTTCATTCTTTCTCAACAATAGCATTTCCTTACACACTTTGCCCATTTATCCTGAGTACTATTTGTGTTGTATTCAAAAGGCTAGCTGAGCCCAAATATATATATATGTATATATATATATATATATATATATATAATATATGTAAAAGTAGTGTTTATTCTCTTTTATGGCAGCGGCCACCTGTGCCTTCACCTTTCTTTCTATATAACCTGACAGCATCCTTGTACTTTTCATGGGTGACAGTGCCTTCTTCCGCAGGTGGTAAATTCTCTTTTTTTTTCCCTGAGTTTAAACAGTATCTCCCTGTTCACCCAGGCTGGTCTCTTCCCTGCTAGTTTGATTTTTGGCACATAGGGACAGCCTCCTCCTGTGCCTTAAGGATTTAATTGTTAAAGAATGTCCAGACTTCCTAGACCCCTTTGTCCTTCAGTAATGTTTCCAAGGAATTCTGCCAACCAGCATCTCAAACAGGCCAAAGGAAGTCTAAGGTGAAGATTTTGCTGACCTTCTTCCTGACTTTCTCAAGGCCTGAAAATTCAGTCATTTTGTGATTGCTTTGCCCAGAACAGCCTCCAACAAAGGCTGTTGGTTTAGGCTTTTTTTTTTTTTTTAATTGTTGTAGCTTCCCATCGCTTATTGGTAAAAGACATGTCCAAAATAATCTGCTTGCCACTGACAATCAGTTCCAGCCCTTGCTTCAAGCCACAGACACCCAATCGAATTGAGGTGGCTTAAAAATACATCAGTGGCACTTCAGTAAATATTTGAGTGCATGCATTTTTAGGACAGAGCAAGTATGAGATAAGTTGATTTACTTCAGCCTGGAAGCAAAGTTGTAAAAGAGTGAAAATCCCTTCTAAGATGCATGTATTTGCTTTCTTGTGGGCTAATTTTGCTCATATAGTGAATCAGTGCAGCTGAGTTGATGCACAAGAAGCCATTAAGCCATTTAGTTTGATTTGCCTCTCTAAGATCTAAACTGTAATAAAAATGTGATGTCATGTTTTGTTCATTTATTTTTCCACTTCTTCAGGTTTTCTTTGGTGTTTTAGTAGGAGCTTTAAATCTTGGTCAGGCATCTCCCTGTCTGGAAGCCTTTGCCACTGGCCGTGGGGCTGCAGTAAACATTTTTGAAACAATAGATAAAGTAAGTAATGCATTTCTAAAATGTGTCTCTTTGTAGTAGAAAAAATAATTAAATAAGCCTCAAGCAGTAGAAGTTTTATGTACTGTGTAAATGAGGAAAAATGAGTGCAATTAAAGAAAAATTGACTGTGCAATAGAAAGGTCTAGCAGCATGCACATGGGCTCAGAGAGGGTGTTGAACAGATTTCTTAAGTAAGTGGCCTGCTTCTGAATAATGAAGTTTTACCTCAGCTACTACTGTTCCTTATTCCCATCTCTCCTTATATACAATTACTGATCAGTGCTGGCCCATGGGATGTGTACAGGCAGGCAATGATAGTCACTTTGCAGCCAAACTTGCAGCAACCATCTAACACCCAATCTCTAGATGGCATCAAAAGATGTAACCCTACTGGCATTAGCGGCAAAGGTGGTCTCTGTCACCTCTCCAAGAGTTACCCACAGTTAAAATGGGACTAGAGAAGCACAGGCACTGGTCATGAAGAAGCCATAAATGTTAATTACAATTTTATCCAGACAGATATTTGAAATAAGGTTGTATGAGAAAGTCTGAGAACCACTGGCATTGATTGATGATTCCTTTCTGTACCTGTATAAATTTAGTGGTGGGCAAAATACCACTGATTTCTTAGCCGTATGTAGTATCTCTGGTCATTGACAAGCTTTATTGTGCTAAAAGCTCTGTAAACACATTAAAACGCTGCTTGTCTTTTCCAGAGCACATAAGGATATATAAAGAAGGCTAGAGGGGCTGTGGTAACACTATTGAGCTTTTTAGTAACCCATCAGCATTCTGTAAGAACGCTAACACATGCCTTACAAATGTACTTCATGAGTTAAAGCTCTAAGATGAAGAGATTAATAAAGACAGTGGGTTTTTGGGAAAAAATTAAAAAGCACAAAGAGTTGCAAAAGTTAGAATTAATCACAAAATTCAAGATAAGGCTGAGTCAGGTAATGTTAAAGTAAAAAAGGCAAACTAAAGTGAGTTTTTATCTGTCTAGAGAAAGGGTGACAAAAATAGATTCATCTGCTTGCTGTATTTGTAGATTTGTGATTAGACAGTAAAAGCACAGCTATGCCCTGATACAGGGGTTTTTTTTCTGGCACTACTCTCAGTACTACCATGTACTGAGGTTCTCATTTGCAGAATCAGTGAAACTTCTCTTCATAGCTTAGTATATGAATTTAAGTAAGATATATTCCTAAAGAGGAACCAGTCTTCTAGCTGTTCTTAGCATGTTAGAACATATACATTTCTTGTATTAAAATTCCCTTCAATCTGTTAGGTTACATAAAAAGTCATGCATGTTTCAGTTATTAAATATTGGTGTTGCTGTAGTTTTAGCTAATTCTCTGTATTTTATGTTTCAAAAATCTATCCTCAGAAAATCTGATTTCTTTGGGAATCCTCAAATTTCTCTTGGTTCTCTGCTCATGTCTAACAGTCTACCATGATCAAGGCCTAGCCAAAAGTATATGAGAGCCAAAGCACTAATGGGAAAACATCAAATCAGGATTCCAGCTCTTATGATTGCATGTGCAAGGATGGATGCTTCAAATGTAAAGTGGTGAATCATGCAGATTTTCCACAGTGAACTGGTTGTTCAGTGCCATAGGAGAATGTGTGTATGAGCGAAGTAGTGCCATTTTATTCCCGAGGAGCCAGTTAAATTAGCTTAGTCAAAATGCCTCACTCAGCTGTTTTGTTCCAGCAAAAAGTAGCTGAGCGGATGACTAGTAATTGCAATAAGCTTAAAATGATAGAGGGCTGTCCTGGTTTCAGCTGTATCAGCCATTTCTCTCTTTATTAGTAGCTGATGACAAGGGCTCATTCTTCTTCCCACATTACCCACCAGTGAAAACTCCCCCATCACTTTGGCCTTTAATTTCATGTCCATTGCCTGTTAGCCCTCGGGCAGATCCTGCTGGTGGCTCAGTGCAGTCAGTTGCTGTTAAAATAGAAGTGCCACGGCTTTGTATGTTATAAGGAGTATTTTTTTTACTGCAGCAGTACTGGCTGTTTAACAACAAATAAATAACACAACAAATTCTATCCTAGAAACCTGCCATTGACTGCATGTCAGAAGATGGCTACAAGCTGGATAAAGT
The DNA here is from genome assembly GCF_012275295.1 of Melopsittacus undulatus. Lineage (NCBI taxonomy): Eukaryota > Metazoa > Chordata > Aves > Psittaciformes > Psittaculidae > Melopsittacus > Melopsittacus undulatus. The sequence continues at coordinate 43,248,777 of NC_047534.1, forward strand.
GCGGGGTGAAATTGAATTTCATAATGTAACATTCCATTATCCCTCCAGACCAGACGTAAAGGTAATTATTCATCATCCCTCCTGTGCACATAATTACTGTAAAAAAAATATCCCATTCAGCAGTCCAGATTTTCAGCAGAATTTGTTTCCCAGAAGCCCAGCCCCTGTGTTTAAAAGTAGACTAAATAATCCTTCCGTTAAAGGGTTCTTCTATTTACCATTGTGCTTATTTTACCATTCTGACATATTCATTGCCATATATATTCCTTGTTGCTGAACATAAACTCATAGTAATTTCATTCAAATTGACCTGCATACGGCTTCTCTGACAATCAATTATGCACATGTATCAATATTTGCTAGAGTAGGACACAATGTAATAAGATGAATGGTGCAAGGAGGCTTTATAACTTCCATTCCTGGGGGTGCACCATGTGATCCATTAAAGTGCTAGGAAAAGATACAGGAGCATTGGCTGTATACCCCATTATTTCCCTACTGCTGTGTTTGAATTAGCAAATTCTCCTTGGAAAAGCATATTACTGGGCAAGCAAATGAGTGCTGTTGCTTCTAAAGACAGAAGTATATGAAGTATCAGAATTTTCTACATAATTTCACTGTTACGTTCTAAATATTTATCCTTTAACAGGCACTTATAATACATGTTCAGTGTTGTTTAAAGGGGATTTTTTGCCAAGTTCTGCACTGATATTAACTTGACTAGTTCTCAATGATGAAGAACAGGATCAAACAAAGATCAAAATCTGCCAGGCAGGCACACAAAACAGGGCTTTGCATTTATAAGCTCGTCAAACAATGTAAAAATATTTGGCTTTCTTTTTCCTCTTTCTTCACAATATTTTTCTGAGTTTTATAAAAATGCTTTGAATCTCCATTTTAAGAGACAGAATATACCCACTTTATTATATGACAGAGGGGGAATTGGAATGGATTGAGTCTGTTTCTCTTTCCTTTTTTTTTTTTCCCAGATTTTGGATAACCTTAATATGGTTATTAAAGCAGGGGAGACAACAGCTTTTGTTGGAGCTAGTGGAGCTGGAAAAAGTACAACAATACAGCTAATCCAGCGTTTCTATGACCCCACTGATGGCATGGTGAGTGTACCAGACTATAATGTGTTTCTGTAGTCTTAGGAACTTGAATGAATTACATGGTTTATTCTACAAGGGTGGAAGGAAGACTCCTAAGTTTATTTCCTTTTCTTTCCTTTTTTCCTTTTTTTCTTTTTTCTTTTTTTTCTTTTTAATGAATGAAATTCCTCTTGTGCATTTCAGGGGAATGATAAACAGTCTTCTAAAAATAATTACATGAAAGAAAAGAACTGTTATGAATAAACAAAAATTCAGTGAGTTTTTCATCTGAGTGAAAACTATACAGATGATCATTCTGGAGTAACAAATAATTTTTGATTCTGGAAAACACAAACCCAGTATTGAATATTTAATCATTATCCCATAATATTGCTTTAGTATAAGCGATTAACATTTAGCAATGGCATGGCTAAGAATATGGATTACATCTATAAACACTTTCATTCCATTTATGTTTTACTAGTTGACACAAATCACATACATGGTGGCCTATATTTGAATGTATAAAAGACAAAGGACCAATTTATTGTAAAGATATAATCATAATTTTGATGTTACTCTCCACCTGGTTTTATTTCTGAGGCCAAGCAAAAAGAGATATTGGGTAATGAAATCAAAGAGCACAACTCCTAGGCCAAAGAACTAGCCTATATTACTGCCAGTGCACTGCATTCTTGTATGTATGAAAGCTGTTTTTTATACTGGTCATGGAAACACTATAGAAGGGCCCCACAGGCCCTTCATTTCCTTGTGTCTATTTTTGTCTCTGATTTGGAGGGGATAATGTCCCTGACATTTTTTCTTTTTTTTCTTTTTTTTTGTCCCTGTTTTATTTGGCTTCTGTAGATTACCCTGGATGGCCATGACATTCGTTCCCTTAATATCCAGTGGCTACGCTCACAGATTGGTATTGTTGAGCAAGAGCCAGTGCTGTTTGCCACCACAATTGCAGAGAACATTCGATATGGTCAGGATGATGCTAGCATGGAAGACATAATCAAAGCAGCCAAACAGGCCAATGCTTACAATTTCATCATGGACTTGCCACAGGTATGCTGTGTTTTGTAATTGTATTTGGCAGAACTTGATGAAAAAATATAAAATTCTTTTATTCCTTCTGTGCAGCCATTTGTTCTTAGTACAGAAGATCAATATAGACAGTAGGCAGCAAACCTTCCTTTGATTAATTAGGTCTTACTTAAATGTACATCACCAAATTAAAAAAAAAAATATATATATATATAAAAATTGCTTCCTCAGGGAATCATATGCACAACATTCAATATCATGGTGATAATCATAGCATGATTTTAAAATACGTATTTTTCATTCTATGGAGATCTGTTTCTGCTCAGGCCAAAAGCAATTTAGAGCCCAGACTCTCACACTCTAGCCAGCATATGGTTTTGAGCAGTCTGTACTGATCCTCACAACCTCATTTCCTTTTACAAGTTCTGTAAGTTAGCTAAAGGTTCCCTGTCCTCCAGTTCCTTCCACATTTGATAGTACTGGGCTGTTTACTTTTCTAGAACGTTATTTTGCCAAGTATCTTCACAAAGGGATGTGTTACAACAGTGAACCAAATTGACAGGATTCAAGTACCATTAACTAATGTCTGTAGGTACTTTTTAATCTCCATATATACATTTCCAGACTTCCAGGAAACTAATCATAGAAAGACTGTGTAAAGACCTCTGTTTATTTCCTGGAAATGGAGGAATAAACAAGTATTGACTATAGGTGAATATAATTATTCTGGCTCTCAAGATGCTAGGCTTTTGTGTTTGCTTAATCCTCTATCCGAACCCAGTGCCACCACAGTATGATGTCATGAGTCAAAGACAGTAATAATGACTCAGATCATCAGGAAACAAGTTGTCATGGTATAACCCCAGTCAACAACTAAGTTCCATGCAGTTGCTCACTCACCCTGGTAGGATATGGGAGAATAGTAAAGATGAGAAAACTGGGGGTCGAGGGTTGGAGAGGACCTTAAGATCATCCAGTTCCAACCCCCTGCCATGGGCAGGGCCACCTCACACTAAACCATGTCACCTAAAGCTCTGTCCAACCTGGCCTTGACCACCACCAGGGATGGAGCATTCACAGAAGTTTCCTTGGGCAACCCATTCCGGTGTCTCACCACCCTCACAGTAAAGAACTTCTTCCTTATATCTAACCTAAACTTCCCCTTTTTAAGGTTTGACTCATTACCCCTTGTCCTATCACTACAGTCCCTAATGAATAGTCCCTCCCCAGCATCCCTATAGGCCCCCTTCAAATACTGTAAGGCTGCTATGAGGTCTCCACTCAGCCTTCTCTTCTCCAGGTAAAGTAAAAGCCACATGTGCCAGCAAAGCAAAACAGGTGATTCATTCACTGCTTCCCATGTTCAGGCAGGTGTTCAGCTAATTTCAGGAAAGCAGGGTTCCATCATGCTTAATGGTTACTTGGGAAGACAAACGCCATCACTTTGAATTTGCCCTCTTTCCTTCTTCCTCTCACAGCTTTATATGCTGAGCATGATGCCATATGGTATGGGATATGCCTTGGGTCAGTTGAGGTCAGCTGTCCCAGCTCTGTCCTCTTCCAGTTTCTTGTGCACCCCTAGCCTGTCTGCTGGGGGGTGGGTTGAGGGGCAGGGAAGGCCTGGACTCTGTGGAAGCACTGCTCAGCAGTGACGAAAACGTCCCTGTATTATCAGCACTGTTTTCAGCACAAATCCAAAACATAGACCCATAGTAGCTACTATGAAGAAAATTAACTGTATTCCAGCTGAAAAAAGGCACCTACTTTTGTTTTGGAGTTGCAACTCTAATTCAAACAAAATTATGTTTTTCATTATGAAGGAAGTTATTTTGTCAGCTTTCCTTTGAATCTGGTGCACTCACAATGTTTTTGTCTTTTAAAGATTGTATGTTTTGAAGTCTTCCCCCAGAACAAATCAGAGAGACATTTTACTCGTATCTTCACTAGGAGCCTAACAGACCTTTTTGTTTTTTTTCCTTTCACACAGCAATTTGACACTCATGTTGGAGAGGGGGGAAGCCAGATGAGTGGAGGTCAAAAACAGAGGATAGCTATTGCTCGAGCTCTTGTGAGAAACCCCAAAATCCTGTTGCTGGATATGGCTACATCAGCACTTGATAATGAAAGTGAAGCTACTGTCCAAGAAGCACTTCATAAGGTTTGCTGTAGCATAGCATAAATCAGACTTAAAAGGATAGAAATTATTTTAAATGAACTCTGCAGAAGCTGCTGCTGAATTGCAGCAAAGCAGTGAGAAGCTTTTCTTAATAACTGGTTCGTTTGTACATATAGAACCTTAGTATTAGTGAAAAAGTAATTTATTCTTTTATTTGGGTATTAACAGACATCTATAGCTCCCTTTGCTCAGAAACAGGGGCTCATCTATGGGCTATGAATGGAGTTCAAGTCAAAGTCAGCTGAAACCACTAGAGAGACTCCTGTTGGTTTGACCAAACTTTAGATTACACAGTGTGGGTTCCAAGCACTTGCGTTTGCTGTCCTGACTGGGACTGTTGCTCCCTATCAGGCTCGCCTTGGCCGCACAGCCATCTCCATAGCTCACCGCCTGTCAGCCATCAAAGCTGCTGATGTCATTGTTGGCTTTGAGCATGGAAGGGCTGTGGAGAGAGGAACTCATGAAGAGCTCTTGAAGAGGAAAGGGGTTTATTTCATGTTGGTAACCTTGCAAAGCGGTGGAGACACAGCAGTTAACAGAGAAGCAACAGAAAGTGAGTATTTTGTTTTCTGTTATAAAATAATGTAAAAAACACAGAATGCAGATTATTTATTTATATTTCTGCCTTTCTGGCTGAATTTTAGCATTCATTAGAGTAATACATTGATAGCCCTCACCAAAGTATTCTTACTGTGTACACACTGAATGATCTTCCTAATATAGATCTGCCCTGAAACATCAATCTTGACTTGCAATACCCATCATTTTATAGCTCCATTTAGTGCTGACATTCCAGCCCTGCTGCATTTGGAATGCAAGCAAATTACAGAGTATTCTGAAACCACCCTATTTGATTTACTAGAGGCTTCTGGAAATGGAGATCTAATACAATGATCTGTTGTATTTTTGTGAAGCACCATACCTTGGATATTATTATCTTAAAAGAAGAGAGCAATTACTATACTAAAATAGGGAAACAGCCTTTAGCAGTCACAATCCTAGTGAGGTGGTCTGCAGGTTAATATTCAGTCAACTTTATCATGTCAAACAGAAATATAAAATATCTGGTACATGTAGGTTGAGTAGCAAGGTTGTATTACATTCCTTGACTTCTACAAAGTATTCCAGTTATGACTTGGAGTAACTGCACTTTCTGGCAGAGCACAGTGGACTTAGGTTGTATTCAATTTTAGCACAAACTTAAGAATTCCATCTACTATATTTTACAGCAGCAGAAAATAATGTGGTTGAGCCAAATCTTGAGAAAGTGCAGTCATTCAGCAGAGGAAGCTATCGGGCCAGTTTGCGGTGAGTCTTAAAAATGACTGTAAATCTCAATGTTTCCAGTTCTATACTTCATCCCACTATTCCAAAATCTCAATGAATCAATTCTCTGTTATACTGTGTAAAAGAGACTGGAAAGGCTACAAGCATTTTACTAAGACAGAAGTTCACTTGGAAAGAAATTGAAGGGCCATGGATAAATAGTAAGACTCTAAATTTTACTCTCCTTTCTATCCATAATACCTTCCCTCCAGTTCTGGTCTCCTGTGTTAATGTTCCATTTTTAATATTACTACCATAAAGCCCCATATATTTGTATTGCTTAATGCGCCTTCAGTGCAGTCACTTGAAAAATTACTTGCTATGCAATTACTTGAGAAATCAATGCAATGTACAAGGATGATTTTATCATAGCTTCTACTTGATGAAAGTTAACACATTTTACAAGCCAGACTGTTGTGTAGCTAGACACTTAATATTTCTTTCAGGCAAGCCTATGACAGGCATATGCAAATGAGTTCTTGTCTTCTACATTACACGGTTATTTTTGTCAGGGGTGGATTTTGCTGGACTGAATTAGTTCATAGTGATAATGTTGAATTGACTTTGTATCTTAAGGGCTTGTGCAGATATAGTAGAATAGACCGTGATTTTACTTAGCAAATACACAGGGCAGGGTATATAAAAGATGACATCTAAATGGTGGTGGTGCAACGTGACTTTCAAAAGAATTTGCCCCTATTGTGGGACATTTTCTTCCCAAGAAGTTGAGAAAATGTAGAAAAAGCAAAAGTCCACGGGATTCCTATGATTTGCTTCAATGAATTCTGATCTAGTTGTTATGAAAACTGCACCTGCTTTGCAAGCAAATATTGTGTTACTGTGTCATGAATAGGAGCTCATTTCTGTTCTCTTTACAGAGCTTCACTTCGGCAGCGCTCCAGATCTCAGCTATCTAATGTGGTCCCTGACCCTCCATTATCCATTGCAAGAGATCATGCAGAGTCTATGTATCTTACACCTTCTTATGGAGAAGATGATGGACAAGCAAAAAAGGTCAGGTCTATAGCCTGTTATTAAGTTTTCAACTCAACAGTACTTGGTAATGATAACCTGTAGGTTTGTGCCTCTGTTATAGTTGTTGTTGGCAGATACATCTTCCTGGATTGATCTTTTTCTCAAACAAAACCACAGCTTCTATTCTTATCCTCTGTAAAACCTAGGCTGCATTTTGGTGGCAGTTATACTTCCTGGCCCATTTCTACCAGAACATGACCTGTTGGTAAACTAATATATGTTGTAAATTAAGTTGAAGAGACATATTCATAAAGGCTGAATTAACTGGAAAAGAGCATAATGCTCACTCTGTGAAATGTAATAGCCACTCAGTGATACAAATAACACGGCTTCTTGTTCAATAAAGAGTAAATTCACTTTCATCTCAAAATCATCTGAAGACTTGTAAAGAAACACCCTCGCTGCAACCTAATTCAGAGTCCTTTCACTGATACTGTCCTTGTGCAATCAACTGGCATAGAAAACAAAGACAGCATGCCTTAAAATCATACAGAATATGTAGGAATATACACAGCGGGTTTCCAAAGTTCTTGTGAAGCTCTCTGCACCAGTTTGCATGGTTATGATGTTCAGTGCAGAAAGCAGCACTTAGAAGTCACTGGTCTTGCTATATTGTTAAGCCTATTCTGTGGATACATACAGGGCTTTAGTGCTTTCCCTCTGGGAGTAGCTCAAAAGAAAGAGAAAATACAAGATGCTTCCACCCAATCATCCTTGCACCTTTCCAGCAGATAGGTCTTCAGAGTGCCTGTTTTGTCTGGGCATTTCCAGCCATATGAACTGAGGGAGATGAGCAGGGCTCAGCACACCGAGTATTAGAAAAATTCCACGCAAATCAAGCTGCAGGGCTAGGGTAAGTTATAATTTGGTGATGAATATTCTGCTCTTACTGGGCCTAATTACAGGAATTCAGCATATAGTCTGAGGATGTTACACAGAAGGGAGGCGTAATTAGCATGTATAAAGCCTGAATCCAGCTATTGCTCTGAGATTTTCCTTGTTTTAGTTCTATAGCATACCTACTAATTTGATGTAGAGTCTGATCAGTATGTTCACCCACAATACTTTAAAATAGTATTTCTTAAGATTCCAGTAGTGACACAAAAAGCTGCTTGTGAGGAAGAAGTTAAAGTTTTGGCACTGGATATTGAATCACAGCTCATTTGAAGGCAGCCAAAAGGGAACAGCCTGAGTTTCAGTGGCAGAAAGTCTTAAACTGGTCATAATCAACCTCTTAAGTTAGAATCAGTAGAGCTGCCCAAGGTATGAATCTGTTTTTCTCCAGGGACAGTAAAAGTGGCTCTCTTTATGTGACTCTCTTGTGACTCCCCAGCCCTACAAATAGATTCAAGCAGCAGCCAAGACCCATCATTGTCCCTTCCAGTACAAATCTGTAGCAGCTGTTAGGGCACTAGATGGCCATTTAACAGACTAGGCTATTATCTCACTGTCAAAGGGAGAACATCACTGAGGGAACTCATTTGCTTCATAGATATAACTTGGTTTTTTAGGAATCTGTTGTGGAGGAAGATGTCAAGCCTGTATCACTTACCAGAATTTTGAAATACAATGCCTCTGAATGGCCATACATGGTACTTGGATCTATAGCAGCAGCTGTGAATGGAGCAGTCAGTCCACTCTATGCTTTGTTATTCAGTCAGATTCTTGGGGTAAGTTATGCTAACACTTTAAAGTGTATTTTAGCTCCAAAATAGAGGGGAGTGTGTATGATGCAGAACCTTACATGTTTGGGGCAAATCTTTGTATCTCATCAAATAAATGGGGTTAGACTTCTTGTCTATAAACAGTTATTCAGTAGAGATATTTATAGTGTCATCATGTTATCTTTTGAGCTCTTTGAAGGGGTAGGCTCATTAGCATAGGTGAGACAAGATGTACCCCACATGCAGTTATAATGGAGAGAGAGACATGCAGAGGTCCTGACCTGCAGAATATTATTCTAAAGACTTGGTGAAACATTTGAGAAAGTCTTGGGTCAGATAAAAAAAATACTTCATTATTTTGTTCATATATTTCAGGCAGCTCAATGATGCCCACCCCCTAGAGAATGACCAGGGAGAGGTAGATAATTGTGATGGTGTTCATAGCTGCCAGCAAAAAGTAGTCATGTATCAACAACTTTGGAAGACAAGAAGGAAGCAGGAGTATGCCTTAAACCTGGGCATTCACTGAAGAATTTATTACCACCAAAATCCACAGCCTTGCTTGAAAAATTTCAAGAGTGCAACTATGATTTTTTTTTCCTTCAAAACCAGGATGCTTCCGCTTTCATAAAAGAGCTTTTTGGGGAAACATTTGCAAAGTTAGTGGGAAAACTGGAAGGCTGCCTGGAGAAATTCAGTGCTGCTCTAACTAATGCCTAGGAAAGTGTCCTAAATTTCAAGAATTAAGAGGATAGAGAAAACCCCTCTATTGATATTGTTTCTTATAGTCAAAGTAACGACACATTCAGGGAGAAGAAAATGGGAATGGCACTTTTGTTTTGTGGTTTGTGTACCCATCTGAGATAGGATAAAACTTGTGTTGTGATTACCAGTTACTTGCTTAGGTCTCAGTAGGTACATATGCATACAAACAAAATATGACCTAAAGGGCAGTTTCTTCTAGAAACTGGAGGTCCCACTTTCAGGTGGGAAAGAGCAAACAGATGAATGCTCCAGCATCTGAGCTACTGATGAGAAAAGGGTGGCTCCTGATAGCAGTGCCAGCAGTCTGTCAAAAGAAATATTAAGTTATTGCTGTTTGGTTTGGTTTTTTTTTCTTTATTGGGGGGGGGGGGGGGCATTTTTGGCTTAGATATTTCTCTCTGGGAAGTTACTCAGAACTTTGAATCGCATTTACTTACAGTTTGATGTTTGCTAGTTAAGACCCTGGGAGGGGCAGAACAAAAGGCCTTCCAGTCCTTGCTGATCAACTTAGTGGCTCCTGGCCAATGTGCTTGCCCTTTCAGCCATAGTTGTGCAACATCCAAACACTTCTTCAGTGTCTAGACCTCATGCAAGGAACTGAGGTTTTCACTAGAAAGCAGGTGAGACACTGCTATGTGCATTATGCAATGAATCTACTTTGATTCCTTTTGAGAGAAAGTTTCTAAACACTAGGAGTTCTGGGGCTGACATATTCCTGCGACATGCTAAATGCCTTCATTGCCAAGGGTGGATTCCTTCTCTTAAAGGTCTCAGTCCATCGAAGGAGAGAGGCTGCAAGAAAAACCAAGCCATAACGAACATGAGCAAAGTTCAACAGCTGTGTTTCATTATTCATAAATTTAAAACATTTCTGCCTGATGCCAAGGCAGTCAGGCAGATGGAATATGCATCTGCTTACCAAGCTGTCTGAATATCTGCAATGATGTGACAGACACGTGGGCTTGTGCTGTGGGATCAGTATGCTGGGGAAGTGAGGGGAAAAATCACCCCAGCTATGAAATGGAAAGATAAATTTAGCAAAGTCTGCCTTGAAGGTTCTCAGAAATTAGTCGCCAAAAGTGAATGAAGAACTGGATAATACTGGATATATGTAAGTTAGACTTGATGATCTTAAAGGTCTTTTCCAACCCAGTTGTTTTATTCTATCAGTCTTCCGATCAGTTCAGATCAGCAATGTACCTTTGGAACATATATATCAGCAGTTTTGTTCTTATTATAACAGATTAAAACATACCTGGTGATTATGTTTAAACAAAGATTAATCTGCGAAAATAACATGCCTTGCTGCTGGTATGACAGTATGGCAGTGGAGCAGATCTTGGCTTCAAACACTAAGTCCCTTTTTGATATCATTCTTGATTTTGCAGGATTTATTTTGTTGCAAAAGTACAAAGTTAAAGTACTTCGATTGGGAATGGAATTCCCACTAGAGAACAACTATTTATTTTCCTCAGCTTCATCCTCTAATACCTCTGTTACTTTGATGCATAGCTCACTTTGAACCATAAATAACTTGGGTTGACCTTTTAAGACTAGTACCTAAGTTTAGTTTATTTTTATTTCTATTTTGCAGCTGGAATGAAAATTCCTTTGTCTTTTTCTACTGTCAAATACTTACCTAAAAGAACTTAAGCTGGTTTCAATACAAGTAAAAGTCAAATGCACAGGTTATTTATAATTACACCTTATGGTAACAGATTGAGAGATTAGTCAATTTATAGAATTTTTTACCTGTGAAATCAAATTAGAATTAATCTAAGGTTAGTGGAGTAGTATAAACATGAGCTGTTGTTTATATCTGCGAGGAGCAGAAGCAGTTTAAAACTTCAGGTAGGCTAACTGACCTACATATCAACTGACCAAAAGGAATTGCTAAAGAATGGCTACTTAGATTTGGACCTCTATTTCAGCAGCAGCCAGTACCACTGGCAGTTGTTGAAGAAGAGCAGATATTCAGAACAAGAGATAAAAACAAAGTACCATGGAAACTGGACCAGAATGGGATGAAGGGGCTCTACTTTAAGCACTAATGCTTTTTCTCAAGTACCCAGTAGTAAGCAAATTCTTTATATCTACACTCCTTCAGTAAAGAGTAAAGACAATAGATTCCTCTTGAAGCTTACCTATAGCAATTACAGGATCCATTAGTGTTGTGCTGGGAGAGTCAAGCTATGTTATAATTGTTTACAACGACTTTGTTTTGTATGACCCAATAAAGTTGTGTTTGGCATAGATCTGAGAGGAGGTAAGAGAGCTGCTGCACTAATTGCTTTGTCGCTGTGCTTTTATTTCATTGCTATTCTCTGGTTATCACACTGGCTCTTGTTTAGAGTGAGGGAATGATTAATTACAACTAGGGATGGGCAGCAAGTAATAAAAGTACATGAAACCTGTTGTTTAACAAGAGTAAAAACATTATGTTGTACCCAGGCTCACCTTAGGAAAATAACGAATAGGGCTTTTGCAAGGGCTGAGGGAGGGTTCTGTATTCTGGCTTTGGTTCTGGGATGGGCAATAGTGAGTCATTAACAGACTTCACAAACACCAAACCTGACACTTTTAATATGATGCCCCCTTTTTTTTTCCCGAAGACCTTCTCCATACTTGATGAAGAAGAACAGAGGACACAGATCAATGGTACCTGCCTGCTCTTTGTCTTGGTTGGAATTCTTTCCTTTTTCACACAGTTTCTACAGGTAATAGCAGTCCAATACAGGTACATTTTGTTTCTGATCCCTTACTCTGTGGGTATCTCTTTCTGTTCAATGTCTGCGTTTATTCTTGTGCACCCAGGGTTACACCTTTGCTAAGTCTGGTGAGCTGCTTACAAGACGGTTAAGAAAAATTGGTTTCCAGTCTATGCTGGGGCAAGACATTGGCTGGTTTGATGACCGGAAGAACAGCCCTGGTGCTTTGACTACAAGACTTGCAACAGATGCCTCACAGGTCCAAGGGGTAAGTAATTTAAGAATTGGTTTACTATAAGCACTGATTGAATGTATGTTTTGGCAAGGTCAGTGTAGAGTAGTCCTCGGTCAGTCAATCTATTTCCCTTTATCACAGACTCTCAATGTGGAGCTATTATCATCACATTTATCTAAAAGCACAAACAGGGGCACAATATACTGCCCATTATTCCTGCCTGTATTACTAGAACAAGAACACAAAAATCAATAAGATACCAACCATCAATGGAACAAGAGGAGCATTCAGGACACAAGTTTTAATTTCTTTCTTTTTTGGTTTTTTTTTTTGTATGTTTTTGGGGTTTTTTGTTTGTTTGTTTTTTTTTTTCTGGAGATGAATTAGCTGTTTGCTACAATGCTGGAGTGTTTATTTCAAAAGCATGTCACACTAGTATTTTAGTGACATGAATCACAGTTCATGTTTTCAAGTTTCCAGCATGGTGTTATGCTTGTTGTGACAGTTTTGATTTAAGCTGACAGTCCACTTGCTAGAAGTGAGTCAGATGCCACTTTACTTGCCTTCAATGCAAGCAATTTTCTTGAAACAAAGAAGGAAACATAGAGATTCCTTTGTTACAAAAATTGTCCTGTTTCAGTTTGACTGAAGATGGTAAGTTAGTTTTTCCAACCTATTAATGGAGGTTTTAAGAATTTAAAAGTCAAAATAACCAAGAGGTTCCCAAACCCCCTGTCAGCAGCAGTATCTACAGAATCAGAGAAACCAGCTGCAAACCTCTTGAGCTCCAGCTCTCACAGGCCCTTACAGGGCATATTTTAATTGAAATAAACGAACTTGTAAAACGCTAACTGAACTGTTTATAGCCTCCTAAAGGACACTTTGTTCTAATCACATGTAGAGCAGTGGGGCACAACCATTCAACCCACAGCTCCAGGTTTAAAAAAACAGAGCTACTTGAGCAGCAGTGTCCTCCACCTTTCACTGCCTGGCACAGAGTCTGGCCAAATTCTGCTATTGCAGAGTGAGCTGAAGGTGAGAATATGCACACAAATGTCCAAGGTCTGAAAATGTCTACCTTTGCACCAGGAGTAAGAGTATGTGTGGGGTGTTAGAGCTGCAGCATCGAGTAAAGACCAGCCCTGTGGCTGCTCCCTCTGCAGAGCTGAGAGATGTGCCTTCCTCTATGGCCAGGCTCTACTGCTGCAAGTCAGAGGAGGAGCAGGTGATGGGCATTTTGTGCTTGCGAGCTCAGATCCTGCAAATGAATTTGTCTGAAAATGATCGGGGCTATCAAATAAATGTGGTTTTTTTTAACCCCCTAATACCTAGCAACCTGGTTCCTATACAGGGCTACTGTTTACTGCTAAGAAAGAAAATAACTTTTGAGTAAATAAATCAGGTTTATACAAAGAATAGTGTTAAGTCCATAAAGAGAAGGTGAATGCATTCAATAAATGTGACGTCAAAGGCATATTTAAAATATTTCCTTATTAGAGAGACAGGCAGAAAGGCAACTTTAAAGTCATGCTTTATTGATGCTGTTTCTTACTGATTTTAGCACAGGTGAGAATTTGGTGTTAATAGCTAAGTTGCAAATGGTTCTGTGTATTTAACTCTGGGTGTTCAGATGAGGAATTCCCCAGGGAACCAAGGGAACTAATTAAAATTATTAGATGGTCTTTCTGAAAATCATTAGAAACAATTTTCAGAGTTCTCAATGGAAAGTTTGGTGGGTGAAAGGAATAGCGGACATTTGTAGTCCTCTTGATACAGTTAACTGGAAACAGTATATCCAAACTAGCTAAACTGCAGTGCAGTCAGCAGTCACTGATGCTTTGTGATATTTTAATATCATTTAGTTTTCTAAAGTTTTATAGGAAAATTTATTTAAAGATTATTGAAGTTACTCTTGAAATACAAGTCAGTCATCATGTATGTGAGTATAGGGCAGTCAGTTCAAGATCCTTAGGGCAGACAGCAAGCTCAGAAGATCCTGGATTCTGAATCCTGGACTTCAGAAGAGCAAACTTTGGCTTCTCCAGGTCTCTGCTTTGTAGATGTACCATGGGCTAAAGCCTTGGAGGGAAGAGGGGTCCAACAAAGCTGGTTAATATTCAAGGGTCACCTTCTCCAAGCTCAGGAGTGATGCATCCTGACAAAGAGGAAGTCAGGCAAAGACGCCAGGAGGCATGTGTGGTGGGTGAACAGGGAGCTCCAGGACAAACTAATATGCAAAAAGGAAGCCTAGAGATAGTGGAAGCATGGATAGGTAGCCTGGGAGGAATACAGAGAAATTGTCCAAGCAGCCAGTGGTAAAGTCAGGAAACCTAAAGCCCTGACAGAACTCAATCTGGCCAGGGATGTCAAGGGCAACAAGAAAAGCTTCTATCAATATGTCAGTTGTAAAAGGAAGATGTAGGGAACTACAGTCTCACCTCAGTGGGCTGGAACTAGATGAGCTTTAAGGTTCCTTCCAATCCAAACCATTCTATGATTCTGTGATGTTATGATACTATGACCTCTTTCTTTTCTTTGAAGGCGACTGGATCGCAGATAGGAATGATTGTCAATTCCTTCACCAACATTGGGGTGGCCATGATCATTGCTTTCTTCTTCAGCTGGAAGCTGAGTTTAGTTATACTGTGTTTCCTGCCATTTTTGGCCTTATCTGGAGCTGTGCAGGCTAAAATGTTGACAGGATTTGCTGCTCAGGACAAGAAAGCACTGGAAGCTTCTGGACGGGTAATGTTATTTACAAACTAATTTATATTTGCAGTCATGGGTAGTTGAAAAAACAGGCATTTGGGGCCATCAGCAGTTCAAATGTCATGAAACTGGCAATGATTTGCGAATAAGTTGTAATATTTCAGCTTGTCAAATCGTCAAGCCACCACTGGGAACTCCCTACTTGCAAAAGCACTTGCTGCATGGAATGTGCCTGACTTTTCAGGTCAGAGATCTCTCAGCAGTCTGCCCCACCTTTTTGCCTTTTATTTAAATACCATTTGTTGATGCTGTCTTCGGAAAGCACTGATGTTTGTTCAGGGAGGAATCCTCCCGCCTGAGAATTCAGCACTTAACCCAGGTCAGTTTGTGCATTTGTGCCCTATGAGCGTACCAGCTCTCCATCAGTGAGTGCTGCTAGATCACAGGCATAACTGCATTATTGGTGTGGATTGTAGTTCTTTTGATTTGCACGTGTCAGTGTCCTGGGTTAAGCAGTAGCAGTTATTTTTTCTCCTTAGTAGCTGGTGCAGCACTGTGTTTTGACTTTCAGCCTGGGAACAGCGCTGAGAACACCGATGCTTTTGGTTGCTACTCAGTAATGTTTACTCTGTCCAAGGACTTTCTCAATCTCATGCTCAGCCAGGCAAGATGGGAAGCCAGGAGGAAGCAGAGACAGGACACCTGTCCAAAGAGGTATTCTATACCACAGCACGTCATACCCAGTATATAAACTGGGGGCAGTTACCCAGAAGGGTTAGACCACTGCTCGGGTCAGGCTGGGTATCGGTCAGTGGGTGGTGAGTGGTTGTATTCTCTTCCCTTGTTATTTCCCTTATCATTATTATTATTTGTGGTAGCAGTAGTGGTTTGTGTTATACCTTAGTTACTGGACTGTTCTGATCTCAACCCATGCATGTTACATTCTTTCGATTCTCCTCCCATTCCTCCGGGAGCAGGGGGAGGAAGGGGGAGAGTGAGCGAATGGCTGCGTGGTTTCTGAGGGACAGGCTGGGCTTAAACCATGACAGTCAGTTACTATATAAATATTTTTTAACTTCAGATTAGCATTATCTGAAGGGGGGCTATAGGAATGCTGGGGAGGGATTCTTCATCAGGGACTGTAGTGACAGGACCAGGGGTAATGGGTTAAAACTTAAACAGGGGAAGTTTAGATTGGATATAAGGAAGAAGTTCTTTACTGTAAGGGTGGTGAGGCACTGGAATAGGTTGCCCAAGGAAGTTATGAATGCTCCATCCCTGGTGGTGTTCAAGGCCAGGTTGGACAGAGCCCTGGGTTTAGTGTGAGGTATCCTGCCTATGGCGGGGGGGGGGGGGGGGGTGTTGGAATGAGATGTTCTTTAAGTCCTTTCCAATCCTAATTATTCTATGATTCTATGTTCTGATCGTTGCAAAGCCTGAAAGGCTGAGGATAGGTTTATGCAGTTTGCACTGGCTGAGCAGACTTCCAGTGCAGGTCCAAGCAAGGAAAAGGTAGAGACACAAGAGAAAGGAATGGCATTTTCTCATGCACTCATTCCTCTGAGGTCTGCTGCCTTTGAAACACCCAAACTCCTTTAACTTTAGCTCTGGGTCACTAAGTTCTGACACATGACCCAGAACCTAATACTTTTAAAATATACCTGATGCAACTGTGTAGAAACTGAGCTGCATCAGAAACGGGGTTTACGAGATGAGCAACATGAGGAAGACTACCTTAGATTACACCCTTTGGAGTAATGCATTCTCCCCTTGCTTAAGGCTGCCATATTTCTAGCATCTGAAAAAAGAAGCTTTGCAGGCCTGCTCAACACCTCATCTTTTTTTTCTGCAGAGCTACTTTGGCCCATCCTAAAATTACTCTTGCAGAATACCCACTGCTTCCCATTCTCCTCCTTCCCATATCAAAGTCCTGCCCAGCAAATGTCTTACCCATCCCACCCTGCCCCATCTGAATCTTCCCTCTGCCCATCTCAGCTCTCAACCAACTACCTTCAGCCTCCTCTTGCCCTTAATGTGTGCAGGAAACACACAGCCTGGAGCCCTTTGCCCTGGCTGGCTTTCCCACTGCCTGCTGCAGCTACCTTGCTACCCTCCTTCTTGACATCTCCAGAAGGAACAAATCTTCAGCTCTCAGTTCCCATTTTGGGTGTGATTTAAAGAAGTATGTTATGACAGGGGGCATACAACTTACTTACTTAAAAGACCCACATGCTACCTACACATGCAGACTTCTGGAATATATGAAAGTCATTACATGAATTAGTATGACTTTGGTATCATTAATCAAATGAGTACATTCATGGGCCACTGTTGGGTGCTGTTAGGAACACTCTTTAGTTCCAGAGAGCCAATGAAGAATTAAGACCTGACCAATTGCCCACATTCAGAATGGTTTAGTTATTTACAAAATAATTTACAAGACGTGATAAACCAAAATACTGTCTTGACAAGGAGAGAAACTTCAGTAATCAGTCGAGGCATCAGCTTTTATTCAAGAGAATGACCCAGAGGCTGGGATGAAAAGGGCACTCAGTGCTTCAGCAGTTCTGGTGATAACACCAGTTAAACACACACACACACACTGCTTTCACAATTAGTTCCAGGTCAGTTCCAGTTCTGTTCTTCTTTATTCACTATTGATTGATGGCTTGGCTTCGCAAGCAAAGATTTTGGGAAGGGCTTTAACCATACTCAGGGCATGATGACCAAGGGCGAGTGGGATATGCAAAACTGGTTTGAAAAAGGGTGCTTTAGGCAATGAGGGAGTGTCCAACCACGACTGACAGCTGAGTAATCTCGAGCAATCCATGCTCTGGTCCGCCCACATGCAAGGTTGGATCTGCAGCTTCCCATGCACCTTGTCACCTGCCGATTCAACCCTCACCTGTCCGTACTGACAAGTGAGAGCCAAGTCCTTCCAGCCTGCGCAAGGGTTTTTTTAGGTGAGGTGCAACGTGCTCAGATCTGGCCCCACCCTTTACACCTAAGGTTTAACTGCCACAGCCTAGCTAGCCAGGACGGTGACAGCAAAGTCCGCAGGTCGTAGGTTTGGTTAGAGTGTCCTTCTCTTGGATGGCAGACCATACAAGGCTGGACGAGCTCCATCAGCCCAGGTTTGAAGATAGGAGTTTTCCTTCTCCTATGTTCTGAGCAAGACTGTAATTTCCTGGGTCAGTCTCCAGCAACTGCTATCACGAGCCCACTGAGGTGCTGGCGGTGCTGTGTTATCGCTACGTCAGAATCGCAGGATTCTGACTTAGAGGCGTTCAGTCATAAGCCCACAGATGATAGGTTCGTGCCAGTGGCTCCTCAGCCAAGTGCATGCACCAGGGTTCTGAACCTGCGGCTCTTCTCATACTGAGCAGGATTGCTATTGCAACAACACAGCGTCAGTAGGGTAAAACTAACCTGTCTCACAATGGTCTAAACCCAGCTCACATTCCCTATTAGCAGGTAAACAATCCAATGCTTGATGAATTCTGCTTCACAATGATAGGAAGAGCCGACATCGAAGGATCAAAAAGTGATGTCGTTATGAACGCTTGGCTGCCACAAGCCAGTTATCCCTCTGGTAACTTTTCTGACACCTTCTGCTTAAAACCCAAAAAGCCGTAAAGATCGCGAGGCTCTGCTTTCACAGTCTGTATTCGCACTGAAAATCAAGATCAAGAGAGCTTTTGCCCTTCTGCTCCGTGGGAGGTTTCTGTCCTCCCTGAGCTCACCTTAGGACACCTGCGTTACACTTCGACAGGTGGTACCGCCCCAGTCAAACTCCTCACCTGCTGCTGTT